>NC_069786.1:110372085-110998544 GCF_027406575.1 Nycticebus coucang
GCTGTCCACCCTCCTCCAAAAAACATAAACCAAATCCTACCAGGTCAGTGTTCAAAATTCTTTAAATAGTTGCTCATTGCATGTAAGATAAAAATCCAAAGTTCTTCCCATGATCCTCCAGAAAATGTGTATCATATGGCTCCTTCCGCCTCTCCAGCCATATCAAGTGCCCTCTCTTAACTCCTTCACATAGTAGGCCATCTGCTGCCTTCTTTTATGAACACAGCAGAACCCAACTTTCTCCTACCCCAGGGCCTTTGCACATACACCCCATACTCTACTGCTGTTTGTGTAGCCCCCTTCTTATTCACTTTTCAGCTTGAAATTTACCTCTTCTAAATAGTCAATATAAACTAAGGCCTAGATATGCTTTTTAATTATTACATACGTGCTCACGTTTTTATTGTCTTCTCCCACTCTAGACTGTAAGCTCCATAAGAAAAAAGCCATGTTTGTTTTGTTCATTATTGGAAAGCAAGCTCAGTGCCTGAAACATAAAAAAAACTCAAGAAATATTTTATTTTAGGGCGGTGCCTGTGGCTCAGTCGGTAAGGCGCCGGCCCCATATACTGAGGGTGGTGGGTTCAAGCCCAGCCCCGGCCAAACTGCAACCAAAAAATAGCCAGGCGTTGTGGCGGGCGCCTGTAGTCCCAGCTGCTCGGGAGGCTGAGGCAAGAGAATGGCTTAAGCCCAGGAGTTGGAGGTTGCTGTGAGCTGTGTGAGGTCACAGCACTCTAACGAGGGCGGTACAGTGAGACTCTGTCTCTACAAAAAAAAAATATATATATATTTGATTTTATTTATTCATTTATTTTTGTTTATTTATTTTGAGAAAAAGTCTCACTTTGTCACCCTCAATAGAGTATCCCAGCTCATAGTAACCTCAAACTCTTGGGTTTAAGTGATTCTTTTGCCTCAGCCTCCTGAGTAGCTGGGACTACAGACGGCAGGTACAGCACCCAGATATTTTTAGAGACGGGGTCTTGGTCTTGCTCAGGCTGGTCTCAAACTCCTGAGGTCAAGCAATCTACCTGCCTCGTCCTCCCAGAGTGCTAAGGATTACTGGTGTGAGCTACCATGCCCAGCAAGAAATATTTTTTTGTTGTTGTTGTTGTGTTTTTTGGCCGGGGCTGGGTTTGAACCCGCCTCTCTGGCATATGGGACCAGCGCCCTACTCCTTGAGCCACAGGCGCCGTCCTAGAAATATTTTATTAAATAATTAAAGGAATAAGTAGAAGTGCCCAACAGAACCACCAGCTTTATTTGTTTTGTTTTGCAAGTAATCTGTTTTATACCACTTGTTTTACAGAAAGGATTCCCCAGTTAGAAAGAAACATCACCTACATAGCCTTTTCTAATTCTGGAACTAGTACTTTATAAGATATAAGCTGTTATACAGATTCACAGAAGACAAAGTCATTATGATTTGGGAAGTTAGTACAATTTTCAAGTTGGAATTACTGGAAATGTAGCCGATACAGAACTTAAAGGAATCTTTGACTGGAAATGGCACATAGAGAACTTCAGAGATGTGAAAATGTGCAGAGGCAAATGAGAACATCTTGTACGAGATCAACCTGAATTCAAGAGAGAGGTGTGGATCAACAGGGTAAGTAGACTTGGTAAAGTCAGTTGATAAAAGGTTACAACTAAGTTTCAATTTCTATCTCTTAGTCATTGGAGAGATAAAACAAGGGAGATTCACCTGGTGATGCTGAGAATGGCCAAGGGAGAAGTAGCTGGAGGTAAAGGGCCAGTAAGAGTCTACTAACCTACAGTAACAACTATGAAGCTTGAAGTAAACACAGCAATGATAGTCTTCATATTTAACAATCATATAAATTGGCACACTGCAGAGAGACTATAGTTCCCACTAGAAACAGCAGGAGAAAGTTGGAAAAGAACTACAATAGCTTCAGGGGCCCAGATGGGTACTCAGCATTTGCTGCAGTACCAGAACTGCCAGAAAGGTACCATGTTTCCTGTGGGAGTCCAAACTCCCACTGGCTTGGGAAAAAAGCTTCACAGGAAGATGGAGGCTGAGATGCTTTAGCTAAGACAGGCTGGCTTGCTAGCTGATAGCTCATTAGGCAGCAGGGTACTCATTAGGCAGCTGTTAGGCTGGATAGAATGAGTATAGGTTCTCAATGAATGTGGGAAAAGGGCTATTTCCCAAACCTGTGTAAAAGTTACTAAAGTACTAAAATATTTTAGTAACCAGTATAATCACATCTGTAAGTCCTGGGTAAGTATCTGCCGCTAGTAAAGAAAGGCTAGGCGAGATGAAGACTAATTAGAAGAGAAAGCACAGGATCAACCCAAGAGGAATCTTAAAGTAGGCTATCAAAGGACAGACCATGAGCAACAAAGAACTTTAAGTAATCAATGATTCCAAGATTTCCATCCTGAAGAACTGAATAAGAGTGTTATATTAGGGGCGGCGCCTGTGGCTCAAGGGAGTAGGGCACCGGCCCCATATGCCAGAGGTGGTGGGTTCAAACCCAGCCCTGGCCAAAAACTGCAAAAAAAAAAAAAAAGAGAGAGTATTATATTAGTCACAGAGATAAGGGATTTTGGAAAGAGAATAAATTTGAATATGCGATGTATGAGAATCATAACTTCAAAGTGTTGAATTGAAAATGCTATTCCTGGGTGGCACCTATGGCTCAGTGGGTAGGGCGCCGGCTCCATATACCGAGGGTGGCGGGTTCAAACCCAGTCCTGGCCAAACTGCAAAAAAAAAAAAAGAGCCAGGCATTGTGCTGGGCACCTGCAGTCCCAGCTACTCTATTTGGGAGACTGAGGCAAGAGGATCGCTTGAGCCCAAGAGTTTGAGGTTGCTGTGAGCTATGACAGCATGGCATTCTACCAAGGGTGACAAAGTGAGACAAAGAAGGAAGGAGGGAGGGGAGGGAGGGAGAAGGGAAGGGGAGGGAAAGGAAGGGAAAGGAAGGAAAGGGCAGGGGAGAGAAGAGAAGGGGAGGAGGGAGGGACAGAGAGAGAGGGGGAGAGAAAGAAAGAGAAAACATCATAGTGTAAAGTTGATGTGAATTTCACATGAAAGAAATTTAACAGCTAAAGAATCAATATAAAAGACTGATTCTAAAAATGTCTTAGAATGACAAAAATGTCTAAGAATAGCAAATCAAGCTTGGCCCCAAAACAAAGCTGCTGATTATATGTAAACTTTTGTTTTCTTTCCTTTTTCTGATTATCACAGTAATAATGCCCCATTATATAAATTTGGTATATACAGAGGTATATAAATCAAACTTAAAGCTATGTCTACTTTTAACATTTTAGCATGTCTCTGTCTTTTCAAAGAAAGTTAAGGTATTACATATGTACATTAAATATACTTTACATGTATAATTTTATATATATAAATAAATGCATAATAAAATGTATATACTATTTACCTTTCTGTAATAACCCAAGCATCTTCCATGCCATTAAGAAACTTCTAATCAACCTAATTTTTAAAATTATATACTTGACTTTATAGAGTAACCATGATTTAAGCATTATTTCCAAAAACAATTTCCAATAATAATGCTTCAATGAATATTTGTGCATAAACCTCTCTCTCTGTATTTGATTAGTTTCTTATGATTAAAGTCTTAAAAGACATTATTAGGTAAAAAAACAAACAAACAAAAAAAAAAAACGGAAATGCATACTCTAAAGGTCCTGATATACAAACTTGCAAGGCAAAATAAGGCACCAATTTGGGCTTTTATGTCCCGTGTGTGTGAAGGCACCACTACCAATGTAAGGTTATAAATAAAACTAATACAATGTTATCAATGTAAAACAATCTCAGTAGTCCTAACGCCTTTTAATATTATGGGTGAAATATAGTTTTATTGTTTTAATGTGTATTTTGTTGACTGCCGATTTGGATTAACATTTCTTAATTTTTCTCATTTTTAATGCATAACAAATTATAAATTGTGTAAACTATTAACTCCTGATACTACTTTTTAAAAAATTTATAATCAGTCATTGAAAAAATCCAACTGTTATTTTCTTTACATTTAAAGACCAGAGGTAATACATGAAATATGCAGTAAATCAAAGCTGACAGCATGTTGTATAGTAAGATAATTAATTAGGTTATTGTGCTAATTAATATAACTGGGAATCGTTCTAGATGTTTAAGTTTACTTTAGTGGTTCTAAAAACTATGAATTAGTTAGAAAAATTATACATATAATGTAAATTGATATACTATTTTTAAAACATTGCATTAGTTAGTAATAGTATCTGAAGAATTAAAATCCCATCTCAGCCGTAAGTGCCAAATAAATAAAAATAAACTGTGTGCTGTTAAGCAAACTGTTACACTGTATAACTTGTATAATCTACATGTATTACCAAATATCTCTCTCTGGACTATTTTTTGGCCTATATATATTTACATCTTGCCAATACATATTTTAAACCCTAAAGTTCATCCCTCATTTCACATTTTTAGAATATCCAGAAACCTCCACATTTAGTCTTTGCGTGAAACAGATGAGTTATTCAAATGACTTTTATGATCAGTTGTACCCTTGAGATTCTCTTAGTAAAATATATTTAAACTTAATTAACAAACTCTAAGTCCTTCATATACACATATAAGGAGGAATCTTGATTCTTACATTAGAGGTTATTCTGACTATTGTAGAACCCGGCACACAGGTTCAGTGTTCAGTAAATAGTATTCCCTTTCTCTTAACTTCCAGCTCTTCCTGTCTTCTTGGTGTGTACTTGACATATAAAACATTTATTTGTAATTAAATGTTAATAAAATATAATTACATATTTACAATAACCCTCACCAAATATCTTTTTGTCATTTTAATGGTTGAATGTAATCTGCCAAAGTATAGGATCATATCAAAGGACCTTTTCCAACTCAATTGTTTAAAAAAGACTCTATGAATTACAGAGTGCTTTTTTTAAAGAGTGTTTAAAACAGTTTATATTAGCAAACCACATAAAATCGGAGAAGTTAGGCCACTATATCACTCTATGTCCATGGTTCTAGATTTTCAGTGTGTACTAGAACTATCCAGGTAAATTAAAAAAATCTTAATAAATGCCTGAGCTCCAAAACTTGGAGATTTCTATTAAATTGGTATGGGGTGGACTGGATGCAATGGTATTTGTAACCATATTGAGGTGATTCTAATGTGCACCCAAAATTGAGAACCACTGATCTGTATATTAAGAGAAGTAGAGTGACCTATAAAAATTTACTGAAGAAGCAAATGACAAAGTTTAGACTAGAATCCAAGCTTCCATTTGCAGAAATTATGGAAAAATCTAATAATAGGATCAAATGTTGTTTGAGTGTCTGATATTATATAACCTACAAACATTTAAACACATTATGGAGGCAACCGCCACATTTAATTTGCATTTAAACTTATATAAAATGCTGATAATCAACCATCACCATTACTATTGCTATAAATGGTCCTTCCATCACAGTAGCTTAATTATAAAACTAATGCTTCCTTTACCTCTTACTCTAAAGAAAACCAAAGTCTAATGCTCAAAGTCTAATGTAAAAAGTAGCAATTACCTTTTGCCATAGGTAAAAAGGAATATATTTTCGTCACTAATCTATACTCTATAAAAATGAAGAGTAGGAAAAAAAATCTGTAAACAGAATCACTGCCTTAGGTGATAGCAAAGATTTTCCAAAGCAAAGCAAAGCACTCTCTCACTCTGTCCTGGTTAAAACCTGTTTGTCTGGAGATTGGCTCAGCTGCTCCAGTTCCAGCTTCCCAGCCTTCCAAGGTGCTGACGTGACCTCGGTCATCTCTTTGCTGGAGCTGGATCCAACTAACAAGATCTAACACATGCAAGCACTTGTTTCTCCACGATCCACTGCCTTCAAGGGCAGCAGAGATTCAGGGAGACAGTTACTAGAGACTTGCCCTTGACAGTTTTTATCCTTAATCCTTAAATAGGTGAACTGACCAAATTAAGAAAAATAAAATTTAAATCCAACTACATATTAGCTAGTTTAATTACAGATTTTTATGGCAGGAAATAATCTAGTAAACCAACTGAGTTTACTCACATACTGATGAAGATCAGAAGGCTTATTTAGTTGCAGACCCTACATGAGGAAAGTCAGCCTTTTCCTCTCCTTCTCTCCATCTCTTCCTCCTTTCCTTCCTTCTTTTCATTTGCAAAGATAATTAATCAGATGAAGGAGAAAAAGACCTTAAATAATACTATTAGATGCAGATATTATATACACGTTTCCTGAGAGCAGATCACCTGTGTCCATGTGAAGAGTAGAAATGCTATTCAAAAATCACATTCATACTCTTTGCCCTTATGAACTGTATCAACTACAACTTGACTGTATGATCTTTAAATTTTTGCACTTATCAATAATTTGTTATGTCAAAAGCAACATGTATAATAAAACCTCATCTTATATTCTCCTATATTAATTTACACTGAGAATTTGCAAATACTTAACCTTTCTTCTTCTACCTCTAACTAGCTCCTAACTAGTAATAGTAAGACACACAACTTTATGAGCACAAAATAACACAACATTCTTTATAAGGACATGTTATTACCTCTTCTATGAAAAGACAAAATGTTATGTGCAGGAGGTTTAATCCTATTATGAACAAAAGCATGTTTTAATGTCAGCTACTAGTTAGCTAAGTGACTAAAAGCACATGTTCTAACCTCTCTGACCCTTGGTTATACATCTCTAAAAGGAAGAGTAATATAGTACCTACCACGTTGTGTTTTATGATTAATTAATATGTTTTTAAAGACACCTGTTGCGCACTGTAAGCATTTAATAAATGATACTTACTATGTGGTATTAGGTATATGAGTAAAAGCTCTACTGCTTTAGATTCAGTAAAGAATTGGATTTCAGTTTTACTTCTGCTCTAGCATAGTTATCTAGTATAAGTAGGTTAGTAATATACAAAATGGACTGAGATATATTTATATTTCAATGTATAGCAGTTAAGCTAATTGACATTGAGAATGTAGGTAAGTCTTCTGTCTTCTGAAGCAATGTTCCTTAAGATCTGTGGGACCATTTTCAAAAATTTCCAATTTATCACAACTGTATCAGTAAAAGTAAGTAAAAGTCAAACTTGACAAAAACAAAATACAAGCCCACAATTTTTATTACTTTGTCAAATTTTTATAACAGCTTTAAGCATATACTCAATGTCTATATTTATCTTCAGAAAGACTGATAAGAAACACTTTCTAACCTACAGACCACACATTACCTGGCACTGTTCTAAAGAATATTTGATTTTAGGAATAATGTATACTGACTATTTTATAATGAGACAAAATAAAAATGAGTAAAAAAACGAGTAAACCACAGTATACTTAGAAATATATGGCAATTTTAATAGAACTTATTGCTACTCTTGGTAGTATATTTTTTTTAAAAAGTGGGATGGGGGAGGTACTTGTATAGAGTTAAAGAGAAGTCCCAGTAACATAAAGCCAACGAAGTAAATTACTATAATTAAATGTTGGGTTTTTAGGTTTTCTTATGGAATACGTAATACTTATTAGGTATTTGCTTTTCTCCTGCTTAACGGTTTCAATACAATCTTATCAGTTTGGGTATTAATGTAAATTAATGAGAGAGAGAGGCAGAGCGGGAAAGAGAATAATACACATATTCACACCCCTTTATTGATGAAAAAAATCTCCTACAATAACAAATGCAATTATAAATAATACAATGAAGCAAAATGAGATGAACAGAAAGCACTCTTCTATCTACAGTGATAAAGTTTGGTTTATCAGTAAATCGTTTCATACCTTTCAAGCCTGCTTTTAAAAAACTCTCATAAACCATAAAAATGCTCTCTTGGTAATTTACAACACTATATAATGACTAGGATTGGAAAGGCATATGAGAGCCAGTCTCTAAATCAGCATTAACTCATTATTTCTCCGACCAGAAAACTTTTTTCTTTTGTCAGATGTCAGTCTAAAAGTTATCTTTTCTTATGGAAGTACAGAAAAGACATCAGAATTGAAATGGAATAGATACCTTCATTCCAATCTACCTTAAGAACGCACTAGGAAAAGGAATGATGTTATATATTTTCTTTACATTGAAGTTTTTCTGACAATTGATACCACCTACTATTACAATGATTCTAAGATTACAAAAAATAAATCAGTTCAAATGAAGAAGATCCTTCCCTAGGCTCCAAGTTAAATTTATATTTAATGTCAAAATGCAATGATTAAACATGCTTAACATCCACAAATGAAAGTAACTTTCAGACTGTAACATATAAGACCACAATAGGCTATTAAATGAACAATCCAACACCTTTCAGAGTATTTTTAACCAGTCTCTGTTTTCCATCATACGTGAAATACAGCACAGCTTGTTCCATGTTTGGTCCAAGATGCTAATGATAGTAGCTGTGGCAATCAAGTTAGTGGCACAGATGATAGTACATTCACACCTAAGGTGCAAAGAAACATTCTTTCTTACCGCTTTATTCTCACGTTAGCTCTGTCTAAAGGACAGGAAATAATGTCATTCCTCCTTTAACAAATAAACCAGCCATTTCAGATAATTGATCCATGAGGAGTTACTAGTATTCAAAACTGGCACTTAGAACAGTGTCACCAGGAAGCCAACAGGAAGCAATTAGATTTGAATCTGCTACACAGATCGTTTTTTTTTTCTTTATTTTATTTTTTTAGGTAAAACCAGGAAAAAAGCACATATAATAATCATTTTTTAAGTTGTGGTGATTTTCTTTTTTTCTTTTTTTTTTTTTTTTTTTAGCTATATCATGTTTTAATTGGAATTTATAGAATGGCATCTTTCAGATGGGACAGATGTGTAATCCCAGAAATTCTGACTACTTTCTTTACCCAGGAAGCCAAGGTATGGTGCTGTTGGCAGTTGTCTGGGTATCTGTTTGCCCAACTTTTATCCAGCTGGAGCAAAGGTAATAAGCTCTTGAAGCATAAAGAGAAAATGGAAAAGGACAAAATTTTCACACAGAATTTTCAATACTGAATTAAAATACAATATGCAAGTATAGCACTTGACCATTGAATAGAATACAAACAAAAATAAACGGGGTAGGGGCGGGGAATCAAAACTTACATATCAGGTACAATGAATACTGCTATCCCAGTGGCAGGCACACTGAAGGCCCTGACTTCAGCATTATACAGTGCATCCATGTAACAAAAACATCTGTACCCCCTTAATATTTTGAAATTCATAAAATAAAATAAACCAGAGCAGTTCACAATTCACTAAGACAAATTTGGAAGCTGTTTTTACACTTCTTCTTTCCAATGCACAAGAAATACGAAATTTTTAAAATAAACGTCAACCTCAAAAGTCTCAATAACCCATCATCAAAAATTAGCAAAAAGAATGCAAAACAATTTATAGGATACAACCAAATGAGTTTTAATAAGACTTAATTAATATTTAAAGGAACAGAGCTCAATTAAATGGAATTGAGAGAAAATATACTGTTGATTTAACTAATAACTAATATTCCACTCTTCCTGTCACATCTCCAGTTGGATTAGAAAAAGAAAAAAAATTTTAAAAGTAGTTCCTCGGTAATGCTCTGCTGTTCTGCAGCACCAAGCAGAGCAGCATGCATGAACAAGATGGAAGCAGGAGAGAAATGGGCAGACAATAAAGGGTTATTTTTACTCAAGAATACTGTAGAGTAAGCAGCACTGGAAAAATGAGAGGTAAGATGGCAGGGAGCCAAGGAAATAACCAAAGGTTCAAGTCCATATAGTCATCAGGATAAGGACAATAAACAATCATAAGTAACGGGTCTCCTGTCACGCTCCAAGTATTACAGAGGGGGCTTCAATACACAAATAGCCTGACTATCTTAACAAATGCAAGCATTCTCACTGTATACAGGTAAGTCAATTTAGGCTCAGGGATATTAATGTATTCACACAAGGTCAGGCAGTAGCTAGTTATTACTTTGAGTGAACAATGATAGACCAACACACTTGTATACGCATATGTCACGGCTAAGGGCAATACTTGGATTTGAAGGTAGTGCTGATTGCCTCCAAAGCCTGGACCAGCGATCAAAAGAAACAATCATCAAAAGGTAATTTTTTAAAACTTTTATTAATACTTACAAAAGATAATCTTTTGACTAACAAACAACAGACTGAAAAGAAAAGGCCTAATGGGAGTTTAGTGGGCACTTAATAACGTACATTAGCTGGAAGAGTGAATGAATGGGCACAGATGACAAGGACAAATTAATAGGTTTTCTTTTTTTTTTAAAGGAAAGGATGGGAAATCACTAGAACCTTTCCTATAGGTACTCCCATTCTCTGAAATAAAGTGCCTTCTTAGAATAAAATGACCATACTTGATCTTCAAAAAATGTTTTGTAAACTTTGGATAATTAGGAGATTTAAGAATTTAATAAAATATTTAAAGGTAGTTTAAGAAATTATTTTACTAATACAGTTAAAGACGATAATTGTTAGAACTATTATTCAGAAAAACACAATGTTTAAATAGCCTCATTGTAAAATTCCTCTTAGTTATCAGATCTATAAGGGTATTATAAAATTAGTTTGAATTTGCTAAAAAAAGAGTAGTACATTTTGAAATGTACTGAATACAAATGATGATAATTATGTTAGCACATTCATAAGATTTTCAGCACATTCATAAGATTTTAAATTCATAAGATTTTAAAGGGATATATTTTCTGGATAAAATGGTATTTTGTTGCCTTTATCTCATTAAAATTATGTTTTAAAGCTCACACATCTCAGATTCTATTGCAATACAGATAAAATGGAAAAGGGAAAAGAGGTAACTATTCCATTTCTAGAAGTTTTGCAAGCTTTCAGAAAAACATTACTAGTACAGTTAAAACAAAACCTTTTAACCTGTATTAGGCACCACGCAGTGTTTTAAAAGATTTGTTTTGCTGTGGTTTTAAAGCTTAGTGTAGTCTCTCTACCACTGCTTCTAACAGACAAAAAACAAAAACTTAAAACTCAAATACAACAGTAAACCACAGGGCACAGATGAGGTGCTCACAGTCCTTAACTAACTTGTTGCTAGTCCAGTCTGTACCATCCTAACTTTCCTATGCTCCCCTGGCCTTGAGCCAAAAGTATCATTTTACTGAGTGAAGAAAAAGAGTTTCATTCTCCCAACTTGTACTACTTTCACCTTGACCTTGTAATCTTATTTTCCCACATTTTCTAGCTATTGAAATGAAAGCAACTTCCCCCCACTCCCATATTCATAAAGGATCAAGAAAGGAAGAGAATGGGAAGAAGGTGTTCTCTTTAAATATAGCACTCAGAGTACTGGGCACTATTTTAAACACCGGGAAGGGCATGCATGGAAGCAAGGATTCTGCCCATACCCAGGGAATTCAGGTAATGTATCCATTGTTCCACAATGCTATGGTCTGGTGACAGGAACCCCAACTAGAACAAGCTTGCCCTGCATTTTCCTTCGCATTTAGATGCCAACTTCGATAAAGCCACGCCTTAAAAATCTACATAGCATGCAACACAGATAGCAAAAAGCCTTCAGCCATTCCCATACTCAGATTGTAAAAGGAAAAGGAAAGCAGAAAGACATTCACATACACAAATAGATTTAGAGGGCCAACCCATTTGTAATTACACCTATCCAGATGCTGTCATACACCATGGAGCTAAGTGGAGCCAACAACAAAGGCAGTCCAGAGATTCCCCCAACCCCTTCTATCCCAGAATTCTCTCAAAGAAATTCACTGTTTTTTTTCACTTGCTTCCTTAGACAAGTATACCAAAAACTTCCCTCAACACTTTGACTGCTTCTTTCAATTCAAATGACTCCTTGAAATGTCCAATTACTAACCCTTTATTCCTGTGAACCTCCCAAAAGATTTGATTCCTCTTCTACTGCAAAGCTCTCTCTTACGAGCAGCCCATAGAAACCAATTCCCCAGACTGCCTTCCCTCCCAATCATTCCCTGAAGATCCAATCCTTTTCTCCCTCACTGTTTTCCTTTCCAATGGTTCCCCAAAGTACCTAATCTGACATCATTGCTGGGGAAAACATACCAGAGTTTTGTGGGGGAGGAGGGTGACGGGGGGAATACTGCTAGTACCGCTAGAGCAAAGGAAAAACACATCACCAAAGGGAAACACAAAAACCACACAATGAAGAAATGATACTCCAATTCCTGAACTGGTTTTCCCTAACTTTTGTCTATACACAATACATCATGTCACTTCTTACATGCTTAAACATGCCCAAATAGTTTGATTAAATGGTTTTATATGGAACTTTTCAAGAAATGCAGTGTGGGTGCATCTGTTTATGTATAAGTGTATATATATGCTTTTCCCAGCCAAAACAATAAAACTTAGCAACTTAGAAAATTATGACCAAAATCAAAACACAATTGCAAAGATTTCTCTTTACTACCAGATTATCAAACATTGCAAATCAAAATTCTGCAAGACCATTACACAAAACAATGAAAAAAAAAAAACTTCTCAGCTAAAACTATTTGATAAGTTGGCATCTTGCTTAAAATTTCTTGCGAGAGTGCTACACTCTAGTGCAAGGCTTAATCAAACTCTTTGAGAAAACTTCATTTCCTTCTAATGTTTGCAAAAAGATTCAGGAGTTCCTAAACAATTGCTTTTACATTAGTTTTAAATTTTTCCTAATTCAGATAAAAATAAGATTTTTAGGGCAACTGACAAATATATAATCTGTTTGAAAACATTCTTTTCAATCCATGTATTTTTACAACCACAAATACAGTGGCAAGAATGAAGTGATTACATTTTTCCTTTTAAGATATAAATTTACCTAAACTATCACTAAAATTTTAAATGTCATAATTGACTGCTTCTCTAAAAAAGGCATTGCATAATAATATGAATCAAAGAATCAGTATTTGAATACTTTTAATCAAGGCTACTTCTTTAATCTCTTTGTGGTTTAGAAAAATAACTACAGAAAGAGAGGACCAAATTACTTTTCTTTCTGTTGAATCTAAGAGATCCTTGCCATTTTTTTTAAACAAACACATGGTCTAACTACTTTTAAGGAAAAATATTTGTTTTTAGTAGCTTTTTCATTTCTGATACCAAACATCTAAAAGCGCATGGCCACTTCTCACATCTGACTCTCATCTCTATTGTTCACAATTAATACTATGAGGAGCACATTAAGTCAGGCACACATTTAAAATGCATTTAATATGTAATACTTGAAAAGAGGCACTAAACAGTTTCTGTTCAATTTAAATAAGTATCTCTCCAATTTGGAACTGAAAGACAAAAAGCTTATTAATCAATGTAATTTTCACCAAAATATCTTTTTTGTCACCCATCAAACAAACTATTCTATGGTAAAGAATAGATATATCACACTGTTGATTAATAATAACAGGGAAAATAATAAATTTAAAAATAAAATGTATAACATGTAGGAGACTGAGATAGGGAGAATATCTGTTCTGGGCAAATGAGCCCACCTAGGTACAGAAACAACACTTCAGGGTTTCCTTAGACACACTCTGAAAGAAGGCGATCACACAGCACTGGGACTGGAATGAAAGATAATCAAATAATGGTCCGCAGAAGATATTTTCTAATACCTTGCCCAGGAGAATTTTAAGCCTTAGCAAGCAAAACGAAGAACTATTTCTTATCGGGCAATATTTACCACATTTCTGTCAAGAAAGAGATGACAATTATAAGGTCTCATGGCTTCACAGTTGCAGTTGTGAAGAGGGACGTGTCAGGAACCTGACACTGTACGGTTCACTTTAAATACATGGGCATATATAGATTTTTCCACCTTCCATTGGAATCTCAAAATTCTACTTGAATAATTATTTCTAATGTTTCTCTCTATAGAAAAAGTAGATTGCTCATGTGTAGCAAGAACTTAACTGAAATTTAATAGTGAAGTATGAAAATCATGGGTCCAGTGTAGTCATTGATAGCACTACCTATCCACCTTCACATACCAGAGCCTTTGGGGATAATCTGTACAATTTAACTCAGTAATTCTTAGGAGAGAGAAAAAAAAAAAATTGAACATTCAACACACATACTCATTTCTAAGCTCCTTGGAGGGATCACAAAGAGATTATGAGTGACAAATTTTAGAGAACTGTAAAGAAAGCGGAATGTGGAGGAACACAATGCATGGCGAATTAGAAGTCAAACCACTTAAAGTTTCCTATGGACTAACTGTGTAGCCTTGAACAATTCATTAATGTTTCTGGGTCTCAGTTTTCAAATTTCTAAAAAAAAGGAGGGGGATTGTGATACATCTCAAAAGCTATTATTAATTGAAATGTAAATATTGGGCACAATTCTAAATTAGACCAAAAAAATCATAAAACAACAGCAGCAACACTATATAGAATATTCAAAAGAATAGAATGAGTATAAATATGAAGAAATGATTAAATTTTACTATATAGCAGCCCAAAAGGTAATATCCTTTACAGTATTTAATGAGATTCCTCAAAGTATTCAAAATAGGTGCTTTGTTTGGTGCCAACTAGGATAATCTAACAGTTAAGAAATGAAATAAGGACTATGTAAGATGTAGAATTATTCCCTAGAAAGTAAGTAGTTTTCATCAAGCAGAAGATGGCAGAACTTCAGAAAATTTTTAAAATTTCTTCTGCATTTACATAGCGTAAAATAACCTTGCTTACATTAGCTTAATGTGTTACTTTTGCAATCCCCAGTGACCTGTAGTCATGATAAGAAGACTGAAGTATATGAAAAGATATACAGATCAGCTTCTAAAAAATCCTTTCTTAATGTGGCCTACAATTTCAGAGAGCTGAGCTACTGAACTGATGTGACCTGAGATCTGATCCCACTGCAGTAGCCATCAGGCTACAGCGGTAGTGTTACTTGACCAAAATAAACCCCTCCTCAATTGGAAAACTTTCCAAGAGTGCTTCCAGGTGCCAACTTCTACTCTTCTGGAATAAAATTC
The DNA here is from genome assembly GCF_027406575.1 of Nycticebus coucang. Lineage (NCBI taxonomy): Eukaryota > Metazoa > Chordata > Mammalia > Primates > Lorisidae > Nycticebus > Nycticebus coucang. The sequence continues at coordinate 110,387,117 of NC_069786.1, forward strand.
CACTAACAAAGAAAATATAACTTTGAACCATTTTTCCTTAAAAGAAGGTACATATTTAGATTTTACTCATTCAGATACAATCTCAAAAGACTACATGAAAACATACTGCTTTTTTTCTGGTATAAAAGCAGTATGTGCTCATTATAAAACATTTGGAAGATCTAGCAATATATTTTGGAAATCTATCTTCAAAAGAATTCTCATTTTTTTATACACCAGGATAATATTCCATTAATAAATATACTTAATTTATTTGACCAGCCTCCTACTGATGGACATTGTTTACAGAATGTTTCCCATCTTCTGATATTAAAACCAATGCTGCAATGAATAACTTTGTACACTCAACACATTACAAATATATTATAAAATAAACTTATATGTGTACTGAGTCAAAGCTTGTAAGCATTTGTTCCAATTCACATTGGTATCACAAATACTACTATCAATAATATGTGAAAGTCTCTTTTTCCTCCTAGCCTTGCCAATAACTGTATCATAAAACTTTTGGCTTTTTGTTAATATAATGGATTAAAAATGCTATGTCACTATAGGTTTTGTATTTCCCTTATATTGAATAAAAATAAGAAACCCTTTACATATGTAAGAGCCAATGGCATCTATAGGCTCTTATATATGTAAATATAATTTGACCTCATTTCTATTAGATATTTACTCTTCTTTGTCAATTACTAGGAGCTGTCATACCTTACGGAGATTAGTTCTTTATTCCTGATACAAATTGCAATTTTTATCTCCAGCTTGTCATTTACCTTTTCACATCATGTTATTTTTTGCTAGGTAAATTTGACAGCTAAACAAAAATGACAACTTCAACAAGAAAATAGCCAGCGTTGTGGTGGGCGCCTGTAGTCCCAGCTACTTGGGTGGCTAAGGCAAGAGAATTGTTTAAGCCCAAGAGTTTGAGGTTGCTGTGAGCTGTGACACCACAGCACTCTACCAAGAGTGACATAGTGAGACTCTGTCTCAAAAAAAAAAAAGAAAAAGAAAAACATTTTTAATTTTTTTAAATTTAAAATGTATTAATCTTTTAAAATTGACTTTTGGATATTGAATTTTATTAAGGACTTCCCTATACCAAGACTATAATAAGACATTCACATTTTCTTCTACTACATTATGGTTTTATCATTCACATATATGCTTGCTCCAGTTCAGAGCTTATCCTTAAGTTCAGTATAAGACGTAGATAACATTCCTTCTACCTCTCAAAGAATATATCTCCTCATTTTTAAGTATTCTTTGTGTATCCTTTAATACAAATATTATACAATTAAGTTATATTTGTATATTAATTTTGAACTTCTCCATCATTGAATTGTTTTCTTATTTATGAATTATTTGCTTTTCAAATGACTCTGAAGTTTATGGGTACAAAAAACTACCATCCATAAACAGTAATTATTTTACCTCTGCCTTTCAAATTTCTACACAGCTATTTTCTTCCTTTTGACTCACTGCATTAACATTCTTCTCCAGCAAATATATATATATATATATATATATATTTTTTTTTTTTTTTTTTTTTTTTTTAGACAGAGCCTCAAGCTATCGCCCTGGGCTTGAGTGCCAGGGCATCACAGCTCACAGCAAGCTCCAACTCCTGGGCTCAAGTGATTCTCCTGCCTCTGCCTCCCAAGTAGCTGGGACTACAGGCACCTACCACAACGCCCGGCTACTTTTTGGTTGCAGCCGTCATTGTTGTTTGGCAGGCAGGGCTGGATTCAAACCACCAGCTTAGGTGTATGTGGCTGGCACCTTAGCCACTTGAGCCACACGTGCCGAGCCTCCTCCAGAAAATATTCCCAGCCCCGGCCAAAAACTGCAACAAAAAGAAAAAATAGCCGGGCATTGTGGCGGGCACCTGTAGTCCCAGCTATTCGGGAGGCTGAGGCAAGAGAATCGCGTAAGCCCAAGAGTTAGAGGTTGCTGTGAGCCGTGTGACGCCACGGCACTCTACCCGAGGGCGGTACAGTGAGACTCTGTCTCTACAAAAAAAAAAAAAGAAACAGTGAAGAGTGAACAAAATCTATCTTGTTTCTGAAATCAGTGAACATGCCTATGTTTTTTCCTATCAATCAGAATGGCTTGTGAACCGACACTACATATAAACATATTTTTATCAAACTAAAGAAGTCTCTGTTTATCCTATTTATTGAGTGTCGAGAATGGTAGTTAAGTTTTGTCAGGTTCTGTCAGTGTCTACAGAGATAATCATGTTTTTTAATTGTATGAAATAGATTTCATACTATTGAACCATCCTTGCATTACTGAAATAAACTTCTCTTGTTTGTAACCAACTATTACTTTCAGGGAATCTATATCATGAATTTAATTTTTGTCTTTCAGAAGTTGCCATTTATTTCTGGACTAAGATTATTTGATGCAATTAATGTATAGAAGCCAATATTTAAAGCAATAAAAAAATTACTAAACAGAAAGATTTGAAGAGGGAAAACTTGAATTTAGGTTGAGAAGTACATATACATTAACTGATTATGTTTGACTGTTCCAGTTCCATTAATTAAGAACTGTGGAACTAACATTTTCAATCAAAATGGGTATAGTGTGTATTTCAGTGGCTTGCAAATTGTTTGACTTGTATAGACAATAAATAATACATTTTTATTGCAACTCAATATACATGTCTAAGATGTATCTAAATATATATTCATGTTCATGAAAATTGGTTTCACATAACAATACTTATTATACCCAATGATATTTCATATATTTTCTTTCCTTACCATTTTTATGAAAGTGCTGGTTACTATACCATTGTGTTGATTTTATAACCTATAGTAAATTAAAATTTGCAGTTTTAGAAGTATTGTCTTATTAACTAAGAACAAGGTTTCTGGAACCAGACGAGCTAAGTTGAATCGCAGCTTTATTTTCTCAAGGCTTTTAAATGTACTTCAGTTTCTCATCTATAAGACAAGAACAATACTAGTATTTACCTTATATGGTTGTATGAAGATTAAATGAATTAATACATAAAAATACATGATAGAATATATAAATAATATATTCAATTGGTTAAAATAAATTAATATTTATAAATGCATGTTTGAAATAATATATTTGATTGGTTTGATAAAATACTTCCCATGATCCAATAGTTGCTAAAAGAAAAACAACCCCTCCCATAATACAAAAACTGAGGGAAAATCATTAAATAGATAGCATTATGAGCATGCCAATATGCTCTAAGTGTCTGATTGTTTTAAAAACTGCATCTGTTCTGAGTCTTTTCTTCCAAGGCCTTGGAGATAACTAATAAATATTATCCACTGAGACCAGTGTACACCTAGGCTTGTTCTTGGTTCAGCTGTAGCAAGGGTTCAATCCAGGAGATCTGCCTGAAATGTCACGCAGAGAGTACTCTAATGTGTTTTGAAATCCAGCCCAGAAAAGAGAGGAATCTTACTTCTTTAACTCTCAGTTTTCCTGGGCTTCTTCAAAGTGAACTTTATAGCCCATGAAAAATAGATTTTTTATTAGACATAATTTTACTGTTACAGTAACCTGCTAGAATTCAGATTATACCCAGCAAAAGGTATTGTTATGTAGACCATCTGTAGTAAACAAAGTACCTGAGCTACAATTAAAAAAAAAAATCCCATAACTATGTAAACATCTGTTTCTCTAAAAAAAAAAAAAAGAATCACGTTTGAAAGTTAATTTACCTTTGGAAGTGGCAAGTTTTTTGTTTTTTGTTTTGGGTTTTTTTTTTTTTTTTTTTTTTTTTTGCAGTTTCTGGCTGGGACCGGGGTTGAACGCACCACCTCTGGTATACGGGGCCAGAGCCCTGCTCCTTTGAGCCACAGGCACCGCCCATGGAAGTGGCAAATTTTTGTTCTTTTTTCTTTTTCTTATCTTTTTTCAAGATAAGAAAAAAGATTGAAAAAAGATTGTACCTATTGATATTTGGCACTTTTTCCTAATTGTGAAGAGGATGGAGTGGAACGAGAAGTTTGTTTTAGCATGTTTCTATGTCTAATTGAAATTATATTCTTAAAGTTGGCATTTCTTCAGCAAGGAGGGGCAAAGGTACACAAGCTTGACAGAAATAAAGGTAAGTGATTACTTTCATAATTTCATACTTTCACAAGGACAGCAAGTGCTAGCAACCGGCAGAACATCTCTCTCCCACCGCAACTGCAAGCTGCTCTTCTAAGGCACCTATAATAATCAGTCCTGCCCGCTGCTTCTGCTTGAGCCTGGTTCTCTGTTCTAAAACGTCTTCCTGAAGTCCTCCAACATTGAGACCCAATACCAAATTTTGGTTGAAATAACAGATAAATGAAAGTTTTTAGTGTATTTTCAGTGCTCATATTTGCTAAAGATAACAGGTTTTGTGAAAAAATGTTTTCTTCCTCAGAGAAATCTGAAATTTAGTCTTCCTCTGAAAAAGGTTGTGCAGGGGGTGTGTGTGTGTGTGTGTATGTTAAGAACAAAGGATTTTTTTAACTTTGACAACTATTCTGATAGTTTTTCTTTGATAGATAATCCTAAATGTAAATTGCTACAGAAAAATCTGAAACAGTATCTTTCTTTTCTTTTTATTTATTTATTTTTTTTTTTTTTAAGACAGAGTCTCATCTGTCAGCCTGGGTAGAGTGCCGTGGCCTCATAGCTCACAGCAACCTCAAACTCTTGGGCTCAAGTGATTCTCTTGCTTCAGCCTCCCGAGTAGCTGGGACTATAGGTGCCCCCCACAATGCCTCGCTATTTTTAGACACAGCATCTCACTCTTGCTTAATTGAGCTCAAACAGTCCACCACCTCAGACACTCAGAATGCTAGGATAACAGGTGAGAGCTACTGCAGCTGGCCTGGAAGGATATTTTTAATTAAATAAAATATTAAGAAAGACAAGGTTTTTTTTCTTCCTTTCAGGTTTCATTCATTTATTTACTATTGGAGGGATTTCAGAAATGGAATTAATAGTGATCATATGAATAACAGCATATACCAAAAGTCACCCCTAATGCTGCCATACAAGGAAAATGGGAAATAGGAGCTAAATGTACCTTTATTTATAAAATTTTCACTATAAAAATTTACAAAGAGGTAGGCAACACATGGAGAAAATGTTGTAAATATTTTGTAAGTAAAGGTACATTTAACTACAATTTCCCATCTCCCCTACCTGTGGAGACTTTAAGGGAAACTTTCGGGATACCCTGTAACTATGTGATATATGACACTGTATGAAGCAAATGCTTTCCCAAAATACGGTGTAGGAAATATAATGTGAAACTCAATGTAAGTAAGAGATGCTTCCAAAAGTCTTTCAAAAAGTCTGAAAATATGACCTTTATCAGCATCTGAATTAATATGACTTTTGATCAATGTATAAACCTCTTCAGAAAGAAAAGCATACATCTATTCAAGAAAGGCTTTCTAGAATTAAGGCAAATGAATGTTATCCCTGAAAAGTAGTGAAACAGTAGTTTACATCGATCTGGCTCAAGGCAACGTCACTGCTTTTTTAGGTGCTGCTGGGCCATGCTGTGAAAAAGCTTTTCAAAAAGTATATACAATCACATACATTAAAATAAATCGTTTTATGTAGAACATGAAATAGGTCTTAACCTAATTTCACTCATTCAGTATTCAATAAGTTTAATAAACTTTTTACCCAATGCAAGATGCTGGCCTAAGAAAATAAAATTATATATTTTAATCCCTTAAGTTATGGCATGGTCTTAAGTTGAGCTATAAGGAAGGAGAATGGTGATAGAGAGGAAAATAACAAGGCTACTCCACACCTGAACAATTATGCTATAATATTAGATGAAATTCTATAGGTGCGAAACAATAGAAGAATTAAACCTCATATGGCATACTGATTTCATTCCTTAATTTCTCTGCCATGCTGGGAAAATGTCTTTTCATAGTGAAATCTCTCAAAATGATAGCAGACTAATCAGTACAGGTTCTTAAGATAATGGAAGCTTGCCTGGCTAACCAGGCAGCCGGCCCATCAACTTCAGATCCATATTATCTCCCAAATTAGAATCAGAGACTGATGTTCACACCCTGAAACCAATCCATGATTTGATCTCCTGCTTTAAAAATAAATTAAAGGGATAGGTAAAGGCACTGCAAGACTCAAACCGCGTAGATCTCAGTAAATATGTCCCATTTACTCTCATGGAGTAGTCATAGAATTGGTATTAGACCAAGTTTTTTCCATCAAAACCAAAATATAATAGAAATGCATGCACCAAATGTCAGTAAATCAAGAAAGTAAAATTATGTATGTGGTAATAAATACCAGGATTTTATTTACTATAAAACATTTAGGAAAGAAAAATATTTTCGCCTATAGTCCCAGCCACTTAGGAGGCTGAGGCAGGAGGATCGCTTGAACCCTCCTGTATGAGGTTACTGTGAACTAGACTTAGGCCACAGCACTCTAGTCTGGGCAACAGAGTGAGACTTCATAAACAAAACTAACAAACAAACAAAAACGTGTCTTCTTATTATATTGCATGAGTGTATGACAGAAAAAAAAAGCTATGTAATATCAGAGCTTTCATATTTTACATACAGGTATACAAAAATAGGGTAAAACTCTTAGCACTACCTGAACCTCTTTTGACATGATGGACTGATAGATTATACTTTACTGACTTTCTAATTAATAACACTACTTGTAGGAAAACAAAATCATATTATCAGAGTCATAAATGTTAAACTCTCTCTTAGTTACAGGAACACAAAAGTTATACTGATACGTTCATCACCACAGAATGAAATCTTCTATAGCTGTTAAAAATCATAACTGTATAATGTTAAGGGAAAATCATAAATATAAAATAATTTCTATTATATAATCCCACCCAATTCTATTTTTACATGGGCATAGAAAAATACTTATTAAAATATACTTGGAGTTATGTGAATTATATGTAAAGTGCTAGAACACAGCCTGAAGCACAGTAAGTGCTATGTAAGTATTTCTGTTATTGTCATTTTGCATAGTAACTGGCTCTGACTATAGGATTGTAAGTTCTTTACCCCTTACTATTTTCACATGTGCCTATTTTCTTTTCCCTTTAATTAACCTGCCATCGTTCTATTAAAACTGTTCGAAATAAAATACATCTCATTAAATATACTAATGATTTTCGCATCCAATAATGAGGAAAATTAACCTATATAATAAATCCTTCATGTAGCTGATGAACCTTGTAATTTTTATTAAATAGCATTCAATGTAAAATTCCATAGGAAAGAAGGTCAGAATTGAATGACTGTAAGAAACAGAAAAAAATAAATACTAAAATTTTAGACATCTGAGTGTTCTTTGTTGAACAAGGAAAAATATTAATTTCACGAAAGCTCCTGAACCTGATAAACAAACCAGCATTTACACCTGCAACCGTCATCCAACACTATTTGGCCAACATGACCATCCAGGAATGACGCCTCACCTACTAGGTGACACTACTATGTGCTCCAAGCTCTGCGAACAGCTTTAAATGCTAAATCCCATTTAATCCTCCCAACAGCCTTATGAGAAAGATGCTCATCACACCCTGTGGGGCTAAGAGAAATGAGGTGTAAGGAGGTTAAATAACTTAGCCAAGAGGGAGCCATGATCTGAACATAGGCCTCAGCTTCCAATCACTAGTTATTAAGGACCTTATGGGTAAATGCTGGGCCCGTCGAGGAGCTGATGTCTGAACAACAGTGAAGACGACTGCCCTGGTAAGGCCAGGGTCTCTAACCACTACTCAAATCTACCCTCTTTCAATCCTGATTCTGAGCCCCCACATCCTCACTGTAGTCACTGCAACTGCCTTTATCACTGCTACCATCAGAATTCTAATTACCATAGTTTTGTTTCCCATGTCTCACTAGGAATGGGGAAAAATGTATTTCCCAAGTCCTAATTTATAATTTAAATGCATTTCCTCATAAATACTGTTAGAGTGTATAGTACTATTAACCCTACTATAAACCCTACTATAAAAACCCAACCATTCTCATTGGTTTTTCTGGGAATTTAACTACGATTTTTACCACTGTTTCAAATGAAAAGTGCATTTTTTCACTTCATCATTTTAAACACTGTCTTACAGAAAAAAATGAGTTTTTTTTTTCAATCCTTTTAGCATTCGGTTCTACAGCATGTATAGATTCTTGTAACTAATCAGGACATAGAACGACAGGCATCATTAATAAAAGAGGTAGTTTATAAATGGACTCACACGTCTTAAAGACTTTTTACTATGTCTTCACACTAACCAAGTTTTCCCTTGTTCCTAGGAGAAGTGCATTAGATAAAGAAGAAAGAAAAATAGAAAGGCTTGGTATATTTTTGCAAAGTATATTTTTATACCTGTGGCATTTTCATCTTTAAGAATATTTAGAAGCTGTGGTTTTGTGGGGACTTTATCAAAATAGCTGAAATTCTTTTCCATGGCAGAATTTCGACAACTGTGGAAATTATTAAATGAGCACATCTTTCCAACACTATGTGTGACTGAGCACTGCTTATCCAGAGGAGAAAGGCTAAGTGAAGGGCTCTGGTCTGAGATTATCAAGAACATGAGATTATCGAGAAATGTTTTGAAGGCATTTGAAACTTGTCCTGTTTTTGTAAAACTAAACCGAGAAGTTCCTTATGTTAAAATACAACAAAAGGAAAAAAAAATACAACAAAAGGGCTCAGCGCTTGTACCTCAAGCGACTAAGGTGCCAGCCACATACACCAGATCTGGCAGGTTCGAATCCAGCCCAGGCCTGCCAAACAACAATGACAACTAAAACCAAAAAACAGCCAGGCATTGTGGTGAGCACCTGTAGTCCCAGCTACTTAGGAGGCTGAGGCAAGAGAATCACTTAAGCCCAGGAGTTGGAGGTTGCTGTGAGCTGTGATGCCACAGCACTCTACCCAGGGTGACAGCTTGAGGCTCTGTGTCAAAAAATAAAATGAAACAAAATACAACAAAAGTTAAAAAAAAAAAAAGAAAAGAAAAGAAAAATCACTAAATCCAGCAAATTGAAAAAAGTAGTTGCAAAACTTACTAGCTCAAAGACCTTGTTTGGCTATATAGGTGCCACTTGAGACATCTTTTCCCCAAAAATTATTTGGAACAGGTTCAAATAATTGCCAAGGAGCCACTTTCAGATCCTAATATTTTCTAAAACGCTTGTAACCACAAAGGTTAATGTACTCATGGAAAAACAAAAGTTTCAATGTGAATCAGGACTACCTTCGGCCTGGGAAGACAGTTAGTTACTTTAATGCTATTAATCTGACAGAAAATAAAATAATAGTATTTATTGCCTCAAACTTCTTCTCTATACCCTCTAGCATGATCTGGTGCCTGAAATACCTGTTATCAGAAATATACTACTATGACTTCAGACATCTATATTTAAGGATTTTGCTGCTATAAAACAACAGTAGTCTATTAAACTATGCCACTCTGTAATATCTCAGCTTGAATTAGTTTCCTTGAATCATTCTATGACTGCATGGAAAGCTGAGAAAAGTGTTCCTAGTACCCACAGACAGGTTTTGGTTTGGGTAGAAAGGACTGTGAAGACTTATGTCAGAATCAGGCAACCGAGAAAGGAAGGCACAACTGAGGAGGCCGGTGAAGCAGCAAACTAGGACCACAAGGGAAGTGGGTTTGCAAATGGCAGCACTAAGAAAGAAGAGCAGTAGAGGGACCCGAAGGCTCCCTCCACACTTCGCTAAAGCCAGCCCTATCTCCGTAACCTTTGCTAGGGCACTGGCGGCCTGCCCCTTCCTGAGTTCTAAGTACTCATCCCGCCACAACCTCATTTTTTGTTTAATGAAATAGGTCAGCTGCTTGACAAAGGGCAAATGACTGAGCTGAAAAAATTTCCCTAAATTTAGTCTGAGGAAGTTTCATTAGAAGCCCAAACCCAGGAGCCAGCACAAACAGGATAGATGAAAATGTGGGAGAGAAGAAAGAGAAGAACAAAGAAGTCAGGATGTAGCACTGTGTTATTCTGCCACAGACGACACACACGAGGAAGTCCACAGGAATCTAGCTTATAAATACTCTACGAGGAGGCAGAACTACAGACGTGACCAACTTGGTCAGCCCAAGTTCTAAGAACAAGTCTGGAGCAGGGCTGCATGGACTTGAGTGCTGAGGGCAAGACTATCTCTACAGACCAGATCATCAATGGATCCCTACTGCACCCTGTGCACAGAAGGGCAGAGGAGGGTCCATGGCAAAGAAAGGCACAGTCTCGCTTGTTTGACTTTAGTAAGATGGTAGCTCTGTTTAGAGAAAGGATTTGCTGTAATAGGAGCCTGGTCTCCCCTTTGATTCACTCGCACTTTCCTCCAGGCGGTCCCACTCCCATCCACTTCATGACAGCTCATTCACTCTCCCTTCAGTCTTTTGTTCAAAACACTTTGAGGAGGGGTGCACCCACTCTGTGCCAGGTACAGTGTAATGATGACAGACACAAGAAGAACAAGACATCATCTCTGCCCTCGAGGACCTCAGAGTCTAATACGTGAGGCAAAACTGTAAAACAATACAATGCGGGAATTGCTGTAATAGAGATGTACAGGAACGTGCAGAATAGCCAAGGCTTCAGAGAAGCAACTCCATTTGATCTTTGAGAAGAACTAGTTTACCTGAAGGAAAAAAAGGGACAGAAATTCAAGGAAAAGGAAAAGGTTTATGTAAAGATAAGGTGATATGAAAAAACATGTTACGTTCAAGCCATGGCAAGTATCTGTGACTGAAGCACAGTGTACGTGAAAGGCATTTCTGGAGATGCAGACAAAAAGACAGAGTGGATTATTTAATAAGGGGTTTCGTATAAAATACTGAAAAGCTTATTAGATTTCATTCCATAGGTAAGGGGAGTCATTAAGGTTTTCAGAAAGGGGAATGGCAAACAGATTTATACTACAGAAATAGGTGACATGACAGAAAGAAAATGATTAATTCTATGAATCTAACTGTAAGGCAGACAACCTTTAATTCTTTCTAAGAAATCACTGTATGATGTACTTTAATTATATGGAAATAACTTAGAAATTCTGCTGTTTGCCTGAATGTCTCAGATTCACATCTAAAATATCCAATTGGTATTTAATTCCTGCTAAATTTCACTCTCTTTAAATGAACACATTTGTCATCTCTGCTCTCTATATAATATTTTTCATAAATACTTGCTGATTAAGATACATAATAATTATCCGATAGTATCTTTTCCAGAAATCAGTCTTACACTTTCTGTTTCTATCCTATTATTTCTATCAATTCTATAATGCTCTTAGATGCGACGTCTAGTCTATTTCTACAGACTACAGGGGAAATATAAGGTCAACCAGGTAAGTATTTGCACAAGCACATTTAATATGTGGAGCTCTTTTTTCCTTTTGGCTCTGGCTCATGGAGATATGGCTTCTTATCTTAGGCAAATCAGCCCTTGGGTGCCACACTGATACCATTAGCTATATATCTTACATTCAGTAGTAATTCAAGGTGGAAGCTGGAGTCCTGAAACTGTTTAGCAGATCATGAAGGATATTCCTGGAATTCTACCAACTTCTTTCTAACGTTCATGGAGTTACTATAAATGAAAAGACCCTAAAGAAATGTTTGTGATTTACTCCTGAAATATTACTACTTATGGAATACTGATTACTAAATATTTTGACAACTTCTTTCAGGTACAATAAAGAAATACATAACTTTTGCAAAGGCCTTATATAGCCACAGCATTGGTTTAAGATGATCATTACTACATTTTTGTACAGAAAACTAGAATAGTATTTTTTACCATTCTTCAGAGTTCCTTCTCGGTTTGGTTAAAAGAGAGCTCTAATCAGCTGCTGAAATCTAAACTGATTATTTCTGAAGTGACAACACATGCATAAACTCCCTGGCTGAAACAGGAACATGTGTCTATTTTGCATCAACAGGCTGCAGAATAGAATTAAAAGAGAAGGAGAGACAAAAATACGTAGTTTAATAAAATATAGTGGGAAAATATTACACTATAAGGTAAGATATTCCAAACAAAAAGAATGGAAGGCCAAGAAAAGTGAAAAGGATCACACAGAAGAAAGAAAAAAAAGAGAGAGAGAAAATGAGTAAAGACTTTTTGCGTACTATAATAAAACTCTGTAATGTATCTTTATATTTTTAGCTTTTTCTTGAAAAGAGCTATATATCCCCAACTATCCTCTACCCCACCCCCACCTCTAAAGATACAGTTCAGTCATATTTTTCTATTATCTGTTGAAAAGTGTGGGAGAATTGAGTGTTTGATGGCAAAATTCTGTAATCCCCTAGGCCCTCAGTAGCCATTATCTTCATTCCCACTGCAGTCCTTCCCCATTCTTGGCATGCATATTATTTGACAGTGTTTCCTAAACTTGCCAGATTATCAGAATCACAGAGTCCCAGCTCCACCCATAAAGATTCTAATTCAGTACATCTGAGGAAAGGTCTGGATCTCCAGTTTTACAAGCATCACGGATGATTCTTATTATCAAGAAAATTTGGGAAACAGGCCCTATGACATAACTACATTTAAAATAACTTGGTTGAGGGCAGCACCTGTGGTTCAGTGGGTGGGGCACCAGCCCCATATACCGAGGGTGGAGGGTTCGAACCCAGCCCTGGCCAAACTGCAAAACAAAAACAAACAAACAAAAAGATAAAATAACTTGGTTGTAAGCATTATTCTTTACCAAGAATTTTGTAATGTCTCTTGCCATGATGGGAAACCTCCAGGGTACTACGTGACCTTGCTGAAGCACCCTTACCAAATCTGCAGCGACATGATTAAAGGAGCTAACATAGCTCTTAAACTTAAATCTAATCATCTCTCCACCATTGAGTCTCCAAATGAGATAATTCTCCAAACCACAGCAAAGACATGCCTGACAAAAGCCTGACTAATCAAGAGAAACTCCAACCCTTCACAGGCTAGGTTTTGCCACAGATGAACTGGAACACTGGTGATATATCTGCAGCTAGGGTCAGCCCCTCCCCAATATTCACACAAAGATGAAGCCAGCTAATTTCCCTGTTAAGTTTGAGTGAGTCACCATCCTAATGATTTAGATTGCTAAGGTGCACATATTGAAATATATGCTTCCCGGCACAATTCCGTATCAAATTACAGTAGTAAATCCAATAAAGGCATAGTAAAACTGCCACTCAGGGAATGGAGAAATACGAAGTCATACGCCAATTCAAATATTGCTAATATTCTCAGAGGAACAAATGTGGATGCCTAGAACCACTTTCAGTAGACTCCCCCATTACCTTTTTCACCCAGCAATCAGCTGGAAAACTGGTAAATTTCCACACCGTAGGCTACATGAAACATGGAAACATGATTCGTTTTCTTTATATAAGTTTTGCGACACCTCTTTATATCCCTCTTCACTTGTAAGTCCCACTTTTAAGCCTCAAAACATCAGGTTTTACAGTAGTAACACAGTAAGTGCCCAAACTTCTAACACAAAGACAAAATTTTGTGTTGTATTTGAAATAAAAACATAAGCAATGGATTTCTGTCTTCAAAATGTGCATCATTTTCACGCAAAATATCATTTTAATTATAATGTATCCGAATTGTCAAATATAAGACTTAAAACCTCCAGGGTAAAACACCTAAACGTAACATAATTAAGATGTAAATTACTGAAAATAAATTCAGAAATTTGTTTTGTTTTGTGTCCTTTACCATATTTATGTGGTTTACTTGGTACGTATTAGGCAAAGGTGGAAAGACACAGAACATATATGACAAGCATTTGTCTGGAAAATAAATAATGGCAGTATTTTAAACACAAGGGCCAATGCAAAACTCGCTATAAACCTACATGAAAACTTTATTTATAAGCACCAATACAGAACAAAGTATCTAAAACTCCCCTGAGATAGTTTGTGTCTTAGTGAAAAAAACAGTGACATTCCAGAGAGGCAAATGAGGACTCAATTGAGGAGGAACTTTCTAACAACTGGAGGTAATCAACAACACAACAGTAAACTTCCTTCCTCCAGCATGGAAGGGATCAGCAAAATCCCAGAGACCACCTGTCATGCAGGCCACAGAGCAGATCCTTCCTTTGTTCGGGAAGTTGTTCTGAATGGCCTTTGGGGTCACTTCAAGGTTAAGAGTTTGATTCAAGGGTTATTTTCATTAAGATGAATGACATGGACCCACACACACAGTTGTAGGCCCAGATGAGAACTTGGAAGCATAGTATTTTAAAATGTGATTTTACAGGTAAAAAGCAAAGGAGGATCAGTCAGCTCTGTCTTCAAACTGCTATTCTGCACAAGGGGAAAGGGAAATAAATACAGGTTTTTCTACCTGAGGATTCTTGTAGAGTCAAAGAACAAATCCAGGTGCTTGGTAACTTCTACCATATTCTTTAATAATATGCCAACAATCTAGTCCCTGGGACAGACTGGGAATTGTAACACTACACAACACACCTGGATGCCTAATTGCTCACATAAAAACACATATGTCGAATGATGAACTTTCTTTGTTCTCAAAAATATTTCAGTTTTCCCTGTGAAGAAAGCACAGCAGGAGCCGGAGCCCAAACCTGGTAGTTCCCAAAACAAGTATACAAAAAAGAAAAAAGACTTGACTCTTCTCAAGAGTAGACTTAGCCTGTGAGTTTTGCAGGAAATTCAACTTTATCAACTGACAGACTCAGAGATCTCAACCAGTCTGGAAATAGGAAAGGCAAAGAAATTCAGGTCCTTATTCCTTACATTCTATCTAAGTAAGGTGGCCATCCCCTTGTATTTCACCTAGCAACTTATATGTAATCAACCACATAATTTTTAAGTAAAGATTTATTTTTCTTTCTGAATTCTTTGCTTGCTACTTCTACTATTTAGATACACATTCTTTTTCTGTTGTTGCAGTTTTTGGCTGGGGCCGGGTTTGAACCCGCCACCTCTGGTATACGGGGCCGGCTCCCTACTCCTTGAGCCACAGGCGCAGCCCTAGATTACACATTCTTTCTTCATAATAGAACTGCTATGTGGATGGCCAGGTTAGGTTTCTTAGCACAACAATTTGGAATTTCATTACTCTCTGAACTTTATTGAAGTGCTATGGTAAATACCTTGGAAGGGTTTCTTATGTAATGTGCCAGTGAAATTAAAGCAGATATAGGAGAAAAAGCTATGCCTTCTGCTCAAGATATATAACATTTGTTAGTTTTTACTTAACATCAAATGACCAGTATCCTCCCATTATCCTTTAATAAATTTTCCTCAAAACATGAATCCATATTTTTTGCCCTTTCTCCTAGTTCTTAATGGTGTTTAATTATACAGGCAGTCCCCAAGTTATAAACATACAACTTAACATAACATTTGCCCTTAGAAACAGAGGCTATTATAGTGAGACTCTGAGTTACAAACATCCAACAGACGTAGGATTCTCACAAGTAAATGCATCCGTTCCAAATTCATACAAATCCAACTTAAGAACAAACCTGCAGGACCTATCTCATTCATAACCCGGGGACTGCCTGTAATTTCTCCTGCACACTGATGCAGAAATGTTTTTCAGGGACAAAAATTAAACACAGACTTTCCAACCAACAAATATATGAAACAATGTTTAAGTATCCACAATTAAGAAATGTCAAATAAATCTAGATACCATTTTCCCCCTTGTTGGATTAACCAAAATTACTAATAGACGCATTCTTGGCAAGATGACAAAATAGGTACTCAACAGATTATTGGTTGTATTATAAATTGGCAACTTTCTCAAAGGGCAATTTGGCCACACTTTATCTATAAAAACAGTCACTGCACAGACTTCTTGACATAGCAAATCCACAGTTAAGTTATCCTAAGGATATATGCAAAAGTAAACTGATAGACAAGGAAAATCATAAATACACTGTTTACATAGTAGCAAAAACTGAGAAACAACCTAAATGCTTATCAGCAAAAGACTAGCAAATTAATGAATCACCAGGTATCATCAGTGTATAAGAGAATTATATGCAACCAAGATCAAAGTGTTCACATAAAATAAAATTCCTAAATGAAAAATCAAATCACAGAGAAGTATGCACAGTATAATCCATCTTGTATTATTAATAGGCAAAGAAAATATATGCATGCATGTAGACACCTAATCATGCTAGCATATAATAAAAGATCATGGAAAGATAATTATGAAATTGAAGAATGGGATTAGTTGTGTAGTGGAGCTCTTCCTTTTCATTTTGTGTCTTTCCCCACTGTTCATGTACCATGTTCCTATGTCACTTTTACTTTGAGTCTCTATTTAGACTGCTCTTTAGCCCAGACCAAGACAGAATTTTGTAATGCTGGCCACAACCCCTGTGGGATGAAGTTTACCACCCACACCTCATCCCCAACACTATCATGCCATAACATCAAAGTTCCAGTTTGGAACTTAGGTAATGGATGGTTTCAGAGTTGACATTTCCCCCACCACTTTTCTCCTTTCTTTACATCTTTCTGATGTGTGTTTATTTCTTCCCCATGCTCTCTCTAAAATACAAGCTCCTTTGAGAGCAGCATCAATATTGTTCTAATCCTAGCTTCCCCCAGTGCCATCTAGCAATGTGCTTTTCAGGTACTGGTAATAAACAATCGTTAGATTTGTTTTTTATGGGAGTATACTTTAAAGGTTAAAATTTTATTTTAAAAAGGAAGAATTTACTGCTTTCTTGACCATGTAAATTTGGCAATAAATCACCTCCTGAATAAACAAAGAAATGCGAAGTTACTTTAAATTTATAAATAATTTGCTGTTTTCAGACAATAAAGTAAAAGATGGAGAAAAGGAGATAGAAACATTAATAATAGGTCTAAACTAATGTTAAATGGTTAGGAAAATATTTTCAGTAGGTATGCCCTATGGTGTAAGAGAGCACAGGCAAAGAAAAAGAAATCTGATTGAAGAAAAAAATTATGATAATTTCCTCATTTTCAATAGTGTCAACTATGATTTCAAACACACCACATACAAACACACACACATGCACACACCCTGGTTTCAGCTCTTGGTATACATTTATAACCGTGAATAGGAACTACATATCAGAATGGAATGATTATTGATTTCTTAATGGATTACTGCTGCACAAATTTACACTCACCAAAAAACCATCAACCTTTGGGTAATAATTATAAACCTATCACAGTGCATACAGCATTCTGACTGAATTGAAACTTACTGCTATCTGCCGGGAAATGACCAATTTTCTATTTCTCCAGTTCCCAACCACAATATAGAATGGTGTGCAGCTACTTACATCAAATGCTATTATAGGACCTGGTTCGTAACAGCCCACAGCATGCACCATCTGTAAATTGCTATTAGAGAAATAAACAATCAGACCCTCCTGGACTTTTTCTTATTATTCATTAGCTATGAAAACTGTAAGTAAAACGGGTATAAGGCAATTACACTTATCGAAGACCTTTCATTACTGGCAGGTTGTAGAGAGGGGTCAAGGGCAAACAATACATTAGCTGAAGTCATGCTATTCAGACATTACATCCTACGTTCAAACCTCTCCCCAGATCTGCATGAGAATCTCTGTAAGAAAGGACTAAGGGACATAGTTAAGTCTCCCTTAACTTTGGGTGAGTTCAAACCCAGCCCCAGCCAAAAACTGCAAAAAAAAAAAAAAAAAAAATCTGTATTTCCAAGAGACCCTAGGAACTAAAGAAATGAGATTTGATTCTTTTTATAAAGCATTCCATTTCCTAAGTACTAAAAGACTATTCAATTATCATGATAATCAACCATAATAATTAAAATACTATTAAGTATAATATAAAATCAAATAGAAAAGCTAAATAAAATTACCAATATAAAACAGATTTCTGAAACACCATAATAGATTTGTGAAACATCATATTAGATGATGGCAAACTTGTTTTTTTGTTTGTTTATGTAACTGAAAAGGATATTCTAAATCTTATGTCAAGTTATAAAAATAAATGTGTTCTCTAGAATGTAAGTCTTAAATTTAGACTGACTTGGTATTAATTTTCAAAATGTAAAAGACCTATTTAATAAGTCAAAAAAAAAAAACTTCACGCTAGTATTTACAGTATATAAACAATAACAGCAAATTATGCCAGAAAATGAGGTATGTGCTTTATGCAAGCTGCTGCATTTAGTTTTTAAAACTTTATGGTATTATTATTATGCCCATTTTATAGCTGAGGGAACTAAATTTTAAAAAAATCTAAGGATACTCTCAATCCATCACCAACAGTAAAAAAAAAAAAAAAAAAAAATCTAAGGAATGTCCCCAAGGTCACACAGTTATTAGGTTGAAAAACAATGGAATATCAGCAATCCCCTATGGTCTAATCTAAAAGTAAGTATCATAGGCAGAACTGGAGCCCAGGTCCATGTAACTTGGAAGTCAGTATTCTTAACCACTTCTATAAGGCTTCCCCTCTGTGTCCAGAGCATAAAAATACTCAGTATTCATTATAAATGGAAGAAATAAACACATAAAAGAAAGGAAGGAATGAGCATAATATGTAAAGCAAGGAACACCTGGCAGTGAGCTAGAAGAGAAGATTTTTAACCACTGTTCTATGACTCTCTCCCTGGGTGATCTTGGGCCTTGATGTACAGCTTTCTACAATACAAGGTTCAGAATAGACACTACATAAAATATCGCTTGTTTTACAGACACACACACAATTCTATCTATGGAAGAGAAAAAACAAGAATTCCATTAGTCTGTGAGTCCACATTTACTGTCCACTATGCTCCTGGCACTGTTCCGGGCATCAGGGCTACAGAGTGAAGAAGCCAAATGTTCCTCACTTGTGTGCTGGAAGAAGAGACAAATTAGATCATTTCAGATACTATTAAGAAAAAAAAACAAACAAACAGGATAATATCACAGAAAGCCTGGCGAGGAGCTTATGTATTTATCCAGGGTGCTCAGACAAAGCCTTTCCAAGGAAGCAAAAGTTAAACGGAAATAAAAGATAGAGGCTTTCATGCAAAGTTATGAAGAAAGGGTGTTCCAAACAGAAGGAACAGCAAATACAAAGGCCTTTAGATGAGAATAAACTTGCCATGTCAAGAAAAATAAAAGGGGAAGGTGTACTGAAAATTTACTGAACAGGGGAAGGAGGAAAAGGAACTCAGAAATGAAGGCAGGAGACACATCCTTTAGGACCTTACAGACTTTGGAAAGGAGTTTTAATTTTATTCTAGTTTTAATGAAAAGCTTTTGTATTTAAAGTAATGAATTGTGTAATCTGATGTGGGCTTTGGAAAGTCCAACCTCTGTCTAGTATATGGATTACTGGCTACAAGGGGGCAGGGACAGAGGCAGGAAGACCAGTGAGGGACTGAGGCGGCATGTTAGGCTTAGGGTACTCGGCACAGAGGGTAAACCAACGCTGGGAGAGCGACATGGTGAGAATTGTTTAAATCAGGATGTCTTTCAGACGCAGGAACAACAATTTCTGGTGGACTGACTATGGGTTTTGAGGAAGAAAACAGTACTAGATGCAAAGTTGAAAGCCACCAAAATATTGACGGTCTCTAAAGAAATAAATGGCGACATAAGGCTGCTAACAGACGAAGGTGAACACAATTCTGTTCACTGCCTGGCAGCTATTGGTTACAGCGCTTCTGACCAAGCTACTCCTTCTCTATTTCTTTCTCTTAGATAAGGGCAATAAATCTTACTATTTTACCAAAAGTTTCTAGTTTTCCAATGTCAACCAAATGGTTCATTTCCTTTATCTCAATAGCCAGTAATCTAGAAAATCAAAGCAGATGGTAAAAACAGAAGCTCAGAAACAAATACTAATCATCAAGTGCAGGGTCTCATTGACAGCAAAGAATTAAAAACACCAAATTCAAAGCATGAGAGCATTTTAGATCAATACTGTTTTGCCATAAAGTGATAAACACAATCAATAGGCATCAATCATTAAAGCTGTACCCACAGAGATATCAAAATACATGATCTCGAAAATATTAAGATTCTGGCTCAGCGCCTGCAGCTCAGCAGCTAGGGCACCAGCCACATACACTGGAGCTGCGGTTCAAATCCAGCTCAGGCCTGACATACAACAATGAAAACTACAACGAAAAAATAGCCGGGCGTTGTGGCGGGCACCTGTAGTCCCAGCTACTTGGGAAGCTGAGGCAAGAGAATCACTTAAGACCAAGAGTTGGAGGTTGCTGTGAGCTGTGATGCCACAGCACTCTACCAAGGGCAACAAAGTGAGACTCTGTCTCAAATAAATAAATAAATAAGAAAATACTAAAATTCAAAATTATCTATAAACCCACATTTGAAGAGAAAGCATTTGGAAAAAGTACAGAAGTTTACCATCCTTAGCAGCCACACAAATAGGGCAAATTGCATATTAATTATGCTATAAAACAAACTTGCTAGCAGCTGAAGTGGTGTTTTACAGTAATTCAATTCCAACCAACCACTCAAATAAAAAAGAGAAAAAAAAGTCAAACAAAATTATAGAGTACTACCACAAAGAGTTTCGCTCTAGTAAAAAGAAAAATGCATATGACCTTTTATCATTAATTGCTACTAAAGATACACAGAGACAAGATTACACTTTCAGTTCATTTAGTATTAAGTACATTGCTTTCCTATATATACCAGTTAAATACAATGGATTTAATTCACAGAATCTCATGCCAACTAAATTACATTTCATGAGTTTCCCGATAACATCCATTTTTTTGTAACATTAAAAAAAATCAAAACTAGGGGTAGAAAACAATAACATTACTTCTTAAGATGATCTGTTACAATGGACAGAATGAGAAGACTTAACATTTTATATTCTACCTGCTATTAAATACAGTGCTATATTTCTTGCAGCTTTAGGAATAATTGCAAACATATGCCCAATAATGATTGTTCATATATCAAACTGGACATTGCTTGGACACATTTAAACAATATTTCATTCAATAAGGATGAAATATTGGGGAGAAAGAGACTGGGGAGAAAGAAACTTTGTAAATGCTGGGATAAAACTAGAGGGAAAAGGGCGGTGCCTGTGGCTCAGCGGGTAGGGCGCCGGTCCCATATGCCGGAGGTGGCGGGTTCAAACCCAGCCCCGGCCAAAAAAAAAAAAAAAAAAAACTAGAGGGAAAAAAACTTTTGTGAACGTTGCCCATCTGATACCAGATAATGTTATAATAATCACATAATGGACAAATGCAATAATTATCACAATGGCTCCTAGAAAATTGAGGTCTGGCCTCACAACCTGGCATAAACAGAACTGTCTAATGGTTTTAAGGAAGAGTTGATTCATAGGTTTCTTAATGATCTTGAGATGTACCCTGTTTCCCTGAAAATAAGACATCCTCCGAAAATAAGACCTACTTACAGAAAAGATAAGATGTCCCCTGAAAATAAGACCTAGCGCATCTTTGAGAGCACACCTTAAAATAAGACTTTATTTTCGGGGAAACAGGGTAGCTACTGGATATGAGTTGATTCAAAATAACAATCGCAGCTTGGTGCCCATAGCACAGTGGTTACAGTGGTTACACACACCTCCACTGGCAGGTTCAAACCTAGTCCCAGCCAGCTAAACAATGACAAATACAACAAAAAAAATAGCTGGGCATTGTGGCAGGTGACTATAGTCCTAGCTACATGGGAGGCCGAGGCAAACTCTTAAGCCCAAGAGTTGGAGATTGTTGTGAGCTGTGATGCTATAGCACTCTACTGAGGGTGACGTAGTGAGACTATCTCAAAAAATTAATAAATAAATAAATAATAAAAATAATAATCACATCACATGCCATTTTCATGTGTCTACTAAATGACTAATTTGTGATTTGAGATATCTTGAATTACGTAGATTAGGAATATTCATTATTCAAAATAATAATAAAAATAATAATTTTAAAATTGTAACTTTACACTTTCCCAGCAATACCTCTGACCACATACTCCCTACTACAAAGTAACAAAATTGTCTTAACTTAAACTTCAATTCTTTTAATTGATGTTTATTTATATTAGTGTATATCAAGATTCTCTGCATATACTTCAAAGTGTTTTGTAAAATTCGTATCTAAATTCCAGAGTGATACTGACTAAATGAATGTATTTTTTGAAGCCATGTGACATTTCTGAGTACTTGAACTTTTAGTTCAATATAGTATTCTGCTTGAATGAGTGTTGAGAAGGAAGTTAAAAACCTAAGCTAGAACCATCTTTAAAGCATTCATTTTAAAACTGCCCTATGAGTAAGACTAGGTGGGTGGGTTGGTCTCTGGCAGTCTCCACACAAATAGCATAACTAAAGGGTCCAAACCTGTGAGGTTAAGCTGAGTAGTAACACCTGGAAAAACGGAACTATGTCTCCAATGCACTTAATCAGATAACCAACACGTATCAACTCATAATGTGTCAAGAAATTAATAGCTGATCTTAATTGCAAGACTACTCTATATGAGGAATTGTGCTAGCTTCTGCAGAAAAGAGGAACTCATATTTCTTGAATTATTTCTTAAAATGTGTTAGGTATTGTGACAAAAGCTTTACTAAAGTAATTTTATTAACCCTTACAACAGCCCCAAGAGGCAAGCAGTAATTTTCTCTATTTTACAAATGAGGAAATAAAAACAAGAACACAGGGAAGATACAAATCCCGGTCCATACAGCTCGAAAGTCAGGCTCTCTTTGCTGCCTCCAGGCCCTAGAGATTACAAAGTCATTTTCCCTGCCCTTAAGGAGTTTCCTGTCACACAGAAGAGATAAACTGCACTTAAGTAATTAAGTAATGGTAAAACAAGATAGGAAGTGATAAAGGCATCCAAGCTTTTAGAGAAGAAACTACCCCAGGATAAAAAGCATCATTTGGTTTTAGAGATTGATCCTGCTATGCCTATGCTAACTAACAGTAACTCTCACCCAAGAAAAGATAAACTTTAGTCATAAAAAGTTTGTTTATATGTACCCTGCTAAGAAATCTTTAAGAATATTCATGGCTGAGCATGATGGCTCACACCTGTAAACCTAGCACTCTGGGAGGCCAAGGTGGGTGAATTGCCTGAGCTCAGGAATTTTAGACCAGCCTGAGCAAAAGCATCTCCACTAAAAACAGAAAAAGTAGCAAGTGTTATGGTGGGCACCTGTGGTCAAAGCTACTCAGAAGGCCGAGGGAAGAGGCTCCCTTGAGCCTAGGACTTTGAGGTTGCTGTGAGCTATGATTTCATATCATTCCAGACTAGGGCAACTCAGTAAGACTCTCTCGCCAAAAAAAGAAAAAACAGAATATTCAGTTTTCCCCTTGATTCTTCACAAGATAGGAGAAAAAAGAGAAATTCCTGGGTTCTGATACATAGTTCTAAGAATTCCAGACCTACAACAGAGAGAGGATTATGATGTAGAACATACAGCACCGTAAGTATGGAAATTCATAAAATTTCAGGGCCATCTGGGAATCCACTCACCAACATAGCTAGTCCACAAGTAAGCAAGTCCATGCTAGAAAAAAATCACTCTAGGCAAGGTTAGGTAGGGAGGTACACTGTGCAGCCAGACACGCCACCAAAGACATCTTCTCAATGCCATCCTCAAATGAAACACAGGACTACTACGTAATTACCATTTCAATTACAACCCTCACAGAGCAGGTTTATTTGTGATTCGCTTTAATTAGGTAATTTTACTTTCATCTCTTCAGTAACTGATTTGAATACAACAGAATGACTGCCTTGTATCTGTGCACACATTTCTTTTCAAAAAAGGATTTTGAGTGTCTACATGACATCACTCAAGACAGATGAAAAGCAAAAATATTCAGTAAGTGATCCCGATATCTGTGTCTTCCAGGCAATACTGTGGGCTACCTTTTTTTTTTTAATTGTTGTTATTGATTAAAAGCATGTCCTTTCTAGAAGCCTACTTGATACAACATATGTTTGTGGGATTTGTTTCTTAGTTATTATTTAATTTCACTTTTTTCTCACATTCTTCTTATCTAATAATAAAATAATAATTGTTATTCTGGAATTACCCTTCTGGAAGCTTTACATACACTACCTCTAATACTCACTGTACCTCTGACAAAGCAGGTATTAATACCTCTGCTTCACAAGTAAAACTGAGATTCCAAGAGATGAAATTCCTGTCTAGGGCCACACCGTTGATAAATACTAGGGCCCATTTCCTTATATATCACAGGGGTGGTGAGAGGAGACTCATTCAATTCTGTAATTTTAAAAAATATGTATATTTTATTATTTTCCAATAATAAATAAAATGCTAAGTACTTCCAGAAAAGATAAAATTTCTCTAACATTGCTTAAAGAAATATTAAGCACAAATTTTAATAAGCACATTCTGTGCTAGATATAAAAGCATTTTGAATAGTATAAAATACCTTACAAATAAAATGTTACTTTTAATAGGCTTAAAAACTGTTATCTTAAGCCACTAAAACACTAACAACACTCAATGAAATTTTTATTATCTATGGGCTTAGTAAACCTTTTCTTCAACATTAATAAATCTAGTACATTTTTCCTGCAATATCATCAGAAGTTAATTTTAGACAAATGTTTCAGTGGGTAGAAGTCAACATGGGGATTCTAAATCTCTGAAAGAGTTAAGAGTATAATCTCAAGAAAGTCTTTTGAAACACTCACTGCCCATCCAGGGGTCCTCAAACTGGCCCATGGGCCACATGAGGCAGTGTGATTGTATTTGTTTCCATTCTGTTTTTTTACTTCAAAATATGTGCAGTGTGCATAGAAATTTGTTCACAGTTTTTTTTTAAACTATAGTCTAGCCCTCCAATGGTCTGAGGGACAGTGAACTGGCCCCCTGTTTAAAAAGTTTGAGGACCCCTCACTTCAGTAGGACAATGGAAAAACAACAGATCAGACAACAAAAACTGGATGCAAAACCCCATCTCATCTGTTAATATCAAGTTCCTTCTTCATTGCCACCTACCAAGGGGGAGTGGGGAAGTAGAGAAAAGTTCTTACTGTTTCTAACAGGCTTAGGGAGACCCTGAGACGCTTAGGGAGTCCCCACTCCTGCTTCTCACTGAAGGGAAGGAAAAGGCAGCTGAAGAGCAAGACTAAAGTATACTGTATCTGTGCTGATTTAGAAATACAACCAGTTAAGATACCTCACCCATCATACCATCTATTAATACTACACAGTTACTTTTGCAAAAGACAAAAGCAGTAGATGAATTCAAGTGGACATTGTTAACAGCATTGGTTTATTAGAACATCTATTCTTGGTTGACTTTTAACTTGCTTTAACTGGCTAGTCATTGTAAGATGCCACTTCTAACCCATCTACCTCCACCTTCTCCCTGGCTTTCAGATATTTGAAGAAGTATGCTTTTGTCTAGTGAATCTCCATTTAGCTACTAGAAAATATCTTTTTTTAAACTTATTTTATTATTATTATTTATTTTATTTTTTTTTTTGTAGTTTTTGGCTGGGGCTAGGTTTGAACCTGCCACCTCCAGCATATGGGGCCGGCACCCTACTCCTTTGAGCCATATTTTTTTTATTATTATTAGGGATTCATTGAGGATATAGTGAACCAGGTTACACTGATTGCATTTATTAGGTAAAGTCCGTCTTATAATTATATCCTGTGTCCAAGAGGTGTGTCACACACCATGACCCCTCCACCCACCTCCTTCGTTCCCTCTCTCTGCTCCCCTATTCCCCCACCCCCCACCATATAGTAGGTCATCAATTGTCCTCATATCAGAATTGAGCACACTTGATTCTTGTTTCTCCATTCTTGTGATGCTTTACTAAGAAGAATGTGTTTCAACTCCACCTAGGTTAATACAAAAGATGTAAAGTCTCCATCTTTTTTGGTGGCTGAATAGTATTCCATGGTATACATATACCACATCTTCTTAATCCATTCCTAGGTTGGATTTCCACAGTTTGGCAATTGTAAATTGAGCTGCGATAAACAGTCTCGTGCAAATGTCCTTAGGATAAAACACAGTAATGTCTCAGGATATAAAATCAATGTCCAGGGTGGTGCCTGTGGCTCAAAGGAGTACGGCACTGGTCTCATATGCTGGAGGTGGAAGGTTCAAACCCAGCCCCAGCCAAAAAAAAAATCAATGTCCACAAATCAGAAGCCATAGCCATATTGGTATATGCCAATAACAACCAAGATGAGAACCTTAATCAAGGACACATTTCCCTTCACAGTAGCTTTAAAGAAAATGAAATACCTAGGAATATACCTAACAAAAGAGGTGAAGAACCTCTATAAAGAAAATTACGAAACCTTAAGAAAAGAAATAGCAGAAGATATTAACAAATGGAAGAACATACCAAGCTCATGGCTGGGAAGAATCAATATTGTTAAAATGTCTATATTTCCCAAAGCAATCTACAGATTCAATACAATCCTCATTAAAATACCATCATCATACTTTCAAGATTTGGAAAAAAATAATTCTTCGCTTTGTATGGAACCAGAAGAAACTCCATATAGCCAAGGCAATTCTTACCCTGTTTCCCCGAAAATAAGACAGTGTCTTATTTTAAGGTGTGCTCCCAAAGATGCGCTAGGTCTTATTTTCAGGGGACATCTTATCTTTCCTGTAAGTAGGTCTTATTTTCGGAGGATGTCTTATTTTCGGGGAAACGGGGTAGTTAATAAAAACAAAGCAGGGGCATCAGCCTACAAGACTTTAGGCTGTACTACGAGGCCATTGTGATCAAAACAGCATGGTGTTGGTACAAAAATAGAGACATAGACATCTGGAACCGAATAGAAAACCATAAAATGAAATGAACATCTTATAGCCACCTAATCTTTGATAAACCAAACAAGAACATACACTGGGGGAAAGAATCCTTATTCAATACATGGTGCTGGGAGAACTGGATAACCACATGTAAAAGACTGAAACTGGACCTGTACTCAGTGAAATTGATTCAAGATGGATAAATAATCTAAATCTAAGGCATGAAACAATTAAAATTCTCAAAGAAACTGTAGGGAAAACACTTGAAGTTATCATACTGGGGAAAGACTTTATGAAGAAGACTTCAATGGCAACTGCAACAACAACAAAACTAAACAAGTGGGACTTAATTAAACTGAATAGCTTCTGTACAGCTAAGGAGACAACAACCAAAGCAAACAGACAACCATCAGAATGGGAAAGGATATTTGCATATTATGAATCACACAAAAGCTTGATAACTAGGATCTACAGAGAATTCAAATTAATCAACATGAAAAAAAACCAACAATCCCATATATCAATGTGCAAGAGAGATGAATAGAATGTGAATGGCTAACAAACATGAAAAAAATGCTCATCATCCCTAATTATCAGAGAAATACAAATCAAAACCACCCTAATATATTACCTAACCCCGAGAGAATGCCCTACATCACAAAATCTCAGAGCTGCAGATGTTGGCATGGATGTGGAGAGAGGAGAACAATTTTACACTACTGGTGGGACTGCAAACTAATACAACGTTTTTGGAAGGAAGTATGATGAATCCTCAAAGAACTCAAACTAGACTTCCCATTTGATCCTGCAATCCCATTACAAGGCATCTACCCAGAAGAAAAAAAAAAGTCATTTTACCAAAAGGACATTTTTTTTCTTGAGATAGAGTCTCACTTTGTCATCCTCAGGAGAGTGCCGTAGCATTACAGCTCACAGCAATCTCAAACTCTTGGGCTCAAGCGATTCTCTTGTCTCAGTAGCTGGGAGTATAGGCACCCACCACAATGCCCGGCTATTTTTAGAGATGGGGACTTGCTCTTGCTCAGGCCGGTCTCCAATTCCTGAGCTCAGGCAATCCACCTGCCTCATCCTCCCAGAGGGCTAGGATTACAGGCATGAGCCACCGAGCCCAGCCTTCAAAACATTCTCATCGTATTGCCATAGTCCTTGTCATAAATCAGGTTTCTTTTTTGATTGAATTATAAATTCTGATTTCTCTTTATTTGTATTTTCTGAAGGAAGGACAAAAAGGAAGAAAAGTTCCTATTTTTCATTTGCGCTATTCCTTTCTATAATAGCTCTCCCTCACTTCTGGATCTGCTATCTTAATTCTTTCTTCCTCAGTTAGATCTCATCTATGCTCTTTGTACTTCACAACCCTCTTGTTTCTTTTCATATACCTCAAGTTATTTTCAGGGGTCTTACTTCCGTTAGCTACATACCACAGTCGTCTTGCTAAAAACACTTTCTCTTTGAAAGTTTTAATGTAAAAAATGAACAACACTCAGTGAAGTTTTAAATTAATGAATATGAAAAGAGACAAAGACTCTTTTCTAAAAGTCAACTTTATTCTACTCAAATTTATTTTGCCATCATATGCTACAATGCCTCCTTGCCATTGACAGATATCATTTTAACATTTATGTGTATATTATTTGGTTTCCAGCATCTCATGCTATGAATGACTATGACTCAGAAAAAATAAGTCCACATAAATAACATTATTTAGAAATCCTATGGTATTACAGCAACTAAGTAAATATCTTATATTCTGAACTAAATCTAAAATAGTATTCAATAAATCTGAAGATAGGGTTTATATATAGAAAGAACCCAGACGTCAATATTTATTATTCAATCACAGTTGACCATTTTCATAAATCTATAATTTCACTGAAATTTCAAGATTAAGCCTACATGATCAGACTTATTTTCAACTCTCTTACAGAACAGCTCCATTCTTTATTTCTTTGAGAAGATGGCTGACTGAATTCCTTTGTCCTTTTCTTAAATTATAATATATGAAAGAGTGCGGAACAATTTAGAATAAAAGATAAAATGCCCTACACACTCCACATATCCAGTGTAAACTATGTTAATAGTTCTCATGTTTCCTTCTTGTTCTTATTCTTTGCATTCACATACGTGCACATACCTGCGCACTCACACATATCCGTTTTCAAAAATATAAATGACATTATGTTATACATACAGTTGAATGAAACCAATTGCCTAGTTAATTAATTACAGTTTCTCTGATACGCTTAAAAAACTCTTCAAAATTGTTACCAGCTATTATACTCAAACTGTAAAACCAAAAAACTACTCAAATTCTTAAAAAAGAAAAAAAAGTTATGCAAACAGCCTCACTGTGATAATTTACGTAAAAAAATTTATTTTACATTTTGTTTTGTTGGAGTATAGGAGGTGTTTCTCTTTTGTTTGTTTTTATGTACCGAAATTGAATCCAAAAACTGTCATTAGGTCATTAATCTGTCATAATTCAGAGAGATGGCATTGTGTAAAGTCATGCTTTGAAAGTTTAAAAACAGCAGACTTGCAGAAGATATCTATTTCTTTTTTCTACTTTTCAGTTATGCCCAGACAAAATCTATTGATGCTTTCAAATATCAAAGTTTAATAATGTAATAGAATTTATTTTACTTTCCCAAATTGCAAACAGTGTTTATAATTGAGAAGCTGTATCCCAAAATGATTAGGACTATCTACCTATTACTAGTACCTAAAAACACCCCAATTTCCAAGCTTCAGATGATGAGCTGAGCAATCGTTTCTAACAGAAATAAACAAACCTTTTAAATAAGGAATTAAACATGCCCTAATACTATAGAAATGTCATTTTCCAATCTGAATGATAATGAATGTATTGAAAATAAAGCAATCTATATCAGACCACCTGAATAATAAAGATATTGACATAAGTCTGGTTAAAAGACCTGTAATACATATATCAGAAAAGAAATGTACTTCCACGTGTGAATATTATTGGATAAAACATGCATGTAGCAAGTAAAAAAAACAAGAACCGTTACAAAAATGGCCGTAACAGAAAATGTTTAATATGGTTGGAGAAGGAACTATGTCTTTTTATAATAGAACTCAACCAAAGTTCTCAATGTTAACACAACTGAAACACAGCAATGTGGTACCCCAGGACTTCAAAATATGATCAAGCCCTGCATATTGATGTCTTAGTAAGAAGTAGGTAGAATTGACATAGTCAGGGGTAAGGAGAACTACAGCTTCGATGATAATGAGAGCAATGACAAAAACGTCAAAGGTGCAGACACCCGGAATGTTAATTTATTAGAATGTGACTTTACACTGATTAATTATATGCTCCTCAAAATATCTGGAGTGCATAAGAAAAGTTAATTGAAGCATTCCATCTTGTACATGCTACTAAAAACTAGTTCAAATAAGTGATAGAGAACTGGCTTTAAAACTACAAGTGTATGGAATTCAATCATAATTCTAAATACGCCATGTAAAGATAGTAGCAGTAGTAATGAAGATGACGATTTCATGGAAACATTTACGTGAACTTGGTTTTCACTGGACATGGCTGTATAAAAATCAGAAAACTTAAAAGCTCTTTAGAATCTTAGATAATATCTTTTGGGGATTGAGTTGAAGATTATAAAAACTGTTTTAGAGTAAGACATTATAAAAAATAACACACACCCAAACAGAGAAATTCACAAATAATTTAGGATTTTAGGATTATTTCAATAATTAATAAATCAAGTTTCTGACTTTCTTAAAATAAGTCAGAAGTACTTCATTTAAATAGACATATGCAATATTGTAATCATAAATAGCTCCTTCAACAAATATTTACCGTATGCGGGCATGAAGAGACAAATAAGGTATGGCCATTGTTCTCAAAGATTCATATCCAGACAATCTAAGATTAATGTTGTAATCAATGTGTGGTCCCAAAATAAAGCTATATGTTTTGAAAAACCATCTTTAATTCACACTCAGTAATTAAGATAGCTTTCCTATTAACTAACACGAAATAAGATAGTTTTGCTATGAAATCTCACTTTCTGAGGTCACATAACTTCAATGATTTCACAAAACATGGTATGATGTTTTCTTCCTTCTGACTTATGAACTGTACGCTCATTTAGATCTCCAGTTAACTTAGGGAGTCTTTCTCAGGGGGCAGAGCTATTTTCCATCTTTGTCTAAAATAAATATTAAGATGTCTTAAACTGCTGACCACATCACCTGTCAACATTTCTATGGATGGAAGTTTGAATTTATGGCAACAGCAGTTGAAATATCCTTAATAGGTATTATGAGACTGTCTTCATAATAAGCTATAAAATCAACATTTTATAAATTAAAGCAGAAATATAATCACATAAAAGAAAATGAACGAATGCCAGGCCAAAAAGAATTAGCTGTAACTTGATCATATGTATTAATGCAGGTTAAAGACTAAATCTGAGGGATTTTTGCAAAGGAAGCCAAGGGGGAGGAAAAAAGAGTATTTTGGCTGAACCTAGATCTAGGGAATCTAAATCCATGTCTATTCAAGGGAAAAAGAATTGGATGAAGGACTTCAACCATAATGATCTGAATGACAATGCTATCTCTATTGTGATACTGAATATATTAGGTTATTTTAGTTTGATACCATTAAACATTAGAATTATATAACCAACTCCTTTTGTTCAGATTCTTTGCTCACTAAATGACCTTCACTGATTACCCATATAGATCAGATAACAACAATAACAAAAAAGATCTGGTCAAGCCAACTAGGGTGATCCAGATCCTACGTTCCTTGATTGGGATTTTCATTTGTTTTATTTCTAATCAAGGTATATACATAAATTGGTATTCTGATTTTAAATAATTTTGTAAAGTCATCTAATGTGACTCAACCCTGAAATAGGGATACACACTAAGTGTGCCACAAATCAAGTTTGGAACTTGCAAGAATGATAATCAAATTCTCATCATGAAAAAAAATTGTGGGTGAGGCGTAGGGGCTCACAACTGTAATCCCAGAATTTTGGAAGGATGACTTGAAGCCAAGAGTTGGAGACTGGCCTGGACAACACAGCAAGACCCCAATTCTAGGAAAAATAAAAAATTAGCTAGGCATAGTGGTGCATACGTGTAGATTCAGCTACTTGGAAGGCTGAGACAAACCCATAAGTTTGAGTGTGCAACAAGCTATGATCATGCTATTGTACTCCAGGCAACAGAGAAAGACCTTATCTCAAAAAAAAAAAAAAAAAAAAGAACTTTTTTGTTGGGAAATGTTATCTTGTGGGAACCTATTTAAGTGGCTGGTTGCCCTTCTGTCAGTATAGATGAGAAAACTGCTTCACCTCCAGGACTTATTCAAAACAGGGGGTAAAGCAATTTTCTCATCTATACTAGATATAAATCATGCTGAGCACATCACACTCATTTACTTCTAAATGAAATAAGCAGCATTGCTTTCTCAAACAAAGTATCAATTCATTTGAACGCTGGCAGATAATATCCTTCTCTAAAAAACACCCCAAACACGTTTTTCATGCCACAGTACCATCAGTGCATCACACAAAGTAAGTGCTTAATAAATGTTCATTGGATCAATGATTGAAAGATGAAAAACAGCTCTCTAAAGAGTTATAAATTTCCACACATAGGCAATCTCAGAAGAATTGAATCCATCATTAACATTCATTTGGAATTCCACGGTGTCTTGGGTAATCAAAGCTTACAGTTTCAAGACAGAATTCTATAATAGACATGTTAGAACAATAAGTATGTTAATTAAGATGTTCTCTATGCCATACTTTTGTCTCTAGGTATCTTTACCACAAGGGACACAGTATTATATATGTTTTAAAATCAAGTATGTACCAAGTCATTTTAAAATAATGTATCTGCAAATTTATCTCAAGGTCTTCCAAAAGGCTCTGAATGGTATTAAATCCTTAGCTAGGAAAGTGGCAGAACTGACTGGAATTTACTAATAAACTTCATATATTTTAAATTTAAGTTAAATTTTTTCATATTTATTTATAAATAAAAAGGTTAGAAACTAAAGACTGAAGCATATGGCATATATTAGACTTTGGCTTTTAAAAAAAAACATGTAAATGGGTACAGGCAATTACACTAATGTACACAGCTATGATTTAACAATAAAAAAATAAATAAATAAAAATTAAAAAATAGAAAAAAAACATGTAACCAGGGGCGGTGCCTGTGGCTCAGTGGGTAGGGCGCCGGCCCCATATACAGAGGGTGGTGGGTTCAAGCCCAGCCCCGGCCAAACTGCAACAAAAAAATAGCCGGGTGTCGTGGCGGACACCTATAGTCCCAGCTACTCGGGAGGCTGAGGCAAGAGAATCGCCTAAGCCCAGAAGTTGGAGGTTGCTATGAGCTGTGTGACGCCACGGCACTCTACCCAGGGCGATAAAGTAAGAGTCTGCCTCTACCAAAAAAAAAAAAAAAAACCATGTAACCATAGAAGTTAAAGTATTAAATATACCACAAAAGGTTAAAGAATTTTTTTTTGAAAACCAGTGAGTCTATCACATTTAACTTCTGAGAATAGCACAAAAGGATTCTATTAAGCAAACTATTAAAGCATGTACTCACATAGTTCAACACAGAATTGTGATTTAATGGGGCAATTGGGGAAATTAGGCCACTGATTAAATGCTGACAATTACTTAGGGATAAATTTATAAGAAATATTCTATTAAAGTATTGTTAAATTAATACGAGAGAGCAAAGTAACCAAGCCAGAAGCTACGTATTAGTTTTTACTAATTAGGAAAATTCACACTTCAGTCTAATCCATCCACTTGCCCGATTGCTATTCCTTCCCAAATTCTGCCCTACAAGTGCTTCATATCTGTATCCAGAATTAAAGTAAACAAATCTTGACCTGGGAACCTATTCCAATATTTCCCATCTTCACTGATGAACTTACCACCACCTATCCAGTAATTTAGGGACCATCATCCTTAACTCTCTTCTCTCCTTAACTTGACTACCTAAATCCTGCCCATGTTAAGCTGCTAAATTTAACCTAGATCGTTCCCTTTTATCCCCACCACTACTAGCTTTCCTGACGTCTCACTCAACCATTCTAACGGCCTGTTAAGAGATTCCCCTGCCTCTACAGTGGCCCCCATCCAGGATCTTTCCCCCACATTGCAGCCAATGTGATCCATGTCAATCAAAAGACCAAAGTCATTTACTTTCTGAAAACCCTTGGCTCTCTTGAAAATGAAAGTCAAGTTTCCTCTCATACAAGGTATTCTATTACCTTGCCCTGATTAATGCTCCAAAGTCATCTCTGGACTTAAATTTCTAGACTCCAACTTTACATTCTAGAAATGCCAATCTGCTTGCATTTCCCAGAATACTGCATGTCATTTCTCACTTCTCACTGGGTGTGCATCATTTACTGAAAAGCCACTGTTCTCTCGTAAATCTTATTCATTTAGTAAGTCTCAGCTTCAGTAGCCTTTCCCTCTAGGAAATCTTCCCAAACTAGCACCACCTCTCATCCCCCATAATAACAAAGACCCTGAGCTTACAACAGTATGATATCCTATTTAGATGTCTGTCTTCCTCACGAGAGCGTGAGCGCCTGGAGTCAAGGAGACTTACTATACTATCTATTCACCATTGGATTCACCTTGCAGTACCTGGCACAAAGAAGGTAGCCCACAAACTTACACAGCAAGGTGTCAAATGCCTATAACCGACAGTTATATTTTAAGCTTCAAATTTAAAACCTGAACCATTATTCCCAAAGTGTACAATTAACAATTAGGTCTACAATTTGGGCATTATCAAGTGAAAATTTATTTTACTACCAGAAGCTTCAAATGAGGTTAAGTTTTAGATGGGGACTCTCAAAGTAAGAGAGTAAATTGATTCTCTACAGGAATATTTTACTCTATTAAGAGGACTTTTTCTTTTTCCATTCTCAACAACCAATGTCTCTGGAGCACCAATACTAACCAGTGATACTGTTTTCATAAAATGAAAAGCACAAAACTGTACTCGGAAACATAAAATTCAATAAAAAAATTCTGACATAGACGGACTTTAGTTCTTCTTACCCCAAATCTTCATAGATATCTTAAACAATAGACGTTTTTCCTTCAATTTTTACCTTAAATTATCAAAAAACCCTACCTCTGACCCATAGGCTTGTGCAGTAAACACAATAGAGCAAAAGACCCACATTTCAAACAGAACTGGATTTGAAAACAAACTTTTCCTTATGAGTCGTGGATCCAAGGAAAAGTAACTTGATTCTTTTGAGTAATAGCAATGGTGATTATTTATTGAATCTTAGCTTGTGCCAGAAATTGCCTTATTTAAACCTCGCAACAGCCCACTGAAACAGGCATTGCTTATCCATATTCTATAGGTAAGGACACTGGAACTCTGAGACGAGAAGTAAC
The DNA here is from genome assembly GCF_027406575.1 of Nycticebus coucang. NCBI lineage: Eukaryota > Metazoa > Chordata > Mammalia > Primates > Lorisidae > Nycticebus > Nycticebus coucang. The sequence goes on from NC_069786.1 coordinate 110,422,394, forward strand.
ACAGCAAATTAGGGGCAGAGCAGGAATTCCAGGCCAGTATAACTCCAACCCCTTATTTTTAATGACTTATAATCTACTGCTTTTGAGCCTCAATTTTATGTGTTACAAAATGGAGTAATCACTTACTCCTCACAGAACTGCCGTGGAGACTAAGTGAAACACAGGAAAACCATCTGGCACAGGGCTGGCTAGCCTGGGTACACTCAACAAATTATACTCTCTACCTTCTCTAACTCCAGTTGTGGTTACAACATTTATAATAAGAGAAATGGTTCCTAAACAGGGGTTATCTGTATCAAAACAGAGATATACACTCTCAATTAGCTCACAATAGGAAAATACTACCGATAAATCAATACATTTGATATAAACAGATACGAAGTGAAAAAACGAAGAAAAACAACAAATTCTATTTCGTTTTAGGACTGTGACCCTGCTATGATATCAGAATATCATAAAATCAAAATATATGAGCATTTAAACATTCAAATTATATCAATTTATCAAAAAGTAGGAAGAGCATGGGACCTAGAGATCCAAATTCATTAGGGTTTATGAAAAGACTCCCAAGAGAACATAATCAATGCCGTTACATTTAAAAAACGTACTTCCAGTGGGAAAGACAGATTTAGACAAAGATAGAGGGAATAAAGCTAGTCTTTCTACAGTAAATTGTTTTTATTTGTTTGTTTTGAAACAAGGTCTCATTCTGTTGCCTGAGCTAGAAGAACAGTGGCTTCATAACAGGTGGCATCTAGCTCATTGCAACCACAAACTCCTGGGCTCAAGCAATTGTCTTGCCTCAGCCTCCCAAGTAGCTGGGACTATAGGTGTATGACACCATGTCCAGCTAATTTTTCTATTTTGGGGAGAGACAGGCTCTAGCTCTTGCTCAGGTTGGTCTCAACCAATTCCCCCCACCTCAGCCTCCCAAAGTTCTAGGATTACAGGTGTGAGCCACCGTACCCAGCAAATTGTTTTATTTTTCAAAGACCTTAAATCTCAACTACTAAACAGCCCAAAAAGTTAGGGGGGCACACTGGGGAAAACATGAGTCACAAAAAAAAAAAAAAAAAAAAACCAGCATTTTTGTTGTTAATTGCAAAATAAATACCTCTTTTAGTTTCTTTTTCCCCAGCCCTTAAAAAAAAATTGGTACATGGTTATAATACATACCTCTGATAACGAAAAAGAAATTAAATCAGAACTTAAAAAATTAATATAAGGTGCAATGTATATATACCTTACATTTGTACATATGTACACACCTAAGTACTATGATTCAAAACAGAGCAGGATTTTACATCAAGCCTATCTTGTGTTATATTGGGTGTGTCCTATGGAAATCCAACCAAGGGTGACTGCCAAACTAAGCTATGGAAGATAACTCAGAAAGCTGTTGAATCCCACATTATAGGCTGTATTTCAAAAAGTGCATTGAAACACACACTTGACAAGATTATCTGATATTACTCCACCCTCATAATAACACTCTTTTATTTCTGTAATACTATTTTTGTCACTAAAACATGGGTCAATATTGGACATGGCCAACACTCTGAGATGATGACATTGTAGAGACACCAGTTATCTAACTAACCCACGATGTAATATCACAGTTTTATGGCCCAATCCTGATAACCTCACTTCTCTGCTAAGCAACCCAAGAGGTCAATCAATTTCCACATATGAAAAATATAAATCACAATATACTTCTGCTTCACTAGGTTCTAAAAATGGAAACTGGCTAAGAAAAAAATGAACGTGAAGCACTCTGAAAAGAATAAACTAGATTCCCTGACCTGGTTATTAGTCAGAGCCTTGTAAAACTAGATGTGCGACTTCTTCCAATTCCATACATGCAAACTGACTGATAAACAGTATTGACAGCACAGTTGATCCACTTAAGGGTTTTTAAGTAATAGAGACAAATTCTGTGTCATGATATATTATCATACCACTTACATAACTACCTGAAATGTAAATTTACTTATTGGCATTATAAACATAGATAAGAAAAATAGGATTAATCACAAATTTTTGAACCTTAAAAATTTTCCAATCCAGTCAGCTGCAGGTGTAGAATAGTTTGAAACTGATATTGAAGCAACCAGGCAAGAACTGGAAACGAACTAACCCAGAAACAGTAGGAATCACAAAGTTTCATCTAATGGGCCGAAATACGACGTGAATTATTTTTATATTGTCTGTCTGCGTTGTCTGTCTCAGATTCTTAACATCCAAATTCTATTTTTAAAATCACTTATCACTGTGTATTTCCAGTAGCCATCAAGGCATACACTGTCATCCCTGACACCGAAGATTGTCAGCAGACTCAATATGTACACTAATGATCTCAGGCAACAATGCCCATTTTCTTATCAAAGAGATCCTTTTTCCAGAAAAAAAGAATATTAAAGTTCTCTAAGATAATTCATTCTAAAACATAAGACGTAGTCATAATAAAATGTTAGGATCTAATACCTTTTACTTTTTTTGAAGATTATCTTACATGCTGAATTTTAAAACAAAAAAACTATGAGGCATTATAACATTTTTAGATCTCTCCCAAGTCACCACTGCTCTCTTCTAGCACTGTCACATAATGATAGCTGCTGTCATTATTTTTTACACAATAGCTGGCATCAAGTTGTACAGATACCCTTCATCTTAGAATAGTCACCAAATAACCTAAACAAATGACTAGGACATTACAGTAGTACTGGCCACTTTCCTAAAGACAAAATAAGTGGGCTATCACACTTTATTAATACTTTTCATGGTCATAAGGTCAGCTATTTTATAAAAACAAAAGGATTCACTTTTTTTTTCTAAAGTGCTTAAAAATAACTTTTTCCCCCTTACACATTTATTCCCATCCTCTCCTTCCTGTTACTGAAAGCTATCTTATTCTAATATGAAGGTTTTCACATTTACTTTGAACTTCAAGACTTTCAATCAAAATTTCAATTGTTTTTAGAAGAAGCAGCCCTCCAGGAAGTATATTTGATGATATTAAAAAATGCAAGAAAAAAGTAAGTTATTTTCATTGAACAAAGTCAGCAATGCATGTAAAGGGATTTAGGGAAAGAAGTGATCTCAGACACAGTGATTTGACAGTCCACACAACATAAAAATGATTTCAAGTCACGAAAAAACATCTCTGAGCGGCCGATTCTAAATCTCTTGTTCTAATTAATAGACGAGAGTCCCTCTCTACCACTATTTGCTTTGGCAATCTAAAATGCTGATATTCTCTTAGATGTAACAGAGAGGAAAAATGGGTATCTTCTTCATCTAACACCTAAGTGGGTAACCTAGATACTGTAAATAGAGGCTACGTAAAGGATGCAACAGACAGCTCTGAAGTGAGAGCCAAAATATTTAACCTACAACTCTTTGGAAAAGAACCTGAAAACACATGCAGCTTAGCCAAAAACTATACTAACATGGAATTGCTACAGGCTAGTAAATGGGATAAAAAAAAAAATCTCTTTACCAAACATGTTTACTGTTGTTGGGTGAGAAAAGCTCAAATGCTAAGAGCACAGTTCCTATTTGTTCAAATTGATCGTGCCTATACTCCACACTGTCTATTTGAACACAAATACTGTACTTACAAAATCAGAATCAAATTCACAAATAAAGGAGCCAATTAACCAGCAAACAAGCATTTTCCTGCTCATGTTCTGGTGGTAGCAAGAAGATGACAGTTAAGTTACCAATTAACAGTTACAATCTACCCCATATATTCACTGTGTCTAAACCAGAAACTAATTGTTTAACTAATAGAAACTGCATATGATCTATCTTTATTCTTCAGGAAATTATGTGAAAGTTATCTGAGAAATAAAAACATATTCTACCAAAGAATGAGTAACAGTACATACTGAAATGTAAAAGTTCTATTGCCCATATTGCAGTAGTAGCATAACTTTTATCAAATCAACCGGTAAAAAATTAAATTAATACAAAAGATCCACTATAAAATATTACCACTACTACCTAACTTTATTAGTTTTCCTTTATAAAAGATAAAGAAATTTCAAAAAATCCTTTTAGAATGAAATTTTCTTAGGACGTTCTCCTCATCAATAAAAATAAATTATCAAATAAATAAATTCAAACGGTTCAATTTTAACTTCAAGTCAACAGCCAAAATTACAAAGTTAACGAATTACAAAGTATATTCAATGGTATTCTATACATTTTTCTTGTAATTCAGTAGTCTTTACTAATAACAAAGTCTGTAGATTTATAAAGTTTTGCAAGAGATGTGAAAAGAAAGTTTGTTCCCTCTGAATAATAATAATTAACTTTCAAATATGTTCATAATTAAGTAGATGATTCAGTTTTCTTTAGTTATTAAATCTTTGGGGGAAGAAAAGGAAAGAAAATGTCTGTATTTCACATATCATCCAAATAGAATACTTAAAAATCAAATTATAGCTACATACAAATCAGATGTCCTTTCCACAAAAGAATGTAATACACATCAAAATTATAAGAGAAACAAGATTTCAAATTACTTTTGAGTTAAGATTAATAAAGCACTTGTACTTGATAACTCAACTAATAAAACATTACAACTAGAAGAAAGCCTACCATATTCTTAATAAATAAAACTATTTTGTCTTCTGTCACTGACAGCATACAAGGTGCTTTTTTATTACACAAAAACAATGTGTACTATATCAAATCAATGAATGACCCTTTATCAAAAACAGTAGCAAAAGCTGTCTATTCCTTCAAGTTCAAAACAGCCTTCTAAATTTTCTCAGTTCTTCTCTGGACATTCAAAAACAAACAAAGTGCTTTCAACTTTGTTAGAGAAATGGATGTAAATGAGCTAAATATTTTATCAATTATACATCTAACAATTTGGTAGAGAAACTTTACGTTTTTTTTTAAAAAAAAGCAACACTGCAATTCTACCACCGACAGTTTAGCTTTGTACCAAGGCAATACAAAATTATTTTATTTTTTTACTGAGAAGAGTCCTCTGAAAGTGACATTTCCATACTTTTAATCCAACAACAACAAAAAATTTAGTCATAAACCTGGCAAGTCAAAACAGTAACCAGCAAATTCTAACCTTTCTTACCTGATACAGGTAAGCACCAGCTCCCAAATGCCACCTTGGGATAGTTCAGACTAGTAAGCAGGCTCATGTTTTATGATACTAGAATGAACAGGAATAAATCTGTGTTGTTCTTTAACAAAATCTATAGCAGGAGCTACACCACAACGTGAGCGGACCCCACGGACCTAACAAATTCAAGTCTGTCACTAGAGAAATAGAAAAAAGAAAATCATAAAACGAAAACTTACTGCTTGTCATGTGACTTGGTGAGGCATGCTGTCCATTGGGTGTGCTTGAGGTGAGGTCAATTGCCATATCGGAGTGCACCCTTTCAGGTGAAAGCTCATTGTCACCTGTTTTCACAAAATAAAATCTTTTGGTCTCTAGTCTTGTCACATAAAATCTAATCACAACTTTGCTTCATACATGAAGTGGCATGCATAGCCCTGACACTGTAAGATAAGGTACTTTTCCCTGAAAGGAAATATCATTTAGAAATATATAGTAAGTGAATAAAATGATGGAAAGCCACATTAGACCACAATAATAAAAATAATACAACTTTATTATCCTAGTAGTCTTAAGTGTAAAATAAGGGGAAATGAAGTAACTGATTTCCAAAGTATCTTTTAGTTTAAAAAAAAAAAGTCTTCTTTTAACATTTAATTTAATTATTAAGCATATAGGATTTATAATGGCATGGCTATCAGGAGTTGGCTATAAGAGAAATGTCTGAAAAGAGAGTTTGCTAAAAAATGTCAACTTCCAGGAAGTTAATTTTCTTTCACATTATGTCTGAAAAAATAGGTTAAAGAGTAGTAAACACTTAATACACACCATATTTAATGGACATATATGTAACTTGACCTTTTCCAAACTTTCAGTAAATGAAAAAAAATCAAATAGTAAGGTACTACTAATTTAAATATTATCCTTCACTTAGTACTAAGTATATTTCTGTACTTCCCTCTTACTTCACTTCTGTGCGTTATTTTCTCAAATTCATTTAAAAGTGAAATTGTAAACAGATAAGAGTACCCAATTCTTAACAAATGTCTTATAATTCAGGAATTAAAACACAGGTAATACAAAAATAACTTTATTACTAATAACATATTAATGAAAATGAATACTTACATGTTATATAGCCATCAATAGCCTCTGTTTCCATAGTCAAAGTGCAGTGCTGCAAAACAAAAGATTATGCCCTTAACACAATGAGTCCTTTCAGCATCTGCCATTAAATTCTTAACTTATTTGAAGCTCCAAGCAGCTAGTCCATGTTGCTGCTGCAACCTGTGCCCAAGAAACATACTACAGTGTACTGTATGTGCTCATTTGCAAGCCACTGAACTCTTTCTGCAAATGATCTGATTCCTGGTGGAGATAGGATAAGAAAGATAAGTGTGCTGTGAGATGGGCTACAGTAATGACTCTCTTAATCAAAATTTACTTAGTTTATAGAGCAAAGGGCGGGGGGAGGGTGCTACAAATCAAATGTGCCAGCTTTAACTGGGATTTAAGTATTTTACCATTCACTACTTCCCACAATCACACTGCAGTTTGAGGACTTCCCCAGTATACAGATAGCCCTATTCACAATTGTTGCAAGTTGGTTCATCATGTTCTAATAGGGAGGGGGAGGACAAACAAACATAAGAAAACAAAACAAAACAAAAAACTTTCTACAAAAAATCTTTCTGAAGATTTCTGCAGCAATTGGTCAACTCCCTGACTTGTATTGACATCTTAGGCTAACCCAAGCCCTGGGTAAGCACCTGTTCAATGTAACCTTAATTTCCTGCCAGACCATGGCTGGATACAAATGCCTGCCTACTTAATAATATATTCTGATTTTGAAAATTTCATAAACAAACTTTGGCTGTGCAGGAGGGAATCACTTTTTTTAAAGTTTGGGGAATTAATTTCATGCACCAATGACACAAAACAGAACTTAATTCTCAGAAACAAAAGTAAATTGTATGAAATGACACCCCCTAGCTTTGATTCACATAATGAAAAGATCGATAATCTAACTGTATTCTTTTTGAAAGAAAAAGTTTAAGAATTGACAAGTTTTGAGGAGATTTTTACTTTTTTTTTTCTTTCCTTTGGCCTCGGTCCTTTTTGCCTTTAGTTTCAAAACTCTCACTGCACCAGCAGCTAAATTATTCACAATGAGCCATTTCTGTATTGATCGCCAAGTATATTTAGCCCTGGCTCCTGGAATTTCTCCATTACTTACTGGAAAACAGGCAGCTTCACTTCTTGTCTCCAAAACCACTTCCCTTCTCCCTCCCCTCCCCTTCTTCACCACCACCCTCCCTACCCCACCCCCCAAAAAACTTTTCTTTCTTTCTTTCTTTATGGAATAATCAGATCAAATTCCCAACTCAGTCACTACATACCACTTAAATTTGAACCTGCTGTACTGTTACTAAATTCTTTCAAATTATGATTACATAAGGTTTTAAAGAAAGGGTTCCGTAAAGTTTAAAAGGGGAGCAGTTCCTTCGGATATTTTACAATTGAGTTTATCTCTTTAAAAATGTACACACTTAACACACACACATTAGAAAGAAACGTCAGGGAGAAGAGAAAGAAGTCTGCCCCATCAATGAAATGGTTATTAACCCTCAGAGAAGGATAGAAAGAAAAAGAAAAAGGAGAAAGAGAAACGAAATGTACATACAAAAGAAATTGTCCTTTGATTAAAAAAGATTCATCACCATTTCCAGCTCAGTCGGGAGGTCTCAGCTTCTTCTAACCCCTCAAGGAGGAGGTGACAATGTCGGGCTGAAGATAAACGGAGCGAGAAAGAAAGAAGTTTTTTGTGTTCCCCCTTCTCTCTTTCCCTCTCTTGCCCCCTCCAAGCCAAGCCCCCTGCAGAGTTCAAGGCGAGGAGGAAGGAAAAGCACTTTACAGGTGGGTCATTCCAAGCCCAAATCCAGCAAAGAGATCGGCTGATAAACAAAACCAAGAAATGTAGAGAGAAGGAACACCCCCCTCTCCTCCTCCTCCACCTCCTCCTCCTTCTTCCACCCCTCCCCCTCGTCCCTTTGGGATGGTCTAGTAGGAAAAGTCACTCAGGAATGGCACCACGTACTTTCAGGAAAGAGGAAAAAAAGGAGAGAGAGAGAGAGAGGTCAGTCAGTGCTACAGCAATGCGATTAACAAGAGAAAAAACTTGATCCACCGGTTCCTTAAGAATCGACTAAAAGCTAAGACAAGAAAACTGAAAGAAAAGGGGGGGCGGGTAAGAGGGGAGGGACAGTCAGGCAGAACCCAGCAAGGAACCTAGGCCAACTTCACAGGACTGTTTTTTGGCCCTTGGCAAAAAAAAAAAAAAAAAAATCAAATCTTAATTCCATCTCTTTAGCCCGTACTGAACCTGTCAAAGAGATTTAACTGCTGCCTTTTTATGTGTCATACCAGTTTTGTTTTTTTTTTAATTCCAACAGGATCTGGATATTACCTTCTATATGGACAGCTGGAATGTATTCCACGCTACCAAATCTTTCTCCTTGGAATTCAAGTTAAAACAAAGCAAAACAAGTCCAAATCCATGACAGCTATAGAGATGCGAACTGATTAATCGATTAACATCCCAGAAACAGATAACAAGGAAGGGACGATAAATTAAGGCAGAGGACATCATCTTCACCCGATTCCCTGAACGTCCTTTACAGAAATCATTACCCTAATCATAACCACAATCCATCTCTCCCAGAGAAAAATAGCTATATTATTATCACTGGTTAACAGCAACAAGTCATTTGATCACATCACAGTGCAAAACGAGATGCTATATAATTACACTTAACTTTGAAAACACTCCCCCCTTTGCAAATCATACACATATTTATAGATAATCTATGAATCAGAAGACAAATAAAACAAGAGCTGTTCTTCACCACGCAAAAGCCAAGCGGAGATTTACCTCAGCAGTGCATGCAGTAAAATAATCCCATCACCCTTTTGTTTGTGTTTACTGTTAATGTGTCCTCTCTCTTTCTTTCTTTCCTGTGCCTAACGTGTGTTTGTGCACTGCAGTAGGTGGTGGAAACTAAGGCAGTGGATCTGTAGCTAAGGGTAATCCTGTTTTTACTTCCTCCATCTTCAGCAAGGAGCAGGGTTAGCCCGGGACAGCTGGTCAAACCCCGAGAAACCGATCCGGCGGAGCCGGAGCACATCTCCCCCCCCCGGCCGGGCTCGCGCAGACGCCCGCGGGCGGAGGGCGGGCTGGCGGCGGCGGCGGGATGTGGGGCCCCGAGCGCGGGGCGGGCGGGCGTGCGTGCGCGCCCGCGTGCGTGCGTGTGTGCGGGCCCTGAGCGCCTGTGTGTGTGCGTGTGTGTGTGAGCGTGCGCGCGCGGGCTGGCGGGCGCGTGTGCGCGTGGCTGCGCGCTCGGCCGCTCGGCGCGCTCGGCAATCGATTACAGGACAAGTGCTGCCCCGGCGGCGCCGAGACGCGCGCTCTACTTCGCGCCCACCCGCGCGCCCGGCCGCGTCGCCCCCGGCCCCGGCCGCGGACACGGACCCCGCCCCCCAAGGGGGCCAGGTGACCCGCCCTCCAGCGAGCCGCAGGGTTCCTCCCTCCGCTCTCTTTACCGGTTCATAATAAATCTCACGTTTGCTGCCGGCTGTGAAGGAAGGATTGAAACGGTGAGGGGAGGTTCATTTCGGCCGCGTGAAGTTTTCTTTCAACCTGGGATCTGCGGCGAGGCCGGCGAGGGGAGCGGGATGGCTGTCCCCGCACCCCGCGCGGAGCTGCGGAATGGGGGTCCCGGCCGGAGTCCCGGAGTGTGCGGGGACCCACCAGCCCACTCAGGCTTCGCTGTAAACTGTGCGGTGCAGTTTGCGAAAACACCGTCCACAGACCGGGACGTCAAGTAGGCTAGAGGGAACCTCGGGAACAGAGATTCGGGTCTGAGATGGAGCTCAACTATTACTATTTTGAAAGTGCTTTACGGTGCAAGTTTAAAATTAGAGTGTTTACTTGCTTTTTCTCTCCCGAGTATGTACCTCATCTCTCAAAGTCAAAGAAATGAACGAGGGTCCAAAAGTTGTTACCCTGGAAGTGTTGCCTATCAGTTACCATCAATCACAGCTTCTTGATTTGGGAAGAATGTGTAGGAAACGTCATAAGAAAAATGTGTATTTTCTCTACAGATAGTAGCATTTAGTATATTTCTTGACCACATTTGCAAAAAGAGGGGATAAAGACGTCTATAATTAAAGGGAAAAGGAAAATGAAAGGAGCTGAAAATAGTGAACTGTGTAGTCTGGGTGGCTTAAGTTTGAAAACACATGAAATTATCAAGACTGCCAAACAACATTTCTGAGAAACCATATCACAGATTGTGAGCAAAATCAATGCTGAAAGAGTAGGAGCAGGCACCGTCCTCCTCCCACTCCTTTCAAGAATCCCAGAAATAGTTGCTGAGGTTTTTTTGCTTTTTTTTCCTGCTGGGGAAAGAGAAATGATATATTGAAAATTAAATCATCAACTGTATTTTAAGTACCACTCCATGTGAGGAAAATTTGGAATAGTGGCTTTTCTTTAGATTTTGGTGTGGGGAAAGAAGTATTCACACTAAATAATGTATTCCTATATAACTTGTATAATACCATATTTAGATCTTGAATTATTTTTCAGAAGTCTGCTACATGCATTGTATTATGTAATAGTATGCTCCGTTTTAAATTGTAGAAGTTAATCGTTGGTGTCATACAGCAACCAAGATTAACCAATTTTCATTAGGGAGAATACTTTTAGGTTCAGACTCACAACAAATTTATGACCATCTTAAGAAAGTGCAATTCCCAAAAGTTAAATGTTGGAAAAGCAGATTTTTTTAACTCATCTTCCAGTTACCTAAATAAAATTAGTTTTCCTAAAGTCTTACTTGGGGAAGTCTAAACAGAGAACCCATAAATCATTCTAATCATTCCGGACAGCGAAGATTTCAATCTTAAATTACCTCAGAAAATTGGGGTGCTGTTCATAATAGCGAAATACCTAACACATAAAGGGTAGCATAAATCCTCTTAAGTTGTCACAAGTCCTTCCTAGAAACTGAACCTAACCGTTTAAATACCTGTAAAGTTATGGAGCGCCTTAAAAAAGAGCAATTAAAACATGGTCAAAATTGAGATAAAATATCTTTATAGTTCAAACAATTCAAACCTTTGCTAGATGAGAATCCATCGTGAAGTCTTAAAAGTACATCTTCAAGTTCCCCAAAGCTACCAGAGTTGATAATAGTTCTCACCCGTGGCTGATTAGAGCTTAATTTAGCTCCCTAAAGCCTATCCTTTACATGAGTTGACTTTTATTGGCTCCCCAGTCGCCAGAGGCACACTTTCTCCCTCTAGTGGCTAAGCCTTCAGACAGTTTACATTCTGCCACCCTGTCTCTCCAAGAATAGATTTGGACAGGAGGCATTGGATCCCAGATGTTAGAACAGCAAAGATCTCACGAACACCTGTGAAAATTAGACCATCTTGGCAAAAGTTCTTAACATGTCATGCTCGTTTCTCATTTGAAGATGGTGATGTATCCTAATCATCCAGGGAAGTCGAGATTATGTGTTCATATTAAGATTGTGTATTCTGTTTTATGCCTGTGAAATCTGTAGTCCTGGTAGTTAGAATGAAATCATCTCATGGGAAAGGACCCTTGTGTAAACTGTATTAATTCACATTGTTAAAAATTTCTCTGGACAGTATTTTGATAGTTGTTAGAGGATGCATTTATTTCTGTCCTTTGCCATAACTACATTGTACACGTTTTTAAAAGCACATATATAACTTCACTGTGTGTGAAAATATATCACCAGTAAAGTGGAATACCATGTTCTTTGGCCACTGTCTCCAGTTGGAAAGTTAGATTTTCACTTTGGGAAGGAGGTGGTAAGGTGGGGAGAAAATGCCCCACCCGATTTACTTTTTGCATAGCTGGTTCTTGCTCATCCTTTCTGTCACATTCTTCCAAAATTGCTCTTTCCAAGCATGAATTCCTGTGTTAACACCTTGCATATTTCCTTCATAACACAGTTGGTAAATATTTATGCATTCAGTTTTGAAATTAAATCTGTCTTTTCCACTAGAATATGACATTTTTAAGGGCAGGAATTATATTTTTTTTTTTTTTTTTTTTTTTTTGTAGAGACAGAGTCTCACTTTATCACCCTCTGTAGAGTGCCAAGACGTCACACAGCTCACAGCAACCTCCAACTCCTGGGATTAGGCAATTCTCTTGCCTCAGACTCCCAGTAGCTCGGACTACAGGCACCCGTCACAACCCCTGGCTATTTTTTGTTGCAGTTTGGCCGGGGCCAGGTTTGAACCTACCACCCTCAGTATATGGGGCCAGCACCCTACCCACTGAGCCACAGGCGCCACCCTGTGTCTATCCTATTAATCATTGTTTTCTCATAACTAGCACAGTGTAGTGTTTGGTATAAGTTGATCCTCAATTAACATATACTAAACAAATACAGAGAAAATTACATACTCAACTACCTTTCTTGTATTCTGCTCTATTCTCAAAGGACAAAAAAGATTGGATTTCAAAGATATGAGAATTTGATCAGATTCTGGCTCATAAGTCATTACAAGTATCCTTAACTAGTCAGCTCTGGTCTATGGTCCACATGATGGATGAGAACTGCTTGATGTTATAAAATAAATTTCAGAAATATAAATAGTAAAAGTAGTTAGAATTATATATAAAATACAATTTTGAATAAAACACTTAGGTGGCCTCTCTGTTTCATAAACAAATTATTTCATATTATTACCTGACAATTTGTGAACCAGGGTGACTGTTAAGGAATGCAACAGGTTTAATTTTATAAACACTAAGTGCAATTAGCAAAAGAAAAATTCTATAAGGCAGTGCAGCTAAAAAGGTACAGTATAGAGTATAGGTTTTGTTTTCTTTAAATGGTTTGTTTTATCTATTTTAGACGTAAAGACCTTAAGTACCCTTTAAAGGAACTGAGATAAAATCTCATTTTTCTTTGCTCAAGGAATTAGCTTCATATTTTTAAGTTTTGTTTTTGTTTTTGGCAGACAATAGGAGGGGACAACTCGGAAAATTGCAGTTTTTCCTACTATCAAAAAAGAACAATTTTTGAAAACTAATTACATATATATTTATTTAGATGGCCTCTTTTTGCACTAGTCATAAAAAATAATTCCCCAAAATTGGTGTCCTAAAATAACTTAAATCCATGAAAAAGTTAAGATTAACAGGAACATCTAAGCACAACATTTTAAAACTGATAACGTGTTTTATTTTTTTCAGGTAGTAGTGTTCTTGTCTTTGAAGTAGTGTTCTCTTTTTAAGCAGGATATGGAACAATGGTCTCACTTACTCCTGTTGACCTAGATTGGCACTATGAAGAAGCAAGGAAGCCAGAAATGGAACCATGGTTTCAAAGAAAATATTCTAAAATACTTATTCATGAATAAGGTATATTCATAAATAAAGTATGTTAATACCAACTTTGCCTCCCTGAGTACAGTGATAGTTTGGGGTCTGTTCAGCTGGCATATAAATCCTACATGGTAAGGGCCTTCTCATTCTGTCTGCTTTGAACAATAGTTTCTTTTAACAATTCTTAAAAGTGTCACTTTCCAATTAGAGATAAGGCTGTTGTGCAAATACCCATGTCCCTAGAAAAGGTAACTTAAATTCACACTTTGGTAGAATAATATCAGATTTCTTCTGGAGATCATGTTTTGATGTAGAACAGATGATAAGCTATCTCTATCCCAAATGAGAATTATAAATGTGGGAGTTAGACCAATGGGATGAGGACCCAAGAGGTTTCTGCATATAAATGACACATTTTTTTAAGATGTCATTAAAATCCATCATAGTTGCTTTTTAAAATGCAGATACATTCAGCATTTGAGGAAATGAGCTCCACTAATGCAAAAATAAAGGAATTTTAAGCTTAAGTGGTGATGCTCAAAACCCAACTCTAAAAAGCTTTGGGAAAACATTCTTTAGGAGACTCTAAAATTTTATGGCGCAAAATGTACAGTTAAGTTATTGGAATCCTCAATAAAATGTTAATACAAGAAATGAAAAATACATGATTTAATTGTGTGAAGATACAGCTTACCATTAGAGGAAAACAAGACATTGTCTGGTGAGCATTAATTTAGATATAAGGTAAAAAAAAAACAAAAACTATTATTTAGAATATTTTTCATCACCTAAATGCAAGAGATTAAAAAGAAACTTATTTTTGTGCAGATAAGAAGGAAAACCAAAAATGATCATTCGACTCTGGAGTTGAGAGGTGAAAATAGGACACAGTAGCCTAAAGATCTGTGATACCAAAGATTAGATTCTACAAGAGAGATCCATTATCTGAGGCAGAATGATGACAGGCTGCATCTCAAGGGGAACATTTGGTAGTTAAACCAGTGCCAGTAGCAGTATGATCATGTCTTTTTAACCTTGTGAAAAGCTTGTGGAAGTACATGTCCAGTGTTTGAAAGAAGCTTCAACTCTATAAACCAAAATTCTTGACAGTATAGCAAAGTTTAATCATTAGCTTAAACAAGCCTATATATATGCTGAAGAAAACAGAGGAACGGATTAACAACAGAGAACAAAGGAAAGAATCCAGGGATTTTACATTCCCCTTTTTCATAGCCAGATAGTGAAAATCTATGGAATTGAGAACCACAGGGGAATAGAAATGGGAGCCATCTTCTGTTTGACAACTCTGAGGGAGGGTGTGTGCTATGGAAAAATAATTGAATCAAAGAAAGGTCATTTACTGGTAGTAAAGTCAAATGTCACCTCCCCCAATTCTCATGACTTGTGGTTTAGAGAAAGGTTAGCCTGATATAGAAGTTAGTGTCTGAACTATCTCAAGACATGATAGTTGAAAAAAGAATACCACCACCAGTATCTCTCCCCCAGCAGCTGTGCTCAAGCTTCAAAAGGTACTTAAAACCTGATGTCACAGTGAGGTATTTGACCCCTGGGAAATTCCCACTGAGTAGCTAAGAATATCACTGAAAATTCCTATAAGCTGTATTCCAGAAACTGACACATTGGGAGGCTGCATTTTTGAAGCGTACCATTATTGAGAAATAAATCTGTATGCAGAATCTGTAGCATTTTAGATTGATACAGCTGATTTCAATGAAGTTGGGGTATCAGTGGGAATAGGAAAGCCATGTAAATCATTATGATTATATGCATCTGTGTTGTGCCAGGCACCGTGGTATAGATATTACGTGCATTATCTCATTTAATAGACACTGTCATGTTAACACATGTAATTTCATCCCCATTTCTCATCTGAAGAAATTGAAACTTAGAGATACATACGTATTATTAACTTGTGACTCCAACAGTGTCAGAGTTAGACATTGTCAAACACATGTTTTAAGTTCTGGAAAACCAACATTCATTACCATCACGCTACCTTCCCTCCTAAATAGCCAAATGTCTTCTTCAATCTTACAGACCTATTGTTGTAGTTAAATCCCTTTGGGTAACAAACTGTCTAATGTTGAATCTCTGGAAAGAAAACTGTATGTCCAGTGTGTTCTTAGAAGTTTAATCGAGTATTTTATCACCATAGAACTCTCTACCAGACCCCAGTGACTATCTAAATGTGAAACATGACCTATTTGACATTTTGTATCTTAGTATCAGCCTATCTTGAGCAAATAAATGAAGGACGTGAGACAACCAGAGTGAATGAAAATATAACAACCCTTTAAAGAATTGAGTAACAACTAATTGTGATAAAGAGATACAGACAAGAAGATAACTTTAAATTCTGGGTCTCCAAGCATATTTGCACATTTTATTTCAAAAGGATTGTTTCTGAAGTATTGTTCCCAGGAACATATGGATCATACTTCCCCCTTTTGTAGAAGTACTTCATTACTTCATTTCCATGTGCAAAGAACAAATGAATGATTTTGTGTGCTGAACATTGTGGTTTTAAGTAGTTGTGGCACTCTTTTGAGACAAAGTCTCATTCTGTCGCCTTGGGCAGAGTGTGTGTTGTCACAGCTCACAGCAACCTCAAACTCTTGGGCTTAAGTCAGCCTCCAGAGTAGCTGGGACAACAGGCTCCTGCCACAACAACTGTCTATTTTTTTTTTTTTTTTTTTAGTAGAGACAGGTCTGCTCTTACTCAGGCTGGTCTCTGAACTCATGAGCTCAAGTGATCCTTATACCTCGGCTTCTCAGACTGCTAGGATTACAGTGTGAGCCACTGCACCAGCCTGGTTGTGGCATTTTTAAATGATATTTTGGATTGCCGAGAGACAGATTTTTTTCTAGTGGAAAGCAGCTCTCAATTTATACTAAAAGTCAATTTGAACATTTTGCTAGTCTCTTATTAAGTGAAGCTTATGAGATTAGGGTTTTTGTCACTTTTAATTTACAAATACAATGAGTACTGAAATAGAGAAACATAACTGTATTATTAATATTTTAATTAGGCTTTCCTACCCCAGTTTGCATAGGTGTGGAAATTGAATGTTTTCTCTCTCATAGCAGGATTTCTTTTTTCCTAGAAACAAAAAGAAATAATGCTTTTACTTGATAACAAACACACTATTTATTTGAAAATCTGATCAATGGCTTTGAGGAAACTTTGCTTTAGGGCATTTTTAAATAACCTATTCTAACCAAGAAGAGCTTCCTAAAACATCAGGAATTAGATAACATATAAAATAACACAGTATCTGATATGTTCGCAATATATTCCTAAAAAGTAGTTTAACATTTTTTAATATTTATGTTGGAGAATGAATGCTTGACATAAGACTGGTTTAATATTTAAACAGAAATCATGTTCATAGTCTAATATTAATGCCAGAGGGGTATCCTACCTCCCACGTCTTTGGAGATACTGCCTTCTGAGGTCATTTCTGATGTGGAGGTGAATGCTGCAGGCTTCTGGCCTGGTTTTGTCTAACATACACCAACCCCCTTGATCAATTCTAAATCCAACCTTAGCAACTTTCTGATATTTTTGCTTTCCATGTGCTATTCCCATGCAGAGAAATATGCTTTCCAATTATGTTTTTCTTTACAAATAAATGATGTTCCTAAGGTTTTTTTTTACACCTATGAGTTTAAAATTTATCGTTTTCCTTTTTGAGATCAATACAGTTGTTCGATTATGAACTTCAGTTTTAAAGCTAATGTCCAGACCCTGGACAGTGGAACTCACTAAAGTCATGCTATTTAGCAATGTCCTTGACATCTGTCCAGACTGCTCTCCTGACCCTTGACAGCATTGTCAGCTCATCCCTTTGCCTGCTTTAGAACTTCGGTGGATCATGTGGTCTCAATTAAGTCAACGTACTTAAGGAGATTCATGAGAAGCAGCAGCATTTTTGAGATAGACTATCTAAATGGAGCCCTCAGAGATCTGAGAAGGCGAGATTAACAGCAGCTAATGCTGCCTGTAATGACGACAGCAGAAAACACGCTAGAGTTGTTGAAGAGGAATAAGAAGTGAGGGAATGGAGACTGGTAAATAGAAACAATAATTCCAAAAAGTTTAGCTATAAAAAGAAAGGTCAAAGCTAGTAGCTCGAGGAACATATGGATTTGGAAGTTTTGTGAGTTTATTTTTGTCTTTTAAGTAGGACTTCAGCATATTTCAAAGCTGATGAGAGCCTATCAACAGCAATTAAGAGACTGAAGCGAAAGAAAATTGGTCAAGTCAGGTCCCTGAGGGACAGGAAAGAAAAGGATGGATTGCACAGTCGGCATGATTCACTTCAAATAAAAGAGGACATAGCTCTTTAAGAAAGCATGGATACAGGTGGAAGTAAATGTGTTACTTTGGTGTGATGGAAAGTTGTGAATGGATTTGAAGAAAGTATTAATGTTCAGTATCAATGCTATTTACTAAGTGTGAAGGGAAAAGCCACTGTATTGAAGAAGTGAATAAGGTTGAAATAGTTGCTATAGAGAATATGAAAGAGACCAATTAAGAAGAAAAAGCACAACTGGTGAGCAAAGTAGAGGACCCAGTTGAGGCCAGTGGCCACAATAAGCCATCAATATGCTTGATGTAACTATAACTGAGCTCATAGTCTGGACATGAATTTGAAAAGAATACATCACAAGATTGATCCGTTGTAAAAAATTTGCATATTGGGGAGTTGGAAGATATCAAATCAATGAAGTTGACCTTAATTAAAGGAAAGAAATTGGCTCAATAGACCACTGACTAAGGTACATAAACCATAGCAACAGATAGAGTACTGGTAGATAGAAAAATGTAGACGGATACAGAGACCTTGGGTCCCAGTAAGGTTCAGGAACTTGTGAAGTAGGGAACACTAAATAAGAGTTAGTGAAGGATAGATTCCAATGGCGAGGTGCCAGGATCCAGAATGGAGGTGGAGGAGTCATGGACACTAGGGGTTAGATTATCAGAAAAGTGATAAGATAACCAGGAAATACAGTTCTCAGGGAATGGGAGATGCTGAACTAGGTACTGGGAGGCTGATACATAACAAAAAAGAGGAAGAGTCTTAAGGAGGCAGCAGGAAAGAATGAGCACCAAAGAAAACTAGAATTTGACCCTGGAAGTGTAAATTCTGAAAATGTCTTGAAATAGGGGGATGTCGATTCCATATACTAACCTTAAGCAAAGTGAATCAAGTAAAAGGAATAGCCACCACTCCAAGGGCTGCAGCTAGGGCACCACTTGCCAAGAGCAGTCCTAATTTATACCCATGGCCCTGGCGTGATTATTAATAGTGCCCCTTTCCCTTTTTAATTGTCCCAGTTTCTAGGTCAAATAGCATATTCACTCTAGCTTCGTGGGAAGTAGTGGCCTGAAGTAAGACCTCTTCCATTTAGAAAATCAAATTTTTCTTTTTAAAACAAGTGGGAGGATACAGGATGGATTTGCATATTTGTGTGTATTTCTTTTGCTTGGGAGCAGAGTTCCACAGGCTGTAATGAAAAGGGTTTGAAGGGGTAGTAGCAGTAAGATATGAATATGGGGAGAGGAGTTACCAAGCAGTGTTGAAATTGAGAATGAACAAGGGAAGAGCCTCAACTGGAGCCCCCATCTTCCGTTTCTATCTTCATAGCAACTTTAATTCTTTGAATTTGAAGTCAGATGGGCAACCAAGCCTCTAGAAGTTAAATATGTGTATTATTATTTGTATTTTTTAATTGTGGCCAGTGATTACAGCAGTTATTGTACTGCAAGGTGAAGTAAGTGTTTACCAGAGTCCTAGTTCTTGCAGACCCTGGCCCTACTATGGCTCCTAATTGAGACGGATCTACAACCTCCTACCACTTAGTTTCTCTGCACTTCTGTTTTGAGTGCTCTTTATTTGGAGCCTTGGCAGAGTCAGCTCTATCTCTGCCAACTCAACTCCATTACTTGCTTTAAAATCAGGGTAAGAAAACAAGGCAGTTTAAGGCCTCTGGAACATATGAAGACTGGTTTATTCATCGAAGTTACTAGATTTTGCCAAGCATTGTACGCTGAGAGCTGATGACGAAAGGATTAGAGTACTTAAGTCAGATGGCAATGCCAAAAAGGAAGCAAAAATTATTCCCCTTGCTAAAAGCAAACTATTCCCTGTCTCTGGTCACAAACAGCTAAAATACACCTTCAAATTTCAATACAACATGTAACCATGTTGGGATTAAAGATTTCTTTTTTAAAAGAGAAATGATCCCCTCACTAAACACAGAAATCCTCCTTATAACTTCATCGTAGTCTGAGCATGGTGGCTCATGCCTGCAATCCTAGCACTCTGGGAGCCAAAGTGGGTAGATTGCTTGAGCTCATGAATTCAGAGACCATCCTGAGCAAAAGCAAGACTGCACCTCTACTAAAAATAGAAAAAGTAGCTGGGCATTATGGCAGGCACCCTTAGTCCCAGCTACTCAGCAGGCTGAGGCAGGAGGATCACTGAGCCCAAGAGTTTGAGATTTCTGTGAGCTATGGTGACTCCACAGCACTTTATCCAGAGCAACAGAGTGAGACTCTGTCTCAAAAAAAATTATCATAGGACTTTGAGTCAATAAAGTCATTGGTATCTAAGTCAGCAAATAATATATGTACTGCAATCCAACCAAGACATAAAGCTTATCAATGCAATTTATGGAAATGTAGGTAAAGCCATTTCCCTGAGTTATGAGAATTTGTCATTCACTATGACAAATAAATATATGAAGTTAAAATGGGTGATTTTTATTTACTTTCTTAAAAAATATTATTCCAATTTACAAATAGACTTCTCCAGGGGAATCTTTAAAGTAGTAAGCCTGCAGCATCAATAAAAAATATGAGTCATTTATTTAAAAATCTATACATGATTTTCCAAAATTACCTAATAATCAGCCTTACTGCCTAAAACCAGGGTTAAAAAATGTATTTTCTGTATCTAAGAAATATACATATTTAATATGTATATTTTAGTTACCTATTTAGTTACCTCTTACGTTGCTTGAAAAAATTCTAAACTGGACTCACCCCCTACACTAGCTTCCCAGTCCTTTCCACAGGATTATTAAAGTATTAGATGTGTTGTAGCAGTTTAAAAAATATACCCTTAGAGCAGTATTTTTCAAATGCCTGGTTATAACCCACTAGTGGGCTGTGTTTATAGTCAGTCATAGCTACCATGAACAAAAATGAAATAGAATAGAATAGAGTGCCTCATATGTAACAAAGATAAATAAAAAGGAAACATTTTCAGAGATATGCATGTATCTACTGAGTCATGATGTAAAATCTATCCCCCCGCCCCACCCGGTGGATTGCACGGTCAGATAAAACAGTGAAGGCTGTTGGTCAAAAGAGTACATAAACACATTGAGTTGTTTCTCTTCATTGAAATACTATACATCAACTATATACTATAACATACGTATATCAATTATGTAGAGAACATATATCAATTCATATACACTACTACATATATCTCGAAAATGTCATGTTGGGTAAAGTAAGCCAGTTATAAAAGGATTCTTACATTAATTGTTAAGCAATTCTTAAAAACACAGAAAAACAATATTAAAGTATATTGCTTGCATACATATGTATATGTAGCAAAAGTATAATAAAATGAACAAGAAAGACACCGTTTTAGAATAGAAGTAATCTCTGGGGTCAGAGAGAGGAGAATGGCACAGAATCGCAATGGTGATTTCTTCTTTTTTTTTTTTCCAGATTTTGGAATATTTTTATTTTTTGTACTTTTTTTTTGACATCAGTTTTGTGGCATTTTATTCATATCGAGATATAGCACTGCCTATTCCTTAAAATTTCTGAATTGAATGTCTACGTTAAAATCTATACATTATGCAAAAACCGAAATGAATTCTATATTGTATAGACATGTATTAGCAGTTTCAGCATTCTAGACTATGGCCTCCTGAACACAATTCTAGAAGGCTAGAGACCTTTCTTCTCATTCTGCCTCTGCCTTTAACTGTCTTAACTCTGATTAGGTCACTTCATTGCTCTCATCCTTGTTTCTACCTCTGTAAAATGAAGGGATAACATCAGAGAATAATCAAAGCCTCAAGCTGGAAGGAACAGTGGGATTGTGTAATGAAAATGTCGTTTAATCATAGAACATTCAATCCATATAATTTAAATGGTTTCTCAAAGTTAACCAGTTAATTATTGGTAGAACTCAGGCTAGATAGGCAAGCTATCTGGAATCATAGTATTTCACTCTCTACCTGTTAACTCTCTGCCGCTGATGAAAGATAAAAGGACATGGAGTCACTGTAACTAGGATGGTAAAATAAAAGGTTATAATTATCCTCCTCTTCACTGTATAAAATGGACATAGTGGCCTGTGGCTCTTTTGATGCTACTGAAGAGAATGAATATTTTGAAAGGATCGAATTTTATCCAATGCGTATATATTGTTATTGTTAAATATTAAAAGAAGTTAAAATCACTAGTTTCAAGTGAACTTTCAGTTTAGTTTTGTCATGCTTCGTCTTAAGTGATTTTCCAGAATTACCTGTGCTCTGGATAGAAAAATCTGAAGCTGATTAGTCTCTAGTAGCCTCTAGTTCTTTCATTTATAGGTTGTAAAACAGGAATGAGTTCTGTTCAGCACCGATTTGCAACTACATTTTGATGTTGATTGGTTGATTCATCCACAAAAGCTTCTAAAAAAATTTGAACTCAGGGTAAATTCAGAGAATAAGGTGAAAAATATATACATAAAAAACAAACTAAGATGCAAAGGGGAAATAAAAAATATGAAGAAACCTTGGTTATGAAAAATCCACAATTAAACACAAAGTTATGAAATCACAACAACTAGGCAAAAGAGGAAACAGATTATAAGAATATAACTCTAATTGTCTAGGAAGCGTATGAACTCATCAGCCCAAATTAAAAAATAATAAAAATTCCCAGCTCAATGCTCCAAGAGGACTTTGACCCAGGAAATAGAGAAACAAATATCATTGATGGTACAATGATCAAAAGCTTTCAAGCCAGAGAGCCTACTATCAACTCTTAGCTCTACTACTTACTGTGTAACTGAACAGTTGAACAAGTTTATTAATCTCTCAGTTTCATCTCTGATAAAAGTAAATGTATATAATAAAACTTACCTTATTTTTTTAAAATAACTATTAAATAAGTTAATATTTGTAACTGGTCAAATCAAGGCTGAAAACAACATTTGATCCCTGGTGAGGGTTATATCAGTGTCCACATGTGGATATGTTATGTCCATATGTTTGTTTAATAAATTAAGAAAACGAGTATTCTAAATAGTTTTACAAAGGATGTTCTTAAATTTGGGTGATTAAAGATAGTCCAGCTAATCGTTGCAGTGGCATAAAACCTGACTATGGTTTTGTACCTTCATTGTTATTGATTTCCTTTCCAACAGAGCTCAAGTAATTTACATCAGAAATGCCAATGGTGGAGATACCCCAGCTGCTGGTGAAGATGCGTGAACAGGTCCAAACAATGGTGTGTTTAGACAAATAAAACTGTATTGAATAAAAAGAAAAAAATATGTTCTCAAATGTCTGAATTCATTTTTATAAAAAAAAAGAACAAGACAGATAAAACCACATTTTCTCTCTCATGGCTCACAGTACTCACTTCTCATGCTTTCTCTTCAAAATATAATCCTCATACTACAATGTCAGATTAAGATTTTTCTGTCCAGACCACAGCCAGCTATACGTTAAAGCATTTCTATCATTGACGAGAAAATTCTCACATACAACAATCAGCTATACTAACCTATGCTCAAGCAGGGAGTGCAAGCATAGGTTACTTGGACAAGTTGACAAGTAAGTTGTCTTGCCTTAAGATTATAAACTGTCTAGTTTGTGTTTGTTTTGGGAGTCTTTAAAATGAAAAATTTTACTGTAAGCATTTTTCTAATTATATAAAATAGCAGACATTAAAAAACTGATAGACGATAACAAAAATCTTTATATATGAAATGACAACATAGTCTATCACATCATAGTTCCGTGAAGCCCTAGATCTGTTTAATCACTACATCCTATTTTTATTTCTGCCCCTGAACTATGCTGTATGCCCCTATACTGTATGCCCTAGGCATGAAGAATGAATGCTTTGTAATTCCACTTAACTTATTTAGCATCTACTTCAATAATGTTATCATTTTGTATCAAAAATAGTATCAATAAAATACATATTTTCATGCATGTCTATCTTCTTTACCCTAGTATATTAGAGGAATTTTGGAGAAAGCCTGGGTCATCTTATTTTATTATTATTATTATTTTTAATTTATTTATTTTTTTGCCTCTTGACCACCCAGGGCATCTCTGGATTCTACTGTGGAACTGGCTTTCCTCTTTCCTTCCTGCCCTATTGGTTTCCCACTTCCTCTGTCACCTGCATTCATTCATCTGATAGATCTTGACAGCCAAGGTTTTATGTAGACAGTGTGCTTTAAACAGTGCTTGGTACATACTAAGCACTTAGCAAATATTGCTGACAGACTCTTAATTTGTACGAATGAGTTTTGCTAAAATTCAGGAAAATATATTCTTTACTGTCTTACTGACTACTGTATTTTGCTGGGTATAATGCTCACTTTTTGCCCAAATTCTTTTATTTATTTATTTATTATTGTTGGGGATGCACTGAGGGCATGAGAAACCAGGTTACACTGATTGCATTTGTAAAGTCAAGTCCCTCTTACAATCGTGTCTTGCCCCCAAAATGTGTGGCACACACCAAGGCCCCATCCCCCTCCCTCCTTCCCTCTCTCTGCTCTTCCTTTCTCCACCCCTTCCTTCTTCTTTCTCTCTCTGATTGGGTCATCTTATATTATAATGGTCTTTTATTTATCAAAATCATGCTTTACATAGACTTGGTACTATCACGTAATAAAAAATTATTAGAGATGAAACCCTTTGCCAATAAATTATTATAAGATATTCCACTGGCATCTGGTCATTCATTCATAAAAATCACTATTAATGCAATTTCTCTAAAATCTATATCCAATACCTATATTTTTATTTAGGCCTTTAAACTTGGGCTGAGTCAACCAAGCTATTATCATCTTCTGCAGTTCTTAAACATCTCTTTCTTTCGAATCTTTTCAAAAACCTGTCAAGTGTTTTTACCTTTTTTCGAAAGTTGTATTTTCACAATCTTTCAGTTCTCAGTATACAACATAAACATCGGCATTCATTTAGAGTACAGTATTTATATTATGTGCTTAAAGAAAAGTGACCTATGTCTTAAAATAGTATCTGACTTCAATATGATCACACAACTAAAACTAGGATTAAAGTCTAGTGTTCATAAACACCTGTTAACTTATTCTCAATTTCTTTCAACTCAGGCTAGAGAACATAGTGCACTTTTATCTTTTGCTTATTTTTACTTGCTTTTCTAATGCAATTCTTATAGTATTTTTATTTCTCAATGAAAAATAAAAAATTAATTTGGGCATTGAATTTAAAGTAAAATTAAATGTTTCTGTGCTTCATAGTAAGAGAGAATTCTACCCCAATGTATATTTGTCTTAATCTGTTATGTTTTCATGTAAAGGTCATTCTATGGTAGACTTCTTTAGGGATAGAGTATCTTAGGAGTTGTCAAAATAGTTAATTTATCTCCTTTCCAT
The DNA here is from genome assembly GCF_027406575.1 of Nycticebus coucang. NCBI lineage: Eukaryota > Metazoa > Chordata > Mammalia > Primates > Lorisidae > Nycticebus > Nycticebus coucang. Next base: position 110,447,622 of record NC_069786.1, read on the forward strand.
TTTGTTCATATCTTCTTTTAGTTATATAAGCACTTAACATTTTTATTGGTAAATCCATGTTGCAAGTTGGATGTAGGAGTTTTTTGTAGCAGGAAGTGAGAATGTATGATAATTAATTAATTTCATTATTTTAACATTGATTAATTCTAAGAAATATTTGAAGTAACTGGGAGATATATTTGAGAGTCGGCAGAAATAATTTAGGAGGGGATCAATGACCACAAAAGTATATAGGATTGAATTCAAAGTGGTGTAATGAAAACATTGTAATATATTTTGACACAGCCTATTCATTTGATATATTGTTGATCATATCTATGTATGTATTTCAGTAGATCAGAGTCATAAAGTTTGAATATCCTTTTAAAAAAATTATAATAACTAAAGTGAAATTAGTTGTGTGATGTGAAATAATAAAATTATAAAAAATTATATTAACTTGCAGATTTTAATTGTTACTGAACTTTCTGATTCTTTACTAAAAGTTGATATGTTGCAATTGGAAACTATAAAAACTATAGTTGATATGTTGCAATCCATTTCCACAGCCAGAATAATGTGTGTTTTAGAGAAATCATCCAATGTATCTTATAATAACAGCCAAAAGATCTTTTCAATAGAATTAATAAATTATTGTTTAGATTTACTTTTAACAAAGCAATTTTTATCAAGAATTATCTAGAGAAATTTAATAACAATAGGGAGAAATCAGAATCCTCTCATTACCTGCCTCTATAATTGTGCATGCATAAACTATGGTTGAAGCCTTTGAAAGGAGAGATTCTGCAAGCTGAATACTAATTCTGTGAATACTGTAATTTCACGTCTGCTATCCATGTTCAATCTGGTTATGCTTTGAGGAGCAGCTGAAGCTTTGTGGAAAACTCTGTAAAACATTCTATTTAGAAGCAATTCTTATTCTTTGCATTATGTGCTTGGGGTATTTTTCTTCCATTGTGTTTTATTTTGAGAACATTTGTATGAAAACAAGATCTTTGTTTCTTACAAGCACATCTGCTCTTGCAGCTTATGGATTATAAGAAGTCATCATCCTTCGTGACATCATAATCATTTCCATGGCAACAAGTTTAGCTTACTTTTTTTGAAAATAAAATAAAAAGTTGCAGACTATTAGGAGCAGCAAAGCGTTTATCTCAAAACAGATACTTAATAACTTTCCAGTGATCTGTGTCTACCAGTGGCCCATTCATTTCAAAGCACCAAAGCTTTGGCCTGCTGCATTTAAATTCCCTCAAGTCCATGTGACTGCCAATTCCAATTATCCACAATTTATAGAAAAAACAGAATACTTGAGAAAACAAACTCTGAGGTGACCAACTTCCTTCAACCTGAATTCCCTGTCACATAGCTTAGCTGATGTTAGTTCGATAAAGCAAAAAATATATGAGACCTTGATGTTTCATGTCCTCCTGTAAATAACGATATAGATTTGAATAACATCTGGAGGGATTTTGAAGCCCTTTATTTGAAATGATTTTATGAACAGTCACTACATTCACTCAGCCACTTAGGTGCTGTCACTACTGTGATGAAATGTGGCTATGTAAGACCTCAGAACATAATCGTTTGTACAGCAGCCAAGGCTGCTAAAATGGACTAGAACTAGGAGCAGACTTTGTGACATGCTTTACAACATCAACACTTGTCAAAATTATGAATTTTTAGAAACAATACTCAAGTACTCCCTAAAGAAATATTTATTATTTGCTATGTGCGTAGTACTATTTGGGAATATGCAAAAAAGGTACCTCAGAGACAATGCCTGACCTCTCAAGTCCTTCCTTGAGATTAATTTCTAATTGTTAGCATCACCTTTTTTCCAACACTATCAAAATATTTTTAATTAAATTCTTAGCTCTTTTATTAAAACTGTTCGGTTTTATTATAAGAAGTGTACATGTTTGACATGAACTAAATATAGTTCAAGAGGCTTGTTTAGTGAGTCTAAGGATGCTGTTCTGTGTTAAACACTAAGAAAGTTTTGAGAGATGGTGTTGACTGGGTGGGCTTAAATTCAGAATAGCAGCAATTGCTCTTGGAATTGGGTATTGAAGCCAGTGTTAGTGAAAGTGTTAGGTCTGGTGGAGGGTAAATAGGTGACAACGGAGTGGCTAAGACTGGAGAGAGGAAACTGAATTGTAATGAGGAAAAGAATTGGGGTTGGAAACTTTCTCCCCGGTGGGGACATACACAGTAAGGAGTTCCTAGTGACCTTTAACTGACCTAGAGCTCATTGCCATCTGATTAGCATAGCATGGGTCCTGCTTTTTTGAAGGATTCTAGGGAAGACCCATCCACAGAAAGGGAAACTGTCATATAACCAACCTATTATGTAACTTGTTATGTAATCTATTATATAATCCCAACCTGTAAATCAGTCCAAAGGCAGGAAATGCCAGGAGAAAGGGGGAGACAAGCTAGTGAGCATATAAAAGGCAACATGTGTGCTTAGACTCCAGGGGCTTCCTTCCCTCCTGGAGACTGACCTGTCCCTCTCACTCTGGATGGATTTTCACTTTGTGCCACTTTGTGTACCTTCCTTCTTCACTTTCACTTTGTATAGCTCTTTTTTTTTTTGGTCCTATAATAAACTGCATGGGATTGCTCTGTACCTGTGATCACTCCTTTATAAGCTGGACTTGGTAGGGTACTCATTCTTGACACTAGGAATTGGGGGACCAAGGAACATCCAGATGGACCTAATATTAGTGGCAACAAACACACACTCTGAAGATAGATCAGGAATGAGAAGATGGACCTGAGAACCAAGAACAAATTGTCCAAATCAATGAAAGAGAGCCAAGTGGGTCTAGTTAAGCAGAGGTGGGGCAGGTCCCGGGCAAATGAAAAAGGTCTAACCAGGGGTGTCCAACCAATTTTTTTCTCTGCTGTGCATTGGAAGAATAAGAGTTGTCTTGGGCCACACATTAAATACATAAACAACTTTTTGTCTGACATCTTAGCAAGCCTGTGGAAGTGAGAGCTCCTCTCCACGCTTCACAATGTTGCCCAAGGACAACAAGAAGAAGAAAGATGCCCAAAAGTTAGCCAGGAAAAACAAAGATCTAATGCACAAATCTGGGGGAAGCCTGAAGAGAAGACGTGATTCAAAGGCAAAGTTCAGGACAAACTCAACAACCTAGTCTTGTTTGACAAAGCTACATATGACAAACTCTGTAAGGAAGTTCCCAACTATAAGCTTGTAACCTCAGCTGTGGTCTCTGAGAGACCGAAGATTCAGTGTTCCCTGGGCAGGGCAGCTCGTCAGGAGCTCCTCAGTAAAGGACTCATCAAACTGGTGTAATTTACACCAGCAATACCAAGGGTGGAGATGCCCCAGCTGCTGGTGAAGGTGCATGAACAGGTCTGACCAACCATATATGTGGAAAAATAAAAAATAATACTGAATCAATCGATCAATCAATAAACAAACAAAGACATGAACACTAACAACAACTCATTAGCAAAAAGAAGGTCTGTGCATACTTTTTTGTGATATCTGACACCAGAGATAAGCAAAAAGTCCTCACAAAATCAGCACGTGGCCCACAGGCTACAGGTTGGACACCACTGGTAAGCAGTGGGGTGAACAGTGTTTAGAGGTCTAGTTGCATAAATCACAGACCCAGTCAAGAAAGAAGGAGCTCAGAAGTGGGACATCCATTCACGATGGTACCAGGGGACAAGGTAGGAGCCAATTGAAAGGAGTCTAAAGTATTAAATGTCCCACTGAGTGTAGTGTGTATATTAATATATATTCAGATAAAATGTCCTTCAGAATTCGTGGGAGGTTGGTTCCAGGACTCCCCATGAAAACCAAAATCCATGGATGCTTAAGTCTCTTATAAAAAATGAGATAGTATTGATACATAACTGTCAGGGGCTGCTCCCGACACACCCCAGACTTGCCAACATGGCGCTGTGAGGAAGTCACCCTGAACCTTAAGCAGTAAACAACTTTAAGGAAGTCCTCCTGATTGGTCTGTGTAGGCGCATGCTGTGCTCGTGGCTTGAGTCTGCTCCACTGTATTGTGAATGAGCTGTGCATGCCCTGTGCACATGTACTGTTCTGTGATTGGTTCCGCTACAGCATAAGAGTGGTAGGAGAGGGAGGCGAGAGGGAGAAGAAGAAGAAGCTACCCGGGTAGAGAGATCGCTATCGGTTCTCCGAGCTGTTCTGCAATAAAGTGCCTTTGAAACCCTGGTTGGTGTCCTCGTCTCTGCTGGTCGGCGGCGCTGCGACACCGACACATAACCTATACACATTCTCACATATACTTTAAATCATCTCTAGACTACTTATAAAAACTAATACAATGTGAATGTTTTATAAATAGTCATTATACTGTATCATTTGGGCCATAATGACAAGGAAAAGTCTATACATATTCGGTATACAAGCAGCCATTCCTTTTTCTTGGAGGGGGATATCTTTAACTTTCTGTTAGTTGAATCCACAGACGTGAAACCCACAGATACGAAGGATCATCTATATTTGTTCCCATTACTCCATCATTCAGTGGTAAGCACTCTGTTAGACACAGAGTGAGGGGTAGTTAACAAAATTGATAAGGTCAACCTTAAGAAACACATTAAACTGTGTGAAACAGACAGCAAAGAGCTAATTTGGTAAATAAATATACAATTACATTTATCTGCATTATATGCTGATGTGTCACACAGAGCAAGTAACAAGGTGTCATGGTAAGGAATAAAGCAGAGAGGGTAGGGGGTGCTACTGAGGTGTCACTAAAGACCTCTGAGAGAGTTTAACATAGGTTTACAAAGATCTTTACCCTACCCACTCCCCCAAGCCACTGAGGCCCACCAAATTGAAAACTACGGTTACTCAACAAATACAGCCTGGAGTAGCCTCATTCTCATATTTTAGAATCAACCTGTGGCTTCCCTGCACCCAAAGATTCCCACCACCAACATCTCTTTCATTACCCCATATATCTGTCCAGTCTGAAGAAAGGTTGAAAGGTTAGCTAACAAAGGGCCTGATTTGTCTTGTTGCCATTTATGCCCTCAGGATTCTAAGTTCCTGAGTTGAAAACTGTGTAGTACAAGGATAGAGTTTTCTTCTGTTCAAGAGAAAGTAGCATTTGACACAAACAAGTCCAAAAGTCGCAGTGGCTTAACACACTGCTCAAACCACTTGGTGAGATTCAGGACCTTTCTGAATGGTGGCCCAATTATACCTTTGGGATATTTGAATGCTCTCCTGACCTCTCTGCATACACCAGGCAGATAAAGAAAGGAAGAGAGCAGAGAATCATGGGAGGAGTTTCTGTGGGTCGGGCCTAGAACTGCTGTGCATGGATTTTATCCAAATTCCATTGGATAGATCTCAGCCCCATGGCTAACCTAACTTCAAGAGAGGCTGTGTGCCCTGAAGGAAAACAGAAGTAGGTTTTGGCAAGTCAATAGTCTATTTTTTTATTTACCCTATAATCCATTTCACTCTTTTCCCTATGCAAAGAATTTACTTACCCTCAACCCAAGAGAGATCATGCAATGCCCTGTTTAGTCACTGAACTTAAGTCCAGGACCTGCAGGCTGTATCTGTAGTGGCTATCTTAAATCCCATCAGGACTGACCTCATGGATCCCAGGCTCAGAGTGTCCTTCGCAAGTGATTCAATACTCTATTATCACTATCTTGAAATTGCTAATAATTGTATCTTTGAACTTGTGTTTTTTCCACTAAGTCTGACGGAATAATGGAGCATTTGTTGAGGACAGACAGACATGTGCAACCTTTGAGCCCTCTGTTTCCTCCTGTGTCATTCACATATGACATTTGTGATGACCCATGAGCACAGCATTCTGGCAGACTTAGGATGCTTGAGAGATCAGCAGCATTCAAAGTGAGCACGAGGTAATCAAATGTCTACCACTGCGTAATCAGGTCCCTGATAGCCCTGAGAAGGCGCGTTTTCCATCTGAACCAAAACGTGCTTTGAACACAAAAAGATGTTCTAAGAAGAACCAAAGATGAAAGAATCATATCATATCCTTTTCTCTTGAGCTATATTTGCCTGTATTAGTCAATCACTTACACAAAAATTATGTTGTGTAGGGAAAAGAAATGATCAGAGCAGCAATAATCCTTTCTCCTTTTATTCCTTCATCATTCATCAGTAAGACAAAAGTAGAGAGGACTACATGAATGTGCACACATTAAGAAGAAAAATAAAAACAGATGAATTAGTCATGTGCAGCATTTGCACTGTTCTGGGAAGAACAAAATACATATGCATGTACAAATAACAAAATACAAATTGGATTCTTTGAGGTAATTCTGACACAAGTTAAGTGTTATTAAATACGAAATGTCCAATTTCCTGAAGTACTAAGTTGACAGTTGGTATCTCTGACGTTTCATTTTGACACTTCCTGTCTTGTTTTTATTGTGAAGGTGTAGCCTCATTTTTTTCAAATGCATGTTTGGTTTATGATTATCTCTCTAAATTTTTTTAGAGTAATTTTTCTGAGACTGTGTATGAACCAAAAATTTGTGTTCTTTTCAAATAGGACTTGTGTCATGGAACATGTGCAATGGAGACAGCTCATAATATCAATGAAGAGTCTGGGCAGGATGTGGCTGATGAACACTTAGTACATGGATAGTTTGAGAAGTTCCCTTCTGGTGATTTTAATCATGAAAATGAGTCACGTGGGTGATCCAACACCAACGTGAATAAAGATAAGTTGAAAGCTGTAGTGGAAGCGAATCCACCTCAACCTACACAGAAATTGGCAGCAGAGTTTGACATGACTATTCCAACCATATTGGACCATTTGGAACAAATCAGCAAGGTAAAGAAGCTAGCTGATAGATGGGGTCTATGTAAATTAAACGAGAGGAGAAATCATCTCATAGCTTGCCTTTTTGGGGGGCTATTATGACACAAAGGTGAACCATTTCTACACTGCACTGTTAGGTGTGATGGAATATGGATTCTTTTTGGCAATCACAAGGATTCCTCACAATGATTGGGTTGTGCCAAAACACAGCCCAAAGCTGAATACTCATCAAGAAAAGTTCATGCTGTCTGTTTGGTGGTCTAGTGCGAGTGTGATTCTCTAGGCAGCGATTCTCAACCTGGGGGTCACAGCGCCTTTGTAACAGTGAAAATACATTGCAGCATTAGGGAGTTGAGAACCACTGCTAGAGGTTCATGAAACCGGGTCAGTCAACAGCACATGATGTCTACTGACATGAATTAGATGAAATGATGAGGACTCTGTGATTAAGCATCATAGATTGGTCAATAGAGACAGGCCAATCCTCTTACAAGATGATGTTCAACTACGTGTCACAAAAACAAGGCTACTCAAACTGGAAACTCTCTGTCATCCCCATACATACCAGACGCTGAACCACCTGATGACCACTTCTTCTTCTCAATGAACTATGGAAAATGCCTTTTGTGATTTCACCCACACTCGCTTTCCAGGCTTCTTCCCTTGCTGGCATAAATAGGTTACCGCTAAGGTGCCAACACTGCCGATGGTTTAGACACACACTTTGACTAATTGCACTGCGTCTTGTCTAAGATATAGTAAACTAAACTTTTGATTCAAAATCAGACATTTCATCATGTTTAATGACCTGTATTTAAACTCCCATTGCACAAGATAAACAGTAACATTCAGTTTTTCTTTATTTAGAATGTCATTAAGTAGCAAATTCAATAAATACTATAACAAGTCAAAACATAGTGTGGAAGAAAATAAAAATATTTGTATTTTATTATTTTATTTATTTATTTTTATTAAATCATAGCCGTGTACATTAATGTGATCACGGGGCACCATACACTGGTTTTATATACCATTTCACATATTTTCATCACATTGGTTAACATAGCCTTCCTGGCATTTTCTTAGTTATTGTGTTAAAACATTTATATTCTACATTTACTCAGTTTCACACGTACCCTTCAAAGATGCACCGTAGGTGTAATCCCACCAATCACCCTCTCTCTGCCCACCCTCCACCCTCCCTCCCCTACTTCTCCTCTTTCCCCATATTCTTAGGTTATAACTGGGTTATAGCTTTCATATGAAAGCCATAAATTAGTTTCATAGTAGGGCTGAGTACATTGGATACTTTTTCTTTCATTCTTGAGATACTTTACTAAGAAGAATATGTTCCAGCTCCATCCATGTAAACATGAAAAAGGTAAAGGCTCCATCTTTCTTTAAGGGTGCATAATATTCCATGGTGTACATATACCACAATTTATTAATCCATTTGTGGATTGATGGGCACTTGGGCTTTTTCCATGACTTAGCAATTATGAATTGGGCTGCAATAAACATTCTGATACAAATCTTTGTTATGATGTGATTCTTGGTCTTCTGGGTATATACCTAGTAGAGGAATTATAGGATTGAATGGCAGGTTTATTTTTAGATCTCTAAGTGTTCTCCAAACATCTTTCTAAAAGGAATGTATTAATTTGCATTCCCACCAGCAGTGTAGAAGTGTTCCTTTTTCTCCACATCCACGCCAACATCTCTGGTCTTGGAATTTTGTGATATGGGCTAATCTTACTGGAGTTAGATGATATCTCAAAATAGTTTTGATTTGCATTTCTCTGATGATTAAGGATGATAAACATTTTTCCATATATCTGTAGGCCATGTGCCTGTCTTCTTCAGGGAAGTTTCTCTTCAAGTCCCTTGCCCAGCCTGCGATGGGATCACCTGTTCTTTTCTTGCTTATACATTTGAATTCTCTGTGGATTCTGGTTATTAAACCTTTGTCGGAGACATAACTTGCAAATATCTTCTCCCATTCTGAGGGCTGTCTGCTTTCTTTACTTACTGTGTTCTTGGCTGTGCAGAAGCTTTTTAGTTTGATCAGGTCCCAGTAGTGTATTTTTGAAGCTGCTTCTATTGCCGGGGGGTCCTCCTCATAAAATATTCGCCCAGACCGATTTCTTCAAGAGTTTTCCCTGCACTTTCTTCTAGTATTTTTATAGTTTCATGTCTTAAATTTAAATATTTAATCCAGTGAGAGTCTATCTTAGTTAATGGTGAAAGGTGTGAGTCCAGTTTCAGTCTTCTACAGGTTGCCAGCCAGTTCACTCAGTACCATTTGTTAAATAGGGAATCTTTTCCCCACTGAACATTTTTAATTGGCTTGTCAAAGATCAAATAATGGTAAGTAGCTGGGTACATCTCTTGGTTCTCTATTCTGTTCCATACATCTACCTCTCTGTTTTTCTGCCAGTACCATGCTGTTTTGATCACTATTGATTTATAGTATAGTCTGAGGTCTGGTAGCGTGATTCCTCCTGCTTTGTTTTTATTTCTGAGTAATGTCTTGGCTACTTGAGGCTTTTTCTGATTCCATATAAAATGAAGCATTATTTTTTCAAGATCTTTAAAGTATGACAGTGGAGCTTTAATAAAGATTGTATTAAAATTGTATATTGCTTTGGGAAGTACGGACATTTTAACAATGTTGATCCTTCCCAGCCACGAGCATGGTATGTTTTTCCATTTGTTAACATTTTCAGCTATTTCTTTTCTTAGAGTTTCATAGTTCTCTTTATAGAGATCTTTCACATCCTTTGTTAGATAAACTCCCAAACATTTAATCTTCTTTGGCACTACTGTGAATGAAATAGAGTCCTTAACTGTTTTTTCAGTTTGACTATTGTTAGTATCTATAAAGGCTACTGATTTATGAATGTTGATTTTGTAACCTGAGACACTGCTGTATTCCTTGGTCACTTGTAAGAGTTTTGTAGTAGAATCCCTGGTGTTTTCCAGATATACAATCGTATCTACAGAGAGTAAAAATGATCTCTTCTGACACTATATGGATACCCTTGATCACCTTTTCTTCCCTAATTGCAATGGCTAAAACTTCCATTACAATGTTAAGGAGAAGTGGAGACAATGGGCAACCTTGTCTGGTTCCTGATCTGAGTGGAAATGATTTCAATTTAACTCCATTCAATAGGATACTGGCTGTGGGTTTGCTGTAGATGGCCTCTATCAGTTTAAGAAATGTCCCTTCTATACCAATTTTCTTAAGTGTTCTGATCATGAAGGGATGCTGGATATTATCAAAAGCTTTTTCTGCATCGATTGAGAGAATCATATGGTCTTTGTTTTTTAATTTGTTTATGTGCTGAATTATACTTATAGATTTACGGATATTGAACTGCCTTGAGCCCTGGGATAAAACCGACTTGGTCATGATGTATAATTTGTTTGATGTGTTGCTAGATTCTGTTTGTTAGTATCTTGTTGAATATTTTTGCATCTATATTCATTAGTGATATTGGTCTGTAATTTTCTTTTCTTGTTGGTTTTTTTCCTGGTTTGGGGATCAGGGTGATGTTTGCTTCATAGAACGTGTTGGGTAGTATTCCTTCTTTTTCTATACTTTGGAACAGGTTGAGTAATATACATACTAGTTTCTCTTTAAAGGTTTGGTTGAATTCTGATGTGAAGCCATCTGTCCCAGGCTTTTCTTTTTAGGGAGATTTTGTATGGTTGATATTATTTCAGAACTTGATATAGCCCTGTTCAACATTTCCACTTGATTCTGGCTAAGTCTTGGAAGGTAATGTGCTTCCAAGTATTGGTCAATTTCCTTCAGATTTTCATATTTCTGAGAATAAAGTTTCCTGTAATATTCATCAAGGATTTTTTGAATTTCTGAGGAGCCTGTTGTTACTTCGTCTTTGTCATTTCTGATCGATGAAATTAGAGATTTTACTCTTTTTTTCCTGGTTAGGTTAGCCAAAGGTGTATCTATATTATTGACCTTTTCAAAAAACCAACTTTTTGATTTATTGTATAATTCTTTTGTTTTCAATTTCATTTAATTCTGCTCTAATTTTGGTTATTTCTTTTCTTTTACTGGTTTTGGGGTTGGAATGTTCTTCCTTTTCCAGTTGCTTCAGATGTCCCACTAAGTTGTTAACTTCCTCTCTTTCCGTTCTCTTGAGGAAGGCTTGCAGTGCTATAAATTTCCCTACTAGGACTGCCTTTGCTGTATTCCAGAGGTTCTGATAATTTGTGTCTTCATTGTCGTTTTGTTCCAAAAATTTGGCAATTTCCTTCTTAATCTCTTCTATGACCCAGCTGTCATTCAGCATAAGTTTATTTAACTTTCACGTTTTTGTATGAGTATGCAGATTCCTGTGTTTACTGAGTTCAACTTTTATTCCATGGTGGTCTGAGAAGATGCATAGAATAATTTCTATTCCTTTAAATTTACTGAGGTTAGACTTGTGATCTAAGATGTGATTGATTTTGGAGTATGTTCCATGGGCTGATGAGAAGTATGTGTATTCAGTTTTGTTGGGATGAAAAGTTATGTAGATGTCTGCTAAATCCAAATGTTGGATGGTTAGGTTTAAATCTAAAATTTCTTTGCTCAGCTTCTTATAGGAGGATTGACCCAACACTGCCAAAGGTCTGTTAAAATCTCCAACTATTATGGAGCTGAAGGAAATCAAGTTGCTCATATCTATTAGAGTTTCTCTTATAAATTGAGGTGCATTCTGGTTGGATGCATAAATATTAATAATTGAAATCTCATTATATTGAGTATTACCCTTAAAAAATATGAAGTGACCATTCTTATCCTTCCTTACTTTTGTTGTTTAAAGCCTATTGTATCTGCAAATAGAATTGCAACACCTGCTTTTTTCTGATTTCCATTTGCCTGAAATTTGGATGACCATCCTTTCACCATGAGTCTCTATTTATCTTTCAAGGTAAGATGAGATTCTTGTATGCAGCAAATATCTGGCCTGAGTTTTTGTATCCAGTCAGCCAACCTGTGCCTCTTTAGAGGACAGTTTAAGCCATTCACATTAATGTAGAATATTGGAAGTCTGATAAAATTTTGGGTATCTAGTTTTTCAAAAGTCCAGTGGACATTTTTAATCCTTTCGCCACTGTGGAAGTTGGAGTTTGATCAAAAGTTTCTGAGTGAGTTTACTTTTGTGGTAGAGGATTGGGCTGGTCATTATGGAGGATAGGTCTGAGAATATCCTGAAGAGCTGGTTTGGTTATGGCAAATTTCTTCAACATGTGAATGTCATTAAAGTATTTAATTTCTCCATCATAAATGAAACTGAGTTTGCTAGATACAGGATCTGGGGTTGAAAGTTATTTTGTTTTAGGAGATTAAAAGTCGAGGACCACCCTCTTCTGGCGTGAAATGTTTCAGCAGAGAGATCTGCAGTCATTCTAATATTCTTCCTTTTGTAGGTTATGTTTTTCTTATGTCTGGCTGCTTTCAGAATTTTGTCCTTCATATTAACTTTAGTGAAGTTAATTATGTTGTGCCTGGGGTATGTCTTATTTGGTTTGAGTCATGCTGGGGTTCTGAAACTGTCTGCTATCTGAATTCCGGAATGTTTTGGCATGTCTGAAAAATTCTCTTTTGTAATTTCATGGAGAAGGGCCTCTGTGCCTTGTGAAGCCGCTTCATCGCTTTCAGGGATTCCAATGAGGCGGATATTAACCTTCTTTGAATTATCCCAGAGCTCTCTGAGAGAATGGTATGTTTTTGCTCTCCATTTCTCTTCTTCTTTGAAAGTTTGAGAGCATTCAAAAGCTTTGTCTTCAAAGTCAGAAATCCTTTCTTCTGTTTGTTCCACTCTGTTACTGACAGGTTCTACTGTATTTTTCAGATCTTTGAGGGGTGCAAATTCTTGCTTCAATGTGTCAAAATCTTTGGTGGTTTTGTCTTTAAGTTCATTGAATTCTTGAGTCAACTTTTGAATTGCTCCTCAAATTTCTAATTCTATTAATCTTGTTTGAATCCAAATTCTAAAATTGATTTCTGACATCTCATCCATCTGTTTATGAATGGAATCTTCAGCTACATCTGCCATATCTTTCCTTGGTGTGGGGGGCGGTGATCTACTCTGGTTATTCATGTTACCAGAGTTTTTCTGCTGATTCTGCCCCATGCTTTTTTTTTTTTTTTTTAACACCATTTGACTAAATGAGTGGATAAAAAACAGTTGGGTTCGGAGCTCCAGGAGTAGTGATTAACCGGCCCTTTGCCTAAAAGCAGGGAATGGTGTGTGTACCTTTTCCCCTGGAGCTTTGCTGAGGACCCGTACAGTGCTGTGGCCTGAGAAACAGGGGACCTGCTTGGTGTGGTGGGGCTAAGTAGCTCTGTCTTGTTTTCAGCTGGTCTCTGTCTGACCCTAGTGAAACGGTTACTCTAGGTTGAAGTCCCAGCTGTGGAGCAATACCAGCAATTAAGTCACCCTGCCCCTCCACAGGCAACAATTAGAAAAGGAAAATCAAACCTTCCTACAACCACACACCCAGGCACCACTTGCATAGTTCTCGGGCATTTGGCTCAGTTCAAAAGGTCCAAATCAATTGTCTCAGTCTGCATCTGTTTCAGGTGGGAGAGTTTAAAAAGTTCTCTGGCAACTAGATCGCAGGGATCTGCTGACAACTCAAATATGACTTGCTCTGGTGCTCATGAGGTTAGGAGGACCCACCCAGCAAATAGATTAATCTGGGAAGGTTGATGCCTCCTTCCCCACCTTGCATCTCTGTCACACCCAGTAACTGATAACCCCTCAGGGCTGTGACCCAGTTGTCTCCAATGAACAGATACTCCAGGGGTTTGCACCTGCCTGAATTACAAGGAAATCTATGTCTCCTCAGCCAGGCCCCTGCTCTCTGCCACTATCTGGCAGGGGGAGGTGAGGCCTGACAACCTTGGGTGCTTGATGGAGGCTGGGCTGTTGACTCAGTTCCAGCCCTGCCCCTGATCGATGTTACTGACAGAACAGAACAACTTTGTGGAATTTGTTTCTGTCTTGGCTAATTTCCCCTGCAGAAGAGAAGCTGTTTTGAGTTCACAGAACCTGCACCTCGGGCCCTGTCTTTGCTGCTGCAGGTTTGTATTCGGAGCACGGTTAGCTGTCAGTTCCAGCCTCCTGCCCTCCTTTGTCTAGGCTGATGATCCCCCGAGGGCCGGGTGCTAGGCTCATTAAAGCAGTCCTGTGGATCAGCGCTGCCCTGGGAATCAGCCGGCACTGCGCGTGCATTTTCTAGTCCCCTCGCTCCACCCAGGCCGGTACTGCCTCAGGCAAACCCTTTACTCACGGGGCCTGCATTTCCATCCCAGATCTGTTCTGCCAATGGTTGCCACCTGAGAAGATGCCCGGCCTCCTCTGGTTACTCAGAGAGACAGGGGGTGTGACCCCAGAATATCCATGAGTGAGCCCTATTGTTGCCAAAAATGGCTGCTGCTGTGCACCTCGGGGCACCACTGCTCTGCTGTTGTTCCCTCTCAGCCAACTGTCTTCTCCTCACTCCCGTGCCGCAGAATCAGCACTGGCCAGCAGCAGTCCATGCCTTGTCCACACCTCTTGAGAACACACCCAAGAATTTGGACTCCTGGGGGACAGGCCTTCAGACCTCAGAGTGAGAGTGGAGGGGAGTGCTGGGAGCTCAGAATTGCAGGTAGAGAATATATACAGTTTTACACAGTTTTATGCCTGGCAGGAGAGTGCCATGCACCCTAGTAGGGGAAGTAGGTCCAGTTTTTAGAGGGTCTCTCCTATGGAGTATAATGGGAGGACTTTTGAACTCTGCTCGTTTGTTTATGGTGTACTCCGAGCCATTCTCATGGGGGAGGGGACTCCCATCCACTTGGTGATGGATTTTGTACCTTTTATTTGTATCCTTGGGGTCATAGCTCACCTCAGCAGGGTTGATGTGCTTTCTTCAACCTTCTCTCTTGGCGCAGCTCTAATCCACCAGGTTACTTGCTAAATTTCTGTCCTTTAACTCTCCTTCTGAACGGTAGCCTCTGTGGAAAGCTGGCTTCAGTCAGCCATCTTGTCTCCGTCCCCGTATTTTAGTATTTTTATGGCACATTTTCTATGCTTTTTTGAACCAAGGTTCTGGTATTTTCATTTTATACTGCAAATTATGTAGCCTTCCCTTTGTCTGATATGCATGTCATCTCCCCAGTATAATTGCAATAGAAAATTCCATTCACACACAAAAAAGAGCTATCAATGACCTATAGAAATGGAAAAATCCTTTTGGATAGGCACCATGATTACAGCTACCCAAGATCGGGGTGGCCCTTTTCTGTCCTTGATTCCTCTTCCTGTGGCTGTGGGTACTCTCTCTGAGAGTTTCTTCCTTGATCATTACCCCATGACAATATCTGAAATGGTTGTTAAAGAATTTTCTCTCTGTGGGGGTTAGGCAGTTTCATATCTCTCTTCCATCCCGAGGGTTGTGTTAAAGCCTTTTTACTTTCTCTGGCACTGTAATTTCTTCCATAATTTCTTAGTAAGCTTCCCATCTATTTGTTTCCAGTTAGGTCCATGTGCTAAAGTTTTACTAGACATGGTTATTTGGACTTCCCTTATTCTTTGTTTTCTAGCCCTCAGATTTTCCCTTCAATTTAACGGCTGCTACCTTGAGGCTATCTGAAACAATATGTTGTGGTGGAAAACTATCTCTCTAATCTGATGTTTACTGAAGAGCTGAGTTGTTTGAGAAATCTTACTGGCCCTTTGTCACACAGGGCCATTTTTTATTCCAGGTCCAAATGATATCAATTTTTCAACCATGCAAGGTTCTTGCTCTCTGAACTTTCTTCTTTCCTTTCCCTGCTTGGAAATGAGCCTAAATTCACATGAGTGCATTTCTTTCTTGTTTAAGTTGTGACCAACACACCATCACTTTGACAGTTCCAATTACTTTCCCCAAAGCTACACACTCTATAGATGTGTGGTCTGCCTTCCAAATTCCCCCATGACAGCTTTACTGAAAATTTGCTGAGGCATAGCAGAACTCTCCAGACATCCATCCCACTATGTTGTATGCTCACCTTCTGTTGGCCAGTCACTATGCCAATGCCACTTATTTGGGAGTATTGGTACAATGGTTAAAGAACCAATTTCTGTATTAAGGTGGGATAGCTGGTATAACTAATGGCTGAAATCTCAATATACTTAATTTACTAAAGTTTATTTCTGCTCACTTTTTTTTTTTTGAGACAGAGTCTCATTTTGTCATCCTGGGTATAGTGCCATGGTGTCATAGCTCACAGCAACCTCAAACTCTTGGATTCAAGTGATCCTCTTGCTTTACCCTTTGAGTAGCTGGGACTATAGGCACCTAACACAATGCCCGGCTACTTTTAGAGATGAGGTCTTACTTTTGCTCAGGCTGGTCTTGAACTCCTGAGTTCAGGCAATCCACCTACCCAGGCCTTCCAGAGTGCTGGAATTATTGGCATGAGCCACTGTGCCCAGCCTCACATAACATATTATTGTTATTTTATGATGAGTGACATACTGCTCACTGTTTAAGAGAATCAGACCATTTCCATCTTAAATTATTTTATTTTGAATTACCAATACTTATATTTTTTGAACTCTTGGTTTACAACTTTTTCTTGAAGCAATTAAAAGATCTGCTTAAAAGTTCAATTTATCATAATACTTGGATTTAATTATTATCAATTGAAAACCCCACACAGAGGTAAAACCAAACTGAAGAAATATATATTTGTCTACACTAAAAATATCATGATTCTCAGCTTTCCATCCTGTCCACCAATTTATACAAAGATTTTGTTGAAATTTTACTAATCAAGGACCAACCATTCTGTTTTTGACAAATGTCTTCAAACTTGCTGAAATAATTTTATGCATGTCAGAAAATTCTGTTCTTAAATTTTCTACCTATCAGGATTGGAAAAGCAATTTTAAAGATGGAAAAATTACTTACATTGTTTTAGGTATAAAGGAACATTGTAGCAGAAACCATTCCAAGAATCTCTTTTCAGAATATACTCTCTATAGCATTGTGATAGAAATTGCTATTTCACTCATTATGAAAATATTACCTATACTGTGAAGGAATTGGTTATTTATATTTTTGCAAGTGTATGTTAGGCAGTATAAGCACTGTTTTTCAGAGATAATGTCACTAACTAGAAGTGACAGTCAAGGGAGCCATTGGATGTAACCCATTCAGGTCAGTCTCCCAGGGCAAAGAAAAGGTGAAAAGGGGTGAATAGTAGATTCAGAGGAGCCAGTGGGAGAAAAAAAATCACTTAATCACACACACATGAACTATAAGAGAGTTAAAGTGCACCAATGAATGAGGGTATCCCCGTCAAGCCCTCCAGATACGGAACAACTACATTTCTCTCAGAAAACCTCTTATTAACATATGTGATAAAAGGCTGTTAGGGGGCAGTGCCTGTGGCTCAAAGGAGTAGGGCGCCGGCTCCATATGCCGGAGGTGGCAGGTTCAAACCTAGCCCCAGCCAAAAAAAAAAAAAACTGTTAGGGTCTCTAATGGGGCCTCTTTTCTAAACAATTTGAGAAATAAAACAACATGTGGCATATGAAGACAAATGCTCATTTTATTATTAAAAAATCTATTAAAGAATGTAACTTCATGTGAGAACCAGATTGGCCCACTAAAGGGATCACAGACTAACAGACTCGCCCCCTGTGTCTCCATGTTGCTAGAGGAGGGCAGGAAGAAGGCTGACAGCACTGCAGCAGGAGGAGGAGAGGTCAAAATTTTGCCTAGGAAGGTCCTTCCAATAAAAACAAGATTTGTGAAAACAATGTCACCCTTTACTGAAGATCACTTAAGGAACCAATCTAGTAAAGGTACCAGGGTCAACTCATATTCAAATATCAGTAAAGTTTAATGTATTTCTTTTTAGATAAAAATACATACAATTACAAGATTGAATGTTTTCTTCCTTTAACCCCAAAAGACTTTTCTGTAGACTTCTTCGGGTGTACGTACATCATTTTTGAATCCACTGAGCTAAAGAATGCTATTGGACCACTGTTGGTAAGTTTCATACCACCTCAAGTTAACCATCTTGGCCAAAGACAGGATACATTTCATACTGTGGGCAAAGTTTGCCTCTAAAACTATTTTGACTCTCATCCAAATTTATCAGAATCTGGTTCAGCCCCCACTTCCAACCAAGCTGGAACGGGTTGACCTATCTTCTACTGAACAGGTTTTCCAGCACTGTGTGAATAGCTCAGCATCAACCTGGGCCTTGGTTGCTTGGCTCAAATCAGAGTGCTGTTGACAGTGTGTCAGCCTTTCGATTATGTATGAAGGACAATACAGTATGTCAATGCACTTAAGTCTTTTCTTTATTTGCTATGAAGAATAGAATACTTTTTAAAATCTGATCTACCTTCAGCAAAGAGGTTTTAAAAAGAAAAAGGAGAAACATTTTATAATTTAACTTATACAATGAATAGGATTTTATATTCCTAGCTCTATGAATTTATGGCAAGAACAGAATTTGAAGTTATAAAAAGACCAAAATGAGAGACAAATGTTATCTCTGCTCTTTTCTATCACTTTTTTTTTTCTGGTCAGAAACCATTTCTTAAATAAACTTTTTTTTTAGAATAGTTTTAGATTTTCAGGAAAAAAGTTGCAAAAATTATACAAAAAGTAGATTTCATAATTCACACTCATTTCTAAAACCATTTAAAAAATTTTTTTTGTTTGCTTGTATTGGTTTGCTTTTTATTTTCTGAAATCATGTTACTTCAGCACATCAAGGCAATATTTTTAAGATTTGCATAAGGAGATACCACTGCCATATTCCACTCCAGGGATTTAGGGTAATAAAAACACTCTGCTTACTTAGAATAAGAATTAAGAGCCATGACCTCTGGTCCTCTTAAGTAAATATAAAAGAGTTTAAAGCTGCCCTCTAGGCAAATATTTTAAGGGCTGATGAGCATTAAGCTTCATTTAAGATACAGCTTGTCATCAATATTACCAAGTGACTGACAATTTCTATTTACTGTTTAATGAAAAGGAACCTGGAGTCCACTTGAAATTCCTTGTCAAACCCAAGAACAAGAAAGGAGGCATATTTTGAGGAGTAGACTAATATTTGAAAGTCTGGGAAGGTCACCAGTCTTTGGATAAGTCTCTAATAGCTTAGAAGTTAATTGCCCAATAGACCAAAGACTGAATGAACTCAAAATAAGGAAATATGACTGCCCCTTTGACACTCAAACCCCATGCCTTCTAGAATATAAGCCCCTTGGGCACAGGGCTGTCTAATTCTCCATGCAGACACTGTGTCTGACACATAGTTGGCAGTCAACAAGTATCTGTTGATTGATTGACTCTGAAGAAACTTAGAGATTTCTACTCTATATCAAGAGTAAGAAAAGGCCAGTTGCCAAGAAAAGAGAGAAAGCTTAGTAAGAAGAAATTCACGATCTAGCACTATATTTGTCAAGGTTCTCCAGAGAAACAGAACCGATAGGATGCATATTTATGTATTTATTCATTATGGGAATTGACTCACATGATTATAGGGGCAGAGAAGTTCCTCCATTTGCTATCTGCAGGCTGGAGAACCAGGGAGGCCTGTGTTGTATGTCAGTCTTCTATATTAGCAGGTCCCATGGATTCAATCTAACATAGATCAACAATATTTGGGAGAAAGAAAAACAATAAAAAATAACAATACAATAAAAATATAACACAAATAAAAAACCAGTATAGTATAACAACTATTTACATAGAATTTGCATTGTATTAGGTATTATAAGTAATCTAGAGGTTTGTTAAAATCTACAGGAGGATGTGTGTATGTTATATGCAAATACCCTATTTTATATAGGAGGCTTGGACCTCTATGGATTTTGGTATTCATAGGTGGTCCTGGTACCAATCCCCACGGATGCCCAGGAACAAGTGTAACTCAGTAAGAGTCTGAATGCCCCAGGGGTGGGGGTATTTGTAACAATAGTGTTAAGTTACAAAGTCCAAAGACCCCTAGAGGCCAAACTTTCAAAATCCCACAGCACAAGATGAATGCCCCAGTTCATGAAGAAAGAGAGAGAATTGGTCCCTCCTCTGCCTTTTGTTTTATTTAGGCCTTTAATAGGTTGTTGCTAATCTTCTGGACATACCCTCATAGACAAACCCAGAAATAATGTTTTACCAGCTATCTGCGTATCCTTTAGCGTAGCCGAGTTGACACATAAAAGTAATCATAATAATTACCCTATTTTTAAGCCTGTGTGTTCTGCAGGGAAAATACAATCCAAGAAGCAAACAAAAATCTGCCACTTTAGAACCAAGTTTTCCTACTTATTTCATTCAACAGTTCTGTACTATGACCTTCCCATGTACTTAGCACTGCGTGGAAGATACAAAGAGATGTAAGACATAGATCCTGCTCTCATGGATCCTATATTCTAAAAGATGAGAACCCATATATACATATAACAAATCAAATATCATAAAATCTGTATGATAAATTTCTAACTTGTATGAGTACAGACAAGTGCCAAGAAACTTCAGAAGAGGAAGGGGCCACTGTGTGTTTGATGGGCAGGGAAAGTCTAATACAGGTGGAAGTTGAATGATTCTTTAGAAATTGGGTAGGACTTGGGTAAATGCAGAAGTAAGAATAAACTACTCTACCACTATTTCTTCCTACAGAAAAGAAGGTAAATAAAGAGTACAAGGTGAAATAATCACTGACGTGTCTATGCATAGCAATCAAACCAATCGACTAAAATGAATAATTCATGTTGGGAAACAATGAGAGAAAAATTAAAAATTAAAATCAGATTAGGGAAAATCTTGAAGGACCACTGAAGCCTTTCCTGTGTAGAGAAATGGGGAGAATGTGAGAAAGCTCCTTGACTACCCTGTTCACTAGATGTGAACTCTGGGTATGCTTTCAAACCACTCCCTGAGCTACAGCTTCCTTATACTTACATGTCAGATTTTTATATTATTAATAATACGTAAAGTATGCTACTCACTGAGTGACTGCTTGGTAAATGGTAGCTAGTATCATTTTAGGTAATAGATAATCACTACAGACTTTTGGTGAGTAAAGCTGAAAATCAAACAGTGCTGTCCATGAAACAGGTATAAAGTTATACAGTAGGGGGTCAAGAAAAATGAGATGGGAAGAAGGACAGTGGAAGGGAGTTCAAGATGATGGCACGCTGTGAAAACCTGGCTCCTTAGAGACCTCAGCATGGAGGAGCGGTTTCCAGACTTACAGGAGTGAAGCAGGTGTCAACTAGGCTGGTTGAAGTGGAAGGGATCAAATGATTGAAGCTCTGAAAGTAGAAGAGCAGGTACCGTGAAAGAGGAAGATGGTAGGCAAGTTCATGGTCAAAGAGGGAAAAGATCAAAGCTGCAATCTTAGTGAGTCTGAACCTTGTCAGAATGCCATTTGTGAGACATTGGGCATGCTGGTGGATAGCCATTATGGAGAAGACATGTATAGCTTGATGGATTTGAAGAAAGCCAAGGAATTTAAATCAATTATATCATATAAGCATTCGACCAAATTTTGAAATCGTTAAGGATAGCACCCACATTTTAAATATCAGGAGAAAAATATGAGGCAGATTTTGAAACTCTGAAAATAACAAGGAAGGGCCATTGTTTCCCATGGGATGGGTGCAGAGAGAAAAGAGGAAATACGAAAAGACTAAACAGTGATATATCTTGATGCCTAAATATCAAGGGAAGAAAAATAGAATACTGATGGTAAATTAAGGATCCAGAGCTTCAAAAATGAGTCATTTTCTTTTTTTGCCATTAGGTAGAGATGAGAAGCAAACAAAGGTATAGTTTCTTCCAGAGACTGTACATTCTCAGCATTTTCTGAGGAAATCCAGTCGTACTTAAGGGGTGTGAGTCATAAAGTCAGAAAAAGTTGGCTTTACTCTACATAACATTTATCTTGTGACAATTACAAATAAGGAATTGTGCAAGAGGAGTTTAAATAAATGAAGTAAAAGTTTTCTAAGACATAGTGGGGAAAAGGGACACACTGTGGAAAATGGAAATGTAGAGGGTAGAATCCAATTTGATAGTTGGGAGGTGATAGCAGTGGAGCTGAACCTTCAGATAGCTCCCATGAGTGACAATAATCAGGAGAAGTTGGTTCAAAGGCCTCTGAAGAACATCAAAGACATTTATTTCCAGGATATCAAGAGAGGCAGCTTCTCCACAAACACAGGACACAAAGAGAAGTTTCATTATCTAGAATAGAACGTCTAAAGACGCAGTAGGCACACACCCTCACTCACAAAACTGATCAGTTCCAGTTTTGAAAACTTGACTTCTAGAGACTCTATGGGGAATTAGAGAGAGGAAGTGAGTGGGGGGGTGGGGGGCGCTTCACAGAATGCAGGAGCCAAAACAGCTCTGCCTCTAGGAACACCTTTCCCTGTCTGCAACCGAATGATTGGCCAGGGGATTTGAATAACATTTCATCATTTCTTCCCTTCAGTAACTTGAATATAATGTCCTTAACTTAATAAAAGGTCTTTAAGTGTCTCCTGAAATCAAATGATGGTTACGCACAGGCACAAAGAGACTTAAAGAATGATGGAAACCAAGAAGGAGGGGGAAGATGAGAGGAGGCTGAGGGATAAAAACTCACCTATTGGGTACAACGAATGCTATCCAGGTGACAGGCACACCTAAGGCTGTGACATCTGCATTGTATAGTGTATCCATGTAATAAAAACATTTATAACCTCTTAATATTTTGAAATAAAAATACATAAATAAGTAAAATAAATGACTAAATTGTTATGGATTTGTTTTCTGCTCTTCCAAGAAGGCTTTCACACGGGCAGGAGGGTGTATGTGGGTGTATGCAGCAGGCTGGAGCAGATGGCATTGACTGTGACCTAGTATTCTTTCTTCAGCACCCTCACTGTCTAACAGCCATGTGTTTGTGGTGGAATTAAGCCAGTCCAACTTCCCTAAGATTGAACCCCGATTAGCTGATGCCAATCTGAATGACACAGTCACATTCCCTTCAGCCAAGAATTGTTCAGGGATGGGTCATGAGAATCAAGGCCTAAGACACCTTCATACATGGAATTCCCCTGGTCAGGGAGATTGGCCAAGGATCAGCACAGAACTTACGTGAAGGAAGCCAACAGCTTTCGTTGAAGTTTGGGGTAAGAAATTTAATCAATCATTCATCCTCTCATTTTTCTTTCTCTCATCCCCACCCTCTTACTGTGGTTCTCGGTAGCCATTTGGTGACCACACAGTTAACCACCTTTGGAATAAATTTGCTGCAATAGAAAGAAACTTAGAGAAACAAAACTGCTCCTTGGTGTATACTCTGCCGTAGAGCCATTGGAGCCAACCTGGCCTGCAACTTCCACTATGGTGATCTTTTGAGTTTATAAGTCAGGGCATTACCTTTTATTGACTTAAAGCCAGTTAAATATTACAACTGAACAGCTTTCCAAGTATTCATACTCATCCACTAAGTAATTTATGTTTTCCTATTTATTTCAAAATCACTGTATATTGCCTTGCCCTGAATTTATTTACCTACATTGCTTATCTTTTCTCATAGATTTTGAGCTCCTTGAAGGCAAGGACTGCAATTTACATATTTCCATATTTCTCCTGGTCTTCAGAATATTGCTTTGCACATAGCTGTGCTTAAAAAATATTTGGATGAATAAATCAAACTTGTAAACTTGTGCTTTTGATCTCATTAGCACCATGCCATAATTAACGCATATTAATAATTAAAAAGCTATTGAAAAATTGAATGTCAAAACACTGTTACTTTATTCTTTGAATTTGTTTCTTTGCTTGTTTCTCTTCTTGGCTATAGGAAATGCTGTAATAGTGACTTCTGTTTTTTACTTTCTTCCCTGTGGACCACAGATTTCCCAAGTCATCATGACAGTTCATTTAAAGTTGTAAATGGTAGCAAAAATTAATCAATGCTACCAGTTCTCTTGTAATTCTTTTTTTTTTTTATTTTTATTTATTTATTTTTTATTGTTGGGGATTCATTGAGGGTACAATAAGCCAGTTACACTGATTGCAATTGTTAGGTAAAGTCCCTCTTGCAATCATGTCTTGCCCCCATCAATGCTTAATATCTTGATATTTTAGTTAGCTAATACAGCCATATTTTGAGTAAAGGAGGGATTTACATTAGGATTGTATAAATTTAAGATGGTCAAAGGCCAAAGGAAATTTGCTTTGTTTTCAATTCAAGTCGTGACACTTACTTTTCATTTATTTCAGTATATTTTCAACATACTGCATCTTACCACATTTGTCTTATGTATCATATATCTGTACCTTACTATACTTGATATTTGATCTTGGCAGAAATATTTCTTCTTTTTGGTTTCAGGTTTCTTATCTATAAAATAAGGAAAATTATAATATAGATCTTAGAAGATTATTATAAGATTAAAAGAAGTTAAAACAAAAACATTAATGTGAGATAGAATAAATAATTAATAAGAACAATTTTCTTATCTTTTCTTAATGCTCTATAATATTGTTCTAATATTGTTACCATCCATTTTAAAAAACAGTTGTAGTTTTTTATGCAAAAATTACATTTATTCTACTTTGAGGTACAATAAAACACTACATTGTCTACTTTTTAATAAAAAATGACGGCCCCCCAGGTACCTGCTGTAGAGGTAAAAATTACTTTTTTCCTACTTTGAAGTACAATAAAACATTACATGTTTTACTTCATATTAAAAAATCATCTTTTCATGTACCTGCTATAGTTTAAACCTGGCTTGTCTCCTTTTCAGCTACAAGCCATGCAACAAATATGTCTACATATTAGAAAATTAACAAATGAGACCTGTCCTAGAAGAGAGTATTTAACAAAAATTTATCACAGTTGAAATAATTATATATAGTATTTTTAAAATAAGGTACTCATAGTGGCCTTAAAAATGAGTTAAGTAGATGAAATGTAAGTTTTTAAAAATTAATTTTGTTTTTATTTCAAGTCACTGTTTAACAAAGTCCATTTCAAATTATAGAATTAGTTTTTATTGAAAATTTCATTGAGGTAATTGTACAGGTACTCACATGTCGTTATAAGAAATAATACATAAATGTTTCTTGGATACTTGGTTCAGTTTCTTCCAATGGTAACATTTTGCAAAACTCTCCCATAATATTATAGACAGGATATTAACATTGATATAAATCTAGCAATCGTGTTCAGACTTCTAGTTTTACTTTACTCATTTGTGAGAGGGTGTGCACACATGCATTTGTGTGAAGTTCTTCACCATTTCATCACTGGTGTTCATACTTGTATCATCACAGTGAAGATCCTTAACAGTTCCAGCACCTACCTCCTTCCCATTCTTCCTATGCTTACTTTTTGAACTAAAAATTTGTTAAAAAAGAAAATGAACAAACCAACAGATAAGTTCTTATGAATCAAGTACCCCTATCATTTGCTATTTCTTCTCCTAACTTACAAAGGACCCACATTAATTTTCTAAAGGTCATACACTTCCCATGTAAATTTCCCTAAGCAACACTCCTTAACAGGCACATTTGATTATGCATTTTTGTGAATGTACACATATTTCTCTAGTAGCTCTATACATATTTACCTCTTTCAAGAATAGAATTGAGAATATAAAGTCTCATTTGTTGATTTACTCCACAGTCAATTGTCATTCATTGAAATATAGGGATTTGCTCATTATTATTAAAATCAAACCAAGTGGCTTTGCTATCTGTCCAAACTCTAATTTTACCGTTTGTATACAGCATTTTACCTCATGTTTATCAGATATAAATAATGTTAAAGTCTGTTTATGGAAGATGCTAAAATATAAACCCATTCTTTATTTGTGCTTTAAATATGAAACAATAAATAAAATGTTAAAAATAAAATTGTGTATAAATTATTAACTTCTTCTAAGTGTAAAATGATAGTGAGAAATGCCTATCAGCCAATAAGCACATCGATCAAGGTGTAAGAACCTATAGAAATGTGAAATTTATGGCAAAATAAGGATACATAGCAAGATGGACTCAGAAGGTGAGCTGTGCGTACTGTAAATAATCTCAGTGCAAAGAATCAAGGCGTTAGGAACTACTTTGGAGAGACTTGACCTATCTCTGTTCCCTTCCCAGTCATCTTCTCTGTCAGCTGGTCGGGTCTCTCGAGGTTTTCTCACCAGGAAATGGAAATAAGCCCATCATTTGTAAGAGATTAAATATTGATTACAATTTTATATTTATTTCATATTTAAATCTATATGTAAGTGCTTCTCTATTGAGTTCACTTTCAGTGATTGTTCAATTCAAAGAGCAACACAATAGAATTTTCTTCTACTGTAAATACTATAAAAAAATAGTATTCCATTATATAAAATGACAGAGAGAACTCTTTGTAAGAGACTTAGCCCTAACCACAGAATAAATGTCAGTACATGAATGGCCAATAATATGATGGTATATTGACAGCAAAATAACCGAAAGGAAAAAACCGTAGGTGCTGGAGTCAGATTGTAAGAGCCCTTGGCTCTGCCACTGAACAAGCAAGACTCTCTGGGCCTCAGCGTCTTTGTCTGGAAAATGGTGATAATAACAGAATGTGACCTTTCTAGAGCTGTTGTTCAGGTTAAATGATTTGATGCATGTATTGCATTTAAAAGATTCGCAAATAGGGCAGCGCCTGTGGCTCAGTGAGTAGGGCGCCGGCCCCATATGCCGAGGGCGGAGGGTTCAAACCCAGCCCCAGCCAAACTGCAACAAAAAAATAGCCGGGCGTTGTGGAGGGTGCCTGTAGTCCCAGCTGCTCGGGAGGCTGAGGCAAGAGAATCGCTTAAGCCCATGAGTTGGAGGTTGCTGTGAGCTGTGTAAGGCCACGGCACTCTACCTAGGGCCATAAAGTGAGACTCTGTCTCTACAAAAAAAAAAATAAAATAAAAATAAAAGATTTGCAAATATATAATAATTACTCAATAAATGTGAGGTTTTATTAACAAAATGTGTTTTCAATAGTAATCTCAACTTTTATCCTAGGGGTGCTATTATGAATAAGTATATTGAAAAATGGACATTTTTATAATTTATAGTTATTAAAACAACAATCTAAGAGATCTTGCCCTAACACTTGGAGGCAGTCATTGAAAATTGGCTGATTTTACCTTCAGGATGATTCCTTCTTTTTCATAAGAGTTAACAGTGAGCAACATGACCAGCTGTAGACAACAGAATCAGCAAACCCACATAAAAATTTGCTGAGTGGAGTGTTTTCCTCATATATGTTGAGCAGGTCCAGTCTGAAGATTTCAAAGTGTTGCAAAATTTTCTAAGTAAACATTGAGTACAGAGGGAAGATGGAGGGAGAATGGGCATATAGACTGGTAGCCCTACAGAGGTTCATTTTCCTTTCTTTTATTTCCTCTGTCATCATTTGCCTACTCAACATTTCCCAGCACCTTGCTATCGATTATTGCTTATTTATCATGTGCCATATGTAATACAAAGCATGACATTATATTGATCAACCCATTATGTCTTTCCAGCTTGTCCATCTACTCTGCTCTGAAGGTTTTACACATTAGCTTTTGAATGATGTTGTAATTGGATTCAGAGTCTCCTGCTGCATACTACTTCTGAAGAATATATTAGGCAGTTCAGTAAACCACTTTAGTTTGCTCTGGGTAAACTCCTAAGGCCCGTCATCACCTGGCGCCATGGAGTACAGATGCTAGGAGAAAAACATACGTTTCACAATTACATACATGGTTGTAAATATTTTTTTCTTTTCTTTCTTTTTCTTTTTTAGACAGAGTCTCACTCTGTTTCTCCAGGCTAGAGTACTGTGCCATCATAGCTCACAGCAACATTGAACTCCTGGGGGGAATCTTGCATGATACCACTACATGAGCAGCAATATTAAACTCCTGGGCTCAAGTGATCCTCTTGCCTCAGCCACCCTAGTAGCTGGGACTATAGGTGCCAGTCACAATGGCTGGCTAGTTTTTCTGTTTTTAGAAAAACTCATGTGATCCACCCACCTCCGCCTCCCAGAGTGCTAGGATTATAGGTGTGAACTGCCATGCCTGGCTTGGATTTAGATTCCAATTCTTCATCTATCTATCTGTCCATCCATCCATCCATCCATTTATTCATCCATCCACACATTCATCCATGCCTTCATTTGCGAGCAGCCACTGTGTGCTCAGCACAGTTCCATTAACAGCATCTGGACACAGCCGTGAAGAGCACTGACAGAGCCTCCCTTCGGGAGCTTTCATTCTAAAGGTACAATTAACACGAGAACAAGTCTAGTGTGTCAGATGATGATAAAGTGCTCTACGGCAGTGGTTGTGACATAAATGATGAACATATTTAGTGGTATTCAGAGAGACAGAAAAAAGAGCGTCATCTTCCAGGCAGAGAAGTATTGATTAGCCTTTTAAAAAAGATTTCCACTTGGATCATCTTGGAGCTAAATGTTTCTGTAGCACTTTACAATTTTTATTTATTTCATTATCTAAAAGACTCTCTAGCTGCTTTGTGGAGAAAAGACTGCAAAGAAGCGAGAGTGGAAGCAGGGAGGTACTGAAGAGGGCTATTTGCAATCATTTGGAGCAGAGATAACCTGGGAGAGGAGTGATCTGACTCTGAGTATGTTTCCAGGGTAGAGCCCACAGGTCTTCCTGATGAATTTGAGGATAGGAAAAAGAGAAACATCAAGGATGACTTTAAGGTTTTACTTGAGAAACAGTAAATGGTGGAGCTGTCCACTGAAATGGGAACAAATTGAGGGCAGATCCTATCTGGATTTCAGAGGAGAAAATCAAGACTGTTATATTTGAGATGCCTCGTGCATGTCCAAGTGAAAATGTCAGTTAGGAAGCTGGTTGTGATAGCATGAAATTCAGGTAAGCATTTTGGTCTGGGATATACCATTTTCTTTCATTTGCATATAATGGTTTTAAAGCTAGGGGTCTGATGATGACACTCAGAAACAAGTGTAGAATAAGGATATACTAATAAATGTTTAATGAATTGCTGTCTTTAAAAAGTGTATACACTATTATCTCAGCAGATTAGTCTACTGCTTTAGACAGGCCATGCTCTCTCCAATTTGCCATCATCCCCTCTGTCCACTCAGCTGTGCACCTGTACTTAAAGGGCCCTATTCATTCACCTGTGTTACCTGCCTGGCTCTTTTGACATTGCTTTTGTTAACCGACAGCAGTCCTTCTTTCTGGGCCTTTTCCATTTAGTTTATTTATTCTATGCTTATTACACCCTATTTGTCTCAAATGCCACGTGGCTGATGAAATCATGTATCATTAGTCCCAGTTTCCTTAGATCCAGGCCAATGTCAGTTGTGGCAGTGAAAGGACAAGCCAGAAATACTCCACTTTCTAAATATGTTTCTCAATGCAAGTAAAGAGTCTTCTTTATCATCCTGAAAATTTTCAATTCCTTCTTGTTGAACTGTGAAACTGGCACACTGCATGAAGCTGCTTGGGTGTGGGTAGCTCAGAGTTGTTTCTCAAAAGGAAATTATCAGGTTACCTTGAATAAGGATATACACGTTTTGAGTATACTCTTGGAGAAGGGAATATTGGCATGTAAGAAATATTGAAATATAAGAAGTATTAATATATCAGATTTGATCAGTCCTTACATTTGAGAACAACAGGACAAAGGAAATTTAAAAAAATCCTTTTCAAAATGTGGTAAAGAAGACTTACTATAATTTTACATAAAGCAATAATTATAGATACAATAAAAAGAGCTACAAAAAGAATTATGGAAATGATTCAGTGTAGAAAAGTTATATACCAAGTAGCAACGAATCAGATTTGTCAGCAAGTGAATTTAAGGATCAAAGGTTACAATTGGCTGCTGAATCCTGTCTGAATTAATTGCCCTCTTACTGAGGGCATAAGGTTAGCTTTATACCATCTGCCAAAATGTTTAAGTGATTTTTTTCCTTCTCAAGAAGATGTATGAAGTATAACCAAAAGAGCAATGAAAAATATTTCACATTAAAACCAGAATCGTTATTTTCATAGTCCAATAGCAGTCATAGTTTTCTCTTTTAAGATTTTTTTATTTTTTTTTTATTGTTGGGGATTCATTGAGGGTACAATAAGCCAGGTTACACTGATTACAATTGTTAGGTAAAGTCCCTCTTGCAATCATGTCTTGCCCCCATAAAGTGTGACACACACCAAGGCCCCACCCACCTCCCTCCTTCCCTCTTTCTGTTCCCCCCCATAACCATAATTGTCATTAATTGTCCTCATATCGAAATTGAGTACATAGGATTCATGCTTCTCCATTCTTGTGATGCTTTACTAAGAATAATGTCTTCCACGTCCATCCAGGTTAATACGAAGGATGTAAAGTCTCCATTTTTTTTAATGGCTGAATAGTATTCCATGGTATACATATACCACAGCTTGTTAATCCATTCCTGGGTTGGTGGGCATTTAGGCTGTTTGCACATTTTGGCGATTGTAAATTGAGCTGCAATAAACAGTCTAGTACAAGTGTCCTTATGATAAAAGGATTTCTTTCCTTCTGGGTAGATGCCCAGTAATGGGATTGCAGGATCAAATAGGAGGTCTAGCTTGAGTGCTTTGAGGTTTCTCCATACTTCCTTCCAGAAAGGTTGTACTAGTTTGCAGTCCCACCAGCAGTGTAAAAGTGTTCCCTTCTCTCCACATCCACGCCAGCATCTGCAGTTTTGAGATTTTGTGACGTGGGCCATTCTCACTGGGGTTAGATGATATCTCAGGGTTGTTTTGATTTGCATTTCTCTAATATATAGAGATGATGAACATTTTTTCATGTGTTTGTTAGCCATTCGTCTGTCGTCTTTAGAGAAAGTTCTATTCATGTCTCTTGCCCATTGATATAAGGGATTGTTGGCTTTTTTCATGTGGATTAATTTGAGTTCTCTATAGATCCTAGTTATCAAGCTTTTGTCTGACTGAAAATATGCAAATATCCTTTGCCATTGTGTGGGTTGTCTCTTTGCTTTGGTTATTGTCTCCTTAGCTGTACAGAAGCTTTTCAGTTTAATGAAGTCCCATTTGTTTATTTTTGTTGTTGTTGCAATTGCCATGGCAGTCTTCTTCATGAAGTCTTTCCCCAGGCCAATATCTTCCAGTGTTTTTCCTATGCTTTATTGAAGGATTTTTATTGTTTCATGCCATAAGTTTAAGTCCTTTATCCATCTTGAATCAATTTTTGTGAGTGGGGAAAGGTGTGGGTCCAGTTTCAGTCTTTTACATGTAGACATCCAGTTCTCCCAACACCATTTATTGAATAGGGAGTCTTTCCCCCAAGGTATGTTCTTGTTTGGTTTATCAAAGATTAGGTGGTTGTAAAATGTTAGTTTCATTTCTTGGTTTTCAATTCGATTCCAAGTGTCTATGTCTCTGTTTTTGTGCCAGTACCATGCTGTCTTGAGCACTATGGCTTTGTAGTACAGACTAAAATCTGGTATGCTGATGCCCCCAGCTTTATTTCTGTTACAGAGAACTGCCTTAGCTATATGGGGTTTTTTCCGGTTCCATACAAAACGCAGAATCATTTTTTCCAAATCTTGAAAGTATGATGTTGGTATTTTGATAGGAATGGCATTGAATAGGTAGATTGCTTTGGGAAGTATAGACATTTTAACAATGTTGATTCTTCCCATCCATGAGCATGGTATGTTCTTCCATTTGTTAATATCCTCTGCTATTTTTTCTGAGGATTTCATAGTTTTCTTTATAGAGGTCCTTCACCTCCTTCGTTAGGTATATTCCTAGGTATTTCATTTTCTTTGAGACTATGGTGAAGGGAGTTGTGTCCTTAATTAGCTTCTCATCTTGACTGTTATTGGTGTACACAAAGGCTACTGACTTGTGTACATTGATTTTATATCCTGAAACATTACTGTATTTTTTGATGACTTCTAGGAGTCTTGTGGTTGAGTCTTTGGGGTTCTCTAAGTATAAGATCATGTCATCAGCAAAGAGGGAGAGTTTGACCTCCTCTGCTCCCATTTGGATTCCCTTTATTTCCTTGTCTTGCCTAATTGTATTGGCTATAATTTCCAGCACTATGTTGAATAGTAAAGGTGACAGAGGACAACCTTGTCTGGTTCCAGTTCTAAGAGGAAAAGCTTTCAGTTATACTCCATTCAGTAAAATATTGGCTGTGGGTTTGTCATAGATGGCTTCAATCAGTTTTAGAAATGTGCCACCTATGCCTATACTCTTCAGTGTTCTAATTAGAAAAGGATGCTGGATTTTATCAAATGCTTTTTCTGCATCTATTGAGAGGATCATGTGATCTTTATTTTTGCCTCAGTTAATATGGTGGATAACGTTTATAGACTTGCGTATGTTAAACCAGCCTTGCATCCCTGGGATGAAGCCTACTTGATCATGATGAATGACTTTTTTAATGATAAGCTGTAATCTATTGGCTAGGATTTTGTTGAGAATTTTTGTGTCTATATTCATGAGTGAGATTGGTCTGAAATTCTCCTTTTTGTTTGGGTCTTTTCCTGGTTTTGGTATCAGGGTGATGTTTGCTTCATAGAATGTGTTGGGAAAGATTCCTTCTTCCTCAATTTTTTGGAATAATTTCTGCAGTACAGGAATAAGCTCTTCCTTGAAGGTTTGATAGAATTCTGGAGTGAAGCCATCTGGACCAGGGCATTTTTTGGTTGGAAGATTTTTTATTGTTCCTTTGATCTCAGTGCTTGAAATTGGTCTGTTCAGGAGCTCTATTTCTTCCTGGCTGAGTCTAGGGAGAGGGTGTGATTCCAAATATTGATCCATTTCTTTCACATTGTCAAATTTCTGGGCATAGAGTTTCTGGTAGTATTCAGAGATGATCTCTTGTATCTCTGTGGGATCAGTTGTTATTTCCCCTTTATCATTTCTGATTGAGGTTACTAGAGATTTTACTTTTCTATTTCTCGTTAGCCTGGCCAATGGTTTATCTATTTCATTTATTTTTTCAAAAAACCAACTCCTTGTTTCCTTAATTTTCTGAATGATTCTTTTGTTTTCAATTTCATTGATCTCTGATTTGATTTTGGATATTTCTTTTCTTCTACTGAGTTTAGGCTTAGATTGTTCTTCTTTTTCCAATTCCATAAGATCTCTTGTGAGATTGTTGATGTGCTCTCTTTCTGTTTTTCGAATGTAGGCATCTAAAGCGATGAATTTTCCTCTCAAAACTGCTTTTGCAGTATCCCACAGGTTTTGGTAGCTTGTGTCTTCATTGTTGTTATGCTCAAGGAAGTTAATGATTTCCTGTTTTATTTCATCCTTCACCCATCTGTTATTCAACAGAAGATTGTTTAGTTTCCATGCCTTTGTGTGGGGTCGAGCATTGTTGTTAGAGTTGAGTTCCACCTTTAGTGCCTTATGGTCTGAGAAGATACAAGGTAAAATTTCAATTCTTTTGATTCTGTTGATATTTGTTTTGTGTCCCAGGATATGATCAATTTTGGAGAATGTTCCATGGGGTGATGAGAAGAATGTATATTCTTTATCTTTGGGATGGAGTGTTCTATATGCGTCTATCAAGCACAGTTGTTCTAGGGTCTCATTTAAGTCTCTTATATCCTTGTTTAATTTCTGTTTAGAGGATCTGTCCAGCTCTGTAAGAGGAGTGTTAAGGTCCCCTGTTATAATGGTATTATCAGATATCATATTGCTCAGACTGAGTAAGGTCTGTTTCAAGAATCTGGGAGCATTTAAATTGGGTGCATAGATATTTAGAATTGAAATGTCTTCTTGTTGTATTTTTCCCTTGACCAATATAAAGTGACCATCTTTGTCTTTTTTGACTTTAGTTGCTTTAAATCCACATGTATCTGAAAATAAGATTGCAACTCCTCTTTTCTTCTGAATTCCATTTGCCTGAAAAATTATCTTCCAACCCTTGACTCGGAGCTTTAATTTGTCTTTTGAAGCCAGGTGTGTTTCTTGCAGACAGCAAATGGATGGCTTGTGTTTTTTAATCCAGTCAACCAATCTATGTCTCTTCAGTGGGGAATTCAAGCCATTAACATTTATTGAGATAATTGATAAGTGTGGTAGTATTCTATTCATCTTATTTGGTGAGAGTCCATTGCTTAGTTTTATCTTTTGCATCAGTGTGGAGGTTTGGTTCTGTCCTTTAATTTCTGAGTTCTTACTTTGCTGCTGATCCATTGTGGTGGTCAGTGTGCAGAACAGGTTGAAGTATTTCCTGTAGAGCTGGTCTTATTGTGGCAAATTTCCTCAATGTTTGTATATCTGTAAATGATTTGATTTCTCCATCAATTTTGAAGCTTAGCTTAGCAGGGTACAGAATTCTGGGCTGGAAATTGTTCTGTTTAAGTAGATTAAAGGTAGATGACCATTGTCTTCTTGCTTGGAAAGTTTCATTAGAGAAGTCTGCGGTCACTCTGATGGATTTGCCCCTGTAGGTCAACTGGTGCTTACTCCTGGCAGCTTGCAGAATCTTTTCTTTTGTCTTGACTTTAGACAGTTTCATCACAATGTGTCTTGGAGAAGCTCGGTTAGAGTTGAGGCGACCTGCTGTCCGATAGCCCTCTGAAAGCAGTGTGTCAGAATCTTTGGTGATATTTGGGAAATTTTCTTTTATAATAATCTCTAGTATGGCTTCCATTCCTCTGGGGCATTCTTCTTCCCCTTCTGGAATTCCTATAACTCGTATGTTGGAACGCTTCATAAAGTCCCATAATTCTGACAGTGAATGTTCTGCTTTCTCTCTCTTCTTTTCTGCCTCTTTTACTATCTGAGTTATCTCAAAAACTTTGTCTTCTACCTCTGAAATTCTTTCTTCTGCATGGTCTAACCTGTTGCTGATACTTTCCATTGCATCTTTAAGTTCCCTGATTGACTGTTTCATTTCCTTCAGCTCTGCTATATCCTTTTTATATTCTTCATATCGTTCATCTCTGATTTGATTCTGTTTTTGGATTTCCTTTTGGTTATTTTGCACTTTATTAGCAGTTTCCTTCATTGTTTCCATCATTTCTTTCATTGTTTTCAACATGTGTATTCTAAATTCCCTTTCTGTCATTCCTATCATTTCTGTATAGGTGGAATCCTCTGCAGTAGCTACCTCATGATCCCTTGGTGGGGTTGTTCTGGACTGGTTCTTCATGTTGCCTGGAGTTTTCTGCTGATTCTTCCTCATGTGTGATTTCTTTTATCTGTTTCCTTGCCCTAATTTTCCTTTCACTTCCTCTTGCTCTTTAAGTTCTCGTGCCTGTGGACTAAGGGTTACAGGACCGGAAGGGTGAGAAGGTTTAAGAGCAAAAAAGGGATGAAAGAAAGGAGGACCGATTGATAAGGAAAAAAAAAGAAAAATAGAGAAAGGAGAGGGGGTGGGTAAAAGGAATTTGACAAAAAGAAGAGAGGCACAGAAAGAGGGAGACAGAGGAATAGAGGTGTACAGTAGGGTACTTTGATACAACCTTAAAAAAAAAAAGCCACCTTCTGTGGGTGCCCAGTTGGGTGGTTCCCTTGAGGTCAGCAGCTCTTTGCTAACCTGATCAGACACAGTACCCCACCTCCACCAAGTAGAGAGGAAAGACAAAAATGCTATAAATCAGCCCAAAACAAGCAAACAGAAAACTTTACGGGATAAAATTGGCTGGAAAAACCAAATAGTAGCAGTAGAAACACTAACAAAAATGAAGTTCTAATTATTGAAATAGGCAGCAATGGGAAATTATAATTAAGCTAGAGAAATTGAGAAAGAAAAAGGATCTGTATGGAAACGGTTCAACTTAAAAAACAAAACAATAATCCACAACATCAAAATCAACAAAAAAAAAAACAACCAAAACAAAAAACAAAAAAAAAAACACAACCAAAAACAAAGCAGTATGTATATGTTATTGAATATTGTCTGGGCAACACGTGGTCTTCTGGGGTATGAGATGTTAATCACAGTTCTGATACGACTGGAGGCTGCTAGTTTCTCAAACCCCAGCAGGTAGACACCCTAAATCTCTCTTCAGCCCACTTAAAAGACACTTTGAACTTGTTCACTTACTGAGCAGAAGCTTTCTCAGGGAAGTGCTTGTTGCTGGAATCACTGCTGAAGTGGCTATCCACTTACCCTGTGTGTCAAAACTGGTCTCCCTCTGCCCCCGAGGGTTAGGGCTGCAAGGCGGCTCAGACCCCGCCCTTAGGCTACTTGGTCGCTGGGTTACCAGCTCCCACCCAATTCCAGCTCTGCGACCCTGAGGGCGGAGCTTGCCGGGGCAGATCACTCACAATGTCTGCCTGTGACCCAGAGCCAAATACTATTAGCTCCGTCTGGCTCAGCGGCTCAGACTGGGGCCCTAGACAAAGGCCAAAGTTCTCCACACTCCCGCTCAGGCTCTCCCCAAGGCAGTTCAGCTGAGTGCCAAGTCCAAGGACACTGAAACAGTTCACAGGTAAGGCCTTTCTGGTTTGCAGTCTCGCTGCTACTGAACTTACAGTTGCGGGCGGGTTTAGACGGATTGAACACACGTGACCACTTGCTGTTTTTCCACTGTTTTAGTCCTCCTCTTGGGGTCCAAAAGTCTCTCGCTGACTCCCTGTATCCTCTCAGGGGTGATGATAGGCAGATCCCACAAGCCAGAGATGCCTGGAGTCCTGTATCCCCAGACTCACGGTGCCCAGATGCAAGGAAGCTGTTACTCGGCTGCCATCTTGCTCCGCCTCCTCTTTTAAGATTTTTATCCCTTTCACTATCCCTTTTTTTTTTTCCTGCAATTTTTGGCCGGGGCTGGGTTTGAACCCGCCACCTCTGGTATATGGGGCCAGTGCCCTACTCCTCTGAGCCACAGGTGCTGCCCCTTTCTCTGTTCTCTTTGCTCTCTTTCTCTCTCTCTCTGTGCTACCTCCTGCCTTTTCATGGGTTTGCATGTCCTGTGATAGTTTTCTTTTTCCCACAGAATAAAGATGCAATTTCCTGTGTGGCACTCAATGTCTCCAAGATGTAGGACGTTCCTTAAGAGGTATGGTACTATTTTGAGGTATGTTATAGCATACAACAATCTTAGCTGCCTCATTTGTGAAAATGAAACCAAATTCCCAGATCCAGGGTAGCAGTTGCTAGTAAAAACACAGTGCTATTGGTTTTCCTAATTGATGTCTGCAAAACCAGAAATGATTCTGACTACACGTTGCATCTCTCTTATAGGATTCTGGTGGTAGATTCTGTACTTTAGGAGGTTTAGTAAATATTATATTTAAACATTTTTACTGCTCTCTTTCCGTACCAAAAAAAAACTTAAGAAGTTTTTTCTTGTGCTAGTTTGTGGAACATAAATGAAATTTAGATATGTATTTCTACTTCTGTGAGAGGATACCTGGGAAAGGTGAGGTCCAGGAGAACAGAGGTCTTCTCAAGTAGACCCCAAGGATACACCTGCAGGGTCCTTTCCATGGTGACTCAGCTCTTAGGAATTTGTAGACTTGACTTCCTGG
Source organism: Nycticebus coucang (assembly GCF_027406575.1). NCBI lineage: Eukaryota > Metazoa > Chordata > Mammalia > Primates > Lorisidae > Nycticebus > Nycticebus coucang. The sequence goes on from NC_069786.1 coordinate 110,484,994, forward strand.
GACCTGGAAGTTTCCAATTCTGTGAAATCCTATAGTTCTGTGGGGGCTGGAATAGCTTCTCCAGCTCGATTCAAACTGAGATTCAATGAGAAGGGTATCTGTGGGTTGAAACTTTTTGATGGGGAAAAAAAGGGAAAGATCAAGCCCATAGGGGAGCGCTGCTGTTTTGAATTCGTCTATGCCATAAGCTCCACCGGCTGAATAAAAGCCTTTTTCCTCTTAAATGCGGTATTTGGGTGCTCTTTCTCTCCATTGGGCCTTATCTTCCTGCAACACTTCTCTTAGCAGAATTTTGAAAATGATATGCCAGGTGGTTCCATACAAGCATTTTTCAGATAGTACTTTAAAACATTTTTAAAAGAAGGTATCATTGCATCATTCTATTTACCTATGACATTGAATTTCAGTTTATTTTTTATTTATTTGTCCTACTTTGGCATAACTTTCGGAATTAAACCTTCTGCAATGGTTATTGGCCTACATATTAGTTATAAAGTGCTTGGCCTTTATCAATTTCTCTTCCATCTATTAGTCCAAATTCATGCTTAATATTTAAATAACTTAAGGAACATGATCTGACTCATATAAAACTTGCATTGACTTTTATTGGAGTCCGTGAAATTTTGTGGGACATCCAGAATGTAATTCATTACCGTATCCCAGAATAAAAACTACCAATGAGAAACGGGTGAACTTTGTCCCATATAGCAGGGATGTTCTTTTAATGTTTTTACTGGTCTCAATGGGATTTTTAAAAATATATCTATGTGATATTGATAATGACATTCAGATTTCTGGTAGATAAGTATTAACTTAAAATGTAAAGGTGAGCTTAATGATTTTGTGGTATAAAATATTAACATTACAGCTTATCGTTATTTTCCACTAAATGTACTTTTTAGGCAACTCAGTTATATGAAGTCTAAGAACAGAAATGATAAATTTTTGCTACTTCTTCATTACTAAAATATTTAGGCCTAGTTTTAATGTTAAAGATTACCCGAAGTAGGATGAAGCAAAAGGAAGTTAACTCCAGAATGGTGTGGGCATAGTGTACTTATTCCATCCCCAAACAGAGAAGTACCTTTTTGACCAAACAAAATCGATGACAGGTAGAGTAGAGTGGAATGGAGCAGGGAGGAGGAGTGATGTTGACTTTGGGAGTTATACAAACGCGGAACAGAAGCATTAAAGAATTTCTTCCACACAGTGTGTTGAGAACCAAATTAAATGGAGATGCTCCCTTTTTTAGAGAGAGTACAATAGTCTTATAGGCAGTAGAGGAAATTCTGTCAAACCCTACAAATACTGCAGAGATAAAGGATGGAGCAACAGGCTGGCTTGAAGGAACGATGAGGCCTTTGAGCTTCTTCCCCACCATAGTTCAGTAACATTCCTAGCCAGCGCTGGCATGTCTGGAATGTAAAGTGAGCACCCAGCCCCTCCTCACTTTGTTTCTCTGATTTGGCTTTTTCAGAGCCACAGAGTTCCTTAGAGGAAGGGAAACCTCCTCCTATGAAGAGGAGAGGTCTGCAGCAGAGAGAAACAGGCATAGGAGTCCAGAGGAGGTAGAGGAGAGAATATTTACCACACAACAAAATTTAAAAGCTGACGAAATGTGTCACAGGACTCCAGCCTAGACAACACAGTGAGACTGTCTCAAGAAAAGCAAAACAAAACAAAACAAAAAAGCCCCTAAACCTGAACAAACAGCATAAAGCACGGACAACTGAAACTAAGGTGAGAGAAAAAGCTTGCACCCTGCAAGCCATTAGCCCAGGGTCCAGTCTTGGTGCGCTGAGTACCAGGTGTGTGCTACTAAGCAAGATTCTTAAACTGTTTGTGCCTCAACTGTCTCATCCATAAAATGGGGACAGAAAAAGCCACAGGTGAGGATCAAATGAAAATATGTCATTTGTATAAAAAGGGATTATGACAGTACTTGGCACGTATGAAATGTTCCATGAATGCTGATCACCTTTATAAAATTAAATAATATATTTAGTTTAAGTTATTGAATTAATATCGCTAGTCTTACATCTAAATAAAAATGGAATTAAATAACTTATTTCTTTAATGCGTAAAACCTCCTATCAGGTCAAAAAGCAGTCTATGTGATGAGTAAAACAGACAATTGAAAAAATATGACTCAAAACTCAAAAGCAATGAACATCACTCTAGAAAAGCTAACCACCCCCGCCCAGGTTTGCTCTTTGTAATATCCCAACTACAGGAATGAAGGCCACATCTTCACCCTGTGACACCAGCCCAGCCTGGCTACCACCGACTGGACAGTGACAGACAAGTGACCAAGGACAGCCAAGCTGTACTTTTATGTTCTAGCAGAAAAAGGCTTTGGAGAGAATTGGGTTTATTTTTTAAATTTGTGGTATTCGGCGAATGAGCTAAATGGAAGCGTGTTGTTGAAGTGAACTGGTAACTTCTTTAGCGTTTGATGAAGTTCATCCCTGGAAAGGAACACTTGAATCCACGCTGGCCCTGAGCTGCCCACTGGGCAGCAGACCAGTGAATGTGGGGGTGGTGGACATCCCTGCTGTGAGAAGCAGTTTCTGCCTGGGTTCTGGCTCTGCCAGCCCTGACTGATGGCAGGAGAGCCTCGTACTGAACTGCTTCTAAGAGTCAGGTTGGGGTTGGAAACCCACAGGGAAGAAGGTTATCCTGGAGGATGGGGAGACGGGAATCTTGGCGCACTTCTCAGCACAAGTCCCCTCCCACGTCTGATGAGACAGGCCTGTATAAATCCACCCTGTTTCCCAACCTTGGAATGCAGCTCCGGCTGTTGGAAATAAGCAAAGGCAGATTAAGGAAGAAAGGCCCTTTACTGTGAGTTCTAACTGATGGTTCCCTACAGCGCCCTGAGGCTTAAGCCTTTATTTCTAGAAGAATGGGAAGAGGAGGAGCTTGTCCCATTTGTTGCTAAGCGACCAAAGCTTTCCCGGGTCACGTCTGCAGCTATTGAAAGTCAGTGACAGGTGGATGTAGCATTGCAGGGAGAAGCCTCTCAATCCAAGATTTCTGGTTCTGTATTTTAAACCATGGAATTCTCAAGAACGAGATGGACTGGAAGCCTGTCAGACTTCTTCAAGAATAGTGTTTTTAGAATATCCAGGCTGGAGAAGGAGGGAGAAGTTTCAGACTCAAACTGACAGAGCAGGGCATCTTATCTCTGCAAAACCCAGGCCTGGTACAAAAGATCCTAGGACTAAAAGTAACAGGAAACATGTGGAACTGTATGAAGGAAAAACTAAACCAGTCAACTAAATGAAGGGCATAAAAAAATATCAGAAAGAATGGAGAGACATCGCATGCCCTTGTTGGGAGTACAGATAGTGTAAACATGGGCATTTTCTACAAATTTATTGGTAAATGTAACACTGTGATCCAAATCTTTTCTGACATGACAACAGAAACTTTTATTTAGGTGGGAGACTAAATATGTAAGAATATATGGAAACATTCTGAGGAAAAAGAGTAATGAGTAGGAATTTACCTATGATATATTTAACCATATGGTGAAGATGTGACAATTAAAACTGTGATGGTGTGTGATACCAGCATCAGAACAAACAGGCAGGAAGATGGAAAAGATCAAAGGATCCAGAAGCCAACCCCAGTGTAAAAACCCCAGGAATTTAGAAAGCTCTATAGATGGCATTTGAAATCAATGTACTGAATGACTTTTCAAGAACATATTGCGGAACAAATGGCTAGTGTTTGCAAAAAAGTAACATTGGAACCCTACTTCTAATTTAGCTGTATTTTGGAATTTAAAATCACAGATAAAAGTAAAAAAAAAAATCATACAATATGAGAAGAAAATGTATAATCTTGAGGTGGAGGAGTGTATTAGTCAGTTGCTATAACAAAGTATTTTGTGGCTTAAACCATAGACTTTTAGTTCTTGGTTCTGGTGGTTGGAAGTCCAAGTTCAAGGTGCCAGCAGAGGAGATTTCTCCTGAGGCCTCTTTGTGTCCCACATGGCATTTCCACATCCCTAGTGGCTCTTTCTTGTTTATGAGGACACCAGTCATAATAGACTATGGTCCCACCCTATGATCTCATGTAACTTAAATTAATTTTGTAAAGGCCCTATCTCCAAATACAGCCAGATTGGGGTTAGGCCTTCAACATGTGAATTTTGGGGAATATCATTTAGTCCATGATAGCAAACATTTTCTAAATTTTACCTTAAAGGCAGAGTAGTCATTGGTTTCACTAGACATCAAAGGATTTCAAATAAAATAATAAAAATGTCATTTTTTTTATTGATTTGATTGGGGTGTCCAACTTTTTGGCTTCTCTGCTCCACATTAAATACACAACAAAAGCTGATAAGCAAAAAAAGAAGTTTGTGTATAATTATTGAGATATCTGACACCACAGATAAGCAAAAAACGTTCTCATATAATCCACATTCAGCCTACAGGCCAAAAATTGGTCACCCCTGACAGCACTGAAGGGTGAGGATACAAGTACGGTACAAGTATTCTCCACACTGCTGGTGTGAGAGTGCAAGGATATAATACTGCGCAGGGCAATCTGACTAGTCATAACACATTAGAAGAATGCGTGTGCATCTCTATTTCCTACATTTTCCCTAAGAAATAGTTTAGTGGTTAGTAAAAAGGAATGTATGAGAATGTAAGATTGTTTCAGATAATGAAAATAGGAAACATTTGACCTTAGTAAAAAGGGAATGGAAATAGCCAAGTAAGACCCAGTTATGCAGTGGAATGTTCTTTAGTCATTAAGACATACATAGTAGCTAGGTCCAGTGGGTCTTTAGTCATTAAGACATACATAGTAGCTAGGTGTAGTGGCTCACGCCTGTAATCCTAGCACTCTGGGAGGCCGAGATGGGAGCATTGCCTGAGCTCACAGGTTGGAGACCAGCCTGAGCCAGAGCAAGACCTTTGTCTCTAAAAAAAAAAAAAATAGCCAGGTGTTGTGGAGGACACCTGTACTCCCAACTATTTGGGAGGCTGAGGCAAGGCAATGGCTTGAGCCCAAGAGTTTGAGGATGCTGTGAGCTATGACATCATACCACTCTATTGAGGTCATCAACAAAGTGAGACTCTATCTCAAAAAAAAAGACAAAAAAACAAAAAACAAAAAAACATAATAGATCAGCTTTCTGGGTAATGACATAGAATTTCTAAAAAGTAAGTTCCAGTATGTTTCCATTTGTGTAAAAAGTGTAAATAGAAATATATATGTTAAAAAATGACTGTATATGAACTAAATTATTTAGAATGAGCCCATAGTATTCTGCTAATCAGAAAAGCAAGCTATTTTCATTAAAAAATTATCATTTGCAGAAATAAAAAGCATATTCCATATACAGAAAGGCATATTTTAAAAAACAGAAAATGAAAGTAGATAAAATACTCTTGATGAAGAAGCTCAGAAATTAAGGGGAAAAAATCTTATAATGGCTATGTGCTTTACAAATTTAGGAAATGGACTTACTGCTTTCCTGTGGAAGTTTTATAAGGTCTAAAGATAGAATATTGTAACTTGATGATAAAGAGTTTGAGAAACACCTTTGGACAGTGGAAGAGAGGTACCCTGCCATTAACCAAGAGTTTATCCCCAAAGCATATCTCCTAAAGTGGAAGTCTATCCCTAATGTAGAAGTGTGCATCAGATTTTCCAAATCGCTAACTTAGCTGTTGAGATTAAAGAAAGTTTTAAGTAATTTTTTTTCATAATACATGAAGTATTGTTTGCTTACTACATGAAATGTTGCTTTTGAGTTGCTTAGTTTTTTTGTAAGTGGACTTTTAATTTTTTAATGGAAATCTAGAAATTTCTTTGTTGACAATCTGTATTATAATAATATGATACACTCTGTCACTTTTATTTTTTATTGTTTTTCTCTTTATTTACTAACAAGTAAAAAGCATATTTTAAAATATGTAAAGCTCCCTTTTTATGGACTCAGTCAATACTCAGTCTACTGTGTTGACCCCACAACATATTCATGATGCTAAAAATTCCATGCTGACATTTCAAACGGGAGTGAAACCAGCATACTGAACTGCTTTCAACAAGACCAGTGCTAAATGATGAAAAAGAAAATTTTATTTCTCGCGAGTCCATTTACATGCCAACATGTATAACTTTTGCATTTAATGTTGAAAATGGTATTACTAAGTAAGGAATGATTATTGGGTTTTGATTACATATCTTACTCCCTACCATCCCACCTTTTTGTTTTCCTTTACAGTAAAAGGTATGTGCAGACACATAGCCACATCTTCAAGTGAACTTTTCGTATCTTCTGTTGGAGGAAGTATTTAGGCCGTAGGGGTTCAGTGAGAAAAGGCTGGGAGCTTTGTAAGAGAGGAAATGAAGGACAAAGAGAGGACTTGGAAGGAGGGCTTCCAACCCTGGAATCCAGAATGAAAAATGGAAACCAACAAATAAACAAGAAATTTTAAGTGTGAAAATTGAAAGGAAACTTTAGTATTTGGAAATTTTCTAGATGTTTTTGGTGTATAATCTAGTCAATAAAAGGGCAGAAGAGTTAGATTACTCCTCCTCTTTCTTAAGCTGCATATTAGTGCTTAAACAAGTATTGTCCCCAGTGAACTTATCACAACCAACATGCATTGAAATAACCGATAAAAGGTGACAAAAAAAATTCACAGTGTATGAAAACAAACATATGTAAATATATTTTTTAAAGAAAAATACTTAGAAGCTATGAGCAAAGTTGAATGGCACTTATAGATCAGTTTGGAACATTCATGAACAGAAAAATTAGTCTTTAATCTTAAGTTTCCGGAGACCATAGTGTCTGAATCCATTTATAAATTGCTTTGTAATGGGCAGCTTAAAAAATTTTTTCCACTGAGAAAAAATGTGCTAAGAATATCAGCAACTTTAGACATTTATGATTGGTTTTTATGGCTTTTATTGTACTCATTTAATGTGCCTACCTTGATGTTTAGGATTCATGCTTGCCCTTTAAAAGTATTCTCAAGTCAATATAAATAGCCACTGTTTTTACATTGTAAAAAAAAAAACAATTACGGTTTCATTTTTTGAGATAACTGATGAAATTTCTTTGTAAATAAAAAAGTAAAATCTAACCTTTAACAAAGGAAAGTTTTAAAACTTGAGATTGTCACAAAATATAAAGGTTAGGTGGAAATAACTATGATTATGTATAATAAGCACATATTTAAAAGTACCAATGAAAAAATCCCAAATAAAATATTTTAAAATTTAAAATTATTCTCAAGCGTCACTGGGTTAAACAGAATTCAATGTCATGAAGCAACAGCTACTTCATTCTGATCATTTGGGAACATAACTTTATATCTTTGGTTCTCACTTTGTATTTGTATATTAATTTATATAATTCAAAGCCTTCTCCTATATTTGTCTTATTTTACCATTATATGATGGTAAGTTGAAGTATTTTCTTCTTTTTTTTTTTTTATGTGTGGAAACTGAGAATTATCCTTTCTTCCGTTTATTTTTTTTTTTTATTGTTGGGGAATCATTGAGGGTACAAAGAACCAGGTTACATTTCTTGCATTTGTTAGGTAAAGTCCCTCTTATAATTGTGTTCTGCTCTCAAAAGATGTGTCACACACTGTGACCCCCTACCCCTACCTCCTTCCCTCTTTCCACTTCTCCATTCCTCAGCCCTGGAGTTATTCTTTGTCTATCACTGTAGGTTAACTGATCCTTATATGCCAGACTCCAAAGAGTTAGAAATAGTGATGATGGAGTATGAGCATTGTAAAGAGAGCAGGGTGTCTGAGATGCTCTGGGAGTATGTGGGAGAAAAACAACAACAACAACAACAAACCAAAATTGGGTCGAGAAAGCCGTGTCGGAGAAGATGAGGGCCGAGTTGTGCATCATGAATGGACATTAGAAAGGTGAGCTGGACAGTAAATGATTAGACAGTTTTTGCAGAGCAGGCTGGGCACAGGCACCCAGGACAGACTAATCCTATTCCGGGAATGACTGCAGAGGCCCACGTAGGATCAGGATGGGAAAGGGCAAAGGAAATGAGAAGGAGTGCTCTGTCAAACGGACTTCACGCTGAAAGGTATGGAGTACAAGGAAAACACATTGGGTTTGATTATTTGAAGAAAACTCTACTAGAATGGTTTGGAGAGGGGGCAAGATTGTAGATAGTTGAGTCTTCAAGGGATGCTATTGTAAGAAACGACATACAAAATGATAAAGGTCCACACTTAGGTAGCAGCTGTGGAAGTAGAAAGCGTCTGTGTTGGGTTTATTATTCAAGAGATTAAGATTTGGGAATATATCACTATAATTCACACAATGAATAAATAAAACTAAAAATGACGTATGAACACCTAGATTAGATGCCCAGAGTCATTTGGCAAAATTCAACAAACTAATGTGATTTTGGAAAGAATGACCATGTATGAAGAGCCAAAAATATTTTGTAAGATGGGAAAGTGGAAGGTTTGCATTATGTTAAAGTAGCAAATAACTGTCATAATATAAGTATGCAATTCTGATACAAAAAAAGTCACCATAATAGGACAGACCTCCAAAATAATAACAACAATAAACTTTTGTATGTCCAAAAACATCATAGGCAAATTTTTTTTAAAAAGGCAAAGAACATGTAAAAAAGATAATAGGTTTATTCATAATTTTAATAAACATCTTTAATAAATAAAACACCTTTTGAAGTTACATAAAAATGGATAGCAATGACAAACATATAAACAAATATAAATGAGTAAAAAGCACATGCTTATTGAAAAAGGTTCAAATTTATTCTTACATAGAATAAAAATTAAAACAAGAATATTCCACTTTTACATATTGGATTTCAGGATAGTAAAAAAATGATGTCAATCATGAGTGAGTATGTGTGGAAATGGCCATTTATATATTCCTCATGAGAGCAAACACCTAAAAGTGAACTGCAAAAAAGCTTTCTGGAGAGCAATTTTGGCATTCTAAGCCTTAAAAGTACGTTATGACTAAGCAATTCCAGATCTAGGGATTAATCCTAAGAAACATACGCTTGTTAAGAAATTTAGTGCCTTAGTCTGTGTCTCCAAAAACAGACCCTGAAACAAAGCCCTGTGGGTGAGTCCTTTACTGAAGTGTCATTCTAGAGAGAAAGAGTTAGGGCAAGAGAGCAAAGCGAGGAGGGAGAAGAGTCAGAGAAGAATGCTTGTCAATTCTGTCACCATTAGAGACGAGGGGCTACTTGCTACTGCAGGATCATCTGGGAAGCCAGAGGAAATGCGTCTCAATCTCTCTCTCTGAAGGAGAAAGGGGTACATTTATGCACCGGCGCTCATCACTCATTGGGCAAAAGTTACCGTGTTTCCAGATCACACAGGGACACACAGTATCTCAAGTCTCTGCTTGAAGGTCATTCTAAGTCTGACCAGAGGTACTGTTCATTCTGAAGTTGCTCACTGCTCTTGAAGTGTCTGAAATACAAGGCTGAGAGGATATGAAGTGGTACACCTGAGAGTTCCAATAAAATCCACTCTTTGCAGTAAGATCTGCTCGAGTCCTGCCTTGTATGTGCCTCCCTTAATGTGTAATGAGGCCTTCATTTTCTGTGAGAACAAGTTGCCTTTATTTTTTCCTCTGAAAGGATGTGAAACAAGGCAAAAGTGCCAGAGACTCCTTCCAGGTGGAGCACAGCCACAGTCTCTACTGAACATAGGTAGATGAGTGAAAAATAAGCAAAAGCAAACCAAAACAAAAATCCCCTACAATCTCAAAGAATACAGCTTGTCCTAAGACTGTAATTACGAATTATCATTTCCTTCCTTCAGCATCAATTCAAGATTTCCCTCACCATTGGCTGGCTGACACTTGGTCCCTGGAATGGAGGGCATTTCAGGTAATTGTCCTGCCCCCAAACTGGCTGGCCTATCTCCTCCAGAACTGATGGCATATCAAGCAATGATCTCGGCTGATTGTTCAATCAGCAGAGGCAGGAGTTAGGTCAATGTTGGTGAGAAGGACGCCATGTTGTTGAGATCATGCGTGGTCTCCACCACTTCTACGATAGCCACTGCATTTTTGCACTAGTCTCATTAAGAAGAGTCTAGTTGGTATTGCAGGAAGAGTCCTACTGTTCTTTGTGGTAGGGACGCTCTGTGTGAACAGATGTTAGACACGAGTCCTGGTGCTTCCTGACCAGTGTGATCAGTCCAATCACATGCCTCTTTCACAGATTTCTGTCATCAGTTTTATGACTCTGTTCATTTAAACTTGTTTTTTTTTTTTGAGATAGAGTCTCATTCTGTCACCCTCAGTAGAAGGCCATGGTGTTGCAGCTCACAGCAACTGACACTGTTCATTTTAGATCACTGAAAAATCAGCCCAGGCATTTGCCACTGCCTAGGGCTCTAGGTATATCCTTATTCCAGACCTGTTTTCCTTACATATGAATCAAATACAAGATATATTGTCCACAGCTTTCTCATTGGGAGAATTTCCCTTTACCACTGTCTTTGTGTCATTCCTAAGCCAGCCGTATAATATTAGGATAACGTAGCACCAGTCTGTTTTTAGCTAACACTAAAATATCACACTGACATGTCTCTGAATTAGGCCCAATTACTCCCCTCCTCCATTAGTTGCTCTGCAGACAAGAGCCTCCTTTACCTTGAAGGTATGTTTGAAATAATGTTATAAAAGTGGTATTGGTGCCAGAGACAGGCTAACAGGTGGTGACAGGGCCACATGTTATTTAGAGAGGATGCCCCACCCTGCCAAGATCAACTAGTCTCTATGAACTTTACAGATGTGACAGGCCCCTAGATTTTTGTGGCAATTATTCTCTGACCTTTGACAATCATGATTCATTCTAAGGAATCCAGGACACTCGCTACTTGCTGCTCACTTGGTCCAATTAATGTAATGTCATCTATATAGTAAATCAACCAGTGGCCCAACCTCAGAAATCTTATGGTGTTAATTCTACCGTATTCTACTCCAAGAAATAGTCACAAGCTTGCTCAGATCCAATGCAAAGAGAGTTAGACTCAACTTCTTGATGTAAGTAGTAAGTTTCTAGAATAATATGTGGGGTAAGAGATGATGCTTCAGTCATCTTTAGAAAATAGAATTGTCATATGTATTCTCTAGTCTCACACAGTCTTACATATCCACCTCCATGAACCTTTTGACTACTTTCCTAATACCCCTCCAAAGAAGTTCTGACCTTGAAACTTATCTCATTTGTTAGGTCAAGTTTCAAGGAGCCATTCCAAGAGAGTATTAGGACTATCTCCACATGTTCCTGATGGACGCTGAGTCCTGAGTTAGAGTTGAATACCTCCACAGGTAAAAATTCTCCCCTATTCAGACTTTTACTCCAACATCCTCATTATCTACATCAGCAAGCCATCCCTAAATTTCTCCTAAATCCTGCTAATAAATATTCTTCAGGTTTTCCAATTTCTTTTTTTTTTGTGTGTGTGATTTTTTGGCCGGGGCTGGGTTTGAACCCGCCACCTCCGGCATATGGGACCGGCACCCTACTCCTTGAGCCACAGGCACCGCCTGGTTTTCCAATTTCTTTATGCTACTTCTTCTAAGAACAGAGAGTGTACATATTAGACACTCAGAGACTTGACTCTTACATCATCTTGCAAGGCAACAGCTTCAGATAAGGTCATTGCATGTTCTTCATGCAAAGGAGATCTCGTCTCTTCTGGCAAATATACTGCTTCAGGAAAATCGAGGGCTCAGGGCAATGTCTGTGTTTATGATTCTCAGGTTCGTCCCCTCAGATATGCTCCTTTCAGTCTCAAGTCCAGCCCTTTACCTCTATGGGACCTAACCCTGATGTGCACGATCCCTCCAGATGCTGCCTCATAATCTTAGCTCTGCCATTCTTGTAATTGCATCCTGAACCCATTTTTCAGATGAGTCTGCCCTGTGGCTGGAGGAGATGAGATTCTCCTTCAAAGCTGCCATGGAAGCCCACTTGGTTTCATAGTATCAGTCTTGTCAATTGGCTATTCTGAGACGTCTTTTTCTTTTTTCAAGGCTTCCAACACAGTTAACAAAAACTAGCCTATACTCAAATCCTCACAATTATAATAACTATAATTGCATACCACATCCCATACCATTCACATTCCCACTTTTTATCTAAACCTTATCTTAATTTACCAAAGAAGAAAGCCTTTGGGACACTGTCTTATAGCAGGAGATCTTACCACAGTAGGGGGTGGGGAGAGTCCTTGTTCATGTCTGACTATTAATTCCAAAATCCACCTCCAAGAGTCTTCTTTCCAATGTCTTTCCTAGCATCATCTTTCATGATCTGTTTCCCAGGGGACAGAACCCCAGACAAAGGTTTTACATACATGTTCTTTATTTGGAGAAGTAGAAGTAAGGGTCAAGGGCAGCAAAGCAGAGAAAAAGAGAAACCACTGTCAACACCTGGCTGCTAAGTCCTGTGGGACTGTCTGGGGAACCATATGAAATGTGTATCAATAGTTTTTATTCTCACTGGTCAAAATTTCACTCCATGGCATGCAGGCATCAAGTGGTTTCCTGGAATCTAATGTCTTAGAATCAATGAAGAATTCCTGGGAATGGGAGGTAAGAGGTTCATCCCAGGTTCCTGAGCCAGGAAGGGGAAGCTGGCCACAGAAGTGTATGAAATAAAGGCTGGTAAGGTTGATGCAATTTATAAGAATGCTTAAACGGTGTCTAATTATTATAGTCATAAGAACACTCATCAGGCAATAGGTTCTACAGCCCTCAGCATGTCAGCAAATGAGTTTATCTACAAGTGTGGTTATGGCAAAATCAATAAGAAGCAAATTGTGTTGACAGGTGACAGTTTGATTGCTTGATCTCTTGGTAAATGTGGCATCATCTGCATGGAGGATCTGATTCATGTTAATCAACAAATGAGATAATTGTAGATGTCAGAACTTCTTGGAGATGTACTAGGAAAGTAGTCAAAAGGTTCATGGAAGTGGAAATACACTGTTGGAAAACGCTTCAATGAAGCAGATAACTTTCCATGACCCTTCAAGTTACCGTCTCCACGGGGTGGAATGAAGAAACAGACAATGCATTTTGTAGAAGGTAGAAATGTAACAGGGAAGACCAGATCAACAGGTTTATCAGAAGAATGAACTAAGGTACCTGCCCTGATTATTTTTGTAATTTGGTCAGTTAATAAACAGTGATTGCTTTCAAAGTGAAAATAAATAAATAAATAAATAAAACTAAGAAAAGAATATGCATCATATCATGAATAAAAATAATGTAAATTTTCATCAATTTGGGGCTTTTAAAATAAATTGCAATATATTTGTTCCATGAAACATTGTGAATCCTTAACAACAACAACAACAAACGCAATAAAAGGATACATAATTATGTAAAAAATCCACAGTAAATTATTTTAAATTGGAAAATCTGGTTAAATTGATAATGTGTGACTTGATTATATCAATTCAATTTTTTCTATAAATCAATAACTTTCTAATTCTTGGGAATGATTAAACATTTATGTACCTTTTTGTGTCTTCTCTTTCCCTATATATCTTGCTATATCCTCCTGAGGGTCTGTTCAGGCCATAGAGGATCTTACTTTCTCTCTAGGAATTATTTCTAACTTCTTACCATACAGAGCTCCCATTAGAACACTGACTTTTCTTTTTTCTCTTCCCTCTCCTCTTCCTCAGCTTCGCCATTTCCCTCCTCCTCCTCTTTCTTCATAAGTTTGCAGAATAGAAGGTGATGCATTGATGTTTCTTAAACTTCCATTTCTGAAACTTCTTATTAAGTACTTTACCATTATAACTGACTTTATGGAGTCATAGCATCCTAGACTCTTAGAATAGGATGGATTTTGAGGGAATCAAATTCAATCTTTTGCTCCAAAGAAGTCCCAGATAAAGAATTTCTGAGAAACAATAGTGATACTTTATGATTAACTGATTGATCTATAGACGTAGAAAGTTTACTATACCAGAATGTGCCTTTCAAATGGTATGTTTACTTTTTAGAGAGAGAACAATCTTGAGGAGAAAGTAATTTAAACTCTTAAGGCTACTAATATCAAGAGCTCAGATTGTCTTTCAATGTGCAGGCACAGTTCTGAGCACTTTTTAATTGTTAGCCCATTTATTCTACAGTTGAACCCTAAAAAGTAGGTGCTATTTGTATCATTATTCTACAGATGGAGAAACTGAGGCACAGAGCATTTAAAGGAACTTGCCCAATGTCACACAATTAACATGTGGCAGAAATGGGGTTTGAAATCTAGCCATCTGGCTCCGGAGCCTGCCCTCTTAAACATTACATAAAGAAAATAATTTCCAGAGCTTCCACTTTTATCACTTTTATTTCTTTTTTTTTTTTCTCATTTGCCATTGCTCCTTTCTTTTTCATAAAGTTTCTATGATCTCTAGGCCAAATGAGATTCCAAAAATAACAATTTTAATTTCCAAATTGAGGGCACGATTTCTAAATGGACCAAGTTATTTTTGTGAACTCTACATAAAATTCAGGAACAGAACTTTGGGAAGGAACTTCCAGATGGCAGTAAATCTTCACAGTTCAGTAATTAAGCCTTTTGAGAATGTTACTCTGTGATGGAGTCACTGCCTGATTAACTGTACAATATCAATTATATCAAACGGCACTACTTTAATTCTGTCAAAATTTAGAGAGCTCTGACATGCTGACACGAGACTCTGTGAAGTGTGATAATGAGCTGCCAAGTGTCATAAAGTGCCACCGGGGGGAACCACCCTTGCTTTCAGACTAAAGACGTGGGCTTTTTTGCTTTATTCTTATTAAGGTATGTATTATTAAACACCATGAACATCCAGGTACACATACTTGTCTTGTTTGAAATGGACAGCCTAATCTTTTTTCAGTTTTTATGAATGAAGTTCAAGCGCTATAAGTTAAATTTACAGAAGAAAAATAAATGTAACACTTATTTTTGGTGGAGAAAGATTGTATGTCTAGAAAATTAGGCCCTTATCCATTCTGTCCCCTCATGCCTGTGAAGCATGGTTCTTAAAAGTTGACTTTAACTTTCCAAAAGTTAAAAGTTTGACTTGCCTAATTTTACAGTGACAGACACTTGTCTGGTCATTAAGGACAAATCCAGGCTGTTTAAATAGCAAAACTGGAATTATTAAGTGACAGGATCTTTCAACAAAGTTTGTCTTTCTTGAAAAGAAAAGCATGTCCTTTTCATAAAAAGTAGAAGAGACTTTGTTATAAATACCTACCACTAAAGGTGAGAATTCAGTGTTCCATTAATGAAGTAATAAGTGTAGCTAAATAGTACAGGTCACTCTGTTTTGGGTTTTTCTATCATTACTTTAATGCAACATTTGCATGTTTTAATTTTCTATTGTGTCCTAAAGGAGACAAAAGACATCCACATTGTGAGAAATCTACAGAGAGATGTCTGCGTGAGGTTAATGAGCTTCCTGCCCTGGAGAATTCATTCCCTGTCATATGTTCGGCAACCACCTCTTTCTGAATGATGACCCTGTGTGTCCTCTTCGCCTTCCTTTTTTACCTTTGTTCATGCATTTCCAGCTAAGTTCTAGATATTTCTACTTGGAAATCTCAGCACCACCTGAAACTCAAATATCTAAAACCCAATCAACGCCT
The DNA here is from genome assembly GCF_027406575.1 of Nycticebus coucang. Taxonomy (NCBI): domain Eukaryota; kingdom Metazoa; phylum Chordata; class Mammalia; order Primates; family Lorisidae; genus Nycticebus; species Nycticebus coucang. Next base: position 110,500,660 of record NC_069786.1, read on the forward strand.
TCCCATCTTCCCCAATCTTCTCTCTCCTTTGCCTTAAGTCAGAACAGTCATCATTTTCCAAATCACTCGAATGTGAAACCACAGAGTTTTCTTCGTTTCTTCTCTGGCTCACTCTCAACATTCTATGGACTTAGAACCTAGTCACTGACACTTTTAACCTCAAGATAGCACAAATATTTTTTTTTTAAAGGTTTTTTATTTTTGTTTTGTTTTGTTCCTGAATTACTGCTTTCATCCAATGTTCAAACTTGGCCATCCCTTTATGACATTTGGAAAAGATTCCATTTTCCCAGAGCTCTCTGCATCAACACTGGTCAGGTTTCCTTTTTCCCCAGACTCTCAGCTCTTGTTCTTATCTCCTATAGCTACTCTGACGTTCCCCTCACCTGGCAGGTGGTTGTCTTATATACCGGTAGGCAAGATAGTTGAAACCTGGCTACCATCTATTTGCATTTCTTAACTCACAAGAAATTTAGGCATTCCTGCCATGACAAATGGTAGAAAAGCTGATATATTGCCTTCCTGTCTTTAACCTGTTATTATTTTCCAGTTATATTTTTCTTGGCTCTGGTAGGCTCAAGGGAAAGCAACACACCCACTGGCTACATCAGATGAAATGTCACTTTCTACTTCTGACAAGTACTCCAGATTTTATGAGTGATTTTTTGTGGAGTCCTCTCTTACTGGGTTTTCAGAAGGCAAGCACTCCTCTTATCCCATTGTCTCATTCCATCCATCTACATTGGGGGGTTGCATATGAAAGCCACAGTACTTCATTCTGCATTTTTTGTTTATACAGTCATTGAGGCAGGGTGCAGCTGGGGTGACAGGTGGGAAGGAGAGGTTTGCTGGGTGAGCTACCTCTTATCTCTAAAATGATTGTCTAGCACCTGTGATTTACTCAATTATTTGCTACATTATGTAGAGTGAAGATACTTAAGAACTTTGGAACTTAGTTACCATATCTGGATCAACAGATAGTTTTGAGATTTCCTTTGAAATATTTTTCACATTCATAGTAGGGTCACGAATGTCACATACAAAGCTATCATTGGGCTTGTGTGTGTATGTGCGTGTAGGTGTATGTGTTTGGTTACAGGGGCAATGTCTTGTTTAAGAAAGCCTTCAGGTGTCTTGAAGTAGAATATGAGGTGTGAATATCTGATGCTGGTTAGCCAATCTTGATCTTTGTTTTCTATGATCTCATTGGATCTCCTTGGCTTTGGCACTTCAAGACCCATGATGCCTTTTGAAACCGGGAAGTACACATTTTTTTTTTCACAATTTTCCCTGATCTACATAGGGCAGAATTTACAGAGCTATTCAAAGATGTTAGTGGCCTCCTCTCTTGATTTCTCAATGTCTTAAAGAGAGGAGTATGCTCTGGGCCCTCCTATGAAACGTGGTGGGAAGGTGAGTGTGTAAGACACGTGATATACAAACTTCAACATTCTAACTTCCTAAGCACTTCAGTTATTTCTCCTACATTATGCATGGGAGGTTCTAGAATTTCACTCTCATTAACCATAATCCATCACTCAATCCAGGTTTCAGTTATGCGAAAAAACTTTTAGATTCAGCTGTTGGGACTTACATACTATACACAGAATTTCTGACACATATATCTTATTGATAACTTTGATCTGGTCTAATATTGTATTCTATCTCATTGGCCTAACATTGTTAGAATTCTTCTTCCTCAGAAATTTGTCAGTATAAATTAGCAAAGTCTCACGGTTTATTAGTTGTAGATAGGCCTTGTAATTTCCCCCTAGGGAACACTTAGATTAGACTCTAGTTATAGATTTGAAGGCAATAAAAGGTATTGGAGGGTAAGGGTTGAGAAGAATAGGCTTTATTTTGCAAGGTAAATGCCCAAATGAGGTTATTACAGGGTTTCCAAGCAAGGAAATAATTGTCATCTCAGGCAGGGGAGGAGTGACTTGGGCTGGCCATGGAGCTTCAGGGAGATTTGACAGATACAGGTTCTCAGACTTTTCTGAGTACAGCCAGATGTGCTTATTTCTTGTTTTACTGCCTATACATTCCCTAGTTATAACTTTCACACAAAAGACTTGGCAGGGTTGTGAATTCATCTTACATTTTAATACTGTTAACCACTCACTTAATCATTGCATCTAAGTTCCAGCCATTTCTGTCCTGTCACTGGCTAAGTTGTTCTAGACAAAGCCAGTAAGAGATTACTACTCAGGGACTTGTGGAATGAACAACAGACTAAAAGATTTATTTTACTAAGAGGGAAATTGAACTAAGCTGAAAAAGAATGGAATGGAAGGAGGAATGTTGAGCAAAGCAACTGGTAAAGACAGCAAATCAAGTAAATACTGAAAGGTTTTAGCACTAATTAGGGGAACAATTCAAAGGAAAGAAGAAGTAAAATACAGATTGATATATTTGATTATTATTCAACAGGTATTCCTTTACTCTCTGTCCTCCACATCCATGGAAAAAATACATTTCTCCACCTGAATGATGCTGTACTTGGATTTGTAACTTGCTTTGGTCATTGGGATGTTAACAGATGTAATGAAATAGAAAGCCCAAAATGTGCATAGCTGTTGCATTTGCAATGATAAAAGTATGCTTCAGAAAGTCAATAGTTCAAAAAAGATGAGAGATATCCAGAGCGGGTCTGGACCCAAGGCAGAGTCGGTCCCAATGTCGAGTCCATTCTTGTCATGCCTAGTTGACCTAAAGGCACAAGTAATAAATGATTGCTAAGATTTTGTGGTTGTTAGATAAACAGCAATATAGAACTGACATGTTAGATACTACTTTTTAATTAAATCATAACTGTGTACATTAATGCATTTATGGGGTAAAATGTGCTGATTTTACATACAATTTGGAATGCTTACATCAAACTGGTTAACATGGCCCTCACCTCTTCTACTTAATTGTTGCTCTAAGACATTTATACTCTACTCTTAATAGATTTGACATATATCCTTGCAATATACACCACAGGTGAGGTTCCACGGATTACCCTCCCTTCACCTGACCTCCCTCATCCCCTCCTTTCACCCTCCTCAACCTTCCTTCATTCTGGGCTATAGTTGCGTTTTATCATTCGTATGAAAGTGTGGGTGATTATATATTGGTTTCATAATAGTACTGAGTACATTGGATACTTTTTCTTCCATTCTTGAGATACTTTACTAAGAAGAATATGTTCTAGCTCCACCCATGTAAATATAAAAGAGGTAGAGTCTTCATCTTTTCTTTTGGCTGCATAATAGGATATAAAAGTAAGGAAAATTGCATCTAAAATTCTTGAGGTATGTTTATGATTTAATAATAAAAAAGAACAAGAACCAGTAAAAAATAAATAAATAAATAAAATTAAAAAAAAAATTGAGTTGTTTGGGAGAAGAAAGTTTATTGCCCTTTTGGTAAATATATGTATGTTATACAAAATTCAAAATGTGCAAAGGATATTCAGTGAGAAGCATTTTTCTTCTCATGTTTGTTTCACATGTGCCTTTTTTCTCTCTCCAGAAGCAACCTCTGTTACCATTTTCATGCACATTCTTCTAGTGTGCTATTTTGTACATCTTTATTTAATTGCCTATATAGTTATGTGTATGTATACACATGCAAAAGAGTAAAATATTATACATACACGTAAATTTTCCTTGCATTTGAAATTATTAAACTGCAAAATTGGAGATCTTTCTTTATTGGTAAATATAGGCCTGCCTAAGTTTAGTGCATATTCAACTACCTAATAACTTATTGTTTGAAATGATTATTTTATTTAATTACTCCCCTCAGTACAACAATTAACTTTATATATTATTAATCAAGTAAGCATAGGCTATTAAGTATGAAACATCAGATTTCCTTAAGTTTGATAGTTGTTATCTCGCATTTCAGTTTGACACTTCTTATTTCATTTTTGTTGTGCAGGTACATTTTCATTCTTTCACATTGCACATTGTGGCTTATGATTATCTTTCACATATTTTTAGGGAAACTTTTGTGAAACCTCAGGTAAGTCAAAACTGCATGTTATTTTTGAATGTGAGTTCTCTCGTGGAACCAGTGTTGCACAGACAACTTGAAATATCACTAAAGTATTTGAGAAGGATGTGGGTAATGAACACACAGTACATTGATGGTTTGAGAAATTTCATTCCATTGATTTTAGTCTTGAAAATGAGCCCCTTGGGTGACCTGACTAAGGTGGGTAATGATGAGCTGCAAGCTATAGTGGAAGAGAATCTGTCCCGACCGACACAGGAATTAGCAGCAAGGTATGGCGTTACTATTCCAATAATACTGGACCATTTGAAACAAATCAGCAGGGTAAAGAAACTGGACAGATGGGTTCCACATGAATTAAACAAGCATCAGAAGAGAAATTGTTTTGAAGCTTGCTTTTCTTCATAGTCACAACACACAGGCAAACAATTTCTACACTACATTGTTAGGTGTGATGGAAAATTTTTTGTTTTGTTTTGTTTTGTTTTTGACAATTGCAAGTGTTCCACACAATGGCTCGATAAAGATGAAGTTCCAAAACACAGTTCCAAACCGAATATTCATCCAAAAATGCTGTGGCGTCTGTTTGGTGGCCTAGCACTGGTACTATCCTCTAGAGCTTCATGAAACCTGGTCAGTCCATTACAGTCAATGTCTATTAGAATCAACTGGAAAAACTGATAAGGATGCTTGCGATTAAGCAACTGAGATTGGTCAATAGAGACAGGCCAATTCTCTTGGAAGACATGCTGTCACACTAACAAAACTGCTCAAACTACAGAAGCTGGACTTAGAAACTCCCTGTCATCCACTGTACTCACCAGACCTTGTACCAACTGACTACCATTTCTTCCAAGCTTTGGACCACTTCTTGCAAGGAAAAACATTCAATTCTCAACAAGCTGTGGAAAACGCCTTTCACAATTTCATCACCACTCCTTCTCTAGGCTTCCTCACTGCTGGCATAAACAAGCTACTAAGATGGCAAAATTGTATCTATAGTTTAAGTGCACACTTTGATTAATTGTATTGCTTCTTATTTGAGAAATAATAGACTAAACTTTTTATTTGAAATCAGACATTTCATATTGATGAACTAATGTATTCAGTAGAAATAGAATAAACCAGTAAAGGGAAAAAGGAAGAAAGAAAAGTCATCAGTCTATTAGAAAGAAGGCATAGTTATTCAAAGTAGAAATAGAATTATTCAAAGTAGAAATAGAATAAACCAGTAAAGGGAAAAAGGAAGAAAGAAAAGTCATCAGTCTATTAGAAAGAAGGCATAGTTATTCAGAGTAGAAATAGAATTATTCAAAGTAGAAATAGAATAAACCAGTAAAGGGAAAAAGGAAGAAAGAAAAGTCATCAGTCTATTAGAAAGAAGGCAAGAAGGGTGGAAAAAGGAAGCAAAAAAGAAAACAAAAACCCAAATTAAAAAGACTCATGATAAATAGAAACTTCAAATAATATGGTAGAAACAAATCTCGATGCACTAAATATATTATCATCATAACGTAAGCTGGGAAAATTTTCCAGTTAAAAGACCAAGATTCTCAAAATAGAGTTTCTTGAAAATGTATATAAATATCAGTGAAAAGAGATCTGAAGAGAATATTTTAGGGTAAATAGGATATGTAATTATAATAGCTTTCAGTTCACCAGAAAGATAAAACATTTCTCAGTCTGTAGGCATATAACAATATTGTCTCAAAATACATAAAGTAAAAATGGGTAAGTTTACAATAGGAAAACCTAATTGAACAAATTGATCTCTTGCTCAAAATCAATGAATTCAAGCTAAACAAAAGTAATCATAAAGAAAATTTGAATAACACATTTAAAAACTCGATTTTGGTCAATTATAGGCTCTCAAATAGAGACTACAACTTCTTTCAAGCAAATATAGGATATATATTTAAAAATTCATTTTTTTAGACTCAGATGAAATCTCTACACATGATTATGTCATGTACAATGCTTTTTCAGACCAAAATACAATTAATTTATAAAATAAGTAAGGAAAGAAAGCTCCCAATCTTTTTTTTTATTATTATTAAATCATAGCTGTGTATATTAATGTGATCATGGGGCACCATACACTAGTTTTAGAGACTGTTTGACACATTTTCCTCATCACACTGGTTAACATAGCCTTCCTGGCATTTTCTTAGTTATTGTGTTAAGACATTTATATTCTACATTTACTAAGTTTCACATGTACTCTTGTAAGATGCACTGCAGGTGTAATCCCACCAATCATCCTCCCTCCGCCCATCCTTCCCCCTCCCTTCCCTCCCTCTCCTCCTTCTTAGGTTATAACTGGGTTATAGCTTTCATGTGAAAGCCATAAATTAGTTTCATAGTAGGGCTGAGTACATTGGATACTTTTTCTTCCATTCTTCAGATTCCTTTTGGAAAGATGTTTGGAGAACACTTAGATCTGCCATTCAATCCTGTAATTCCTCTACTAGGTATATACCCAGAAGACAAAAAATCACATTATAACAAAGATATTTGTACCAGAATGTTTATTGCAGCCCAATTCATAATTGCTAAGTCATGGAAAAAGCCCAAGTGCCCATTGATCCATGAATGGATTAATAAATTGTGGTATATGTACACCATGGAATATTATGCTGCCTTAAAGAAAGATGGAGACTTTACCTCTTTTGTGTTTACATGGATGAAAGCTCCCAATCTTATTTTAGCAAACAAACAAACAAAAAACAAAGAAATTCTAAATAATTAGTGATTTAAAAAAGAATAAATTATGGCTTTAGAATTGGAGTTTAGTGAATGAATTACATTAGAAAATTGTGGTAGCCCATTATAGAAATTCTTAGTAAGATGTTTTTGGCTCATTATACATATTTAAGAGAAAAAAAGAGAGCAAGAAATGAGTTGCAGTGGTTTTTACCTTCCTAATGCCGCAATGTATTTTCATTGTTAAAAAAGGGTCGTGACCCACAGGTTGAGAACCGCCGGGTCAGAGAGAACAACACATAAAAGCAGAAAAGTAGAAAACAAGAAAATTCATAAATTAATGAATGAAATTATAAAAAATAAGGATCAATGACGAAGAAAAACTAGTTGATACTGGCAAAGTTTATTAAGAGCAAAAAGAGAAGGTACAAATAACAATGTTAGGCATAAAATGAATAAATAAATAATGTGTGTTTATTGACCTATATGAAGGTACAGTTGAAAAATAATCCTATATCTTATTTTAAATTCTTCTATGCTGTTTGTTTTATTCATGCTTGTTTTGAAGCTGTGAAGAACCCTTAGGTTCTGTTTAAATGGTACTGCCTAAGTGCCCCTGAAAAACCATCAAAGAGGCTTTTTGGATACACACACGAGTGCTGTGTTTTGGTATACCTTCAAATACTTCATGTTCTTTAAAACTTTAATGTGGGTGTAGCTGAGATTTTATGTTGTCTTAGAGATAGTTGTTGCTATGGAGTGAATCTTTGAAGGTTCCCCCATCCATATGTTAAAATCCTAACTCCCGATGTTGTGGTATTAGGTGGTAGAGTCTTTGGGAGGTAATTAGGTCATGAGGAAGGGGCCCTTATGAAGGGTATTAGCACCCTTATGAGAAGAGTGTGTGTTGTCTCTCTGCTCTCCATTATGTGAGGCTACAAGAAAACTGCCATCTGTAAACCCGGAAGGGGCCCCTGGCAGGCACTGGACTTTCTGGTAATTTTATTGGGACTGCTCAGCCTCTAGACTGTGTTTAAGCCACTTAGTCTATGGTATTGTGTTATGGCAGCCTGAACACTGACTATAAAAATTGTGAGAGGGGTGGTATTTGTATCTGTGCAGGAGATCCGACTTTTCCTTTGAGAGACTACACAGTCTTTCATGACGCCGTTTTTCCAGTATTGTAAGACCATTCCATTGACTACCATTCTCTGACAACTTCCTTTGCTGCCAATCTCTTCCTCCACTGACCAAAGACTTGTATGAATGCACAATTGGAAATAATATGATAAACTAAACTGTTCATAACTCATCATTGCTTGATGTAACTCTTCAATGATTATTTGCATAGAAGTCAGACCAAAATGTTTGAAAGTCTGACAAATTATATTTTAGCAAAATTGTAGGCATAGAACATGGTGAAATGGATGGAGAGGTTTACTTATTTTTGCAGTTTTGGCCAGGGCCAGGTTTGACCCTGCCACCTCTGGTATATGGGGCCAGTGCCCTACTCCTTTAAGCCACAGGTGCTGCCCCAAGGGTGGAGAGTTTTAAATGAATTTTCTCCAAAACATCATGAAAATTCTCTTAACTTGAGACTAGTTCTACAAAAATGATTTTATAAAGTTCTAATGGAGTGTTTCTACTTCATTCCAGTTCAGGTAGTACGACTTACAAATATATAGAGTTGTTCTTGGGGGAAATTGTAGGTGAATGAGAACAAATTCATTTACATAAATAAAAAATAACAGGTTTAGTCCATATAAGAAATCAAGAACCAGCTTATTGGATCTGGCTGGTTAATGCAGAGAAAGGAACAGCTGTAACCAGTTTGGGCAAGTCGAACAGCTAAATGAGTCACCAGAAGCTGTAGTGCTAATCTTTTTTTTTTTTTTTTTTTTTTTCATAATAACTGATTGCTTTCCATTCAGGTTCATTCCAGGGTCAAATAGAGTTTCAGCATTCCAAGAAGCAAGATGGAACTACTTCCTTGTTGAAGAACATTTTGTCTTCATGCCATAAATATTGATGCATTCACTTGACCACCTGCTATTTCCTGACAAGAATTTGTTTCAACACTATCTTCTATATTGCATTTCACATGAAGAAAACAGTGCTGTCATTTGAGAAAGCTGGTTCTTCATTAGGGAAGGTTCCATATTTGATCATTCAGTATACTCTGAAGGTAAAGAAAAAGACCACATGTCAAACAATTTTGAGCAGTAAAACAGGTTATCCAAAATTTCATCAGATGTCTTGAATTGAAAGTATAATTCAAGTGTATACAGAATATTCCATTGCTTGAGGATTAAATTTCCTATTGTTTTTACCACTGTATGATTCCACAGCATTTTTCTAATGTATAATTTCTTATTTTATGTTAAGTAAGGAATTGCATTGATAGATAACTGTTAAAAATGAATGAAGACCATAGCTGAGCATTATTTCGTAGCTATAATGTTTCTTTAAGTGTATCTCCCAGCCACTAAAAATGCATTGTAAACTTTTTTTGCTTCTGCCCTCTTATATTAAATATAATATTATTATATTTATGGGACCTATGAATTAAATTGAAAAAACATAGATTAACTGGAGAAAAGACATACAAAGTTTACTTGATGTTAATATTTTCAATTTTGATGTGCACGAGATCTTCATAGAAAGAAATGAAGAATTAAGCTCGAGGGGAATGTATAATATCTTAACAAACAGTAATAAATTGTGGAGAAGTGATAAGACAAAGGAAAATAAGTTTGGGATATTAGGAGCAGTAAATTGTAGGACAGAAAATAGATAGCACAAACCAAAGGAAGACAAGGGTTATTTAATAAGGTTTTATTTATGCAGATGCCTCTTGATGCTTTTTATGTCTCTGGTGATAAAGGTTGTTTTTCCCTTCTTGGTATGAAAGAAAGGGACAATTTCACAAAGGAAATATGTAGAGTGCTTTGAGGCTTATGGGGGAAGGGCAGAGTGTTCTTCTGTATCTGTTTTCCCCTAATTGCACTCAGCATAAAATAGTGGTTATGTCAAAGTGGCATATTTTGGTGTGGCATACTCTCATCCCCCTACAGCATCGTCTCAGTTACTCTTTATACAATCTTTATTATGATCATCTCCCTGAAACAAGTGAGGAAAATGAGGCTTAAAGAAGTTAAATAGAGAATAGGACTTCCAGAATGATGGAGAAAAATCTCCCCAGTGTAATGGTTTAACTGGTAAAAAGTATGAAAAGCATTTATTTAAATCTTTAGAAATTGTCCTATAGGCATTCAGAAAACAGAGAAACATTCATTCAAGAAAATACTCTAAGTAAGAACACTGAGAGTCTAACATTTGAACTGTGACTCACTCCAGCTTGGGGTTGTGGAAGCTTACCTTAGCATGTACAGACAAGACTGGGGCTCCCTATCTCCCCAGCTCCCTGTCCTGGGCTGCAATGTCTTTCTGTGAGGAGCAGGCTACCAGAAATTCTAATTCCCTCCAGCAACATGTTGTAGAAGCAAGCGTGGCTGAGTGGACTTGAGGCTCCCATCCCCACAGAGCCCCCTCGGTAAGTGAGAAGCTCTACACCAGTGGTTCTCCACCTTCCTAATGCCGCGACCCTTTAATACAGTTCCTCATGTTGTGGTGACCTAGCCATAAAATTAATTTCATTGCTACTAGGAACGTTGAGAACCACTTTGGACTATCATTTACTGTATTAATGGGTTTAGAATATACACAAAGTTTATGGTATCTTCAGAATCTTTTCTCTTGATACATGTTTTAAAATTTCAGAGTATTGTAGGGGTGCATGTGTTTTGGTTACATAGTTTTAGCTAAGGATGGCTATACATGAGAGTTATGGATGTGGCACCCTGGAGTTGGCCAGCCTGGAAGAGCCCTGTATGCACATCTCTCCCCATCTCTGTTCCGTGATGTCAAATTTAAAATCAGCATGGCAGGTGTATTTATGCAACGAAGATTGGAGGGCTACTTGTGAAATATTCCCCAGCACACTATTTGCTCTAGAAAAATGAGCCAACTGTAAGCTGCCATCCCCCTTAAAATACACTTTGCATAAATCAGCCCTTTGCAACTTCTTCCTTGCATCTTCCTCCCTGGGTTGTGCTTGGAATGAGGCAGTTACAGATGCTGCTAAAGGAGCTGGGGTCCTTAGCGACTTAGAAGAACTCTACTCTCTGCTGACTGCTAGGTGAAGTTGATACTGCTGGTCTAGAGACCATACTTTAAGAGCTACTGTTAATTTGGATTTTTTGTTGTATGAAACTGATGCTTTTAGGAGACTCTGGTGAACTAGAAAAAAAAGATGTCTCATCTGAAAGTATTCATGTTCAAATTTTTTTTTTTTTAATTTTTTTTTTGTAGAGACAGAGTCTCACTTTATGGCCCTCGGTAGAGTGCTGTGGCATCACACAGCTCACAGCAACCTCCAACTCCTGGGCTTTAGCGATTCTCTTGCCTCAGCCTCCCGAGTAGCTGGGACTACAGGCGCCCGCCACAACGCCCAGCTATTTTTTGGTTGCAGTTTTTGGCCGGGGCCGGGTTTGAACCCGCCACCCTTGGTATATGGGGCCGGCGCCCTACCAACTGAGCCACAGGCGCTGCCCCTCATGTTCAAATTTTTAAAATACTGTGCTGGCCAATAATATATAGCCACTGGCCTTATTAAGGCTGTAGAACAGAGTGTTAAGGAAGAAACTGTGACCTCAACCCATATGGTAGGAGTCTTCTGTCAGCAAGTCTTCTGACCCCTTCCCAATCTCTGGGATGCACATAGAAGAAATAAAGGAGAAGAAAAATATGAGTAGGTAAATGGTAAAAGAATAAGGATAGATGCCCGGAAAATAAGATTAAACAGCGGCCACTGTAGAGACAGACACAGACCATGCTCACCATAACTTGCTTAGATTTTTTTAATTCCTCGGCTTTCTGGCTTCCTATTTGTTTTTATTTTCAAGTTGCCAGCATTGTGTCTTTTTATTGGAGGGTTGGTCTCAGACTTCAAAGACCTACTTTATTTCACTTTGTTAGAAGGCCCTGAGGCTTATATCCCCCAGGGGCAGCTGTTAACCAATGATTGACAAGTGCAGGGGTTTAAATCTTCCTACCACCTTATATCTAATTTACTGTATTAATGTTTTAAAACATTAATCTGAGATGCCCTGCCTTCAGACATCCTCTGTGGTACAGAGAACAGGTCACCCTCCATGAGCCTTTGCTTGATAATACATCCCTGCTTAGCCTCTTGACCATACCACTTCCTTAATGCCCTACCAGATTTTCCTGGGAAAACCTCCTATTAATCACTTTCACATGCATTTTTATTTCTGTGCCTGTTTGTGAGGAACCCAAATTATGGCACACAAATTCATAAAGCATACCATATTTTTTAAAAATAGAGATAATAAGAATTTTAATCATCTTCTCGGAAAGTACTGGGAAGGACAAAGGCAAATCAGTCATCATGTTTCACGTTCTTGAGTTGGAGTTGTCTACACAGATATGACTCAGATGTACGTGGGAAGAAAATCAACTCATTGGAAATCGACAGTATAAGTCTGGACTTCAGAAGAGAGAGGTCAGACCCAGACATATATCAAATTAAAACAAGCTGGGTTGTAAACTCATAATGTATGAGTTATGCTGATTGACTTTTCTATGAACTACTTGCCCGTCCTCACCTAATTTTAAAATTCAGTACAGCTGTGGTTTTCATTAAATGTTTATGATCCTATTACAGGATATATTTTTAGCATTAATAAAAGGAAGTTGATAAAGCTTCATTACCTGTCATTTCAGAGGAAGAGTAAAAAACCTAACATCTACCCAGTGACTCCATAATATGTCATCATAAATCTTATATTTCCCAAGCCTTTGTCTCTCTCTGACATCAAAGATAAATGACTATTATTAGAATTAAAACCTCTTAAATATATCATGATTCTTCAACATTATTACCAAGAGGCTGTTATGAAAACTTCACTAAAATAGAATTTGATTTTCTTTCTATGAACTATAAGGGTTACTGATTTTTTAGTGCTTGTAATGGAAATGTCTTTCATATTAACTCAGCAGGTTTTCTTAGAGAAATAAAATTATTTTATATGTGAGAAAGGAAATTACAAAATAGAGTAGTGAAATTATTCTAGTTTTTTTCTTTTCTTATCTTTTGAAAACCATGATCATTTAAATCACTTAGAAGAGATTAGTGTGATTTCCAGGGTCTGAATCTTGCTTTTAAAATAAGGAGGTTGGTATCAAAATAATACAACTTAATTTACCTAAGGAGAATTCTTAAGAAACATCCTCAAGATTTTTGGAGTAGTCTTATTTCTCCTATCAGAGGTAAAAGATAATTTTAGTTTAAGTGTCTTTGTACCGTTGTGAGTTACAAACATAATTTCTCTGGAAATGTGTGTAAGAGCTCCTGTTACCATTGCTATGGAACTAATTTCCGACACTAACATTATGAAGGCACATTTTAATTTGGAAGGAACTACTGTGTTAAGACCTTGAAAACTGCTTCTGTAATTTGGGACTGAGGAAGAAAAAAAAATTGGAGAGTGGCAAAAAATGAAAGAAAGTATTTGCAAGTGTTAGTTACACATGGAGATTCTATTTTAGTAGTGGCAGTGTAAGGAAAGCAAGTATTTTATAGGATTATTTCCTATGTCAGCATTAATGAAAAGATCTTTTAACCTTTGGAATTGTGATATTTTTATTTAAAAAATTATGAGATCATTTGGTTATGTAGACAGTGCCAAACAATACTGGCCCACATTAAGTTTTAGAAATGTTCTTTTTTTAGGTATATATTTTATAGTTTTTAGCAAAAGTATAAAATAATTGAAGAATGTATATTTATCCTATGTCCCTGATAAAAATTTAGGAATTTTTGGGTGGTGCCTGTGGCTCAAGGGGTAGGGTGCCAGCCCCATATACCAGAAGTGGTGGGTTCAAGCCCGGCCCTGGCCAAAAACTGCAACAACAACAACAACAACAAAATTAGGAATTTTTATGTTTTCTATATATTTTTCCCACTATCAACCACTTTTTTCACTGTAGTATCAATGTCCGGTAAGAGCATCAATTCATACCACAACAAGAGTCACTGGATGCAGAAAAACCTAGTCATGAAAACTGTCTGCCAACATTTTCCCTGCCTTCATTTTTATGTTTGCTTTCCTTATTTTCCCTCTTGTTGTGATTTTACTGCATAACTTTTTAAACTTATCCTTTTTGTTTAGAAGCTGTCCCAAATCTGTTTTGAGACAAAATTGTGGTATGAATATATATATATGTACATATACATAAAACTAAAATAAATAGTCCAAGACTGTTCAACAATTAGCATCTTCTCTTTTTCATAGGTGAGAAAGATGTAGAAGAGAGAGTTTAAGTGATTTTCCTGGATTTATTAGCAGGATTTAGTCACAAATTAGGGCGTGGAGTTCAAACACTTCTGATTCTGGACCCACTATTCCTTTCAGTGGAACCCCCTTATTTTTCAGAAGATGTCTGTGAAACCAGTTGCTTTTAGTGACCACCACTAAGCATCTAAATTCTTTTTTTTTTTTTTTTTTATTGTTGGGGATTCATTGAGGGTACAATAAGCCAGGTTACACTGATTGCAATTGTTAGGCAAAGTCCCTCCTGCAAGCATCTAAATTCTTTTATTTATTTATTTATTTTTTTTATTAAATCATAACTGTATACAATGATATGATTATGGGGCATCATACACTCACTTCACATCTAAATTCTTTATTTGAAAAAGTCAGCTATTCATTCTCTGAGATGTGTTCCAACCACAGGTCTTAAAAGTGGGTCTTTTAAGAGATGATCAACTCTCAGAGTTGATCAGTCTCTCCCTGGCTGAGGATAAGCTCCTCGTGGTATGGCAGGATGAAGGTGCCTCCGCCCCCCACCCCGCCCGCCCCATCTAGGCAGATTATAAGGAAGAGATACCTGTCAGAGAGGATGAGTACTGTTAAAAACAAATAAACAACAACAAAAACCTTGGGGGGAAAGCTGATACCATTACCTTTCCATTTTACCATCGTCACACTGTGCCACCAGCCCCTCTGTGCAAGTCTATATTCTCATATATGAACTATATAAAATGAAATTTAGTTCTCTCATTACCTCCAAATTATACTTTAATATGAATATCAGATGTGTGAAAGGATATGTTTGATTATAATTAAAATATATAAAATAAAATATATTTGAAACATCTGACTTTTTCCACAATTTTTAGTTTTCTCAGATCACCCTGGATATCCAGTTTGACCTACTCATGCAGATTTTTATCAACAAATTGTAAATTGTGACAATATTTTCTTCACAGTTCTCTGTTCCTTTATACAAAGCCAATGCTTATGTTTGAAACTAGATTTTTTTTTATGAAGTGTATCATAAATGATATGATGGCAAAATAATGAATTAAACAGCTGCAGGTCATGGCTGTATACTTTTGTCAAATACAGTATTACTAGGATGAAAGAAGAAATCTGTTAAATTTCTGAGGCGGGAGAAAGCAAAACTAATAGAGAAAATGTGGCTGGAAGTTTCTCTACTAAATGGATATTTTCTTATTGTTGAGATTACGTTTATTTATTTATTTATTTAACTTGAGACCGAATCTTACTATGCCACCCTCGGTAGAGTGCTGTGGTGTCACAGCTCACAGCAACTTCAAACTCTTGGGCTCAAGCGATTCTCCTGCCTCAGCCTCCCAAGTAGCTGGGACTACAGGCACCCACCGCAACGCCCAGCTATTGTTTTGTTGCAGTTGTCATTGTTGCTTAGCTGTTCCTGGCTGGGTTTGAACCTGCCAAACTCAGTGTATGGGGCTGGCACCCTACCCATTGAGTCACAGGCACCATCAAAACCTAAATACTTTTGAGGAAAGTACATTAGATTCATCTGGTCAGGCCGTCTGTTTTATTTGTATTACCTAGAAGCAGAGTACTTACAAAATATGATAAATAAACAAAATGCAATTGAGATTGTCACATATAGGAGTAGATATTACTGGAGAGGCTAGGAAGGAGGGAGTTCACTACTGGCATACACTATAAAAGGATATGATGATCCTTGGTTCAAAAGAATCAGTACTATTTAAGAAAGGTAATGTAGACCTGTGTGCTAAAGTTATATATTTTCATGAACATCTATAAAATTGTGGATAGTAGTTGTGAAAAGCTGAAAGATTAAACACAAAATTAGTAGTATATCACAGTGGCTACCTGGCTGAACTTTGAGGTTGATTGCCTGGGAACATATCCTGATCCTGAATATCACTTATAGACATGAGACCCTCCACAATTAATTTAATATCTCTGTGCTTTGAATTCCTCATAGGTAGAATGTGGAGGATGAGAATACTTACCTAGTAGAGTTATTGTGAGAATTGAATAAGATTAAACATAAATTTCTTGGAGTAAAGAAGGTACTCTAAAATATTATCATCACTGCAGGAGTATATTAGAGAGGACTTGACAAATGACAGGGAATGGATTATATGTATTCACCTGGGGTAGGTGACAAAGCTGGATTTTGAGTACCCATTTAGCTGAAAATCTCATTTCTTGAAAGCCAAGCATTTGATAAACCCCTGTCTTATCTCATTGGTAGTTTCATCTAGTAAAAGGTAAAGAAAGTTATTAGAGAATTTCTAGTGTTGACCTATACATTTTCATATTGGCTGGATGAACAGGAAAAAAAGAGAACACAGTATGGATAGAAACCAGTGTAACTTCCCAGGAAATTACTGATAAGACCAGATTTAAATTTGTGAGACACAAGACGAAAGGCCATTTACTTAAATATTGTGGTGATACTGTCAGGATAAAGTCAGAGGTGCTGAAGTCTAAAATGAACTATGATGTATGAAAAATGTTCAGGTTAACAAAAATGTTAAAATATGTAAAGGGTTTTCTAGGGAAACAGAATGAATGTGTAGGTGTATATTCTTTGGCAAAGGCTATTAAACAAGTTGAAGCCTCCTGGTGAACGACTATGATCAAGCCCAATTGCCATTTATTAGAAAATGGATCAAGGCCCTGAACTCCTTCCATATTAGAGTCACAGTTTTTGAAATTTGTTGAAGTGAGCTGGGGTAGCATTAGATGCATGTTTAGTAGCACATAATAAATAGTTTTTAAAAAACTATTAATGACAGTGTCTTGCTCTGTCTTTTAGGTATAGTACAGTGGCACTATCATAGCTACTTTTTTTGGTAGGCACAGGGTCTTGCTACATTGCCCAGGCTAGTCTCAAACTCCTTTCCTCAAGTGACCCTTCCATTATAGCCTCCCAGAATGCTAGGATAACAAGTGAGTCCTTGAGTCTGGCCTCATTTCACTTTAAGATAGTCAGCATACGAATAGGAGGAAAGGAGGCTACAGTCTGACCCCTGTGCCAGGTAAGGTTGGTGAATTAGAATGAAAATTCTGAATCCACGAGGCAATGATATTCAGGAGGGATGGTAAATACATCCTGTTCCTGTTAACACCAGGATAGGCTCTGTAGGCTACATGAGGCAATGCAACAAGCTCAAACACTGGTGGCCCAGGCAACAATGAGAAAACTTGATTGTTAAAACTAATCAAGATTTAAGAAAACTATTATAGGCCAAATGGCATTTATCGTCGACAACCCTGGAAAGGTTGCAGCAGGCAAAGAAAAGATTCTCTAGCATTAGGCAGATGCATGTTTTCTACTAGCCAGATTTCACACAAAACTCCCGGCCTTTGGTGAGAATACCAGGAGCATGGTTACTCTAAGTGCAGTTGCCATCAAGAAATGACTATGAAAATAAATAAATAATTATGATTCCTCCATCCTCAAGGAGACCTGTGTGAGGTCTGGCCTTGAGTGTTGACAGACTAAAATAAAGCCTGATTGAATATAAAAAAGCAAGTAGAGAGAATCCAAAGCTGGAGGAGAGCAGAAGGGCTTAACTTAACTACTTACTGAGGTAGATGTAGGCTGGAACAAGTTCCTATCTAACTGTGTATGTTGAAGGGCCAGTCACCTCCCCACCTCCCTCATGGCAAGATACCTTGAAAAAATAATAAAAATGAATTAATTAAGAATAAAATTATGATGAAAACAACAAACCTAGACACACGATATTACAAACTGTCCTGGTTGCTCACGATCTAAGTTACTAGCTCTGAGCAGCATTATAGCTGATATTTCCCAACCTTGAGACACATGGTGCAAACCGAAACCACAGGGTGAACACAGTGCCGTGGAGTCAATGGATGAGCCCACTTAGGCCATTGTAGGCTCCTCCTGGCTGTTGCAGGTTCAGACATATCTCTAAACTTAAGGAAAATATTAGGCTAAGCCCAGGTGTTTACATAAAGAATATAAGGAAAGCGAGCTCACCATTTTGTGTGTGTGCATGAATACATGTGCTTCACACTTTATAAGAAAGAGCAGTTAATTTCAATCTTTATTCAGAGAAAGTTTCACTCCCCATGATCAACTAACTGTAGGTAAGATTGGAATCTTTGAAAAACATCTTATTCTACGTGACATAAATGGTCAGGAAGTTGGATTAATTTGCAGACAGGAAGAACTCTTTCATGATAAAGCTGTGCTACGATCATCACCAAGATGCTATCGTACCACCCAACCAGGAGCCTGACATTCATGTTGAACTACTTGCATCGTATTAAAATACATACAGTATTCTCAATATATTACCCTTCATGTTAAAAAGAATTAACAGTAAATTTTATTTATGCAAGATTTTCATTTTACATTTAATTTAATGAGTAGCATCAAATTTTATGGTCACTGTTTTTCAATTTTTTTAATACTCAAAGGTCATTAGTAATGTGCTGATTTGACAAAAAAGGAGCACAGAGCAGTAAATGGTGGGATCAGGTGTGAAACTCTGGAATGCTGTGACCCCACGGCGAAGGTCCTGTCAGATAATAAGAAACCAGAATTTCCTGCATCCTCTTCCATGACTGCCTGGATGATGTCTCTCCATATTACCAAAGAACGCAAGGCTTTAAAGTGCTGCAGATGGGGGGTAATAAAGCAAGTTTATAGATGCCTTCTGTGAAGCAGAGTGATGGGAATAAAATCATCAGATACGTAGCAGAGTGAGAAGCAGACAGTGAAATGCAGGAGTACGCACTATAGGGCCAGAAAGTCTAGATCTGAGTCCTGGCTTTACCATCTATTTCCAGTATTTTGTGACATTAAACAATTTGTGTATCCATTTCTTACCTGCAATGATAGCGTCGTTCCTCACAGCATGATTTTGAAAGTGAAATAAACTAATACACTTATGTATTAATACATAAATTAATACAAAGTAAAAAGCCTGGATAGCAGTAAGTGCTCAATACATGGAAGGTATTTTAACAATGCCAAACCAAATTAGGCCTAAATAAAATGTGCAGAAAATCTGTCTTATGTGAAGTGTTCATATACTATTTGAGGAAATGTGATTAACCAGGGACTGCTCTGCGATTGGCTGTCTGCTGTTAACTGATGGAGGAAGGTAATTGACACCAGTAGCCCTGGGGCCCTCACCAAAATCCACAACAGTGATGGCCTTTCTGGAATAGCAGTGGCCAAAGTGGTTGAGCACTGGTTTTGTGCAACGTGAAAACTTAAACATGTATGTTTGCCATCTCTTTGTAGCTTCACAACCACCCTGGGAGTTAGGAATGATGGTGTTGACTTTGTCTTCTCCTGATTCAAGAATGAAAGCAAGAGACAGTTTTGGAGGAGCAGGCAGCAGAGTTTATTAAAGCAAAAGTTCATTCTTGCAGGGACTAAGAGTGGGCACACTCCCCTGGACTGTGGCACTGGGGTCGCTTTGGTCTATAAGCGGTAGTACACTCCAAGGTCCAAAAGAGGTAGGAGTGGGCGCTTGTTCCCGTGGAGGGTGGTCTCTGGGTCATCCCTTTTTTCTTCTGTTTGGTCTCTTCTCCTTCTTCCTGATGTTCTATGTTGTCTTTTTTCTTTTCTTTTCTTTCTTTTTTTTTTTTTTTTTTAAGACCAATGGTGATGTTGTCTCTTTCCTGCAGTCAGGTGGGGGAGTTTTCCGTATGGCTCAGCCCAAATGTATTGTGGTGTCTCAAGCCACCCTGGGTGGGGGGACTGCAATGTACAGTGTGCCCTGTCTTCATTCTGTTACGTTTCTTGTGACAGTTATGGTTACCCTTATCTTTGCTATTGCAACTCAGTATCCCATATGTTTACTGTGCTTTCTTTTGTATTTTTTCTGCTCACATCTCACTTTTTTTACACTAAAGTTCTGTGATGCTCACGGCTACTCGTATCTTTTAGTGAGTTTTCTTATTCCAAGTCCTGTTTGTTCACATGACCCCCTCGGTATCTTCCCTACTGGTGTCTCTAACAGTATAATTTTTAAAGAGGAGGAAATAAGAACAGAGATTTAAGTAGTTTCTTCAAGATGAAGAAGGTACTAAATTGCAGAGCAAGTATTTAAACCTGGCTGTCTAATCCCAATGTATCTACTTTTATAATATATTGCTGCTTGATGAATTCCTTAAGATTTTCTTCTCTAACCTGTGTTATGTTCTGGGACCCCCAGTAGATGCCTAAAGCTGTGAATAGGACCAAATCCAAGCACTGTGATACCTGTATCAGTGGTTCTGTCAGTGACAACTGTTAATCAACTATTGGCTGCTAGGTGAGCAATGCAGGTAGTGACTATAGCAGGGACATGCCTAACAAAGATGACCCGGGTCTCAGGTGTGACAGTAAGGGACCACCCAAGATTTCGTCACACTGCCCAGAATGGCATGCAATTTAAAACTCATAAATTGTTTATTTCTGGAATTTTTCATTGAATTTATTTGAATCACAACTAACAAACTACAGAAAGCAAAACTGTGACTAAGGGAGGGCAACTGTATCAGGAGTGAAACCAGGAGTTGCCATTCGTCTCCACAGAGTGATCCTTTACCTCTTCATCTGGCTGCTCACCTGAAGTAGTTTGGATAAGAACAAATTCGAACAGAAGAAGGTGGGATATCAACTTCTTATTGTCCCTGGGACTGTGTCCAAAGAACTCAAGTTTTCATTTGGTAAATCATAGAGCTTCAGTTTTCTTATTTATAAACAAGGAGTAATTCCTATTGTACAGGGTTGTTATAACCATTAAATAAAATAATTTGTGTCATGTATCTAATGTTGTGCCTGGAATATAGTAAGTAGCTATTGTCATTATTGCTGTGATACTCCTAGAGGGATATCTGTTTCCTTAGAGTAAGGAAAAGTGGGGATTCGAGCTTAGGGGAAATAATAAGATTTGAAAGAATGCATGGTGGTTTAAAAAAGATTTCAAATACACTTATGACCCTGCCATGCAGATTTTTATCCCATTCTAGGGTTATACAAATTCTTTCTTTCCTGCTACTCTCCTTGATGAAAGCTGTGTCCTTTTAAAGCATATGGGTAAGTATCATATTGTGTGTGAAAATCAAAGAGGCACAAGTCTAAAAATATGTAACCTGGATTCTATTCCTGGCCTAGCTGCAGACTCCTGTTAGCTTATTAATATGTGTATGCCTCAATTCCATGTGTATGTATATACAATTAACTCCTTCACCGCTCGCAGGAATTTGGGAATAATGACTTAGCACCTGTAAACCTCTGAGTTCTTTTGAAGTAAGAAATGTGTATAAGAATAAGCATAATTGCTTTGGTTACAAAAGTGCTTTGGTGAAAGAAAAGAAAGGGTTCTGTCTAAGTAAGCTTATAAACAGGAAACAGGGTTTGTTAATTGGAATTTTCTTTTTTGATGCATTTTTTTAGTTTTTTTAAAATAGAAAGTTTCTGACATTTAACATTTTAAATTTATTTTTTATTTTTTATGGAGACAGAGTCTCTCTCTGTCACCCGGGCTAGAGTGCCATGACATCGGCCTAGCAGCAAACTCAAACTACTGGGTTCAAGCAATCCTCCTGCCTCAGCCTCCCAAGAAGGTGGGAGTACAGGCGTCCACCATCATGACTGGCTAATTTTTTCTATTTTTAAGTATAGATGAGGTCTCCTCTTGCTCAGGCTGGACTTGAACACCTGACCTGGTGGGATCCACTCATCTCGGCTTCCCAAAGTGCTGGGATCACAGGGCTGAGCCGCTGCACCTGGCCATGACATTTAACTTTTATAAAGTTAAAAGACTGTTGTACACTGATGAAGGAAATTTAGTGAATACCCACTTTACTTCACCATGATGACCTAATACCAAAGCAGATACGAGTTAGAGTAACATTATGTAAGGTCATAAATTAAATTGATTGTTATAGTCATTTCAATAAATGCAAGTAAATAATCTTATTTCTCAATTTGGGAATTAGATAAATGGAATACAGATGTTTAAATTATTTTACAACTAGATTCACTTACTTTTTGTTATCTTAGTTTCCTTTACAAATATTTTATAGTCAGAGAATTCTAGTCCCTGCGAAGGTCTAAATATGAACATATATTTAATATGCACATGCATGATAGGGTTTTATCCCAGGAATCTGTTCAGGTTAGCCTTCCTGGGATCTATACATTGAAAATGATTCTGAAATGTTTTCCTAATTAAATTTTTTGCTTCTGTAGATCTTTTAAGTCTGAGGATAAGGTTGGCTTTCCTCTTGTATTAGCAGCCACAACTGTACAGGGAACATGCCATTGGTTCTCCAGAAATTTTGTTTTCCAATCTTATATGAGTTTGGCTAGAGTGGAAAACAAGGATATGGGAAAGAAAGGACAGATTCCTGAAGGCCTGTCACTATGTCCACGTATGTGCTACCTAGAGCTGCTCTCGTCTTTTCTTGTTTATGTTTATTTCTCTGTAATTTTCCCAACTGTTGAGTGAATTTTTAATGCTACTAAAGCACTAGAATTTAGGATTCTTGTTTAAAGAGTGGTTGGGCAGCATTCTATGACCTGTCAGTTCAATGTAGCAAAAAATATTTTTACGGTACAACATATTTTCTTGAATTTTGATATTTTCTGGTTTGCTTTTATTATATTACTCCTATACAACTATTATTGTTATATCTTCTTTTAAGTATAATATCGTAAAGGTGGTGTCTGCCTTAGATGACCATTGCATAATATGTGCTCATGAATGAGCAAAGCACTTTGGAATCTGTAAACTGACAAAGAACTATTGAATCTAATTAAAAATTACCTTCATGAATTTAATCATCTGTAAGACATTGACCCTTGGAGGACATTTTGTTATGTGTATTTACTTCAATCACATCTTTTACAAAAAGTTAAGGCAGCTTTTTGTGAGAATGTAGTCATCTTCATCAAAGGAAATTGTTCAGAATAACTATAAAAAAAGATTTTAAACATACAACTACTATGCAGTGATTTTCACAGATACAAGCAGTACAGAAAGGTAAAAAATAAAAGGAATCACTCCTGTTTTATCCTGCATCTCACATTCCAGAGGCAATAACTAGTCATATATTGTTGTATATTTTTTCCAGGAAGAGGATTTTATTTATATATAATGCTCCCCTCCCCCATCTCACTTTCTCTCTCACCAGAAGTTTTTTTCCTTTTAAATGAAATTGTCTTTTTACATATTAAAAATGATCTCAACAAATAATTTAAGGCACTTCTAAGTTAGATGCCTAAAATTTAGATAGCATGCTTATGTTAATTTTTGGACTCTGAGGATATGAAGAAGGAAAAGTTGTTCATAGCTAATTTTTCTGAATGTCAGGAAAAGATACACCTGTTTTCATGTCTTTGCAGCTCTGTGTCTCCCCAGGGGATAAAGCTTTTTACTCGGGGGATTTCTGGTTGGAGGAAGAGGGTCTGCACCACAGTCTCACTCTAAGTGATTATTATCACACCGGTAAGTTTCCACTGTGGCTGCTGCGTGCAGGCTGTGAACACATTTGAAGTCAGCAGGGGACCGTTAGAAATCTCCCTTTTGCTGAGAAGGAGCTGTAGAAACCTCTGCTTCGCTGAAGCATACTCACAACCTGCGGTTGGTTGCTTCTTTTTTTCATGCAGTGCTGTTTTAAACTGTCTTCTATCCCACAGAGCAAAAACATACCCAACAAAAAACAGTACAAACAATCCCCGTGAGTGTTTTTGAATTTTCCTCTGCTAATCTCACTGTTAATGGTATGAGGTCTTGCCAGGAGCCATTTGTGGTTTAGACACACTAAATAACATAACATTCACACAGTCGAAAACAATTAATATCAAGCATCAAGTCAAAGTCTATTTGATGCAAAACCTAGACTAATTAGCTTTTCTACTTGTCTTATGGAAAAAACATTTCCTCTTTTTTACAGGTTGCTGATTGCTATATGAGGAGACATATTTAGTAATCTGTAGAAGACATAGGATGCTATACTTAATAATGACATAATTGCATACTAAGTTTGCATATTAGATTATCGGAAAAAAGATGATCCCGTTTAAAATGAACATGCTTTCCATTAGTGGAAAATGATTCATGTCAACGTTTTCGTATCTGTGCTTATCCTTAGCTGGCAGTAGATTTAGTAGCACTTAAATTCCTATTTGGTGTGAATTGAAAGGATGTTGTCCTTGGTTGAGAGCATTGATTTTTCTATCAAATGGTATTTAAGAGAATTACTATTTATAGTAGAAATTTCAGGAGGAATTCAAAAGTCATATAAATAAACGGGATACCACAAACATTACCTCTAACCCACCCAGGACTAATTAATTTTCTATTAAAAATGCTTTAAAGTTCACACTGTATGAAAAGCCACGATATTCAGAGATTTGTATGGTTACAAGTAGCATTTCTTAAGTAGTTAAAAACTAAGAGATAAATAAATCCTACTATAAATTGACTAAATTAATGGTCAATCATGGTGATGAGAAACTTCCTATGTGATATTGGGCTGTGTTTATTTTTTCTTTTCCTATTAATTGTAATATTTCATAAACCTTGAAAGACTATTGAAATTAGAAAAAAAGTAACAGTCATTATAATTTTGTCACTTTCAGTAGTTTGGGAGATAGTGGGATCACTAGTTAAATAAAGAGATCATTGGTTTGAAAACACACGGAATAAAAGTATATTTAAAAAAATTGTTCATGGATGCTGCCCTTGTATTAAATTTATCTTTGGCATTTGCAGTCCAAAACACTGACTTCGTTATTTGGAGCGCTAAGTTTGATTATGGGGATTCATAATTTCAAGATCTCTTTTCTGTGATTTTCAGGCAAATATTTATCTTTCTGAGCTGTGTTGGTCTCCATCTGAAAGAGACATAATTATTTCTATCTCACTGGTTGTGCTTTAAGAATTTCCAAAAAAAAAAAAAAAGAAAGAAAAAAAGAATTTCCCTCCCGGGGAAAAGTCTCCAGTCTTACTTCTGTCTGGATGTCTCTTCTTTAAATTTATTGTTGGGGACCCGGAAACTGCTGACTGGGACAGAGCTGTTCCTGGGCTCAGATTGCCTTCTAAAGAATCCAGTTACATGAAGAAGCCCAGAAGTGGAAAGAAAAGGATTCAGAAATGGCTCTTACTCAGGTTGCTTCTGCCTCAGGGCCTTAATGGTGGACCTCTGTCTTTCTAGAACTCTCCTGCCCCTCAGCTACAGGAAGCCCAAATCAGGAGGAAGACGAAAGAAGAGGAATCCGGAATGGCTCTTACTCAGGGACACTTGACATTCAGGGATGTGGCCATAGAATTCTCTCAGGAAGAGTGGCAGTGCCTGGACCCTGCTCAGAGGGCATTGTACAGGGCTGTGATGTTGGAGAACTACAGGAACCTGGTCTCCCTGGGAATCTTCTTTCCTGACCTGACTGTTCACTCCATGTGGGAGGAAGAGAATGAGCCCTGGACTATGGAGCATGAAATAAAAACAGCCAGAAATTCAATCCAGGATGAATGGATCAAAGGTGTGCACTCAGGGAGGAGTTGTGTATTGGCAATGGAAGCAAGATACAAACTTATTAAATATCAACATGGATTAAGCTTTCGCTCCCATCTTCCTGAACAGCAACTATTTCAAGATGAAGGGAAAATTGATGAATGCAATGAAACTGAAAACGGTCTCATCCATATTACCCCACATTCACCACTTGAAAACACTCCTTCTAAGCTCAAAACCCACATGCTTAATAAATATCAGAATGAAAAAAAAAATAAATAAATTTATTGTTGGTATTCCAGATTCTCCATGGGCCCTTTGTTTCTTCATACTTTCCTCCACTGTCCCTCTTGTGCGTCTGGCCCTGTTAGATTACTTCAAATATTTGTCGAAAAGAAACATCTAATGTAAAAATAGGAGACAAATCTGACCATCTGAGTGGTCAATTTGTGAAATAATACAGCATTTAGATTTCTCTGGTCTGAGGACCCCCTCTGTGTTGCAGGAGTCCTGGGAGGCAGAGGGTGAGAGTGGGAGAGAGAAATACCCATGTGATTGGCTGTCCCTCATCATTTCTTAATTTGTTTCCTTCACACTATGCTTAGGCATAATTCCTTTAAGAGATGCTTCGCTAACCAATGGAGCTTTTTACTTTCTGTGCTGATGAGAAATCACATTGTTTATTGTGTTTCTATGGATATTTCATTGGGAAATGAAATGTGTTATTAGAAAGACAGAAGGGAGTGAATCTCATATGGGTAACTAACTGCCAAAAGGAACCTAAAGTATCTAGAATAAATGAAAAGTTTTTTACATTAGTAATATATGTTTATTGTCAAAAAATTAGAAGACAGAAATGATTTAGTCATGAATACGTTTTCACCATTTTATATGGCTACTATTAAAATGTTGTATATTTTTCTAGAATTTTATAGAAGAATAGATGATATTACCTATTTTAATATTATTATTATATAATATAAATTATATATTAAGATATAGAATATGAAACTGTTTTATAACTTTATTTTTAAATTTAGCATCATGTAAACATTTTCTTCTATCAATAAATGCATTATAACGACAATATTTTTAGTTATTACAGGATATTCCCATTTCCTATTGTTTTTCCTACCTAATTAACGCATATATTTTTAGTTTATTTAACAATAATACTGCCATTTCATTTAGCAATTGTAATTAAAGTTGTAAAGCATACAGATATTCTTTTCCATATTTCAAATCTGTTCGTGTTATTCATATATCTCTGCTTAATACTTTATCCAATCACATTTTTTCTTAGTGATTTAAATGTCTACCTGTCCAATTTCCGTAAAGAATAGGAATCACCATTGTCCGGCATATTTCTCTTTGCTTTTTCAGTGGAACCACTCTGACCTCTAGGTTCCTGAAGTCTAAGAGTCCAGCATCATGTCTTGTTTGTGTTCAACTTGAGCACCTATTGAAATGAATAGAAATCATGTTGATCCTCCAATATACAACACAGTGGAGAAAGAAACAAATGTTGATTAAAACGAACTTTTTCTTTTACACAGCCAATTGATAAAGTAATACGATTAGATAGGTATTTTTGCTAGTTCATGCTATTATAAATAGGAATACATACTATATATATATATATATATATACCTGAACTCACATACCAATATTTCACTTAGTTTTTAAGATAAAATTTAGTATATTAGTCACATGAAAGATATGACAATTGGTGCATCTTGCAGTATTTTGAGATACCCAAAGAAAGGCTCTATGTCCATGAATTGTCCTATCTTGATTTATTCTCCTTCTGTTCAGTTCACCTCCCTCATATTTCCCTGAACCACAAGAGAATGAATTTCCAGAAATGGTAACTTTGGCTATTAAGAAATCACTTTGTGGGCGGCGCCTGTGGCTCAGCGGGTAGGGCGCTGGCCCCATGTGCCGAGGGTGGCGGGTTCAAACCCAGCCCCGGCCAAACTGCAACAAAAAAATAGCCGGGCCTTGTGGCGGGTGCCTGTAGTCCCAGCTACTCGGGAGGCTGAGGCAAGAGAATTGCCTAAGCCCAAGGATTTAGAGGTTGCTGTGAGCTGTGTGATGCCATGGCACTCTACCGAGGGCGATAAGGTGAGACTCTGTCTCTACAAAAAAAAAAAGAAATCACTTTGTGGGCAGCGCCTGTGGCTCAGTGAGTAGGGCGCCGGCCCCATATGCCGAGGGTGGCGGGTTCAAACCCAGCCCCGGCCAAACTGCAACAAAAAAAAAATAGCCGGGCGTTGTGGCCGGCGCCTGTAGTCCCAGCTGCTCGGGAGGCTGAGGCAAGAGAATCGTGTAAGCCCAAGAGTTAGAGGTTGCTGTGAGCCGTGTGACGCCATGGCACTCTACCAAGGGCGGTTCAGTGAGACTCTGTCTCTACAAAAAAAAAGAAAGAAATCACTTTGTGTTCAACTTAGTCACTTCTTCTGAGACAATTTCTAGTTTAACTTTGTTATTCCTCAATCCTATTGAGTGTCCTAAACTTCAAGTTTATCTTAGTAGGGGCAGTGCAGAGTAACTAGCCAAAAATTTGTAGACTGAGTTTTTTTCTTTTGAAATAATTAGGTGCTTTACAAGTCTATGTCCTTCCTATTGGAAGGAGAAAATGTTAACTTTTGGAAGGAGGAAAAAGTAACAAACACATGTCATTTTTTGTGGGAAGGTCATTAATCAGATTTCTTTGCTGAACAGGGAAGGTAGAACCATCCCCTGTTCTTTTACCAAATAAAGGAGTTGGAGTAATTAGAGAGAATGGCGTGGGCACTTTTGATAATGGAAAGGAGGGTTCAGCTGGTCCTCCCAGCTCTGTGTTTGTGCATTTGAGTATGAAAATAGATCCATAAACACACAAAATGCCTTTGTTTCTTTAGCTAATCTAATTTTACTCAAGACGACAGCTTGAAATGCATTGTGATTCCTTTCACATGCTGATTAGGATGCTCTCGTATTTTAATATTCTCTTTTTTAATGGGGGGAAATAGTGCCTCACTTAAACCCATGATGTGCGAGGCTTTGATACAATTAAAATGAGCCCAACAGCTGTGGAGATATTTCTGCGCCTCGTTGATGAAGAAGTAATCTAGTTTGATGGATGTCTTCATTTCTCTCTTAATCACAGTGTGCAAGATTAGCAATACACGTGTTTCACTTCAGTTAATTACTCAGAATGCATGCACAAATGCAGGGCTTTACTGCAATTAATTACTTTGAATTTCAATGAATTTGGGAGAGACCACACTGAGAGTATCAGATAGAGGCCTAAGATAAATGTAATGGATGTTGGAGAAACTTTATCTAACAGCCTCTTCCAGGTCTAGATTTTCTGCCATCTTAGTGAAAAATCTGAAAATATAAACATGTAGAACATAGAACCATATGTCAGATAATTGGATGACCTAATACCCTGTCTTTAGCTATCATCATTACCTGAGGATTCAAAGAAGAAGAACTATTAGATTAAAATGCCGTGGTTATAGGAAAAAAGGGAAAGGCTTAAGTTCTTACTCATGCATTGATCCACCATTTGTGATCCTCGACATAAATTTTATTAGTGACTATTCTGTTGTGGCTGTCTTGGAAAAGTTTGTGGATTTAAGATGAGATTATTTTCTTATTTTCATCAGATGTGCTAAAATTCCATACTTCTTGATTACTGCATGCCATGTAAATAAATGATTGAAGTTATTTTATATTTAGAAATTAGCAATAACACTATGACTTGGGGTTATAGGAAAAGGTTCAAAATTGAGAAATAATATTAGAACATAGACTAAAAAGAAACAGGCTATAAAGGGCTCAAATAAAATAAAAGGCAGTGTAAGCCTCAGGTTTATGTGCTATCATGGATATTGGAGTTCACAAGAAAGGTTCTTGTAGAAAAAAAAGATACAAAAAATTAGCATAATTA
This sequence comes from Nycticebus coucang, assembly GCF_027406575.1. Classification (NCBI taxonomy): domain Eukaryota; kingdom Metazoa; phylum Chordata; class Mammalia; order Primates; family Lorisidae; genus Nycticebus; species Nycticebus coucang. Next base: position 110,530,198 of record NC_069786.1, read on the forward strand.
TGTGAAAGTTGTGAGGGATGGTTACGTTAATTAGTTTGACTTAAGCATTCCACATTGTATATCAATCATATTGTACTCCATAAATGTATAGTTATGATGAAATAAAAATTAAGAAAAAAGTCATGTGGAAGTAGAAATGTGTTAGAAAGAACGGTTGCTGGAGAAGAAAGAATAATAATAGAATAGGTAGTAGAAACTGTATATAAAGTGAGGGAAAGAAATGTCTTTAAAAACTGCAGAAAAGTCATGACTGAGAGAAAATTTTGTGGTTTGAGCAACTGTCAATTTACTGTAACAACTGAAGTTGAGAACTATGCAAATATTAATCTAGTAAAAATGTGTTCCCAAACAGCTTTTCCACGGGCAGCATTGTGTATGTCTCCATGAGAGAAGGAAGAACATATTTTTATCTCTTTTTTAAAAAAATTTCTTCCTCAGGCTAAGAAAAATGCCAAATCTGCAGAGCTGGAAGGCCTACCAAGTGTGCCGCACAGAAGTTAGTGTCAGGGTACCAGGGTATTTTCATGAGAAGTCAGGTGCAATGTATGTAAATGGAGTATCCCAGCAGCAAGTCCCCATTGAGATTTATTTCTCATTGAGACTTCATTTCTGCACTGTGATAACAGATATATCCTAACTCAATTTGTTTCACACCTTAATGGCAAAATTATTTATAGAACAGAGTGATGGTCCAAGGAATTTTAAATTTAGACAAAGTTTTCTAAAGAATCGCCTTCCTAGTTCCACTCTGACTCTTTCACTAAACGAGCATTTAAAAGCCATTTAAAAAGAAAGCACAAAAAAGAAAAATAAAACAATAATAGATAATAAAATAAAGTAAAACAATAACAATCCCCTATAGTCTTCAAAAACTCAGCTGGAAAAAAAAAAGCAACAATGAAAATCCACTGCTGGTAACGAACAGGTGAAAACACCCGTTTGTTTCAGGGGTTAAGCTTATAATACAACACAAACTCAAGAACTGCTTCTTAAAAAGGAAAAAAAAAAAGAAAGAAAGAAACTGAACAAATGAAAATACTGCATGAATTGCTGGTGTGCTCTTGAGAAAAACTTGTCTGGTTGAAAGCACAGTTGTTTTCTGACTTCTGCTAAAAAAAGCTAAATTCCAACATAGTTGTTAGATGAAACTATACAGTCCAAATCTCCTCTTATTGACAATGGAATTTAGTTTTGGGTAGTGACTTCATTACTCATCTGTTAGTTATTCTTTGAACAAAAGCAGTCTTGTTGCTCAACGTAGGATCTGAACAGATAAACGTGTAACACTCTTGCACTGGGTTTTGGGGTGTTGCCAAAGCCATTTTGAGAATTTGAGAGTAAGTGCCACGATATTAAAATACCAGAATATCAAATTCATTCACATTCAATGTCCATGAGCTGCAAAAGTATACAAATAATTTCTTCCCCTAAGATAATTCAATTTTAAACTTTCTACAGTTACCAAAACCAAGATATTGAGTGCTCTATCGACACAAGAACAATTAGAAATAATCCACACTATAAAACTGGGGATGGTTGCAGAATATTATGGAATGAGACAAAATGTAATGGCCATCAGGATTGTCCAAATTATAATGAACTATTCAGAGAACGAAGAGAGGTAGTTTGTTTCCAGTATACATATGGTTCATAAAGAAAAGAAACTTATAAATCAACACCACTTCCTTATGAAGGTACAAAAACAAGGCAGATTTCCTACACTGTATGTTTAGAAATTAGGGACAAGTATGAAGCCTTATTAACAATGTTAGGGCTGGGACTTAAGGTTTAATTTAAGAATAATTATGTATTTAAAAATGGAATGGAAAAGACAAGGAAAAACTAGTGCTTAGTTATTGAATCCATTTTATGAGGCTCAATGTTAATATTCACCTTAAAAAAATACTTAGCCTGCAAAATAAGTGGATGTTCAGAGATAAAACTCTCCTTTGAGAGAGCATTGCTTGCATTCACTGTCTATTCTTTTCGGACACGTCTAGTATAAAACACTGTTATTGTCATAAAGCTCCTGCTCAGACATACTGTACAGAAGGTGAAGACACAGTCAAAGCACCATAAAATATTTTTAATTAAAGAAAATCAATAGTCATTTAAAAGTGAAATTATGTATCTGTGCACACATGTATGCACATATATGTAATACGTATTTATGTAGGCTCTCGTTAACCCAAGGGAGATTAGAAATACCTTGAATTTTTCATATTAATTTTTCATCACTCTATTGTGGTTATTGAATATCTAAAAATTGTAGATGCTCAATAAATGTTTATGTAATTTTCAAAATTTTGTAAGTTTGACAGACTTAAAATAATGCCCAGTATTCTAGAGTGATTTCATTTATGTTTAGATATCATGGATTAGTTTTAAAAAGTATCACTTTTATTTTAGAACCATTATGCCAATGTGGCTTAGTCTATCTGTAATTGAACGGACAACATTTCAAGTGAAAGATGATCTTTATTCTTAGATTTAAATAACATTGGCTTTTGGCCTTCCCATCTTTGGGATAGCTACAGAACAGAAAGAAAAGCAAACTTAGTTGAACCAAGCAATATAAATCACACAGTTCCTTGTTTGTTTTATTTGCTTAATATCTTTCTGCAACTGGTAATGATCATTTCCTTGGATAACTGAGGTTAAGGTTAACACATTACAATGCCTCCTGAGCCAGGCATATAAGTAACCTCTGGAGCTGCTAAGCTGTTATGGGAATTGAAATGAGAAGTTGGCATACTCTGCTTGAAGGTATTTAAATTCAGTCTGCATTTTTAAAACACTGTCTACATGAAACAAAACCATTTGCTTTCCTAACATTTTAGGCCATGGGGCTAAATGACAAGGACCACTGTTGTTTGCCAGTGGCCTCCGTGGAAAGGCAGGAACAGAATGACTTGGTTAGTTTGTTAATGCAAATTCTAGTTCATTCTTGGATATTCTAAGTCTGTAGACCTAAGACTCATATTTTTATGCATAGATAAATGTATATTTCTACGGACATTGTTAAAAATGGGCAAATGATCAAAAAATCAGATATATATTTTAAAAATAATCACCAGAAATGACACTGAGTGATGGGAGACACGGGGTTTGCTGCAATGAGAGACACCAGATATGGAACGATCCTGATGTTTTGATATTGGCTTGTTAGACACATTTCTATCTATCATTACTTGTTGCATTTGGCTTTTGTAAGATACAAGCACAGCATACAGTAGAGATCAAGAAAAGGAAATAATTTGAGCAATTATATTAATACAAATAAATCCCGAATGACCAGTGCTGATTTGTTTCAGTTTGTCCTTCAGAGTATTCACACTTGTTTAAATGAAAGCTTTCTAGGAGAGATTTTGGTTATGGATATGGCACTTACCCGAGAAACATACAATCTCCGGAAAATAAACTTTTTACCATGATTTCAGGACTGATATTTGCTGGCAGTTGTTTAAGCTATTTTTGTTCTCTTAACCTGCTGCTTTTCATGATGATTATATTTGACAAAGTAAACATTCTACTGAAGTGATGCAATATATTCATTGTCTTCATTTTTTTTTTTTTTTTCCATCTGACCTGCTCTGCTTGCAGCAACCGCATCTTCGGTTTTCACCCTCACACTGTCATTCTAGGCCCAGCCCCTGATATTTCAGGTCAGTGTTATTTCAACACCTGCGTTCTCATAGGCCAGGTTCTGGGTCTGACCTGGGGACTTTAAAAAACTAAGAAAAACTGGCCACAGGATGAGGAGGGGTCAGGTGGCAGGCAGAGCCCAGGCAGAAGAGCCAATCTTGGAATCCAGAGGGCTTTGGCAAGAAGCATTGGTTAGAAGTCTAGGCAGTCTAGGAGTCAAAGGGAAGAAGGTGGCTATGGGTGTGGCGGTTTAGAAGAAAATCTCAGGTGTTAGGAAAGGGTTGGCAGAGTAAGTCTGCATTCCAGTCCTAGAGCACAATCCTGGAGGAGAACCAAGGCAAAAGCAAGGGCAGCAAGGCAGAGACAAGAATGCTCGGCCAGGAGGGGGGCACAGAGGTCTAGTCTTAAGTGCCAAGCCAAGAACTACTTTTTAAAGCGGTTTAAGGTCAGAAAGGGACTTGATTGTGCGCTCACTCGTGGGATTCCGAAAATTGTCCAGTCTAACATCAAAGATTTGTCCCAGAATCAGATACCAGAAGTCAGACAATTTAGCTGAGCTGTTCAAGATAACAAAGTAATTAGTGCTGAGGCCCAAATTAGATTCCAGGTTTTCAATTCTCAGATGAGAACTTGTTATGCCATGGTCTGAATAAGCCAGACACGCAGACAGATATATTTAATTGTTTTTGACATGTTCACTTATCACCAACTTGTTTCATAACTATAATCAATAATTTGGAGCAGATTACTGGAGATATAAATTGAAGCAATTCATAGATATCTTTATTAAAATATTCATGAATTTGTCCTGGTAGAACTCTGAATTGACTGTTTTTTTTTTTTTAATTATTTATACATTGCTATGAGTTGATTGTAGATGAATTCTTTGTAGAATGCTAACAATTATAAGATTTTTAGATCAGGTAATTTCTTGACCAACAAATTACAGAACAAGACACAATTCCGAGTATCCATCTTACTGATAAATTTTTCATTTCTTTTCTTTCATTCTCCAAAATAGGCATTCTTTGGGATGAAAATTTTGGGGATTTTATTTTGTTTGTCATGGTTTAAACTTTTTTTTTTTTTAATTGCCCTATTGTCCAAACACAGTTTGTTTCAAAAGCCACATTTTTGAAAAGTATACAGGATAAATTTTTGCATTATTTGAAAATTCAACCACTAATTCAAAGCTATTAATACTTTATTCATGAATAATTACATTACAGTTAGTATAGGCCCCACTTTTCACCCTTGAAATCATTGACCCTTTGTATTCTTTAAATTGTTCCACTGTAATCTTGCAGAATTGGTGTAAAAGGAACTAACTTTTTACATTAATCAAAAAAATAAAAACATGTAATATTTTAACGTTGTACAATATTTATCAGATAATTGTACTTGGTGATGAACTGTATTAGAGCACGTCTACTTTGGATATCCCCGGGTTTTGTTTGTTTTTTAAGCAGAATTAACTTTTTAGGAGTTGAATTATTGCACTTTCTGTGCTCCCTGGGTCTAGGACACTGATAATACGGTTTCATTTTACTACACAGAACCACACTAAAGAATGAAGGTGGGCATTAGATGGAGCCAGAAACTAACCTCTGAAACCAAAGTGCCTACAGGAAGCTACAGGTGTGGGGCGTAGGGGAAAAAGGGGCCCAGGCAAGGGGAAAGGGAAGCTTTCTAAGGGAATTTCCACTACTGACAATATAGAGTTAGAGAATACACAGTAATGAGAGTTTAGCTTCTGTTTTTTTTCTGGGGAAAAAAAAAAAAAGGTGGGGGAAAAGGTAAAAAAATAAATGGAAGGTCCAGAGACTAAGAAAAATATTCATAAGCGCTAGAAAGAGGATGAAATATGATGATACCTACATGCAAGTTGAAAGCTGCACCTTTGCTACTGAAGGTGTGGCATAAGATCTAGCAACATGAGCAGCACTGGGACTTGTTACACATGCAGACTCTGGGCCCAGCCTTGCCACACTGAACTGAGATCTGCATTTTGTTGATATCCTCCTGGTGAAGGGTATGCATTGTGACACCTGAGATAAAGTTTGGGGAGCCCTTTTTTGACATTAACACGAACAGAGATATACATTCAAATGTTATCATAATTACCTAGGAAACTTTTCTGTAAATTTTACATTTAAAAATGATAAACAAATGTTAGAAATCCTACCAAAATTTGTTACTCCTTGTTCACTCTCAATTTCTTCTTATGAAATCAAGGCATTTATGAAGTATGCTCAGTTAAAAGCATCTCATTAATTGTTTTATTTAGACAGTGAACCATTTTAGTTTTTAATGGATTGAAATAAACTATAAGCTTGCTTTTTAAATTGAAATTGCATTCCTTCCCAGGTTTGGTTATTGAGTGATGCATTTTCTTTTACAAGATGACTTTTAATAAATATGTGAATACAAAGCATTGAGATCATTTTATTTATTTATTTTTTAAGGATATCAACAGTTTACTAAAAAAAAGATATAAATCTTAAATATATGCAAAGTTGCTTAATCTCACTTATTATAACAATGGTAATTAGCCATATTATGATACTTTTAGGGGGAAAGGTCAAGAAACAGAAGTTTGACAGTATACTGTGTTAGAAAAGGTATGGGAGACAAGAATTCTGAAAAACAGTTGGAAAAAGGACAGGTTGGTATAACTGCTCTGAAAATTTTGGTGTTCTTGCCTTCACAAAATTAAAAAGACATTGAGATCATTTTTAAAAATCTACTAACTTAGTATGTCTTTTTTAGAACTAGGTATTAGTTACATGGATGTGTTCAGTGTATGAAAATGATGGTCTATGTTCATGATACATATATACATGTATAAAACATTACAATTGTAATTGTTTCCAATTCTATAAAATTTCAATTTAATAAACATTTAATGAACAGTTCAATAAACATTTTGGTGATAAAAAAATCTGTATCAACAGAGCACATCCATTACCCCTAAAGCAGGTGTCTTGGGAAGCTGTATGCATATCCCCAAAGTACATTTGGGAAACGTCCCATTGGTGGTTTACAGATAATTTCAAAATAGCCTTTAGTGTAGTTTACATTTTTCACAGGCTCTCAGTCATGTTTAGCACACTATAGCCCTACACCTTTATTTTATTTTACTTATTACCCTGTCTAAGAAAACTACCATTTGCAGTGTTGGCTGCAAATCTTTTTTAATGCTGATAAAAAAATTGGAATTGTCAACAAAAGCAAAGTTTTATTAGAGAAACAGGTGTTCCAAAAATTACTACCAGCATAGAAAGCACTTCCCAATGAGAGTTTCAGAATATATTTTAGGAAGGACAGTATCAGTGAGGTAAATGTCAGTTTCCTCAGGTGTCTGCTTTCAAAAAAGTATGCTTGTTCAGACATATGTAATTCTATATATTTGCTAAAATATGTATTCTATTTGTCCTGAAGATGTATGAAATAGCTGAAGTAAGGAAAACGAAATTCAAATTGTAGATTTTTCCACTTGATTTAAGATGAAAAACTAAGTACAGGTAGGAACAGGGTAAAGTAGATCACTATAAAAATGATAGAAGGTTCTAGGTCAAGTTTACTTTTGGAGAGACAGTCACTGTCATGTTTCATTAAATATTAGGACTCCATGCCAAGGGTTCTTATCATACACAAGGTATGAAATACTTTATAAATCACCATATCCAGTGACATTCAATTACATTGAGTCTTATTAATATGAAGTACAAAGTATTTCTAGGGGTCTACTGGCATTAAACTAGCCTTTTCATTTAAAAATCTTGGCTTTCACACATGGCTCAAAATTTCACATAATGCTTTTAAATAGCTAAGATATAAATGCTGGTTATTTTTTAAATGTTTCAAGCTACTGTCTGATTACCCAAGAACCTTAAAAATAAACACCTTTCTCTATGCCCAGGGACTGATTAAAATATAATATAACAGATCTTGTGCAAATCTGGCGGCAATTTTCCCAAGAAAATGTAGTCCTTCCATATCTCTTTCTGTATGACCTCTACTTATTTTGAACAATAATATATTTTTGTGAGCAGATGTGATGCATTTGTAAAATAATTTTGAAGTCTCAAGGAGAGGAAACACTTGTCTTTGCTCTTTAATTCCACAGTAATAGCTCCCGTGCGGTATCAGGTAGGGATGAGGGATAAGATTCAACACATTCACTATTCTCATCTTTTCTGTCTGTTTTTTATAGTCTCTTCCAACTCAAGAATCCTCATATACACCTTTTGGACCAGAGATTTGAAACACTGGGGGTGTTATAATCACCTTTAAACCTATAGTTTACCAGACCTATACTCATGAATTCTGGTTTAATTCTCTATGCTAATACCAGGACATGGTATTATTATCATGATTATTGTGAATATTATTGGCATCCCTGGTTAATTCTAACCTGCAGTCAGGGTTGAGAACCACTCTTCAGAACATGGTTGTCGAGAGATGAAAAGCTTACATATAATTTTTCATGTGGCAAAAAACAGAGGAGATAACCTTGGAGGATGTGTGTGAGGCTACTATAAATTTTATGGACGTTTATATGAATCACATGATTTTTTGATATCTATTTATGCATCCATATTGTATATATGTAATATAAACATGGATATGTGTGCGTGTATATACACATAATTGGGTGCATACCCCATATTTACACAGAAATAAATATTCTACTTGAAGTAGGCTTAAAATAATCTGTTCAAAACAAAGTACTTCAAACCTCTAAAGTATTCTTTTAGATATGTAAATACCTTGAATGAGAAATATTTATACTTGCCATTAGGTGGCACTAATGATCTATGATTGTAAATGGTATATTTCAAAATTAAATTGACAATTACATATATATACATGTTGAAATCATTAACTACCAGCCAATTTTTTTCCCAAGGAACTAAATCTTAATTCTATTTTACAGTGATAGTAACATAAAATTCTTTCTATGCCTTATAAGTAAGTGTTCTGCATGCTTGGTTATTGTTATAGCACAGATTGATTAAAGGCGAGTTTAAAATGTTTCCAATGTCTAATTTAAAAAATATATTTCTATAAAAATGTTACACTTTTATCAGAACAAAAATAATATTTATTGTTCTTATAACTGTGAATGACTCTAAATAGATTTAATTTTTCATTTCCTAAGTTATACAACTCCAAGCTAGAATGTGATGAAAATTGAAAAATGTTAAAATAAATTTATTGATAATTTTCAAAATTTGAGGACATATATATTTTATTTAAATAAACATTTATATGTTTACTTACTTATATATTTACTTACTTTAATGCTTTCTAAAACTTAACTTTATAATGAAAATGTATCCCAAAATACCAATACAGAAATTATCTATGGAATTTAATTCAATAAACATTATCAGTACCTTTTATTTTGGGACAGAAAGTGCTGGGACTTCATCAAAAAAGATAAAAATGTTCCCCATGCTTAAGAAACATGCAATTTAATGGATGTAAAAATATCAGTACAGTACAGATTAAAGGAGATTTATTATTCCCTCTCCCCCTGTCCCATCCCCTGGTGCCATCTTGTTGTGCCTCAGGATTAAATTTCTTCCCATATGGTAAGAATCTAAGCATCCTCCCTCTTGAACAGTACTTTATTAACAGCATAAGGATCCTCTTTCAATATGAGTACTTAGGGATATTTGACCTTTTTTGTGAAAGATGTCTATTAGTGAAGCACAGAAAAACTTTTGCGCTAAATCATGAAATCATGTATTTTAGCATTCCGATAAGTGTTTGCTTTCTCTGGAACAAATTCCTCGTCCTTCTGTCCTCCTGTGGTTCAGTAAGTCAGCATCAGACTGAGTTCTTCATATTGCTTCCCTGGTGAAGGCCTTCAAAGACCTCTCCAAGAGATCAAAGCCCTCCATAACATTACTCTCTTTATGGTAACACTGTTATTGCCATTATTTATCATCGTGGACAAATTTACGTGCATCTCGATTTATGAGGCCCTAGGCTGGATTCACTCTGAGACTAGTCTATGCATCAGGAAGTTAAAATACTGATAGTCTAAATTCTTCAACTATGAGGTTGAATGTAGTTAGTATTGCTGTTTAAATCAGAATTCTTTTGCTGTGGATATTTTATGACTATTGCAGAATTAGTTGCATAAATGTGGGTCATTCTGGTGTTCAGATTCTTAACTTGGGTTCAGGATTTCTGCTGATTGGTGTATGTTACGTGAGGCCTGAGCTCATCATAATGTCCGGTATCTTAATGTGCCTGATCTCATCTAATCTCAGCACTTGGGAGCTTGCTGTCTATAAAAAATATTCTCCATTTAAAAAAATATGGCAAAGGATTCTTGACTCTACAGTTTTTTATGAGCATGTAATTGTTTTTGTGTTGATTTCATATTAGTATGGAGTACACTGGATATTTATTTTTCCCTTCTTGCAATACTTTACTAAGAAGAATGTATTTCAACACCATCTAGGTAAATGTAAAAGATGTAAGGTCTTCATCTTTTGTAATGGCTGAATAATATTCCATGGTACACATATACCACAGTTAGTTTGACAATTATGAATTGAGCCGCAATAAACATTTGAGTGCAAATGTCTTTGTGGTAAAATGTCTTTTGTTCTTCTGGGTGGATAACTAGCAACGGGATTGCAGGGTCAAATGGAAGGTTGGTCTATTTTCAGATCTTTGAGAACTCTCCACACTTCTCTCCAAAAGGCTGTATTAGTTTGCAATCCCACCAGCAGTGTTGACACCACAGTTTTTAAAAAAGGCTTAATGACAGGAGACTAACTTTCTTACCAGTTGCCCAGTTGTGAATTTAGTATATCAATTGCGTTAGCCAGAATATATAACTACTGTAAGGTACATTACATATTATGTATGTAAATTTTCTTGGACTAAATTCTATTATTCTATGCCTGTTAAATTTTTGCCATAGTTTAAGCCTAGAAGGTCTATGTGACTTACACAGCAAAGGCAATTAATCTTCATGCCTTTTAATTAGAATTGTGTGTGTGGGCTATTTATTCAGGGACTTCAAACTTTATCTCTTTTATAGGATAGCTAATATATAGAATACATTAAGGGAATCACAATTACCATTTAGAACTCATTATTGGCAATGCTTAGCCACAATAAAGTTAGAAACATATCTGTATGTTTATTTCACTATTGTGCTTGGTACACTTGTCTCCAAAAGCAAATTCTCCTAATTTACCAAGGAAAATTACATTGGTAATTAGATTTATAAAACAATCTGGAAACTAATGAAAAAATAAATTTAGGAAGGGGGCAATTAGTCCTAAATTATCCATGAACTCTTTACTGCTATCATATAAGGTACATTTTCAATTTTTTAAAATAACATTTGTAAAACAGTGCTTTAAATATACAAATGCTTGCAAGAAAATAGCATGAAATGGAATTTTTATCTATGTGGAAAGAGTCCTTTCATCTCCTTGAATATTTCGTAGAGATTATACTTATTATCACATAATTTAAAGATTTCTGTTACAGTGTTGATGGAAAACCCCATTTATAAAGTGGGTTGCCCGAAGTGATTCCAGACAGAGACAGTAGGTGTCGCTATCACCATTCTCTACCAATGTGCTGAGTCAGAGTGAGCTACTCTTTCCTTTTTTCTTTTAAGACAGGAGAAAGACGTCCATCCCAGACTCAGTCTTAAAATTCATCATTGGTATGAAATGACGTCGAGGCTTTATTCTTTTACCATGTTCTGGTTTAAAAGAATAAAAGTTCTTCACATCTCTGCTGTTAACTGCTGCCTTTGGGTTACTTCTTTTATGTGTAATGATTTTTTTTAAATGATTTCAGTGCTTTAGCTGGCACAACAGAATAAAGTCTTACATATATGATATCAAGGAAAATCCCCCTCTTCGTGATAAGGATAATGATATTCTTTATTCATCTTTGATATTTGTTATCCCTCCTCAATTGCATTCTCTGCATAACATGGCAATAACCAGGAAGGTTAGAGTCCACTCCATTTTCATGGGGAAGATTATCTGTATTTACAATCTCTTACAAATTGTCAAAATTACCTCTCACCAGTTCTTCTGTCAATCTCAAATCCATTTACTGACACCTTTTATACTAAAACAAACTAAATAATAATACTTAATAGCAAGAACAACAAAAACTTAGCTCACCACTTTTCTTTGCAGTAAATGGGGCTGTTGCTATTGTCCACCTGAATACTGAGTCAACCATTGTCACTAATGGATGAGTGACTTAAAAAGGCAGATGTTATTGATGGGCACAAATGGATTTCTAAACATTTCTCTAAAATTTCTCTCTAAATGTTTTCACAGGAGCAGTCGATTTCACAGGCATGTCTATTTCTTTTTGCAATTTTTGCTTTTGGTCCAATCAAAAAAGGTAAGAGTTCACCATCTTAGGATTTTCATTTTGTTTCATTCTTGGAAATCTAGTTTGACTTCCTAAGATTTTCATAGTTTATTGACAGTGTGAATTAATGCATTGATAAAAGAATAATTTGGAAACAACTGTAGGGAGATTACCTGTTTTTATTTTGTTTGCCTTCATGTTTCCCTCTAACTCAGAAAACTGACAGGCAGTTATTAATTTGATCCTGGGTATATGTGATTTTCCTAAACATACTTGCAGTATTTTTCATGTGCTACAAAGACATTGTATTTCATGTAACTTAGATGTGCCCTGTGATTCCTCTATCCATTATATCTCATTACTCCTAGAGCCAGAAAAAGCTAAATGTTAAGTAACTGATTTGACAATTTCAAATTTAAACAGAAATGATATAAACATATTTTATAGGAAGATTCAAAAAGATCCATCCCTGAATTTTGTTTAGATGCCTGGCATCATTCAACTATCCTACCCGAGAGGCAGTGTTGAATCTGGACAAAATTACTGCTATTCTTTATATTTACAATTGATATTAGAGGCCAAATAGCGTGCAAATGGTGCTCAATGCCTCTGCCTTAAGGGTATTGGGAAAAAATTATCTCTAATTTCTATTTCAAATTGGTTCCAATCTGGTTTAAGGATTTGACCTCTTTGTTTTTGTTACAATCCACTTCAGTCATGTTGTTTTATCCCTATAGATGTTTGAGATGCTCTCCTGCAAATCAAATAGGAAAGGTTCATATTTGTGCTGTGGAGTCAAGGAATGTTCTTATCCCTCTTTGTGCCCCATGATTCATGTGATGACTTATACAAGCTAGTGTATTGCTCAGCAAAGTGTGTGTTAGATCTTTAAACAGGACAGCTGGCTATCTGAACAACTCGACAATTACTCTTCACAATGTAATCTGTCAGGACCTACCTAACCTGGCTGTCTTTTAAGCAGGGTATTGATTTTCTCTATTACCCTTTCTACTGATCACAAAGTTCCATAAAATTCTTATTCTGTTCCATTCGTGTTTTTATTCCAAAATTACTTGGGGATTTTTGTTGCTGGGTTACATTTGCTTTTTTTTTTTTTTAAATTTGAGACATCATCAAGACAATACGAAAGATTAGTTGAGAAGCACAGAAACCATATACTATATGTAGTGTGGGATTTTCACAAGGTCCAAAGCCACGTGTGCAGTCAGATAACTAAATGTAGAAAATGTGATCTGGGGGGGAAAAAAAAAAAAAAAAACAAGAAAATGTGATCTGGTTATATCTAGGTGGTTTTAGTTGTTTTTAATATTTCTTTCAGTTAAATTCAGAATTTCATCTCTTCCCCTTCCTTCTGTCTGAATTTGATTTGAAATCATGGGTCTATGGAAAAGTACTTATCCACCCATCCCGCACCTTGTGGAATCATCTCTGTCCTTCTGCTCTACCAGGATCCTGTGTGAGGCTGCTGTTTCTAGGAGTTCCCAGTGGATAATGGATCATTCTTCTTTCTTCTTAAACCATCACCCTTATTTACAGGTCCTCTCTCCCCTATCTTGTCCCATTCTCATCCACTTAACCTAAAGGAGAATAAAGACCCAGGACTTCCTATACTAGTGTTCCATACTCTCATTTTGACTCCGTTAGATTTTTTTCTTACACATCAGCTTGGAAGAAGCTCTTATCTGATCTCCAAGGAAGGTGAAAAGCAGAACAAAGCAAAACACTTTTTTCTGTAGGCAGTTCTTATCAATACTTTATGCTAGGCTGGCTTTTTTAAATCAGAAGCTACGAACTTGGTGCCATGTTTCTGGTTTTTCCATTGACATCTCTCTCTCTCTCTCTGGCAACATTGGCCTTCAGGGTAAAAGTGTGTGGGAGCGTGAGACAGAGAGGAGAGCCCTGAGCAAACGCCTCTCATTTCATTCACCCATTCCAGCACAGTGGAATGAACTCTATCAGGAAGGGGGCATTTTTTTTTTTATATATATCTTTGCAATAACTCTATAAAGGATTATAATTATTTCTCATATATATATGTAGGAGACTTGAGATTTAAAAAGATAAAGATAAAGATGTAGCAACAAGAAATAAGAGAGCAACATAATAGCAGTGTGAATTCAATGTCGCCTATCAACCTCTCACTAGGATAATGGTAAAAATTTTAGGCACAAATTCCAGGAAAATAAATTTGCTAATTCTCGTCTGGTTGCCTCCTGCCTTCACCTGGGTTCTCTATCATCTGCTCCTATAATTGGGGATAATCCACGTCTCATTTGGTTTCACACGGGTCCGTGTCAGAATGGTTATTTTCTCTTTGGCATTCTTAGCATAGGCTAAGGTTTCTTAACCTGGGCGCTACTGACATGTTGGATCAGATAATTCTTTGTCCTGGGAAGCTGTCTGGTGTGTTTTTGTAGGGTCCCTGACCTCTTCCCCTTAGATGATAGTAGTACTTTCTCTAATAGAGCCAACCAAACATGTCTTTAGACATTGTCAAAAGTCCCTTGCAGGACAAAATTGTCGATCTCACAGGAATTAGATCTTTTTATCTGTAACTTCACTGTGCCAGTACTATTTCTATTCTTGAGAATCTAGTTTTGCAGAAATTCGAGTTTGTATCATTTGGGGGCTCCCTTTTCAAGAAAAATAATACAGAATTATAAAAATAAAATTAAGCATAAAAGTTAGTAATTACTTTGAATTATAAAAAGGAAATTATAATAAATCACAAACTTTGAAAAGCTGACAAACAAAAATACAATAAAATGCAGGAAAAGACAATATTGTAATTAATTAACTGTTTCTAGCGTTCCTTTTTGCCTACACTTTTGACTGTCTTTTTTTTGATAACCTCTTTGTATGATGAATACTTAATATTTGTAATAGAGGGAATGGATAATTTAGGGTTTTTTCCCATCATGATTAAACTTCTTTTGCTGTTATTACTGATATTTCAGAAAAGTTTATTTCAGCTTCACAACTTATTATTCTGTTATCAAATATATTGCAATGCGTAAAATGTGATTTTATACACAGACATAGCTCTGATTTTAGCATTGCTATAGGGTGGTGTCCTGTAGAGGAATTCCAACAAATTCTATTTTATATTATTTCCATTTAAAAAAGAGATAAAAGGTAGAGTGTTTATAATAGTAAATGTTGCATGACTGAATTTATTCATGACAGGAGGACATTTTAGTTTTGACCTATCAACCATGAGAATGGAATCCTTCACTCACAGTTTCCCAGGCGTGATTACTGAAAGGATTTTCCATGGATTAGCTTCTGGATCCACACATTTCAAAATTTTATCCTTCTACTTCACAAACTCTCTCAGTTCTCAGTACTATAGGACATATTCACATAGAAATACAACCTCTACACCTTTCACCTTGGTGTCACAATCCTGGGTAATTCAGCAAGGGCACAATATGCCCAAATGCTGGTGGTCACTTGAATGTTCCATTATACACAGGGAAATGTGATGGGGAAACATTAAAGTGGGGGAAAAACCGATGTCTTAATTGACAGCAGTTAAAAGATTTTATTTTTTGTAAAATTTACAAATCATTACAAAGCTATTCCTAGCATAGCTTCTAAGACCATGAAAGCGTCATGCAAATGAGGGGCCCTAGAAGATTAACTTCATTAATTTAAGGTAAACGCATTTAACCATAGCTACTGCCACAGAGAAAGATGCTGGGGGAGATGGAGATTTATATTGGGTTATGGGAAATAAGCAGGGAATTATCTCTCCATAGAAAATTTCCTAGCATTGGTCAATATAGAAATTTTATTTTTCCACCTTAAAGCTAAAAAAACCCCTTCCTCCAAAACACAGAGAAAAAAAAGTACTTTGTAGCACTTATGACACAGAGAGTGCATTTTCTATAGATTAAGAGCACTTTTGATTAGTTTTGCCAGTTTGGGAATTTCACAAAATCGAAACCATACAGCATGCACAGTTTTGCATCTTTTTCTCAGCACAGCATTTCTGAGATTCAGTCATGCTGTTGCAGGTATGCAAACGACTTCTTCCTTTCCTAGCTAAGTAGTATTTCACTGACTATGGAACCAGAGTGTGTTTATCCATTCATCTGTGGATGGACCTTTAAGGTATTTCCAGTTCTGGTGTATTATAAATAAAACTACTGGGAATATTTATGTACAAATTATTATGTGTCTAAATCTTCTCATTTCACTTGAGTAAGTAACTACATTGGGTCTTAGGTTAAGCGCATGTTTAAGGGAGTACCACACGTAAATTAACCTCTCTCTGCCTTCATTTCTTAATCTGTAAAATGGAGACATTTGTGTCTAATTGATAGGCTATCATGAGTTGAATCAATACAAAGGGCTTAGCACAATGTCTGGTACATAGAAAGCAATCAATACATGAAATATTGAGAGTTATTATTAGCAGAGGGCATACTCTGGGGCAGATGAAGTCTGAGGCTTTAGTCACCGGGGTTGTTGGCTACTTCCTACACTAACTACCCTGAATACGCCTGAGCTCGTCTAAGCACCATGACTGGGTCGCCTGATGTCCTTAGGAAAATTCTTAACTTTTCCCTGCTGCTTCCTCATGTGTAAAGTTGCAAAAAATCTTGTTTTCATAAGATTTGCTATTATTAGTAGTACTATTATTATTTATGTTTTAAAAGAATTCCTTTTATTGGAAAAGCATGTTGTTTAAACAGATACAGTGTAGCCTGCTATTCGAACAGGTTAAGGTAAACTGCGTTTAGCAATGGACTTTCATCAAAAGGGTATTTTGTAAGCATGGGGGACTGGCTGTCTTGGTCTCTCATTGCTGAAGAATACTTTCCCCTATAACCTATGATTTTCGTGCTCTCATTCAAAGCATTCCCTCAAGGAGATTTTTCTTTTTTCACAACCTGGCTGGTGTTTATGGCAATAAGTGGATAGAGATCTTTTTATCCTTCAGTGCTCTGTGAGATTTATGTAATTTAGAATTTTGTTGTGAGGTTTCTGACAGCTGGGGGAGGACTTGGAATTGTAATGGCGCACTCAGACACAAAACACTCTGGAGCTGTGATGCATCTGGAGTTTTTATAGCCTAATTGCTGTAGAACATAAAATGCCGAAAGCTCCAATTCTGCCTCACCTGGTAATGACACTGCCTGAATGTAGGTTGTTATGGTATTGGAAGGAAGAAGATTGACGGGGAAACCAAGGAACTACTATGATTCATAAAAAAGGACCTTGCTTCTATAGGCTTCTATGGAAAACTATTTCTTTTAGCAGGAAGAGAGACGTCGCATAAACTGGTTCCAGGATGTCGTTGGATTACAAGGCAGTAAAATACCTTGAATTTCTGCATGCTAGAGTGTCTCTATCTTCATTTTATTATCCAGGTTACAAGAAATAGATATGGGCCTGATTTTAGTAATAGCATATACCCATAACCTGGGTATTTACATAAAGGAGAGTGTCAAGAATAGTTAAGTTCATGAAGTCTGCTGCATATAGCCCAGTAGACACAGAGTTAAATGGATATGGTTTAAAAATCCACTTGTTGATGATATAGCAAGTAATCATGGATTCATTTCTTTTCCCCCCAGCTTTATTAACACACAAATTCAAATTAAAACTGTGTATATTAAGGGAATAACATGATGTTTTGATATACATTGTGAAATGAATACCATAATAAAGCTATTTAGTATACCATTTCTTCACATAGTTGCCCTTTTTATAGTGAGAACATTTGAGATCTATTTTCTTTGCAATTTTCAAGTATATTTCTAAAGCTTAGAAATATACATTAGAAATATACATTATTATTACATTATTATCAAACACAGTCACTATGAAGCACATCTGGTCTCCAGAACTTACTTATCTTGAGATGGGCAGTTTGTGCCCGGGGCAAACATCTTCCCATTTTCCCTCCTCACCTGCCTTGGCAATCACCCTTCTACTGTCTGTTTCTTTGAGTTCAACCCTTTTCAGAGTCCTTAGATTAGCAGTTCATTTAGTATTTGTCTTCCTATGTCTGGCTTTTTACACTTAGCATCATGTTTTCCAAGTTCATGCATGCTGTATCGAAAGGCAGGATTTCCTTCTTGTTCTTTTTTGTTTGTTTTGAGGCTGAAGGATATCTCCTTGTGTACCTATACCATTTTATTCATGGATGGGTATTCAGTCCCCTCCCAATATTAGGCTGTTATAAATAATGCTGCAATTAATGAGAATGCAGATGTCTTTTTGAGATAGCGATTTTACTTCCTTTGAATATTTACGCAGAAATGGGATTGCTAGATCATATAGTATGTCTATTTCTAATTTTATTTTTTTTTTGAGACCTAGTCTCACTATGTCACCGTTGGTAGAGTGCTATGGTGTCGCAGCTCACAGCAACCTCAAACTCTTGGGCTTAAAGGATTCTCTTGCCTTAGCCTCCCAAGTAGGTGGGACTACAGGTACCCACCACAACGCCTGGCTATTTTTTGGTTATAGTTGTCGTTGTAGTATGGCAGGCCTGGGCTGGGTTGGAACACCCCAACCTTGGTGTATGTGGCTGGCACCCTAGCTGCCGAGCTACAGGTGCTGAACCTATTTCTAATTTTTTTGAGGAATGACTATACTGCTCTACATTATGGGTATACCATTTTACATTTCCACCAAGTGTATACAAGGTTACAATTGCTTCACATCCTTGCCCATACTGGGTTTTTGATAATAGCCCTCTTAACACGATAGAAGGATATATTTTGTTATTAGTATTATTAAAATTTAATAAAAACATTCTGTAAGGTTTAAAAAATAGCTACTATAAAGAGGATAAAAGGTAGTTATGACACACCATAACTTCTCGGTTTTCACATTTGATGTGGCTAATTTTTATAAGTGTATGGTAGAAGATTCTGGTACATTGTGGGAATATGGATGTTATTGTTTTATAGAGCTAACAACTTCTGTCAAGTATTTTGTAATTAAAACTTAGCTGGTGAATATATTCTCAATATGAGGTTGGGTTTCAGCAATATTGCTTATTCTTCAACCTATTTTTATGATTTATTCATTAAATAGGTTAATAGATGACTGCCATTGTCATGAAAGTAAAAAATGTGCTTTATCATTGGGTCATGGAGTGATGCTAGGACTACATATTTTGACCTCAGGCAGACTGTGGTTACAACAATGTTACATCCTTCTCCTTTTTTTGGGCTGGCTAAAACCACAAATTCAGGATTGTCTTCTTTGAAAATAAAAGTTAAACTATAACTGCACAAAGGTAATTTTGAGTTGAATAATAACTTACTTAAATGTGAATTTTAGATAATAATTTTGTAATCTGTAATTATCTCTGTGCTCATTGTTTTGTTATGCCAAAAACACAATTATACCAAAAACATAACGTTTGCTCATGGGAGCAAAAGGACATTGGAGTTTTAGAAATAGCAATGGAGAGATCAGAAATAAGGAAGGATATCACTGATTGAGTAGCGATAATACTCTGGGGTCTACTTGAATAATCAAGGGGTACTAGAGCTGTTTTATAGATAGAGTTACATAAGCTCTATAAGATTTTATAAGATGACAGATTTACTAGGTACATTTAAGTGATTTAACATAGAAGCAATCTTATGTGAAATCAGAATTTCAGTATTTTCTTTTTTCCTTGATTGGCACAATGCCAAAATTTTCATTAGCTTCCAACAAGCTGGAAACTGATGTGTGGAAGTGATATAATGAATGATATGGGGGAGAAACTCTCCATGTTAATCATATTTGCTATTTCTATGCCTGCATAGAGGCTAATTTGCCAAACCATATGGCACAGACAATCTTCTCATATCTCTGAGACTGGTTTAACACTAAAATTAAATGTTTCAGAAGATTTGGGCGATTGAATTACTGGGTCCCAATTCTTTGGTGCTTGAGCTGGCCTCAAGGCAGGTGATATTTGGGGTTGATTTTGAGTTTTACTATGGTCAATGGGGATTTTAGCAGATATTACAGAGTTACAGGCTTAAAAGTGGCGTGAGTGGTTGAATTTGCCCTCTCTGTCTGTGTTCTCGCTTTTTTGCTAAAGAACATGCTTTGTGTAGCTTTTGTCTGTGGATGAGGAAAGACACGTGAAAAACATGTGGATTCAACTCAAAGACTGGAGTCAATCCAGCTGTTTTGCTTAGACCAGCTGAAGCTCACCTAACTCACACACACATATGCAAGACATAAAGACCTATTATTGTCTGCCCTGAATTTTGGAGTGGTCCGTCAGGCCATGTTTTTGTGGCAATAGCTGACAGATGAAGGATGAAGGTGTTCTGATGGCCCAGCTTTGGCTTCATTTTGCTAAAGAGGTAAGTGAGACACTAATTGGTTAAGTGATTTTTCTAAGGCCACACCAAATCAGAGAAAATAGCCTGAGACTACCTTTGTCCACATTACTTTACTGGGAGCCAGGACATTATTTTATTTATTATTATCATTATTTTTTGAGACTTAGTCTCACTCTGTCACCCTGGGTAGAGTGCCGTGGTATCACTGTCGCACACGGCAACCTCAAATTCCTGGGTTCAAGCAATCCTCTCGCCTCAGCCTCCTGAGTAGCTGGGACTACAGGCGTGGACCCTGCCTGGCTAATTTTTCTATTTTTAGTAGAGACAGGGTCTTGCTTTTGCTCAGGCTGGTCTCCAACTCTCAAGCTCAAGCAATCCACCTGCCTGGGCCTCCCAGAATGCTAGGATTACAGGCATGAGCCACTGCACCCGGCCTAGGCAGGGCATTTTCAATTAGACTCCAGACCAATAGACATCATTGCCATTTGCTTCAAAAAATTCTTGCAAAGCAATGTTTTTGGAAAACAGTTTGGTCATCTTGGCTAATGACTATCTAGTTAGAACATCAGTGTGCTCACCTGAACAAACAACTCACCTATGAGGATATTAAATACTTTATCAAGACTGAATTTTCATTTCTCTAATCCTAAACTATTAGGACATTATCTTTCTCAATTCTCTCTAGTTCCCCCTCTTGAAACTCTCACATTAAGCCACTTGAACACAGACTCCAAAACTCTCTATGTCCTAACCTCTATCTTTGAAGGATTACTAAGATTATCAAGTTATAGTTTCCTTTACTGAAGTAAATTTAATGCACTTAGATTTACTTGATCAACACTTTTTTTTTTGGTGGTCTGGTAAGAATTGACCATTGACATATATTCGAATTATTCTGTTGAGCATTAATAAATATGCGTACGAGTAGCAAGAACACAGATATGAGCTTATTGGGAGCTTATTGGGTTCCACTTCTCTGTGGTCCATTAGTAACTTATTACACATTGATTTACACATCAGGCTATCGTCTATAAAGGAAAGACATTGGGAAGATCATCTTTAAAGTTTCCAAGTCTGAATCTCCATTATTCTAAGATTATGAGGTTTTCAAATACATGTGTAAAAATTTACCACAATAGTTTTTTTGTTTTTGAACTCTCTTAATATAAAGTGTACGAATGGTAACAATTTAAACAAGATTATTTTATTATTGTTTCATTTTGTAATCTATACTATGTGCTTTTTTTGTTATACAAATTGGTTTACTTTAGAAGTCTGAATCTAAATATAGTATTTCAGTTTTCTGATGTTAGTGAAATTCTCCTCAACTGATAATATTCATCCATTTAGAATTCATTGGCAAGCAATATTATCAAAGCTGAGCAGAACTCATATCTACCATCAAGAAGCAAGCAAAGCAATCTCCTGCTAAAGAAATACCACCAAGGATTAATGATGCTTTGTTTAATTTCAGAAGATATTTATTATGATTTTGCACGGGATACTGTCCTGTCCTATACAGATTAGAAAAAAACAAGATAAACTCTACTGTGATGCTATAAGCAGGCACACCGATAAATGCAGATGACAGAGCAGAGTATCACATAATCACCTAATTATTGAAAGCAGCTATAGGAACACAAGGTGCAAAGACTAGAGACATTTAAAATAGGCCACACAGCATTATTTCCCTTTGCTTTCTAGACAGGGAAATAAAAGAAGCTCATAATAATGATGTTCCATCTTCCAGCTGCAGATGGCCTCAGCAAAATTCTTTATTTAAGGCTTAGAGCAATAATTTTCAATCTGTGTGCTGTGGCACACTGGTGTGCCATGAAAGGATCTTAGGTGTGTCATGAAAAATTTAGAGATCAATAATTAAATTACTTTCAAAGAAGTTCAAAGCAAAGTAAGTGTATTCTTTTTTTTACTCTTTTTCGATTAACATAAGTGTGCTGTGCAAGTTTAACTATAGGTTCAAGTGTGCTGTGAGATAAAAAAAGGTTGAAAAACACTGATTTAGAGAAATGTATATTTTGGAAACATTCCCATAACAAAATTTTGTTTTTTAACTTTTAGGGTACTGACATAATGTCATAAAACTGAGTATTCAAGTTCTTAAGTTATTCAGAGAGTTCTGGAGAGCTGGCATTTTACAATACTTAGAAAAAGTATTTTTTAAGGTTTTTGACATGTTCAATTGTGTTTTCTTTGTTTACTTTATTTTAGTTTTATGCTTACATTATGTGACAAGATTTTATTTATTACATATATTTCCTTTAATTTTTTATAAACAGTTATCTTCACATTGGCAAGAATTAAATGCTTTTATTTTTAGTTCCATTTCCCTTTCATTTCTAACATCCTCTTTCCCTTTCAAAACTCATTATTTCAAATATATCTGCAGGATGATATACATGACTCACTGAGCAAAGGTCAACTCTAAATAGGAAAATGTTACAATTTTGACTTAATCTCTTTTTGGAGTGGAAATAAACTAAATTGAGAATGGTTATTTTTCTTCTTTTTTTTTTTTTTTGGTGTGTTACATAATAGCTTTTATTGAAATATAGAATATTTTCCCTACAGTCATCTGCATCTTATCAAAGATAATCAAAATAAGACTAATCTGTTTGTAAAATAAGTTTAGTTTCATTAAATATAGTCCAATTTTTTGCATAAGTACAATGTGAATCATGATTAATCATACAGCTCTTTTTTTTTTTTTGGTGAGTTACAGTGTCACTCTGTTGCCCAGGCTAGAGTGCCAGGGTATCCTGGAACTACGGGCACCTACCACCATGCTCAGCTACTTTTTCTTTTTCTTGGTTTGTATGTGTATTTTCTTTCTTTCTTTCTTTCTTTTTTTTATTGTTGGGGATTCATTGAGTGTACAATAAGCCAGGTTACACTGATTGCATTTGTTAGGTAAAGTCCCTCTTGCAATCATGTCTTGCCCTCAGAAGGTGTGGCATGCACCAAGGCCCCGCCCCCCTCCCTCCTTCCCTCTCTCTGCTTTTCCTTCCCCCCACATAATCTTAATTGTCATTAATTGTCCTCATATCAAAATTGAATACATAGGATTCATGCTGCTCCATTCTTGTGATGCTTTACTAAGAATAATGTCTTCCACGTCCATCCAGGTTAATACGAAGGATGTAAAGTCTCCATTTTTTTTAATGGCTGAATAGTATTCCATGGTATACATATACCACAGCTTGTTAATCCATTCCTGGGTTGGTGGCCATTTAGGCTGTTTCCACATTTTGGCGATTGTAAATTGAGCTGCAATATACAGTCTAGTACAAGTGTCCTTATGATAAAAGGATTTTTTTTCCTCCTGGGTAGATGCCCAGTAATGGGATTGCAGGATCAAATGGGAGGTCTAGCTTGAGTGCTTTGAGGATTCTCCATACTTCCTTCCAGAAAGGTTGTACTAGTTTGCAGTCCCACCAGCAGTGTAAAAGTGTTCCCTTCTCTCCACATCCACGCCAGCATCTGCAGTTTTGAGATTTTTGTGATGTGGGCCATTCTCACTGGGGTTAGATGATATCTCAGGGTTGTTTTGATTTGCATTTCTCTAATATATAGGAATGATGAACATTTTTTCATATGTTTGTTAGCCATTCGTCTGTCTTCTTTAGAGAAGGTTCTATTCATGTCTCTTGCCCATTGATATATGGGATTGTTGTCTTTCTTCTAAGTCAAAAATTTTAATTTCTTATAAATAAGATAAAAATTAATTACACCTTGTGCTCTAAGTGGGATGATTCCCTTCCTTTCACAGAAGACAGTCTGATCACTTTGGAAAGAGGTCAGATTAGAAAGACACCTTGAAGTCAGATCTTTTCCCCCTTTCAATATTTTTGGCAGTGTAACGACAATAACTTTCATATGTGAAATAAGTAGGATGTTTCAATAACTTATCAAAAGCTTTGAAATAGTAAGAGCTCAAAATTTTTATTGCTTAACTTAAAACCATTCAGGTGGATATTTAAATGAATGAAGAGGTAAAGGAAAAAAATTGTATTCTCAGATGATATGATGGATAGAGAAGAATAAAGTTATATTTCAAATTTACAAATGGAAATTTCCAAGTATAATAATGATGACTGTGTCAAAAGGAAAAATTTCCCCAATGGAAGCAGTGTTGATAAGTTTCTGACATATTACTGATGCATTTCTTGACTAGCTTGTTTCAGTTAATAATGGATTAACTGAATGGGAATGGATTTATTGTTTGAGTTCGCTACAATCATTAAATATTTTCTGACAAACTGAATAATAACAGTGCTTCTTTATAAGGACCATTACAACATACTAACTTCTACAAAACCACTAATTCCCATTTTTGAGTGGTATCATACTATATGCCTTTCTCCTGAAGTGCATTTTGTACTTTTCGTATCAAATATTATTTACGCTGACATATGTATTTAAATGTCCAATTGACATTAAGTAGAAATAAAACTGTTTTTAAAAATTGACTATAAGAAAAATAAATGGATACTTCCCAGGCTCTCAGAAATTTAAGACTATACGTTAATTGTAAATAATAATTTGCATTTCTAATTTAATAATCAGGTAATCAAGTGTTTTCAAATACTTTGGGTATGATGAAATCCAGGTTAAATTCAATGTATTTGCTGCTTTGCTATCATTTTCACTGGATTTGGATGCGTTTATTTGAGAATTGTGGGACTGCCCTCTCCCTGGATGACCTTTTCTAGTGTTAAGATTTTTCCTCACTGAGATTTTAGCTCTAATAGGGAGGGTTGTCAAATGACAGCAAAGCAGCAAATACATTGAATTTAACCTGAAGTAAAGTATCTCAAGAATGGAAGAAAAAGTATCCAATGTACTCAGCCCTACTATGAAACTAATTTACGGCTTTCACATGAAAGCTATAACCCAGATATAACCTAAAAATATGGGGAAGGGGGAGAGGGAAGGGAGGAAAGGGGGAGGATGGGCGGAGAGAAGGTGATTGGTGGGATTACACCTGTGGTGCATCTTACAAGGGTACATGTGAAACTTAGTAAATTTAGAATATAAATGTCTTAACACAATAACTAAGAAAATGCCAGGAAGGGTATGTTAACCAGTGTGATGAAAATGTGTCAAACAGTCTATAAAACCAGTGTATGGTGCCCCATGATCGTATTAATGTACACAGCTATGATTTAATAATAAAAATAGAAATATAGGAATGATTTTAGTGAAATCTGTTTTGCTGACTATCACTTCCCTAGTGTTTCCTGTCTGTGATTGCTCAATCCCCTCTCAAAAGGTTAGAGAAGCTCCAGGCAACAGAAACCCAGGAAAGACATCTGGGAGGACTTTGGAGGAGATGGTGCTCAGCTTTATCAATTAGCCAGTAGATAAATTTGGCAGATTTGCTAAGTCTTAATCTATAAAAATAAGTACTAAAATATGAGTTTAACTGAGTTCTTATAGCATTCCAGAAACTTTTCTACAACTCCATATGTTATTTTATAATCCCATTTTATGGATAAGTAATTGAGAGTTAAGTAAATTTTCTAATGCTACTCTCCAGGTAAATGGTGGCTCCAGACTTTGACTATTAGTGACTATGTCATACTGACTATTGTTACTGATATCATCCTCCTGTTCTGGGATCTGTCCCAATTGCTTATATATTATGAATCCAACAAGTGTCAAATGCCAGTTGAAAAAGTGGTTTCTGGATTTTCACCTGCTTTTGTCCCCTTTCACTACCAGGTGATGATGATAAAGCTTGTGATTTCATTAAGAGACATATATGCCTATGATACTGTAATATACAAATCATTAGTATTAATAGACAAAAACCCTGCATATTTATATTTGGGCAGTTTTTACCCTTAAACTTTGTATCTCCTTACCTGATGAACCTGCAAATCTCACCCAGATAAAATCCATTCGAATGTTCCCAAAGTACCTGAGTTTATCATTTTGGTAGCAAGAGCAGGGTTGTTCTTTTACTCCTCCTTGCTTTGGTTCTCAGCCTCGTGGTACAAGCTGTACAACTTTTTTGTTTGATTTGTTTTGAGGCTACTCATTGCTCTCTCTCTCTCTCTTTTACATATATTCCTCAGTGAACTGTAAATAATAATCATTTTGGAGGAGGAACTAATGCATTGATCTAACTTTGTAGGGAATGTCATCTGACCCCTTCGGGCGTGGTAATTAAAAGCAGTATGCAAGTGTCCTTATGGTAAAAGCATTTTTTTCTTCTGGGTAGATGCCCATTAATGGGATTGCGGGATCAAACGGGAGGTCTAGTGTGAGTTCTTTTGGGTTCTACATACTACCTTCCAAAAAGGTTATACTAGTTTGCAGTACCACTAGCAGTATAAAAGTGTTCCCTTCTCTCCACATCTCTGCCAGCATCTGCAGTTTTGAGAGTTGGTGATGTGGGCCATTCTCACTGGGGTTAGATGATATCTCAGGGTGGTTTTGCTCCCAAAATGTAGAAACAGCCTTAATATCCACCAATCCAGGAATGGATTAACAAGCTGTGGTATATGCATACCATGGAATACAACTCAGCCACTAAAAAAGATGGAGACTTTACATCTTTTGTATTAACCTAGATGGAAGTGGAATACATTATTCTTAGCAAAGCATCACAAGAACAGAGAAATAAGAATCCTATTTACTCAACTCTGATGTGAGGACAATTAATGACCTAGCACATGGTGAGGGGTGGGGAATGGGGAGACCAGAGAGAGGAAAAGAGGGAAGAGGTGGGGGGAGTGTCATGGTGGGTGGTTCACCTTTTGAAGGCAGAACACTATTATGGGAGGATCTTTATCTGACACAAGCAATCATTGTAACCTGGTTCTTTGTACTCTCAATGAATCCCCAACAATAAAAAAAAAGTAATATGTGCATAGTTAATGACTCGGAAAAGATTTTACAATTAGGAAGTAAAAACTGGACCAGATTACCTGAGGGATCAAAGCTTGTTAACCAGCTAGGCTGCACATATATTGTTGACCCTCAAAACTAGTGATTGTTCAGAAACCACTTCATTTATCTGCTAATCATGCAGAGAAAGCGGAGTCTGTTTACAAGCATTCTTTTTGCATCCACACCCACACTATTTTGAGAATTACTGTTAGAAAACTGGTAGGAAAAATGTGGTAGGGCAGTGGTTCTTAAACCATCAAAATTATACCTGGAAAACCTGCTAAAATAGAGATTACATGGACCCGCCTCAGAGATACCACTTCATTATGTCCCTCTTGAGCCCCAGAATTTGCATTTTTATCAAGTTCCCAAGTGCTGCTGCTGCTGCTGGTCTGAGCATTGCACTTACCTGAAAGGATGATTGTTTTGGACCTTGAAATTTTACGATAAGACAACAGTTTTAAATAGCAACTCAACTATGGCACCGTACATTTGAAAATTTATTTTCAAATGTATTCCATGTAGTTGCAAATATTGTAGAATTCACTTTTCCTCTTTTTTTAACTGTTTAGATTTTCTCCTCTTCTTATTAGTCTTTATTTTATTCTTAACCAAACTGTATCTTTCCCCCCTCTCATTGTTTTGGTGACCTTTCCCCAGTTTTATGGCTATCACATAATACTGGAACAATAATTCTTTCTTGAGTAATTTTTCAGATAAGAAGGACCTGTTAGGTTGGAAGCTTCCTGACACAAGGAACCATGTACTTCCACATTGAGTCCCCATTCCCTGCTATCATGAATGTGTAGCACTAAGCACTGTACACAGAAGAAATAAATAATACATATTGAATTGAATATTACTATGTTTTTAACTCTCTTTCTTTTTTTAGGAAGATCAAAACACGCCTCCCATACAGACTTTTAAATAGTCTGAAATCTAAATGTAAGTAAGGCAAAGAAAGAAGGAAGGAAAGAATAAAAGGCTACTGGGGGTTTTTAATAAGAGAAGTTGTATGCAATGATTAAACCTGAATCAATTTGGATCTTAAATTATTAATTCCCTTATTTGAATGCACCATCTTTCTTTCTTTACTTGGTGTTTTCTAGTATAAATACATCAAGAGGAAGCAACCAGTGTAGGTATATTGATCATAAATTAGTTTTACCTAAAAATATTTTTTGAGGACACTAGCTAAATCCAATCACTATTAAATGAGTCCAATGAAATGAAATAGTCGCGAATGCTTCCTAGGACAAGATGAAGTGATTCATATCAAGGAATTAATCATAATAACTGGGAGTTATATATAATTTCTCAAATGAGGATCCTTCTTCAATCTCTATAAAAGGCATATAGTAAATGCTTTTCATTATTCTTATATATGTTGGAAATGGAAGTATTTCATAATGTAAAATATAAAATTTTATTGAAAGACATAAAACAAGATTGAATAAATTAAAAGCCCTACTATGTCTTAAACAGGAAGGCAATACCATGAGAAAGTAAATTCTTCCCCCAATTAATAATTTAGTGCAGTCAGAATCCCAAAGTATTACATTTTGGAGGGGGCATTTATAAAATAACATTGATGTTTATTACTTGAAAAGACCTAAAAGAGTATGCAAAATGACCATGAAAGCAACTGAATTTCTAGATGTCAGAGCATCAAAATTGAAAAGCTGCTAATCACAAATCAATATGACATTGGTACAGAAACAGAAAAATAAATTATAAGAATAGGACAAATTTTTTATAAACAAACATCAGAAAAATAAGAATTTAACATAAAAATCATGATATATTAAATAAGAAGAAATTTTTTTTATAAATGTTCTGATATTATTGGATAACCATCTGAAAGCTGGTATCTATTTTATCTTCTATACAAAAATAAACTACAGGTAAATTTAATGTGAAAAATAAAAATTAAGAACCTTGCAATAATATCAAGGAGAGTGTTTTTATATTTTAAGGCTTAACAAAATATTTTTAATTGAGACTATAAACCCAATAGACTTTAAAAAATCTGCAGTTGACTATAGGAACGTTGAAACTTTTTGTTTCAAAATATTTTATAAATCAAGTCAATAACAAGATAATAAATGTGGACAAATATTTCTAACAGAATTGTTAGGTGAAGGCCTAATATCAATATTCAGAAATTAACAAAAACATCTACAAAATAGGAAAAGGATAGAAGACATGATATTGGAAATTAAAATGGTTACACCATAACAAAGACATTGTATAGTTCACTATTTACTGAGGAATGAAAATTAAAGAAATATTGAGGTGCTATGTTAGCCCCCAGTAGAGAATCAGAAATTAAAGTCAAATCTACATATACAATTGTGAGGATATTTTGGAAATCAATCTGGCAATAGCTATTGAAATTAAAAATAAATATATACTTTGAACCAGGTTTTCCACAATTCCATGGAATCTATACCATAGAAATCACAGCACCATTATGATCACATGTACATGGCTTTTATTGCAATTGTGCTCATTATGGCAGTATATGAGAACAAGTAAATAGATTCTGGTACATAAACATCAAAGAATATACAGTCACTGAAAATGAACTTTATTAATGCAAGTCGACTGGTAAAATTTTCTATAAGGCATTTTTGGGTAAGAAAAGCAAGAGGAGAAAAGGTAAATATAATGGCATCCTATCCCACTTTCATAAGGCATACAATAATCAAAAAAGTTCTTTATCTATATTTGAATATGCAAACAGGATTATAGGAATGCCAAGAACTGCAAACGGTTCTACTCTATTCCCAAACTAACAAGTTAGCCTGTGTATGTTCCATAGATGTTGGTAGAAGACATGAGACCCTTGGAACAGAAACCAAGAGCTCTGTTACTTCTGGTACAGCAAACAGCATGAGCACTGTCATATTTGTAATAGTTCCTTCTGTCCCTGAGTTTTACAGAAGTGCCATGGAAACCCCCATGAGTTCTGCACAAGCAGATGGTTGCCTTATGGAATGGAAAAATAGAATCAAGGTCCCTGAACTTTTTGAGCATGTAAAAAATAAGCCAGTTCTCCCCAGCTTGGGAGCACAGAATTACCCAGTAGGTAATCAAGTTGTGGTTGGTGGTCACATTGTGACCTACTTTGACCTACTTGACCTACTTTGTTATGCATGTGGCAAGAAAACCTGCTCAGTATCAGAAAACTGATCAGCCTTGCAGCCTAGTAC
The DNA here is from genome assembly GCF_027406575.1 of Nycticebus coucang. NCBI lineage: Eukaryota > Metazoa > Chordata > Mammalia > Primates > Lorisidae > Nycticebus > Nycticebus coucang. Next base: position 110,560,685 of record NC_069786.1, read on the forward strand.
GCTCAACAAGAACATGAAGTGATATTTAACACCATGGAGGTCTGCAAATGAGCATGGAGAAAAATATAAGAGAATATGTATCATATTTTCAAAATAAGTAACCTGAGAGGGAGTGAGCTGGTGTCGGGGAAAGAGTAAGAAGACAGGAAAGAATGAGGCAAACAGAAAAGAAATGAAAGAGACTGCATGTGGTACACATATAATCACACACATATGTATATGCATTTATGTGTACTTATAGTTTTAATTAAAAGTGTATGTCACAAATAGTTTCTTTTTAAATGTTAAGAACCCTAATATCTGGCCACTTTATTCTCTTATATAAATCCTTCAATGGGCTTCTTATTAATTTTGTGATGAGGTCCATATGTAGTTCCTACATATGGCTCATAGTAACATCCGTGCATATTTAATTCCCACTTGACTGTTGATCCTCATCTTTTAGCTGCATCCATTCAGATGCTGACCTTCAGCATAGGACAGTGGATTTAGAAATGTGATATTGGGGGATATATGTCCTCCCTTTCCAGAATTTTTGAGTTTCATTGTTGTTCCAAAGAATGGTATGAAAAGTGTTTTGCTAAGTATATAAAGATTTTGGCATTTCTATAAATTAAATTATTCAATCAGTACAAACTGAGCATTATCTTTTAAAAAGGGAATGAATCTTTGTTACTTTGAAGAGGAAGTGGATCCACTGATACTAATGGTAAGAAAACAGTAAGAAGACAAGTTTTCCTAGAAGAGAGTATTTCAGAATTCTCTCAGAATCGTTATATGACATTTAATTTTTTAATTTTAAACCACAAACTAATTATAAAACTCTAAATGTTTAATATTTTATTATGTGTCAGGAGAAGGTTCTATACAATAGTCAACATGAATTGGCTTAATTCCAGAGACAGAAAATGAGAGGAGGGGTAGGTTTTGGAAAGTATATGGTACATTACTGATCTTCCCACTTGGGTCAGCTTGGGTTAGAAAGAAGGCAAGATAGGGCGGCGCCTGTGGCTCAAGGAGTGGGGCGCCAGTCCCATATGCTGGAGGTGGTGGGTTCAAACCCAGCCCCGGCCAAAAAAAAAAAAAAAGAAAGAAGGGAAGATGATTGTTCTCTTTCCCAACTTTGGTGGAATGCTAAGATTTAAATAAAACCAGAAAAATGGCCTAAAGCCAACTTAAATAATTTAGAGTATATTGACATAAAGTAGAAAAACAGCCACTCGAAAGCATGTCATTTCACTATATACTGACATAGATCAAAGTCTAAAATACATTGTTAAAAAATGAATACTGTACAAACATATATGTTATGTTAGCTTACTATACATACTATAGAGAAGAATATCTTTGAAAAGACATTAGCTATCACTGTTCTTATTCTCAGAACTGGAAAATAATAATCATGAAGGTTTTTGAAATTGCTCCTAACATACGTCTCTATCTGGGGTTTAGCTCACTACTACAAGGAGTAGATGCCTCCATGTGGTGGTATCACCAAATACGGGGTAACGTAACGGGAATGGGTGACAGTCGCTGGGAGTGCTGTGGGTAGCAGTGGGCAGTTGGCTGAATAGTCTCCACAGTAAGAAAGTCATGTAGAGAAATAAATTTTCAGAAACACTTTCCAGATTACTTTTTACTCTCAGAAGCTAAAACTGTAAAAGAGTCAGATTTTTACTTAAAAGAGTCAGTTGTTTTTTTTTTTTAAATGCCCGACGGTTTCTTAGAAAATGGAACATTTATTTCCCTGTAAATTTGCGTTTGTAATCCAGTAGCCATTGACTTTCTGGGAATTTTCCTAAAGTATCTTGATTATCCAGCAATAGGCATTTATTTTATATTTTAAGTTATAATCCAGTATACTTTATTAATTTTGTTGCTGAAATTATTCTAGCTGTGTCCACCAGGAGTTCTTTCAGCCGGCTGTGTGTTTCTTCTATGTATCTCCATCATGTGAGAGTTTTTTAGTTTTGAATTTTTATTTCCTGGTAGTGTAAGATTATCTAGGGTCATCTTGCTTATTCCTGGCCAACCCTAAATTAGCCATTTTTTCCAAGGAGCCATCATGCTATTAGAAAATGATATCAAAAACTACTATGTGCACTATTAGTGGCTCACGTTGTAATCCTGACACTCTGGGAGGCTGAGGCCGGAGGATCACTTAAGGTCAGGAGTTCAAGACCAGCTTGAGAAAGACTGAGACCTGCCTCTGTACTAAAAATAGAAAAAAATAGCTGGGTATTATGATGGGTGCCTGTAGTCCCAGTTACTCAGGAGGCTGAGGCAGGAGGATTGATTGAGCCCAGGAATTTGAGGTTGCTGTGAGCCACAGCATTGTAGCCTGGGTAACAGAGTGAAACTCCATTTCAAAAAAAAGAAAACAAAAACAAATCAAGATTGATCTAGGATCTAGAATGTTCATTGTTACAGGCATGTTATTGCTTCTAGGCCCTCTCAGATGACAAAGTAAAGAAATATATGTTTAAACGATTTTACGTGTGCTCAAATTTTTTCTTTTTTCATGCAGGTCTTCCATGTTGACTCAGTTTTTTTCTTTTTAACTCCAGATTAGTATAAGAATATCTATGATTGGGTTACATTGTTTGCATTTGTTAGATCATGTCCTTGTCACTCAGGACACACAGTACTTCACCCAGGAGCTGTGTCATTTGCCCCTAATTGCACCCATTAGGTGGGAGCTAATCAAGTCCCTTCTCTAGTTTCCCCTACCTTCCCCCTACGTGAATTTAATGTGTTCTTATCTTATGTGGACTTATACTTGTTCATCTACTAGTTTCAAATTAGTATTGAGTACAGAAGGTGCTTGCTTCTCCATTCTTGAGATACTTTACTAAGGAGAACGTTCTTTAACTCCATCCACATAAATAAAAAAGATGTAAACTCTACATCTTTTTATGGCTGAATAGTATTCCATGGTATATACCACATGTCTCTAAAGTTTGTGTGCAATTTATATAAATTGAACTTTATGGATACCCTGTATATATACCACAGCTTATTAATCTGTCTGTGGGTTGATGGACACTTGTGTTGTTTCCACATCTTTGTGGTTATGAATTGTGCTGCTATAAACATTTGAGTGCAAATATACTTGTGATAAAATGATTTTTTTCTTTTAGGTAGATAGCTGGCAATGGGATTTGCTAGCCAGCAGGAACAAATTATAAGGTCCACTTTTAGCTCCATGAGGATTCTTCATATTTCTTTCCAAAAAGGTTATACCAGTTACAATCCCTCAACAGTGTATAAGCATTCCCTTCTCTCAACACCCACACTAGTATTTTCAGCTTTGGGACTTTGTGATATGGGCTATTCTCATTGGGGTTAGGTGATATCTCAAGGTTGTTTTGATATGCATTTCTCTGATGACTAGAGACGATCAGCATCTTTTGTTTGTTGGCCATTCATCTATCGTTTTTGGAGAAGGTTTGTTCATATCTCTTGCACTAGTGATTAATTGGGTTGTTTGTCCTTGTTAATTTGCTTGAGTTCTTTGTAGATTTTGGTCATTAGCCCTTTGTCAGATTCGTAACATACAAATATATTTCCACACTTTGAAGGTTGCCTTTTTGCCTTGTTTATTGTTTCCTTAGCTGTGCAGAAACTTTTAAGCTTGATCAGTTCCCAATTGTTTATTTTTGGTGTTGCTGCTATTGCCAATGGGGTCTTCTTCATAACATCTTTCCCTAGCCCAATATCATTAAGAGTTTTTCCCACATTTTATTCTAGACTTTTATAGTTTTGTGTCATAGATTTAAATCTTTATGCAGCATGAGTTAATTTTTGTACGTGGTGATAGGTGTGAGTCTAAATATCTCAGGGATGCCAGGCTGGTTCAACATACGCAAATCCATAAATGTAATTTACCACATAAATAGACATAGAAACAAAAAATACATGATCCCCTCCACAGATGCTGAAAAAGCATTTGACAAAATTTTGCATCATTTCCCATAAGAACACTTAAGAAAATAGGAATAGATGAGACAGACATTGCTTAAAGTGATGGAAGCTATCTACAACAAACCACAGCCAATATCATACTGAATGGAGTAAAACTGAAAGGATTTCCACTTACAACTGGAACAAGATAGGGATATCCACTATCACCACTACTATTCAGTGTAGTGCTGGAAGACCTAGCCAATGGAATCAAGCAAGAGAAGGGTATACAAATGTGGACAGAGGAGGTCAAACTTTCTCTCTTTGCTGATGATATGATCTTACACTTAGAAAACCCCAGGGACTCAACCTAAGACACTGGGAAGTAATCAATAAATACACTAACATCTCAGGATATAAAATCAATGTCCACAAATCAGTAGCCTTCGTAACAGTGTAACTAAGAATGAAAGATATAATACATTCACAGTAGCTTCAAAGAAAATCAAATACCGTGGAATATATCTAACAAAGGATATAAAAGATTTTTACAAAGAGAACTATAAAGCCCTGAGGTAAGAAATAGCAGAAGACGTTAACAAATGGAAGAACGTATCATGCTCATGGCTGGGAAGAATTAACATTGTTAAAATGTCTATAACACCCAAAGAGATCTACAGACTTAATGCAATTCCCATTAAAACACCAACATCATTTCACATGGATTAAAAAAAAAACATGAATAGCCAATACAACTCTAAGAAATTAAAAAAAAAAATCTGGAAGCATCATCTTACCAGATCTCACATTATACTACAAGTCTACAGTGATCAAAACAGCATGGTACTGCCGTAAGAATAGAGGCATATGTTTATGGAACAGAATATAAAATCTAGAGATAAAACCAGCCTAATATTACCATTTGATCTTTGATAAAGCAAGCAAAAGAATACACTGGGGAAAATAATCTTTATTTAATAAATGGTGCCTGGAGAACTAGGTAGGTACATGTAAAAGATTGAAAACTGGACCATACCTCTCACCACTTTCAATTCTTAATTAGGAATGTTCTTTATATTGGTAAAGGCAACTGTAACAACGCCAGATCTTAAGTCCCAAGGGACAGAATAAAAGTCTCTTTCCTACTTTAAAATCCCAATGAATTCCTACTAAATCTTTCTGGCATCTTTTAGGATATATGCTGACTACAGAACTGATCATTGTAGCCTAGAGAAATGAGATGTTCTTTTTGGGTTAAAACTGGGCCATATATTCTTCTGAGGTTTGATCTTGTTTAAACCCCATCGGCTCAGAACACTGCAAAAATGGATTTTCAAATGGTTGTTAGTGAAAAAGGAAAACCATATACTGTATGGTTGAAATGATAATTTTCTACCACAGTCAATTACCACTACTTTTATGAATTCAGAAATCCTAAAACTGGTTACCACTTACTGTGAAGTTTTTAGAGAAAACAAGATAGCTACTTTTATAAAAAGATGCATCAGTAAATGGCTTGAGCTCTATCTGTAGCAAATGAATGCTCCAAACTTCTTAAAATTGAATAGTACTTTACTATATCTTTTCATGTGATTATTTTCTGCTTTGAAGGTAGAAATGCAAAGAATATATATCCATTGTCAGATACAATTCAGGGTTGCTTTTAAAAATAATTTTACCTTTACGCAAAGGGAGCAATTAGGCTGGGGGCAGATAAAATGTGTTGTCCTTTGCTGTTGTTGCTACATTTTACTGGCTTCATTAGTTTTCCTATTTACCTCTTTGAGGAACACGTTTAAAGGGAACGTAGACAGTTTGCTATTAATTCATAAAAATGTTAAGGTAATTTCTTTTTTCCCCCACTTCAAGGAAATTTATACAATATATTAAAAAGTAAATAATACAGGATGGAAATGCACTGTAACTCAAACCCCCATGATCTGAAGTTGATTAGTACTTTACTATATCTTTGCATGTGGTTATTTTCTGTTTTGAAGGTAGAAATGCAAAGAATATATATTCATTGTCAGATACAATTCAGGGTTTTCACATCATCAGCCTTCCACGTCTCTTTTCAATTAAACCAGCAATTAACAGAATACAAATTCTAATGTAACATGTTTATTTTCAAACTCATTCCTTGCAAAGTCACACCAGTTTTAAGATATTAGTAATCCCTATAAAGGGTTGTATTCTGTTTTTATTTGAAGGCAATTACTGGTCTGGTTATACTTGTTAAGATTCTTTTTGCTTTTATTTCATTGCTTTTAAGAATATTGCTCATTCATTGTAGAGACCAAAAGGTTTACAAAATAAAATGGTAAAATTGTTTCTAATTTGAATTTTTAAAAGCCTTGGAGCATAGATTCCTGCGAAACATGTTTCAAATTATAGCTGAGCAACAAATATCTTGGATGACTTTTTAAATTTGAAATTCATTAAACAAATATAATCAAGTTTTAACTCTGAATTAAAACTTGCTTATTTGGAAGCTTTATAGAATTAGACTCAGAATTTTTTCTTTTCTTTTTTTTTTGTGGAGTGTAATGATACTTCTTTGAGTTATAAGATTTCTTTTGAGCTCTTTTGACAAGAATCTTTCCCTCTTCTTTACCTTAAGCAGTGGATACTGACCATAACTTCTTAATTTTTTTAAGGACTCTTAAAATCTTTCCCTTTTTAACATGCTGAATATTTTAAAAGTATTTAAATTAAATCTTAAAAATCTTATATTTAAGATTTTTACACATATAAAATTCAATTTAGGCTTAACATAGTCACTCAATATTTTAAACAAATTTTATTAACAAATACTTACTGACAACATCTGATATACTGGACATCACGATAACCACTTTTTCCATGTTTCCTCTTATTTACTATTTATATTTTAGTAAGATAGGTGTTAAAATCTCTGGTTTAGAGAGCAGGAAACTAAAGTCAGAGAACTCAATCAATTAAGGTCATACAGAAGATCTAGGAGACAAATCTGTCTACAAAAGATGACATACTTCATCTAAAAATTAAAAAAAAGGAGCCATTGCAAGAAACAAATACAAAAGTCAAAGTAAACATTGTTCTAGGATACGCTCCTCCATATTTCTCTCATGCTCACACATCTTGCTGAGTGTGCCAAAAATGTAAGGACCCAGGTCATTTGTGATGTCTCCTGAAAGAAAGAACAGGCTTTCTTTAAAAGCCATGGATTCCCCAATTGCAGAATTCTTCTGCATTTTCTGCCTCCTCTAATTGTCCCTTGCATGTAATGAGCACTTAGGGTATGTTTGATGTGAAAAGTCAAAGACAAAAAGTAAGTTAGTAAATGAACATATACCTTGAATGAATTATCCAATTATTATGCCTAATTGTGAGTCTTGATTATTCTGAAAAGCAAAACAAAATCAAACAAATATATTTACCAAAAATAACACCTAACATTTCTCAGTGTCTTCTTTGTGACTTGTAAGTTCTCAACATTTTTTGTTGTTTTATACCTTGCAACACTTTGAGCTAAGTAATATTATCCTTATTTACAAGTGAGGAAACTGAGGTCTAGAGGCATTAAATAGTTTACTTAAGGGTTCATAGCTAGTGAGGAGTGGAACCAGGTTCTGAATGACACTTCTCTCACTCTAACAGGCTTTTAAGAACCTTTTTAGGAAGTTACCACTACTTTTTGGTAATAAATAAGAGTGTTTATAGAGTCATTGTTCAGTATGCAGTTTTCATGGAGAAATGTAGAAAAAAGAATTTACAAGAAAAAGGTCTTTGATGATGCTTCTGATACATACATAACATAAATCTGAGGAAGATCCTGTCAAGGCAATAGGACACGTGATTGGGCAATTATCTACACATGTTATGTTAGGGTCATTTGTAGCTCCTAATTTTTATGAAAGTGGCTTTACCTTGGCAAGAATCAATGCTACAAATACTGTTCAAGGCCCAGTGTACGAAACCAAAGTCAAAGATGTCCAGATAAATAGAGTAAAATCAAAATTAAGAAATTGAGTAAGGCAACCACTCCAGAGCTTCCCTGGGTCAGTCTTTCATTTACGATTTAGGGTCACCCCACCCCACCCAACCCCGCTTTTGATATTTTCCTCCAAGCACTGAACATATTCCTCTTTTCTAGGAGTTTCCCTGGGAACACACATTTGGGGCTCTACAAACATCTAAAATTCAAGGCCTAACAATAGACCTGTAAGAACAAAGACAAAGGCAATTGAGGGAAGGATACCAAGTGAGAAAGAAATGCTAGGGTCAAAGTGAAAGGAAACCAAGCTGCCTCACTAAAAAGCTGTAATCCAAGCATCTTGCGCTTTCCAGGAGTTGCGTCTCAAGCTCTCCTGGTAACCAGGCAACGACGTTGTCAGGGTAACCGCGGAAGCGTTCAGGTCCGGGACTGGAGGAAGCCCTTTCGCGCCGGGGGCTGGTCTGGCGGAGGGAGGGCGTGGGAGGGCGAGCCGGGATCTCGCGAGAGCTGCGTGCGGCCGTCGGGAAGCGCCGTCGCGGTTGCCCTTAGGGATTGTAGTGGGGCTGCCCGGGGGCGGGGCCTGCAGCGCCGCAAATGGCTGCTCATCAAGGGATGACCACCGTCGCTCTGCGGGTTATGGAAGAAGCCCTGGCAGGGAGTTCGACGGCGGCCGGGAGTTTGACGGGCGGCGGGGGTTTAGCGGCGGCCGGGGGTTTGACGGCAGCCGGGGACGCGGCGGACGCGGCGGCCTCCGAGGGCGCCTACTACCTGGAGCGTATCCTTCTGGTGGAGGCGCGGCCTGCCGGCGCTGCCGCGGGCACAGGTGTTGCTGGCGAGGGCGAGGGCCTACCCACCACTGGGGGCGCGTTAGGAAACTTAGGGCCACCGGGCCGGCTGCGCGTCTGTTGGTCCTGAAGGTGGCGTCTTTGCCACCCAGACTCCCAGCCTCCTCCCTCCAAAATAGCTGCTTAATGAATTTCTCGCCTTTTGCAAGTGTAGGGTGCCCGGTGCCTGTTAGAAGAGTTGGGAGACCTTCCAGGGCCTCATACTTAGTAACCACTCAGTAAATTTTGAGTGGAATGTTGCTTTTTATGTGAGGAGACACAACAAACTGATTCCGCCCTCCTTTCAGTGAACAGGTTTATCCTAAGTAAGCACTCACGCTTTCACAATAAATTTCTTTAGGGTAAGCTTGGAAGACTAGGCAGAAGCCGCTGCCATTGGACCTCGACGAGCTCAAACTCAAGAATACGCAACTCCTGATGCCATGTAGAATGTCAGATTGTCCATTGCTTAAATTTTTGGTTTCTTTAGCATCACCTTCCTGGATAGATTCGATTTTGATTATTTAATAATAGTAGTAATTGCTCTTTTTTCTTGAGCAACTTAATGATCGAATAAACGAACAAATTTCAGACATGTTAGAAAGTAAGCAGTGGTGAGCAATTAGTGGGAGTCTCAGAAAAATTAACCATAGATGGCTAATTTGGTTCACTGTTTTCTTGTGTAAGGCTCCTCCTGTAGGTACATAGATTGATCTTACTGGACAGATGGGGAGGGTTCTTGAGAAAAATACATCTAACTCCTTTCTTCAGGCAGGTAAGAAAGAGATGGTTATCTGTTTTATTTTTAATGGTAGCAAGGAAACTCCAGTCTACCTTGTCTTACTTTTTGGTCCAACAATCATCCCTCCAACTTTGAGATTTCAGAGATCCAGAAATGATTCATTTTGTGAACTTTGACAAGCCATTCAACTGGTCCTAACTCAGGATCACTACACATCCATGTTATAGAGAGCTTTGGTGACTTCAGTTAAAATATTAAATAAAATAGATAGAATGATCTTGTAGAAATATAAATTTCAGTGGATTGAAATAACTTTGAATGAAATACCTGGGTTTATTTGTGAGAAATGAGGCTTTATTTTCTGTTTTCATAGCTCTAACAGGCTATTTTTTCCAGGAATATTACTTTTTATTTTTAATTAATTTTTTTTTTTCTTTTTTGAGACAGAGTCTCACTTTGTTGCCCTCAGTAGAGTGCTGTGGCATCACACCTCATAGCATCTGCAAACTCTTGGGCATAAGTGATTGTCTTGCCTCGGCCTCCCAAGTAGCTGGGACTACAGGCTCCCACCACAATGTCCTGCTGTTATTAGAGGGGTCCTGCTCTGGCTCAGGCTGGTGTGAAACCAACATTGCCGGCCTCGGCTTCCCAGAGTGCTAGGATTACAAGTGTGTTACTGTGCCTGGCCTGTAATATTCCTTTTTAAATTAAAAAATTGATTCAAATTCTTTCTGAGCTATCTATAGCAAGTATGAAGTGTCCTTACTAGTGAATGGCAACCAGTCATTTTGTAATTTTTATTAAAATTGTATAATTACATAGTTTGTAAACATGAGAATAATACAATGAGGTAGCTTTTGGCAAACATCTTTGTGAAATAAATGGTAGGATTCCAACATATGTAACTTTTAGTAATGGGAATTAGGTTTACTTAATTTGCAGGGAGATGACTGAGTCACAGCTACGAACAGGTAGCAGTTGCCAAATCTGTCTTAGGAAGACTTATGAATAATGAATGACATTTACAAAGATAAGTCTAATTTTTTAGAATTTTATTGTCCAGTTTGTGAACTATCTGCCCTTTTGAATTTTTTCTCTCTTTGATTAAGTCACTACTATTTTGTGTTTCAACCAAAGGGTAGTCAGGGGATGGCAAAGTTAAACATTTGATCAGTCTATTTTGCAATATTCAGTATTAAGGGAAGAGATTTAGTCATGGAAGAGTCTTTAACTCTTAGTTAAAATGAAGTTTGAGGATTACTTGTGAATGCCAATTATTCTTATATCCTCAGGCTTTTTTCACATGCATAATTAAGAGTTGCCTGTATAATGTTATTTGACATTGTTTCTAAAGGCAATTATGATAGTTGCTGAAGTGAGACTTACTTTGGTTTAATGTCTTTAGCTTTCAGGTAATTTAATTGAGCTACTGCAGTGGATAAATAAAAATTATATGCACAAATGAATCAGAAATCTGATGTCCTCTGCTTTGCATGTATACTTAATCACTTCTAATCTGCATTTGGCCCTGGACTTCCTTATTTATAACTGAAAAGATGCTCCTAGTACACTAGACAATGAATTATCAATACTAAGCAATCCTTTGAAAGAGGTTGACTTGAATTTTCCAGGAAATCATCTACTTTTATGCTTTTAAACATTCAAACATAAAGAACATGGTTGGACTAATGTGGTCCAAACCAGAAATACAGCCAGGATCCACTGCGGGGCAAATGCGTCATTAATAAAGGCCACATGACTTTTTATAACAATTTAGAGACTGTCCTTAGGAAAAAGGAATTCTTATCCCTGCAACATCCTTTCCTTGTAATGTCCTAGCTATAACAGTACCACCTTTTCTCTTCTGAGAACTTTGCAGTATGATTGCTTTATATATTTTAAACTTACATAAGGAAGATACAAACATATACAACAACATAGCTATCAGCAGAACTTTAAGAAACCTAGTTAGAGAGTGAGTACGTGAGTCCTCTGTGGAACTCTTCATTAGAAAAGTTACTTTTAGAATTTGGAAAGAAAGTTGATTGTCTTTTGTGAATGAATTTTATTTTAGAAATCAACCTACTTTAGGTAAGGTTCTCAATTGTATTACAGAGAAGAGACTACTTATTAATGTATGGCAGTACTCAATTCCAATTAGAAGATGCAGGCTAGGATGAATTTGTACTGAGGAAGCTAGAGGTTAATTGGTTTTCTTGTTATTTATCTAAAAGAAGACTTTGTTCAAGGTAGAATAATAGAATATGTGAACCCTAGGAAAGAATACTGTTTTTGTTACCTACCTCCCTTCACTGGAGTCACAGCTCCTCTAATTAACTTTTAATTATTACATATTTCTAGGCATTCTAATATTGCGAATTTGGCTGCTTACATTGTGGCTTTAAGTTTTCCAGCCACTGAAAAGGTCTGTCCTGCCTCCAGCAGCTCTTTCTGAGAGTTGAGTAAGTTTAAGCTAGTCCTTCCAAGCTCCTCAGCTCTGGATGTAGTCCCAAAGTCAACTGTTTTTGAAACTGCAAAATTGAGGATTCCAGACTCTGAAATACAGAAATAACACTAGATCGATGGCCCATCTGAGATGCGTGATGTCTTTTTAAGTACCTTATCTGTCCAGTCTTTAACTGCAATGTAATGTTTATTGATACTTTTAATTAAAATTGAAGTTTGTCATTTGGCTTTTTATTATTTTGTTGTGTATTTTTAACATTGGTTTTTTGTAAAATTAAAGTTTAGTAAGTGAAAAGAATTATAAATATTATGCATAGATTTCTTTTTGTCTTTTTAAAATATAATCATTCCCTTAGATAAACGTCTTAGACTTTTTTGTTCTGTTATAAAGTGATACTTCTCTGGAATATTTATAGTATTAAGTGAAAAAACATTTTTAAATTCCTTAATAATTTTAAATTATATACTCTTATCATTTCAAAACTTAAATTGTACATGGTGCTTAGATATTAGAATATATGTACCCTACATATATTTAAATCTGAAGGGTAGACAGTCTGAATGTAGAATCTAGATCAAGAGCCGTGTTAGTAAAGCCAGAGTGTTGGATTTTACATGTATGAAAGTCATAGGTTATTTGAAGAGAAAAACGTTTGTGTTTTGTGTCCTCTAGTGTAGGCAAACTTTAATGTGTGTATGAATTATCTGTGGACCTTTAAAAGAAAATTCTAATTCAGTCAAGGAGAGGGCTGAAAGTCTGCATTATTAACTAGCTCATAGGTGCTGCCGGTGCTGCTGTGGCCTAAGGAGTACAATAAATATCTTGACCTTTATTTAGCCTTTACATTTTCAGATAGAAGTATAATATGTAGAATCCATATTTTTGAATTTCCTGGCTTAAAAGCTAGAAATACACCACCACCCACCATTAGAACTATGAGTCTTACATGCTGAAAAAAGGGTTATTTTCTAGTTTCTGAGGCAGAAGATCTGCAATAGCTATTTAGGACCGGGGTGACCAATAAATTTCCACTTTTCTACTAGCTTCCTAGTATGTGGTATTAATGAGAACTGAGACCTCATGAAAACTCAGTGGTATTGAATGCAGGGAGCAAACAGCAATGGGGAAAGTGACCATAAGCATGCCTGTTATTTGCCATCATTGGTTTATATTATTCAGTTAACTTACTTTATTTAAACTAGCATTCCTAGGAAAAAGAACATGACTATGATGTTTGCTATTTATACCTCTTTTATTTCAATTTAATAAGTAAAATGTTGATCATGGAGGTTCCAAGCCCGATTTTTGATTGTATACATTGGTTTTGCAGTGATGGCAAATATTATAAAGTGATTTCTATCTATATTAGTTTTGGAAAATCATGTAAAAATATAATAGCTATATGTCTCACTCCAGTTCTTTATAACAATGCTGTTGCTCCTGGCATTGATCACTACCTACAAATGCAGCAGTGGAACAGACCAGCATGTGAGGAACCTTGTGTGCTGCTCACATCTGAAAATTGTTCTTGGTTTCTGTCTCTGGACCATTTGCAGAATGTTGTTTGTCACTCCTTCATACCAACTGTCACTTCATGCTCTGTTATACCTAGCTATAATACTGCTTGAGTCTTCTGGCCATTGTGTCTTCTGTAGTATGGTCATGGGTTTTGGGCTCCCTGGCAGTTTTAGTATGGGGGTTACATTGGTCAATTTTCTGATAGGGTCTGCAATGTCAGGATCTGGTACAGATTTTAGTAGTGCAGAAACTACCAGTTAGTCCACCCATGGTGACCAAGTACCAGGGAATTGATTCATACTATGCAAACTCACAAGTGCTACTAAATTCCTTCCAGAGCCAAGTAGAGATTTGGGAGGAATGGAAGCCTCAGTCTGCGTCCAGGTTATGGCTCTTGACTACAGACCATGGCCTGGAAATGGATAGTGCTTTGGGCTGTGGCTTCAGAGCAGGGAGGCAAGGGAGCCATAGACAGTACCCTGGGCAGAAGCAAACTGGAAACTCAGGCACAGTGTTGTCAAGTCAAGGTCAAGCAGACAGATAGACAAGAAGCAGACTTGAGGGGACTACAGTGTAGAAAAAAAATGAATTAACTGGAATTCAGTGGTGTTATTTGAAGGACTATTGGGCTGGTAGGGGCAAGTGAGTTTTGTAAGAGTTCAGAGTCAGCTTGGCATTAAGAAACTGATTTTAGGGCGGCGCCTGTGGCTTAGTAGGGCGCTGGCCCCATATGCCGAGGGTGGCGGGTTCAAACCCAGCCCCAGCCAAACTGCAACAACAACAAAAAAATAGCCGGGCGTACAAGTACAGGTGTACTTGTGGCAGGTGCCTGTAGTCCCAGCTGCTCGGGAGGCTGAGGCAAGAGAATCACGTAAGCCCAAGAGCTGGAGGTTGCTGTGAGCCGTGTGACGCCACGGCACTCTTCCTGAGGGTGGTAAAGTGAGACTCTGTCTCTACAAAAAAAAAAAAAAAAAAGAAAAAGAAACTGATTTTAAGCCAGAATGCAGTGGAAAAATAACTTAGCATGTGAACTGTCACCAGCTTAATTGTATCTGTTTGCTGGTGAGCAGTATTACCTAAGAGATTAAAATTAAGAAAGTTGCTCAGTAAAGTAGAACCAGAGTAAAGGGTTTATCTCTCAGATGATTCTTGATGAATTGCTTTTTCTACTCTGACAAGATTGCTGACCAAAATGGTGCTTTCCCAAGACTTGCACAGGGTGGTACTCTGCTAGATCCCCAAGGGGCAAGAGGATCAACATCTGTACAATATACAGTGTTCTCTTCATGAGAACCCAAGAGTATAATGTCTCTCAGGCTTTGGAATCAGAAAAGGGTGTATCTGCTTGAGTGGGTACTGAATGAGCGCCTGATTCCATTCTACTTTTTACCCTAACTGCTGTGAAGCTTAGAGTGCAATCTGTAGTTTACCTTTAACAAAGCTTATGAGACTGATGGCATATTCTACATCTTTACCTTTATCTTGTTGTACTGTTTTCCTTTTCTCCGTTTACCAATTCATTTATTGTTATATTTTATATGTTATACATATTTATAAACTACAGAATCACTTTGATGTGAGATTGGTATTTGTCCATGTCCAGATAACAGATGCATATACACAATGTGCGGTTTATGCTTTCATTTCGAATTTATGTTGCCTTATGACACTACGTATATTCGTGTGAGTCTTATTGGAATCAAGGTGGAAATCATTAGATGGTTAATAGTCAAAGAGATAAGAAATGTCGTTTCTCATGCATTTGGGTTGTGAAAAATAATTAAAATACTAGTTAAAATTTTGTATTTTAGGCTGGGTGTGGTGGCTCACTCTTGTAATCCTAGCTCTCTGAGAGACTTGAGATGAGTGGATCACCTGAGTTCAGGAGTTGGAGACCACCCAGAGTAAGAGCAAGACCCCGTCTCTACTAAAAAATAGAAAAATTTGTGGGGCTTTGTGGCAAGTACCTGTAGTCCTACCTACTCACCTACTCAGGAGGCTGAGGCAAGAGAGTGGCTTGAGTTCAAGAGTTTGAGGTTTCTGTGGGCTGGGTAGATGCCGTGGTGTTCTAACTAGGTTGATAGAGTGAGAATTTCTTTCTCTCAAAAAAAATTAATTTTAGATATCTAGATTCATAGGCCATATTGGGGACAAAATTTAAGCAAATAAAATTACATGTATTTACCAAGTTCTAGTGAGATAATTGGCTCCAATACTATATTTTAAGATCAACTAAAATTTTGATACAATAATTTTATTTCATACTTATTAAGATTAAAACTTGACAGGATATTCAGAAGTCACTGTAACTGAAGCATCTGAAGAGGATTATGAATATGAAGAGGTAATTTGTTAATTCTGAATATTCTATAAATTCATTGCTGTCATTCTCATGAAACATTCACTTTATTTTCTGAAATATATAAGCATATTTTTCCCTTGAGAGAGACTAACTTTTTATCTAAATTTAGCTAATATCAATATATTAAGAGCGAGATGTGAAACCTGTATTTAAATGTTTATATTGGATAAAACATCTGGCTTTTTAGGTTTTCCGATTAATTGTTCTTTGGAGTCAGCTCCTTATCACTTGCCTTCTGGAGCCATGGCATAGACTCTCATCTCTGTTCAGGAGGTATTTGCTGCCATTCAGTCTGCTCTTGGCTGGGATTCTAGATTCTCACTACTCAGTTGGAACTTAGGCGTTATGCTTTCTTCCAGCTTAAATGTACTTCCATCTATGTAGTTCTTATCTCAAAGCTTCTTTTATTTCATACTTTCCATGAGGCTTATCATTATTTCCACACATGGAGTATAAAGTCACACCTAGATGACAGAGCCATGAATGAAACTTTGGGGCAAGACTGGTAAGCTTGGGAGAACAAGAGACAGTACAAACACGGGAGATGAGTTTTTCATTGCTGCTGATAAAACAGAGATAGTATGTATCATATGAAGTTCCTGAAAGAGTTAATAAATGTGAAGGGCTTAAAACTGTGATCAGTACATAAAAAGCAGGTAATAAGTGTTAACTGTCATTAAAATAATTATAGTACATTGTATTTCAAGATTTCAACACTGAGTTTTGCTTTGTTTTTAATAAACTAGAGTTTGTAGTTGGTAGTAGTTATGAAAAAGTAATGGTGGAAGATACCTGGGATGGGGAGAGAATGGCAGCATTTAGGGGAGCCTGATTTTTTTTTTCCAGCAGAATTGTTAGATGACATTTGCCATGGTAGATGAAAGCAGTTGCCCACATGCTAATCTTGACTTTATTTTAGGTGACATTGAGTGATGTTTACAAGGAAGTCAGAACGCTGCCTGCTTGTTAGTTATCCATTATTCATAGACCTTCAGAATGACATGTGTCTTACATAGTGGCATATTTTCTTATCCTTTGCTATGTGAATAAAAATTATTTCTGAGATGAAATAGGGGACTTTACATTTCTCTTCATTCTTTTTATCCTTTTCGTTATCTGTGACCTAGATACCAGATGACAATTTCAGCATTCCAGAAGGTGAAGAAGATCTGGCAAAAGCAATTCAAATGGTCCAAGAACAAGCTACAGATACTCAAATTCTGGTGAGAATTGGGAACACTACTGCAGCCTATACATTAGCAGTAATACTTTTTATAGGAAGTTTTAAAACTCATTAACATTTTCAATACTTTACCTTACTTATTTAATGCAGTTCTGCCGTGTCTTCTTCATTTCTGTTTCTTTATTATCAAGCCTTCACTTTTGGTAAGACATCATGTTCCCTCTTTGTGTTGTGATTCTCCATATCATGGTCACTCTGGCATGAGTCTACAGGGAACACTTAACATATTTTGACTTTTCTTATGAGGCTTTAAGGAAAATTGTGACAGATGCTTTTTAATTACAATACTAGCAATTAAAAATATATAAAACTGATGGTATTCCTGTAAAATTGAAAACTCATTCAAAAATTGAAAATCCTGATACAAAAAATGCTTTGAAAAGCATTTTTCATATCTGTATAAAGAAGGATGCTTTTATTTAATGATTAAACTTTTATATACTGAGTGATATAAAGGACATTTTAATACCCTTATTCAATTGCAGATTTGACTTCCTCAGTGCAAAATAGTAAGACTTTACCTCATGTTATACTCTGGGTCAATCTGTCCATATTCTGTAGACTTCCTCAGTCTAGGAATCTAGTAATTCCTTTTTAAAATATCCTCTCAAAATAGAAAAAAAAAAAAAAGCTGAAAAAGAAGATTTCATGAAGCCAGAATGGATTACATCCATTTGTAAATGAATGGCTCTAGATCATAGTAAATGGCAGTCTTTCATGCATCCTTTCAATGAGTTCCTTCACAGAGCGAGATCTGCTGCCTAGACTTATTAGTCTGTTGGATATCTCAATGCAGTAATTTATAGGAACAGTTTTAAAATACAGCATTTTGAATGAACTACAACTGATATGTTTATTGATTGTTCATCATTTTCTTGCCTTTACAACCTTAAGAACCTCCAGAAGGGTTTTTAAAAATGCCTTATATATCAATTATTTTTATCAGTATTTGGTAGACAGACCTAATATAGTGCTTGACACATAGTAGGCAATAAATAAATAGCAGTTGAATTAGTGGATAAATTAATCCTTGAATGAAAAAAATTATGAATGAGACTGTAATTGCTTCTTTGTATGGTGGTATCATGCTAGAACAGCCATCTCTAACCTTTTCAGAGACTGGTTTCATGGAAGATAATTTTTCCATGGATTATGGGGGGGATGACTTCAGGATGATTCAACCACATTGCATGGTATACTTTACTTCTATTATTATAACATTGTCATTATAATGAAATAATTATATAACTCACCATAATGCACTCTCTCTGCTAGGATAATCTGTATTTGCAGTCACTCTTCACTGCCTCATCTTCATCTCAGATCATCAGGCATTAGAGTCTCAAAAGGAGCAAACAACCTAGATCCCTTGCATGCACAGTTTATAGTAGTAGGATTCACTCTCCTATGAGAATCTAATGTCACTGCTGATCTGATAGGAGGTAGAGCTCAGGAGGTAATGCCAGTGATGGGGAGCGGTTGCAGATACAGAGAAAGCTGTGCTCACTTTCCTGCTGTTCATTGGCTGCTGTGCGGCCAGTTTATAACAGGCCATGGACCTGTACTGGTCTATAGCCTGGGGCTTGGGAACCACAGTGCTGGAAGATGTTTGTAGATTCAAAGATGAATCAAAAGAGGACAACTGGGGAAGAAGTACAGTGTTTAGCTGTTACATCTACCAGCCAAAAAGCAGTAGTTAGTCTTTTATCAATTTATTGGAAGCTTTTCTTTGTCCTAACCTTGTAAGAATGTCCATTCTATATTTCTGGCATGTTTGTACCTGGTTGAATCTCTTTTAGGTTCTTTTTGCCTGGATTTTTGGTTTTTTGGAGAAATAGGGCTATGTAGAAAATTCACAAAAGTTTCCTTCAAGATGCTAAAATTAAACATAAATTTCATTGTAAGCATATATCAATTATATCTTTTAATTTGCTTTTTATTACTATTGTGTATTTTAATCTCTAAAAATTAGCTTTAATTGTACCATGGACTCTTCTAAATAATATTTATGGCTTATTACATATATTTTCATTTGTTAAGAATTTATTGTATTTGTTTATAAATAAGATACATTATCTTCTATGACAGGGTGCAGTAGTCCCTATGCAATGGAACTTTAAAAATTTTCCTTAAAGATTGTAAGTAAAAGGTTATGATACCTTTTGTAATAGTAAGAAATAGTTTTATTTGATAAAAAAATTAACAAAGATTACTTAATAGTTGATATTAAAACAAGTTTTTATGATTTTCTTTAAACTTTGGTAACATGATTAAATATTTGAGAATTGATTACATTGTTTATTTTATAAACTTTAGATTGTGTATTTGATATACTGTCATTTTCCTTGGTAGGTACAATGGTCCGAGATCTGTTTGTTATATTTAATGTGACTAGAAAAAAATTGAGAAGATATCAAGTGTTAATCTCTAACAATTGTGTAGTTTGGTTATATTGTCCATTGTTTCTTGAAACCAAAATCTTTTCCAAGTGTGTATGGACATGGGCGTATTTTTTAGATCTTTGTGTGTGTATATACTGGGGGTGCCAAAAAATGTATACACATGTTAAGAGATGTTTTCTGTGTATTATGAACACTAATGGTAATTGCTTTTTAGTACCTCTTATAATTGCAGAAGTCAAAGGTGACCTGTGTACATCTTTTGCTATTGGTACTCATTCAAGGTCAAACAATAAAGTTCTCGAACTCATCCTAGAAAAAAGTGCTACATACCTCATAGCTGAATATGACAATGGTCGCCTTTGAACTACTCCCCTTGGGAAGCTATGCTCTATGGCAGCACCTAGGCGCCCTTCGAAGCACTTTTGAAAGCCTTTTCCTCGAATGACTATCATAACTGATTGTTGTACGGTATACAAAAACACAACAGAAGTGAATGCCACTAAGCAAGACATCATCACACATAGACACAAAGGCACTTGTGAAATACCGATGTACCTGGTTATGAAACCGCACTGAGTTGTACAGTGCTGCCAACTCCAGCACACAGTTGCAATTCACGAACTTAATTGTCAGACCCTGTACAATGACAGCTCTGACGGCCATTCCAGAAAGAGTTCCGAAATTGCTTTGAAGGGTAGACTAGGCACTAGTGTCGGCACTAGTGTCGGCACTAGCTTCCCAAAGTGAGTACTTGGAAGGTGACTGTAGTGATATTCAGCAATGAGTTTATGTAGCACTTTTTCTAGGATGAGTTTACGAACTTAATTGTCATATCTTGCATATTAAGTATTGCAATTTTAATACAGTTTTTTCCTTTCTTAAATGGTTTATACATTTTTGGCACCCTGTGTGTGTGTGTATGCACATATACATACACAGAAGGTATGTGCATATGTACATATACACGCACACTTACATTTTTTATATATATCATATATGTATGTAGAGAGTGTGTGTAAGTATATTCCTTAGAGAACTTGCATGTAATTTTATGAAATGAAAATCCTACTGAGATTTAAGCTGGGTATCACCTCTAAACTCTGAGAATTCTTATGAGTATATTATTAATTTTTTTGTTAATTCTCTAGCCTCTTTTGGTCTTGGTTTTCTGTTTTGTTTTCAGCATGCAATCTCAAAGGTCCTTTGTATTTCATCATTCTGTAATGACTTCCGATTTTTATAAAATTAGAATTTTGATCTTTACAGATAACAGTGGCAGGGTACCCAGATCATACAATTGTTAAATTACCTGACATCTGTCCTCCTCTGCCGTCTTCTTCTCTTGAACTTTTCCACTCGACTAAGAATTTAAGTAGAATTTAAGACATTTCTTTGGAATACTCAAGTACTTTTGAAGAAGACCAGTTGATAGCTGATCCAAGCTAAAGTGTTACTTAGCACATTTATCAGTAGTTTTCAAAGTACTGTGGAAGGTTATCTGAGGGTCCCTAGACCCCTTTCAGGAGTTTTAAGTTGTCCTCCATTTTCCAACTACACATATGCCTGAGGTTCTTCAAATAGCTCAACCAAGACAACTATTTCAACAGGTTGAATGTGGAAGCAAATATGGGGATTATCCTGTTTGATCTACACATTAAAAAGATTTACAAAATTTGTAACAGTGTCATTCTTCTCAATTATTTTTTTTTCTGTGTCAGAAAATACATGGCTTTTTTAAAATAAAAAACGTTAATCTTTGTTACCGTGTAAAAGTTTTATCATAGTTATTTTAAAGTAAATATATATTTGAAAATGTAAGTTCTACCGTGGTAAGTCTCGATAGGTATAATTCACAGAAATGAAAGATCTTGGATGTCTTCAGTAATTCGTAAGAGTATAAAAGTGTCTGTGAACCTATAGTTTGAGAAGTTTTATGGAGTTGAATTCTAAGATATTTTTATTATATTGATTAAAAATTAATATAAAATATTTTTCTTGCTAAGAATTATGTTGGTATAATAAAAATGCATCCTAGTATTAGTAAATTTTTATTCCTTTTATTTAGATCTAATTTCTGAGGAACTAGTGCCATTAACAAATCTGTGTGTCATAATGTTAATGAATGAAATACATAATGTTTATTACTTTTATAAGTTCAGTTACTGAGTCACAATTAAAAGAGGCTGTTTGGCATTATTGAGATCCTACTCTCTTAGGATGTGCACATGTAATTTCAATTGAAAAACCAGGCCTTTTTTTTTTTTTTTTGAGACAGAGTCTTGTCCCTGGTTGAATGTCATGGCATCATAGCTCACAGCAACCTCAACTCTTGGGCCCAAGAGATCCTCTTGCCTCAGCCTCCCAAGTTGTAGCTGGGGCTATAGGCATCTGCCACAGTGTCTGGCTAGTTTTTTTTTTTAAATTAAGCGATGGGGTCTTGCTTTTGTTCAGGCTGGTCTCGAACTCATGAGCTCAAGTAATCCACCTGCCTCAGCCTCCCAGAGTGCTGGGATTACAGCTGTGAGCCACCATACTGGCAGAACTAGGCTCTTTTTGCTCAAAGCCTGGCCTATAGATTATCCAAGCCAGTATACTTGACTTAATGTGTAATAAAGAATTGATAAAATGAAGTTACAAATAAAATAAGATGTATTTTTTTTTTTTTTTTAGAGACAGTCACTCTGTTGCCCTTGGTAGAGTGCCGTGGCGTCACACAGCTCATAGCAACCTCCAGCTCTTGGGTTTAGGCGATTCTCTTGCCTCAGCCTCCCGAGTAGCTGGACTATAGGCACCCACCACAATGCCCAGCTATTTTTTGTTTCAGTTTGGCTGGGGCTGGGTTTGAACCTGCCATCCTCGGTATATGGGGCCAGTGCCCTACTCACTGAGCCACAGGTGCCACCCAATAAGATGTATGTTTTAAGACCACTTGGATTTTAGTATTTATTTTCTTTTCTCACTAGTCAATAAGTTTTCAAAGAAATAGTGTAGTTCCAAGTATGTCAAGATGCTTAACTTGGATATGGTTTAGTACTATTTTGCAATTTAAAGTTTACTTAGTTTTATGCCCTTACTGCTCTCTTATCCTTCAGGCCTTCAGCCCTCCTTAATCTACCTTAGCTCTACCCCCTCTTCTCTTACCTGAGCTATTTGTGAGCTGCTGGTACTGTTCTTTCTTCTGATCTCACCTAAAAGATGTCTCTAAACACAAATTTGAATTTATCTCACCTCAACTTAAATTCCCAAAGTCTCCACTCTTCCACCTGCCTTTGCTTTCTTGCTATGCTTCCGGTCTAGCTTTTCATCTTTGTCTTTGGTACTTTCTGCATAAGACCCTGAGCCTGAATGACTGAACTCCTTGTTTTTGCCTCAGATGTTTTCTTGCCTTGAATTTCCCTTTATCCTCCGTAATCTGTTAAGCCTCTTATCTTCTATAGTGTCCAACTTAAGAGTGTCTTTAAAAAGCCTTCATTCACCTATCTAAGTCAAGGGCAGTACTTTTGTTTTTCATGTATTGCTTTACCATGCAGATCTCTATTGTAATCATAACACGATATAGGGACCTCTCTACTTAGAAAATGTCAGCTTTAGAACTTTTACAGATAAAATGAGGGTATGTCCTAGAGCACGTTTGTTCAGCAGATTTCTGATTCACATGTACATAGAATAGTTTTTGATAATTCAGCAATCTGTAAATCTGCAAAATGAGCCACATTTTGTTAGTTTATATAGTGCTTGCTTTTTTGGGTGCTTATTGTGATATGTTTTATTAATCTCATAATTAAGTTAGCTACAAAATCATGAGGTAATATATATAATGAATATAAATATATAATTGAGATAAAAGAACCACTTAAAGTACATAAATATACATAAGGGTTGTATGTATGATATCGTAGATTTATAACTGGCTTTTATAATCCAACCTTATAGCAAATTCAAGAGCTGCTGTGTTGTAATGTCTTGTTTTTACTCAATTATTCTTTCAATTCCATTAATGTATAATGAATATTTACTTACAGCTATATTATGGCATCACATTAAAATGATATACAGTAGAGTCTCTGTAAGTTGCCCACCCAAGGAATTGTAACAAATTGGTCAACATACAGAAGTGGTCACCATAAGGGACTAGGCTTGCTGTACGGATACATACATGCGGTACATATACAGTCTATGAAAATTGGGTCAACTTAAGGAGGTGGTCAACTGTGGAAGTTCAACTGCATAATCTTCTGTGCTAGTAACCACCGTACTGCAAAGACTTAGAAGATAGGCATTTGTCCTCTGCTACTTTGAGATTTTTCCATAATGTTTTATTATAGGATTCTGCACATTGCTATTATAATGTCTTTTTGATATTTAGAAAGAATGTTTCTATTTGAGTTTTAAGAAATAATTTAAAGCCCTATATATTTTTGATTTTTTTATAGAACCTACGTTTGCCTCAGTTCACCAGTATTATGAATGACATAGCAGCTACTAGTAATGAACATGAAGCATTAAATTATGTGTAGCACTTTTGAAAAGAACCATTTGGGGTAACAAAAATCTTCTTTCCTCAGTGCATTTCTATATAAATATTTTGTATATTCTGTGCCTGATAGATGATCCTTACCAGGTTAGGGAAAAGAAGGAAGAAGGAAAATTTGCTGCCCAGTTTCTCTAGGGGAAAATAGATCTGTTTTTTGAAATGATCAGCAAATAAATTAGTGATTTCTTGTCAGTGAAAAAAATGAAAGCACTTAAGAGACAATGATGTTTGATATTTTTAAGAAACTATTTGTACACTGACTTATGTGCTAATGGCTGTCTAAAATTTGTCACTCGCTGAAATGTCTCTATTATTTAATTTAGAGGTCTGAAAAATTTTTCTGTCAAAATAGTAAAAACAAGTTAAGTATCCCTTATCCAAAATACTTGGGGCCAGAAGTATTTTTTTTTGGAATTTTTTTGCATGTACATAATGAGATATCTTGAAGCTAGGACACAAATCTAAACATGAAATTCATTTGTGTTCCATATATACCTTGTACACATAGCCTGAAGGTAATTTTATACAATATGTTACTGAGTAATCAGTAGGCTCATAGCCTGACATTCATAGAAGCCAACACCATGGCACTAGCCTTTGAGAAAATAAAAGCTTTCCAGTCGATTGTCAGGAAACAGCAGAGAAAGCTCAGATCTGTCTTGCTGAGCTAGGGGTTGAGTCATTTTACAAGTGTAGAGTAAACGGGGTGATCTGGTTGAGTCTTGCGGTGGGATGATGTCAAGCTCCATCTGGTTAGATCTTGGACTCTGTCATGTGATACTGGCCTCTTAATTCAGTTCCTGCTCCTCAGTCTGGTCTAGGCACTTAGGTTTCACCTACGGTTGTGTGCTTGGTTCATCTAGGTGTATTCAGGTTATGTGACCTGCAGTTCCATGGCAACCGAAAAGCTACTTACAATATTACATGAAAGTTGAGGCAAATTGGTCTGGTCTGGTTACAAAATCTTTAACAATTTTATGTATGAAACAAATTTTGTGTTAAATACATTCTTATAGAATTTTTGACTTGTGACTTCATCTTAGTGCTCAAAAATTTTTGGCTTTTGCTTAGACAAAGGACCCAAGAGAGACTTTTCCAACTTGGGTCTTTCCCTTTGCCAGAGGCTCTGGTCCCTTTTTCAGAATACTGTATTCCTTTCTGTCTAATAAAATCCTATCTTACCACTAAAATATGAAAATTAAAAAAAAATTTTTTATTCCTTTCTGTCTAATAAAATCCTATCTTACCACTAAAATATGAAAATTAAAAAAAATTTTTTATTCCTTTCTGTCTAATAAAATCCTATCTTACCACTAAAATATGAAAATTAAAAAAAATTTGGCTTTTGGGAGTATTTCAGATTTGGATGTTTCAATAAGGGATGCTTAACATGTATTTTAGGTTTTAAGGGCTGTAAGGTCTCTGTGGCAAGTAGTCAACTGTCTTCTACAGTGCAAAATTGGCCATAGACAATATGTAAGCAAATGGCTATATGTTCTAATCAACTTTACAGACAAGAACAGTTTACTGAATCCTGATCTAGTTATAAACTTCTTTACTTACAGTGTAGACCAGTGGTGCAAGCTTCTTTTATCATACATTATTTTTCCCATGAAGGTACCGAAAATAAAAATTGTGGTATGTATTTTTATAGTGATAATTCAAAGAATTGAAGGTCCATATATCTTCCTCCTTCAAAATGTGTTATCTGTTGTTGTGAGGTCAAATTCCCAAAATTGTGATATTCCTTTTCATTAACGAAATTAAAAGGTTCATATACTTTTTTCCTCTTTTAAAACCTATTACCTGTTATTGGGAGGTTAAGCTGGCTTCCAAATTGTCCTTCAGACATCCAATTATACTCTTGCCTCAGGTGCTTTTCACTTACTGAAGCTGTATCTGGTACACGAGTCACGCTGTCTTTTTGTTTAGATTTATGGAGGATAACACTTTTTGAATGAAATCTTTTTCTACCATCTTACATACGCAGCAACCCAGTTCCACTCACACTTGCCCTAGGCCTGGCTCTCCCTATCCTCAATCCTTTGCTTTTCCCCCACAGGCACTTAGTGCTAGCTGCTGTACCCTGTATTTTTTGTTTAGTTCCTATCACATTTTCACTTGACTGTTAGACAGGAGGACAGAGACTTGCTTTTCTCTGCTTTATCTATAATGATTAAAATAGTTCGTAACACATAATATCTAACAAAAGTTGTTGAAAAAATAAGTGGATGAATGAATGAATGTCCTGTTATTACTCAAAGCATTGATGCTTTAAAAAAATAAATAATTGCACATTTAAATTTCAGGAACAGAAAACAGTTCTTCCTTCAAAGCATGCAGTACCTGAAGTAATAGAAGATTTTCTCTGCAATTTCCTGATCAAAATGGGAATGACCAGAACTCTTGATAGCTTTCAGTCTGAATGGTAAACAATTATGTGGATAAATAGTTCTCTAGTAATGCTAACAACATTTAATGTGTATTTACTTATTTATTCATTTATTTATGTAGAGACAGACTGTCACTCTGTCTCCCTGGAGGGAGTGGTAGCATCATAGTTCACAGCAAACTCAAATTCTTGGGTTCAAGTGAGCCTCTTGCCTCAGCCTCCCAAGTTGCTGAGACTTCAGTCACATGACATGTTTTTCTGTTTTTAGTAAAGATGGGGTTCCACTCTTGCTCAGGCTGGTCTTGAACTGCTGAGCTCAAGCAATCCATTGATCTTGTCCTCCCAGAGTGCTAGCATTATAGGTACATGTACACTTTTAACTAAAATCTTAACAGACTTTGAAATGACTCAGTTCATATAAAACAGATAACTTTTCTCATGTCTACCTCTGAAACAACACACATGCACGCACACTCACACACACACAAAATCAGAATTAGCAGTTGCAAATATATTTTCATTAATCACCTTTCCCAAATATTGAAGTTTAAGTGATTGTTTTTTTAAATCAAGAGAATGGAATATCTCCTGGAGTTACAGGGTGCAAAGCTATTTTATGAAATACTTTCCTAATATTTTTGTGTAATTAGTAAGGATATTACTTCCTGTATTTTGACTCCTACTAATAGTACTACTTTACTTGTTTTAATTATATTATAATGGCTGCCTTTTTCTACTCAAATGATTCCTTGGCTGTACATATTTTTTCATTTGTAAGTAAATGGAATTGTATTTTAAAATATTATATAAACACTAGATTTTCTTGTCATAGCTTAAAATTTAATAACTTATTGGTTATGAAAATCAGCAGGCATGCTATCTTTATTCATTTCCTCTAGTAATAATGTTACGAGCCATGTTTTCAAATTGCTAACATTCTTTAGCAAAGTATTATTAAATGATAGCATATGAAAATGTTCAATCTTTGAGAGTCTTTGCATATTATACAAGGAGGGATTAATATGATATATAAAGATGTGTATAGTGCTTTTGGACTAAGTCCATTTTAAATAGACAATTTGTAATTACTGCTAATCCAGCTATGGTGTAATTTTTATTTTTTGACTATTTGGTTTTCATACACTGTGGATATGTACATCTAATATTAATAAATTTAATGAGGAGAACCAGTTTTTATTAATACAAACTAAGAACAACACTAAGTTTTTAGGTAGAAAAATAATATTGCTTCTTTTAAATCTGGAAATTGTGTGAGTTGAAAATGATTTTTATAAAAATGTCCCTAAGAAATAGTTACAAATAGATTAGAAAATACATTTTTGTGAAAGACGGTAAATGATTAATTTCCAGGATTAATTACGTGAAAGTACCTTTTTGTCTTCTAAGAATGTGTGTTAGGACATGTAGTGCTTACTTGTTAGGGCCAGTCCTAAATGTGACATGATTCCCTTAGAGAAATCTGGATCTTAGTATCCTCTTCACAGTGAGGTGATGGTTGTCATATTAGATGAGATGATGGTGTTAGGATTTAAAAAGCCTCCAAGTAGGCATATGTAATATTATAATTATAGGGTAAAATTTATTAAAGTATCTCTTTGTAATATGGGTTTAGGAATATTGTGGTTCAGATAATTTTATCCTTTTCCCTAATTTTCAAGTTTCAATGAGATTATACTATGTTGGATACTTTTTTTCATATGAAGCATTTTAAAAAATTTTGATCAGAAATCTTTATCTGTTCTACTTAGTAGAATTGTAGGAATATCAAATATATTATTTTTTATCATTTTTATTATAGAAAAAGATGCTTCGATATTATCATTGCTGTGAACTAAATCTTATAAAAGGTGACGAAACAAGGTTTTTCCATTGTTAGTTTGTGAAAAGCAAACAAAACACAGGGCAGTAAAATTTCACTTAATGTTCTTTCAGTCCTCAAGCAGAAAATATAATACATTTTTTAAAGTTAGGGTCAGAAAACTAAGACCCTTGGGCTAAATTTGGCCTGCCTCTTGTTTTTGTAAATAAAATCTTACTGGAGTACAGACACATAATTTTAGATATTGTCCATGGCTATTTTCATACTTAAAAAGGAGAATTAGTCAAGACAGAGATGGTAGGAGCCACAATTTTTTTTTTTTTTGCAAATTCTAAAATAGTTATTTTATGACCCTTTACCAAAAAAGGTTTCCAAGCCCTGTTTTATATAATATATATAGTTGAATGTAGTAGGAATTTGTTCTATGAACCACTAAAAAGTTACCAATGGGGATTTAGTCAGTGCTGTTTTTATGTCTGTTTGAACTCCATGTACAGTGGTCATTTCCCTGGGAGAAAAATTATATGTAGAGAAGGTATGACAGTATAATTTAAATTCCCTTACCTGAGTAATTCCCCACACTGCATGATTCTCCTGGCTGTTAACATGGTCTGGACTACTCACCCTAAATTGACAGTCTTGGTCTTTTTTTGCCCCAAATTACCACCTCCTTTGTTAAACTCTTCTTCCTTTTCCAGCCAATATTTTGAAAACAGGCTTTTCATTGTTTTTCTTACCTTTTAAATTCCTATTGTATCTTTTGTCTCCACTTTGGCCTGTTCCCACCATTCATGGAAGGTGGGTGGTAATAAAAATGCCATCATAAGCAATAGTGAAATTATTTATAGCACTTATTTATCAATTTAATTTTTTAATTAGGAAGAGATTGCAAATTAGGAGTATATTTATTTAATTTGCCAAAAAGATTAATATTGGAACTTTTAGTCAATAAATTTGGTATGATACAGGATTCAGTGTCAGCAGTGCAGTTTCAAACCTCTGGGGATGGTTAGATTTTAAAGTGAGAGTCTAGAATTAAAATTATCCTTGAAAAAGCCCCAGTATTGCCCAGTGTGCATAAGAAGCATATGTAGTGTTGCATATACAGTTATGACTCCACAGACCACCATCCAAACCACTGTTCCTTCATCCTTAAACTGATTGCTGTCTCCTTAAAGGATGAAGACTTGGTTTCTGGTTAGTCATGTAAGAATTTTCCCCCTAATCATTATTAAGTTAAATACAGAAATGTAGTTACTCTTCTATATTGCTAAGTTTTACTGTGCTACAATATGATAAATTTAGTGACTGTAAATATTTCTGTAGTATATCAAGATATAGGTGAGTAACTTGAATTTTTTAAACGAATTAAGGTAGTTTTTTTTTTTTTTTTTTTTTTTGTAGAGACAGAGTTTCACTTTATGGCCCTCGGTAGAGTGCCATGGCCTCACACAGCTCACAGCAACCTTCAACTCCTGGGCTTACGCGATTCTCCTGCCTCAGCCTCCCGAGTAGCTGGGACTACAGGCGCCCGCCACAACGCCCGGCTATTTTTTTTGGTTGCAGTTTGGCCGGGGCTGGGTTTGAACCCGCCACCCTCGGCATATGGGGCTGGCGCCCTACTCACTGAGCCACAGGCGCCGCCCGAATTAAGGTAGTTTTTTTAAAAAAATATGAAGAAAGCCAAAAATATTTAAGAAAATGAAGCCTTGGGCTTATCACTTAGAAATTTACTCTATCATTTTTATTGGTGCAGTATATTTTTATGCAGCATTTTATTTACTTTCCCCAACAACTGTAGGTAGTAGCAGATAGCCACAGTTGCATTTCCCATTTTATTGATGAGGAAAGGGCTCAGGGAAGTTAGGAAATTTGCCTCAGTATGTGTTAGCAAGTTACATCCAGTAAGAGACAGAGTCAACCAAGGCCAGACTGATGTGAAAAACTAATCTAACTGAAGTGCTATCTTTTGGAATAATATAGAGAGACACTTGAAAAATTATTAGTAAATATATCTTTGGCTTGGCTGAAGTCTAAAGGTACGTAAGCAATATCTTGATTTAGAGGCCCAATTTGTGCTTATTTTCCACACTGACTTGCGGAATCATGGGACCAATATTATACTTTAATTGCACTATATTTCTCCTGTGAAGGACTCCCTGATTCCCTAGTGATAGTCATGGTGATGCTCATAGTCCAGCATCTTCGGTTTGTACAGTAATTGTCTTTGTTGGTAAAATATTTTCCTTTTCTGAAAACATGGAGAAAAATTCTCATTTGATGCTTTTCATTATCTAGATGACCTTTCTCCTTTTACATTCTGTGTCTTGGATGCTATCATGAGGGAAAAATAACTCTTACTCTTCTGACAGTAGTATGTTTAATGAAATTCTGTTAATTATACTATTCTTTAATGATAGTTAGTCTTTTACTACCTTGGTATATAAACAAATCTTAAGAAAGCTCTCTACATTTTTCTCCTAAAATGCATACATATTTTCCATTTCTACTTTTAAATAGTTTGCGGATACTATGATAATATTAAAAATATTAATTTTACTAGAAAATTTTTGGGGGGTAAGTTGTATTTCAAATTCCTGAAAGTTATAGCAATCTTTTTTCCTACCTGAACATTTTCAGTATATTTGGAAGGATGAGGGAATAAGAAGGAAGAAATTAAAAGGCTAGAATATTTCTTAAACTAAATGAAACAAAACAATACATATATACAACTAAAACAAAACCAAACAATGTTACATAAGCAAATGTAAGTTTTACTGAGAAATGTAGTTTTGGTGTTTATAGATTAGGATTCCCAATTATTTACTGTATTATCTAATAGTGAATTTAAAGTGATCTTTAATAATTGGACATGGGAGTTTGTATGATAAATAATTTTTGAACTTCCCAAGGTAGGTATTATTTATGTATGTTATGTGTTGATCTGTTCTTCTTTACCACACACTGTGCAGGATATCCAACCTGTGGCCTGTGCACTGCATGCAGGTTATTTGAGCACTGTTTGGCCTCTCTGTGGTGCTGGATACTTGGAAAAGTATGCATGGACCTTTTCATTAGTGTTTGTGTATTTACTGTGTGCCCCAAGACAATTCTTACTATTCCAATGTGCAGCAGAAAAGAAAGAGGTTGGACACTCCTGATAGAGTATTTAGAGAAAAACTACCACATCACATTTTTAATAGAAATAATTATTTTAGTGTTTTTCTCTGCATTAAAAAATGTTGCTGAAAGCCAATATTATGGTCAGAAAAAACTATATGGTCTAATGCATCAATCAATCCCTGTGTCTTCTCTTCTGAGATAAGTATAAATTGCTTTCCAAATATGGATAAAATACTCAATTTATGATTAAATGGTTATCTACTTGCTGTTTTATAAATTGTGGCAAATATCACATAATATTGATCCACTTATCTTAACCTTCAGGATATTCTGCTGGGGTCCTCTTGTTGATTTTTTAAATATTGCAAAAATATTTGACTATTAATATATGATGCATTATCATTTACAATATGACTATACTGATAATTTAACTTTTTTTGCTCTAATATTTAGCTCAGCTAGAGCAAGCTTTGTAGGGATTTATTTTGTTGTTAATAACTTTATTACTTGAAGTGTTTTTCTATGCTCAGATTATTTTGCTTTATTGATTGATACAAGTACATATGGTAATTAAAATTGTAACTGTGTATAATTTACAAATGCTTCTCTGATGTTCCTTCTTATGTCACTGAGCAAATAGAAGTTCTGTGACTCCTGCCTCCCTCTTTGCCAGCCCACTGCCTTTGTCCTCGGTGTCCATCTCCTCTCCTGTCACAGATTCTAAACTGTACTATATTCTAATCTGAGACCAACTCTTTGTCTCCTTGATCCTAGCTCCTTTCACCTACTGAAGGACAGTTCTGCAGTTGTCCCTTTTTTCTGCATTGTTGATTAATAATAACTCACATATTTTTAGAATATTTAAGTTTTAGAAACTCACATTCCTAAAAACAAGGAAAAACAAAGAAACCATCCTGGACGCCATCCTTTTCTAAGTTCACCTTGATTTCCTACACTCTGTTTTGTAGCACAGCTCCTTGAAAAAGTTTGTTGTCACTTTCTCATCCTACTCTGTCATACCTACTCCAGTTTGGTTTTCATCCCCATGTCTACCCTGAAACATTTGCTCATTGATTGTCACCTTTTTAATTTCAGCGAGTGATTCTCAGTATTCTTTTCAAACCTTCAACCTCCTGGCAGGATTTGTCACTGTTGTTTGGAACACTTGTTTTTTTTTTCACTTGGCCCTTGAGCACAACTCTTGTTTTCTCCCACTACTTCACTGGCCTCTTGTCTCTTTTGTTACTGTTCCCTCTTTTCCTCAACTGTCAAACAATGGAGTATTTAATGGCTCAGTCCGAGGACATCTTCATTTTGTTTTTTATTTTTACTAACTAGCTGGTTTCTTCTAGTCTTGTGATTTAAATAGTATTTATATACTGATGATTCCAAATTTAAATTGCCTACCCTAAATTTTTCCCTGAACTCCCAGCATGTATACTCAACATTCACCTTCACTTGCATGTCTGTTAGACATGTTACATTTAACACGAATGGAAGCAATTCCTAGGTTCCTCCAAGCCCCCAGCAACTCCTGCATTTATCTCCAGGTAGTAAACGGCTGTCTGTTGCTCAGGCAAAAACTTTGGAGTCATCCTTGGTTTCTCTCTTTTATCAACACCTGATCCATCAGAGAATGCTATTGTCTCCACCTTTGCTGCATGTTGAGAAGGTGCCCTCTAACAAAGGTTACTCTCATAACCTCTTGGGCTACCTTGTTCAAGCTGCCATTTTCTCTCCTGAACTCTGGCAGAGGCCTGCTAACTAGTCTCTCTGACTCTGTTTCTTAGAGGCTGTTTCTTCAAACAGACTAATCCCTTTAAAATATAAATCTGATAAGTATCACTGGTCTCAAAACCTTCCCATAGCTTAATCCTGATTCCGAGTACAGTTGCTTTCCTTACTCCATCTTTCTGACTCATCTGTCACCACTCTCTCCCTTGCTCACTTAGTTGGCTCCGGCTTCAGATACTTCAAATAAACTGGCTCTTTGCTCTTTCTTGTAGATGCTAAACAGTACTTGTTTCAGGGTCTTTGCATTTATTTTTCGGTCAGCCACAGATGCTCCTCTCCCAGGTAGACACGTGGCACAGTCCTCATTTCCTTCAGGTCTCTGCTCACATATCACTTTGTTAGTCATGACCATCCTATATAAAATAGCGCAAACAAACCTATCAATCTTCCACATCATTCTATTGCTTTTATCATGCTCATTTTATTTTATAGACCTTATCGCCATCCCCACTAGAACGGCAGCTTCATGAGACAGGGACTTAGTATCTAGTCCAGTGCTTGGGACATAGGAAATGTTCAGTGATACTTTATAACACCATGATGGTATTAGGTCCTAGCAATTCATTAATATTTTATGAATATATTATGAATGTTAACATTTTCATTTATAAATATAGCATAGCAACTAATTACTATAAAATTTCCTATGAATTAACCTTTGAATTATATATAAATTGAATCAATTTAGTAGAATGAAATAAAATAAATCCTTTTGTTTCATTTTTATCCTAGGTATGAATTAATACAGAAGGGATTAACTGAACTTAGAGGTGTTGGGACTGTTCCAGATGTCTACAGCCAGGTTATGCACTTAGAAAATGAGAATAAAAATTTAAAGAAAGACTTGAAGCACTATAAACAGGCAGCTGAGTATGTTATTTTTTAATGATTTTTTTTCTTTTTCTTTTGGACTAAATAAAAGTGTTGAATGAAGCTGATATGTGTAATATACAAGACCTTTAATTTTGGAGAATTAAGTTATATTTAAGTTCTAATTGTAAAGATACGAAAGATTTCACTAGCAAATTAATTAAACATATGACCACAACTCTCATAACTCTAAGTTGTGAGAGCAGAATTCAGAGTGATGTGTAGGAGATTGGCAATTTGTTATAAAACAGCTGCTTCTTTATCTATTTGATAATCTTCTCATGGTTTAAGAAATGTTCATCTCTGAAGATAAGTTAATGTCTGAAACACTAATGAAGTTATAGAAAACAGAGATGAAGAGTTAGTTTATTCCTGGTAAAGGAATTTTAGTATTGGAAAATTTCCCCAAAGGAGTAATGTAAACTATGAACATTGGTTGATAATAACGTACATTTATCAGATGAGATTGGGCGCGTTCAGAGTGGTGTGGCCGTAGACACATATGTTTATCAGTTGTGAAATGTGTAATGCTCTGGTGGGGGATGTTGATAATGGGAAAGGATATGTGTGTGTGGGGTTAGGAGGTACATGGAACATATCTGGACCTTATGATCACTTTTGCTGTGAACCTAAAATTGCTCTAAAAATCAGGTTTATTGAAAAAAAAGAAAGAAAGAAAAGAAACTATCCATAATCTTACCACCCAGGGTCCATCACTATTACTATTTTGTTGGCTATCTTTTTGGACTTTTCTCAAAGTTTATATAGACATGCTGAAGTATAACTTTTAAATAAAAAACTGTTAACAATGGCTTGTGTCATATTTTGTAACTTTTCCATTCGGTAATATGCGATATATTTTTATTCTTTTTAAAAAAAAAGTTCTTGAAGGGAAACCTATGTTTTCTAGTTCCTGGCATGAATTTAAATACAGAGGAGAAACTTAACAGTTAGGAGCCAAATCTCTCCAAGCTTTTCTTTCTGTCTAAAATTAGTGAAAAACATGCACTTTCTGGTTAGCAGTTTTGGATAAACAGCCAGTATTATTCTGGCAAGGAAACAGATGAATGTTTTTGACTTAGGTGAACCTGTTCATCTGAGACAATGCCATATGGAAACACCAATGTTTAGATGTGGAGGATAGTTCATGCTTTATTCATCATTTCTATTAAACATATTTAAAGAGGTCATTTCTCAAAAATAAGATTAATAGAACTATCATATAAGAACATAATTTTTAAAGTATCTTTGAGAAAAAGTTCAATGTAAAGAAACGTTTGAAAACAGTTTAATGCATTTCTGTTGTCTTTTAAAAGATGACAGAAAAAAGATAATTTGTATGATCATTTATTCAGATATATGTATTCATATATATATTCATAGAAGTGCTTTTGCAAAGTTTGAAAATTTTGTATTATCTATATATGTACTATTTAGAATTTTACATTTTGTATAGATGTGTATGATGATCCACATGAATGATATGTTATTAGAACCAGTGTTCTCTCTATTCTTGGTTTCATTTCTCAGTTTATACTGTTTTCCTGATGCTCACTGTGATTGTGTGCACATTTGACATAGCAAGTTTCTCATGCTGCTGCCTAGAATACTGTTTCAGTGACTCCTTTGCTTGAGTTTTCTAATTTTGTTTTGAATATATACATCCTTTTTATGTCATGATTTTGCCCCAGTAACATTAGATAATCATTGTTGATTAGTGGTTGTTTCTTGAATATTACATTTAATAGCAATGAAAAATATTATTCATGCAAATTATTAATATAATGTTAAAAGAAGTTATGATTAAAATAGGTATCATTCAAATGAAATGTCTCTTGTTTGTACTTACTAGAATATCAGAATATAGTTTGAATTTCAGTAATTTGTGGTTACATCTCAAATCTAGCTCTTTGAGTATAATTTAAAATCTAACAAATTAGAAAAGAAAAATATTAATTTGGTATAATCGACTTGCTATGGAAATTTTTAAGAGAAGCTCCTGGACCCTTAGTAGAATGTTTAATATTTATTTTGTTGAGTGGTTGTTAAGCGTGGCATGCTTTCACACCACCTTTGGTAAAGTGCATCCTTATAGCCTCATTCTATGGATTCATTCTCACCAAATGCAGATGCAACTTTGTTTTGTTCTGTCAATAGTTTTTCCTATTGATAGACGATAATTATCCACACTTAAGGGTGCTAGTGGTATTTCAATACCATATAATATGTACTGATTGATTCAGGGTGTCTAGGATATCCATCGCCTCATTTATTCTTTTTTTTGTGTGTGCTGGGATCATTTCAAGTCCTTTCTTCTTGTTACTTAGAAATACACACAGTATTGTTGCTGAATATTGTCACACTGTACTTAATATGGTCTGCTGTTAACCATTAGAACTTATTTCTTCTAACTGTATGTTAGTACTCATTAACCTCCATCTCTTTATCCTCTCCCTCCTCCTCATCCATCCTTCCCAGTCTCTGATATCTATTATTCTACTCTATATCCATGAGGTCCAGATTTTTAACTCCCACATATGAGTGAGAGCATGTGATTTTTTGTCTTTCTGTGCTTCACTTATTTCATTTAATATAATTCTCCAGTCACATCCATGCACTTGTGAATGACAGGATTTCATTCTTTTTTATGGCTGAATAGTATACCATTGTGTATATATACCATATTTTCTTTTTCTTTTGTGTGTAGATGAGGTCTCACTGTGGTGCCCCAGATGGCCCTGGTCTCAAGCAGTCCTCTTGCCTTGGCCTCCCAGAGTGCTGGGATTATAGGTGTGAGCCACTGTGCCTGGTCCATGTTTTCTTTTTATGTTCAAGCATTGATGCACATTTAAGTTGATTACTTGCATTAGCTATTGTAATAGTGCTGCAATAATGTCATTTGTCAAATGCTTCCCAACAACATCTTTTGTACTACAAGCTTTCCTCAAATTGTAATGTTTCATTGCCCAGGTTTTTCAATTTGACTTGTGAGCATATTTTTCCAATAGCAATTAGTGATAAATATAAAGTTTCCTTTATAGAATTTGACCTGATGTTTGTCTTTTTAGGATTTGGCTGTTTCTTAAGGCAAGATAATTGTAGATGAAAAATACTTTTCTAATAATAATATTTAATGTGCAAAAAAGAATTGGGTTATAGATATATGTGCTTCTTAATTATGCTAGTAGCATTTAACAATGTATCTAGAAAAGTCAGATAAATTATACAGCTAAATATAAAATTAATATTTATCTGAGGGGGAGCTTTCATGGAAGGAGTACTGAAGTTAAAGATCAAATCCCTAGGCTCCAATATTCTGCCACTTATTAACTCAGTTTACTGAGTTACTCTAAGTTTTCTTATTGTTAAACTGGGAATAATTATGCGTAATATTATTAACTTCTAGGGAGTGATGGGATAATTAAATGAGGCAATGTATGTTAAAGAGCTGTATAAATCACAAAGTGCTTTGAGATGTCAGCTATTACTATCGATATCTCTAAACGCTTTCATCCCTAGGTTTTTTCATCATCACATTGTTAATAGTTTTTAAATTTAGCAATGATGAAGCATGAATAAAGAAATAAAAGGGGGAAATATTTCATGCTAAAGTAACGTTGCTATAATTAAATCAAAGAATTGTCTTTTTTCTGTTATAAGCATTGCCAGTTTTTGACAATAGAGGTAGTCCCTGTAATTGTTACAAATATAGATTTTCTTTAAAAATATAAAGTTCAGAAATAGTTGTTGAGAAAATTTCTTTATAGCTGTTTGAAGGAGAAAATCTACTAATACAAAAAGATTTATACCTACTTTGGAAGTAAAGATACATAGTGTCAACTGCATAGGAGTGATATGACAGGTTGATATCTTTCATGAACTAGGAAGACATAACTTTAGTTTTCTATTGAAATGTAGATTAATTGTCATTTTAAATGCAGAGGACAGGAATTTAAATGTTCTCCCCAACATTTACAGAGAATTGGTGGTTGAATGAAGACTAGAAAATGTTACTTAGGATTATAAGTATTAAATATTATTATATCTTCCACAGTTAAGACACTATTTCAGTAACCTTATTTTATTTGGTAGTTGACATGCTGAAAGATTCACCTTGGTCTCAATTCCATAAATAAGTCTTTTGAGTTTTATTAATTAGAAATCTGTTTGCTTGTGCGTGTTGCCCATTTTGACTAGCGTTTTGTCTTCTCATAATAGAGGCCAGTGGTTCTCAACCTGTGGGTTGTGACCCCCTTTGTAAAAATGAAAATACATCCAGCATATCATATATTTATATTACGATTCATAACAGTAGCAAAATTATAGTTATGAAATAGCAACAAAAACAATTTTATGGCTGGGGGTCACCCACAATATGAGGAACTGTATTAAAGGGTTGCAGCATTGGGAGGCATTAAGAAGGTTGAGAACCACTGCTCTAGGCAATGCAGATAAACTCAATTGGATGGTTTACTTCTAAAAGCACCAGTGCACTTGTTTTAACATCCTGTAGTCTGGCTTTCGGCTCACTGGTTTTAAGTTGGCCTCCTTGGGCACTGAACAACTCTTTGCTGTCAAATTTTTCCCATTCTGTCTTCTGTTTTTCATTCCTGTCCTCCCTGAGGTTCTGCGACAACAGGCTGTTCTGCCCTCCTTCTACCTTATTGACAGGCTTGTCTTGTCACCTCCACACTGTTGATATTCTCCAGGTCTTTCAGGATAACCACTGAGTGCATGTGGATATTGACAGATATAACATATGCATATATGCCAGGTAGTGCTGTGAAGAAAAATAACATGGGCAGTGTTATTTAGGATAATATGTTACTTAAGGTAAGGTGCTGTTTTATATGGTTTGATGGGCAAAAACCTTAGATAATCTTAAGAGACTGAGAGAAAAGGCCGTATGCAAACTTGGAAAAAATGGAATTCCATGCAGAGGAAAAAGAGTATGGCAGAGCCAGCTTGGCTTGCTAGAGGATTAGGAAGGAGGCTATAGTGGCTGCAACCAGTGGGTTAGGGATAGAGGACTTTGTTAGAAGTTCCCTGAGTATTATGTGAAGCTAACAGTTTTGAACAGAAGCATAACAAGAGCTGGATCCTTCATGGAAAATTGACTTGGTAGAGGGACATGATGGAAACAAGGAGACGGGTATATTCACCTTTTTGCAGGTTTACTTAGCTGGTAACTGCGGAGTAATAATGGAGTCACACAAACTCCATATGGGACAATTAGGTTTTTGCTAAGATAATATCAAACTGTGCGTTACTAATCCCACTCACATTTTGGTTCAGAACAGATCATTGATCTGATATTGTGGCCAAAGTAACACAAACACATGAAGCTTTGCCATTTATTACAAAAGAGAATATAATTAGAAATCAGTTTCCTAATATTGTAAATGGAATAATATCTATTCATTGTTTAGTACAGTATCTGATACACAGTAAGTGCTTAATAAAAACGAAATTAGTATTCTTTATTAGAGCACCCATTTTTCTTTTCACAACTCTCAGTACAATGTGAGATTATATAAATTTATTTACCTGTTCATTTTCTCAGCATGCTTATTTTACTCATCCCAGCATAATCAGCATAGTGCCTGATTATATATGTGTATGTACATACACAGACACACTTGTATGTCTGATAGAAGGGCATCACTCTTGTCATTGTTAGTTTCATCAACCTTATTATTAGCAGTGATAGCAAAATGGAATAAACAAGAAAGAGTGGACTTTCTTACAGAAGTCAAATCATTTATTTATTTACAAATACTAACTTTTAAATTTTGACAAAATGTATACCAGTAAAGCAGAATAGAGAACCTAGAAATAAATGTGCGCGTACAGATCAACTTATCTTCAACAAGAGTGTCAAGAATGTACAATGGAGAAAAGATAGTTCTATTCAATGAATGGTACTGAGAAAACTATGTCCATATGCAGAAGAATGAAATTTATTCTTATCTCACATGATACACAAAAATCAATTTAAAATGTATTGAAGATTTTGACCTAAGAATCAAAACTCCGAAATGTCTTAGAAGAAAACAGATTATAAGCTTTAAGTTATGACATTTAATTACATAAGCAGTGGCACCAAACCACAGACAGTAAAAACACTGAGCAAGGGGAACTATATCAAACTATACACAGTAAAGAAAACAAAATGAAAAAGCAACCTACAGAAAGGGAGGGAATATTTGTAAATCATACAGCAGGTATGAGTAATCTCTAAGGGTTAATCTCTAAAATATATAAGGAACTAACAGCTCAATAGTGAAAAAATAAATAAGAAAATCTCCCAGACTCCAAACAAACCCCTCAAACAACCTAATAATCTAATTAAAAATGGGTCAAGGATTTGAAAAGATATTTCTCTGAAGAAATGAGAAAAATGGCATTGATGTCACTAATTTTCCAAGTAATGCAAATCAGAAACAAATGAGAGATTACCTTAAACCTCTTAGGGAGGGTATTACCAAAAGCAATGTAAAGTAAAACAAAAGACAATGTTGGTTAGGATTTGGAGGAATTGGAACCTCTTCAAATTGTTGGTGGGAATGCAAAATGGTGCAGCCACCATGGTAAACAGTATAGAGTGTCCTTGAAAAAGTAAAAAAGTGTAAAAAATAGATCATAT
This sequence comes from Nycticebus coucang, assembly GCF_027406575.1. Taxonomy (NCBI): domain Eukaryota; kingdom Metazoa; phylum Chordata; class Mammalia; order Primates; family Lorisidae; genus Nycticebus; species Nycticebus coucang. Next base: position 110,601,321 of record NC_069786.1, read on the forward strand.
GATCATAAATAGATTTATTATCAGTGATCATATGGTCTACCATATGATCAAGCAATCTACTTCTTGGCATTTAGCCAAAGAACTGAAATCAGGATCTCAAAGAGATATTTAGTATCCCATTGCAGCATGATTCGCAACAGCCAAAAGGTGGAAACAACTAAATGTCCATTGGCAAATTAATGTGTAAGAGATAGATGGTATGTTCATGGAAGGAGCACTATTCATCTCTTTAAAAGAAGGAAATTCTGCAATAATGTGACAGTATGTATGAATCTTGAAGACATTTTGCTAAGTGGAATAAGCCAGTGGCAGAAAGGCAATTACTGGATGGTTCCATTTGTATGAAGTATCCAAAATAGTCAAATTCATAGACACAAAAGGGTAGTACAGTCATTGCCAGACGTTGGGATTAGAAGAAAATGGGGGTTACTAATCAATGGGCATGCAATTTTAGCCAAACAAGACAAATCAGTTCTACAGATCTGTACATTATTCTATCTATAGTCAACAGTATTGTATTATACACTTAAAAATTGTTAAGAGGGTAGATCTCATGTTGAGTTTTCACCACACATACATGCAAAGATAGTGAATGATAGAGAACAATGAACTTCCTTGGCTTATAGAGCACTCAACAACTTTGCAAGTTTTATTTCATTTCTACCCCTACTCATTCCCAACCCCACATGAAATTATTGTTATTTTTACAGTTCTTTTTTTTGTTATCCTTCACAACATTGAAATGTACAACTGTTAGCTATGTAATTTTGACAAACTCTTGAATCTCCACATTTATTTCAATATAGAACTTTTCTATCCAGAAATTTTCCTTGTCGCTTTTCTCAGTCATTCTGTTTTAGCAATTGCTATTCTAACTTTTTTTCAGCTTCCATTAGTTTTTCTTGTTTGAGAACTTCACATGTGAAACACAAAATGTTCATTTATAGTGCTCGGGGTCTTATATAATCATAAAGTCTGTACAATTTTCTGTGATTTTTGTGTGCATAAATAATTTGTTCCTCTTTATTGCTAAGTAGTATTCTATTGCATAATGTATACTTCAATTTGTTTATCTTTTTCCCCATTGTTTCCAGTGGTTGGCTATTACGAATAAAACTGCTATAATCATTGATGTACAATTTTTTTTGTGGGAATAAGTTTTTTTTCTTTTAATAAAAATTTTCTGGGTCAAGGGAATAGGGGGATGTTTTTAAGAAACCAACAGTTCATTTCCAACATTTAAATTGGGCCATTTTACTTTCTCAGTAGCAATATATGATAATTCAGTTGTTTCACACAGTAACACCAATTGACATTAGTTTTTTTCCATTTTAGGTAGTTTAGTGGTTTAGTGGCATCTTGTAGTTTTGATACTCATTTTCTTGAAAACAAGTAATATTGAACATAGTTCTTTTGTGCTTATTGGCCATAATCCTATTTTCTGTATATTAAAGTATTTTCCCATTTTTGATTAGTTGTCTTATTATTTGAATTATGAGTGTTCTTTGTATATTCTGGATACTAGTGCTTTATCAGAATATTGTGACTTTTTCTCTCAGTGTATTACTTCCTTTTTTTCTTAATGGTGTCTTTTTGTGAGTAAATGTTTTAAATTTTGATGAAGTCTAATTCATCTTTTTAAGTGATTGATTTGACATTTTTCCTAATATATCATTGTGTACCCCTCAGTCACAGAGATACTCTCCTGTTTTCTTCTAAAACTCTTCAGGATTAATAATATTTATTTTAGCCTATGATATATCCTTGGATTTCTTTTTTTTATTGTTGGGGATTCATTGAGGGTACAATAAGCCAGGTTACACTGATTGCAATTGTTAGGTAAAGTCCCTCTTGCAATCATGTCTTGCCCCCATAAAGTGTGACACACACCAAGGCCCCACCCACCTCCCTCCTTCCCTCTTTCTGTTTCCCCCCCATAACCATAATTGTCATTAATTGTCCTCATATCAAAATTGAGCACATAGGATTCATGCTTCTCCATTCTTGTGATGCTTTACTAAGAATAATGTCTTCCACGTCCATCCAGGTTAATACGAAGGATGTAAAGTCTCCATTTTTTTTTAATGGCTGAATAGTATTCCATGGTATACATATACCACAGCTTGTTAATCCATTCCTGGGTTGGTGGGCATTTGGGCTGTTTCCACATTTTGGCGATTGTAAATTGAGCTGCAATAAACAGTCTAGTACAAGTGTCCTTATAATAAAAGGATTTCTTTCCTTCTGGGTAGATGCCCAGTAATGGGATTGCAGGATCAAATGGGAGGTCTAGCTTGAGTGCTTTGAGGTTTCTCCATACTTCCTTCCAGAAAGGTTGTACTAGTTTGCAGTCCCACCAGCAGTGTAAAAGTGTTCCCTTCTCTCCACATCCACGCCAGCATCTGCTGTTTTGAGATTTTATGATGGTATCTGGGGTTAGATGGTATCTCAGGGTGGTTTTGATTTGCATTTCTCTAATAGATAGGGATGATGAACATTTTTTCATATGTTTGTTAGCCATTCATCTGTCTTCTTTAGAGAAGGTTCTATTCATGTCTCTTGCCCATTGAAATATGGGATTGTTGGCTTTTTTCATGTGGATTAATTTGAGTTCTCTATAGATCCTAGTTATCAAGCTTTTGTCTGATTGAAAATATGCAAATGTCCTTTGCCATTGTGTAGGTTGTCTCTTTGCTTTGGTTATTGTCTCCTTAGCTGTACAGAAGCTTTTCAGTTTAATGAAGTCCCATTTGTTTATTTTTGTTGTTGTTGCAATTGCCATGGCAGTCTTCTTCATGAAGTCTTTCCCCAGGCCAATATCTTCCAGTGTTTGTCCTATGCTTTCTTGGAGGATTTTTATTGTTCCATGCCTTAAATTTAAGTCCTTTATCCATCTTGAATCAATTTTTGTGAGTGGGGAAAGGTGTGGGTCCAGTTTCAGTCTTTTACATGTAGACATCCAGTTCTCCCAACACCATTTATTGAATAGGGAGTCTTTCCCCCAAGGTATGTTCTTATTTGGTTTATCAAAGATTAGGTGGTTGTAAAATGTTAGTTTCATTTCTTGGTTTTCAATTCGATTCCAAGTGTCTATGTCTCTGTTTTTGTGCCAGTACCATGCTGTCTTGAGCACTATGGCTTTGTAGTACAGACTAAAATCTGGTATGCTGATGCTTCCAGCTTTATTTTTGTTACAGAGAACTGCCTTAGCTATATGGGGTTTTTTCCGGTTCCATACAAAACGCAGAATCATTTTTTCCAAATCTTGAAAGTATGATGTTGGTATTTTGATAGGAATGGCATTGAATAGGTAGATTGCTTTGGGAAGTATAGACATTTTAACAATGTTGATTCTTCCCATCCATGAGCATGGTATGTTCTTCCATTTGTTAATATCCTCTGCTATTTTTTCTGAGGATTTCATAGTTTTCTTTATAGAGGTCCTTCACCTCCTTCGTTAGGTATATTCCTAGGTATTTCATTTTCTTTGAGACGATGGTGAAGGGAGTTGTGTCCTTAATTAGCTTCTCATCTTGACTGTTATTGGTGTACATAAAGGCTACTGACTTGTGGACATTGATTTTATATCCTGAAACATTACTGTATTTTTTGATGACTTCTAGGAGTCTTGTGGTTGAGTCTTTGGGGTTCTCTAAGTATAAGATCATGTCGTCAGCAAAGAGGGAGAGTTTGACCTCCTCTGCTCCCATTTGGACTCCCTTTATTTCCTTGTCTTGCCTAATTGTATTGGCTAGAACTTCTAGCACTACGTTGAATAGTAAAGGTGACAGAGGACAACCTTGTCTGGTTCCAGTTCTAAGAGGAAAAGCTTTGAGTTTTACTCCATTCAGTAAAATGTTGGCTGTGGGTTTGTCATAGCTAGCTTCAATCAGTTTTAGAGATGTGCCACCTATGCCTATACTCTTCAGTGTTCTAATTAGAAAAGGATGCTGGGTTTTATCAAATGCTTTTTCTGCATCTATTGAGAGGATCATGTGATCTTTATATTTACCTCAGTTAATATGGTGGATAACGTTTATAGACTTGCGTATGTTAAACCAGCCTTGCATCCCTGGGATGAAGCCTACTTGATCATGATGAATGACTTTTTTGATGATAAGCTGTAATCTATTGGCTAGGATTTTGTTGAGAATTTTTGCGTCTATGTTCATGAGTGAGATTGGTCTGAAATTCTCCTTTTTGTTTGGGTCTTTTCCTGGTTTTGGTATCAGGGTGATGTTTGCTTCATAGAATGTGTTGGGGAAGATTCCTTCTTCCTCAATTTTTTGGAATAATTTCTGCAGTACAGGAATAAGCTCTTCCTTGAAGTTTTGATAGAATTCTAGAGTGATGCCATCTGGACCAGGGCATTTTTTGGTTGGAAGAATTTTATTGTTTCTTTGATCTCAGTGCTTGAAATTGGTCTGTTCAGGAGCTCTATTTCTTCCTGGCTGAGTCTAGGGAGAGGGTGTGATTCCAAATATTGATCCATTTCTTTCACATTGTCAAATTTCTGGGCATAGAGTTTCTGGTAGTATTCAGAGATGATCTCTTGTATCTCTGTGGGATCAGTTGTTATTTCCCCTTTATCATTTCTGATTGAGGTTACTAGAGATTTTACTTTTCTATTTCTAGTTAGTCTGGCCAATGGTTTATCTATTTTATTTATTTTTTCAAAAAACCAACTCCTTGTTTCATTAATTTTCTGAATGATTCTTTTGTTTTCAATTTCATTGATCTCTGATTTGATTTTGGATATTTCTTTTCTTCTACTGAGTTTAGGCTTAGATTGTTCTTCTTTTTCCAATTCCATAAGATCTCTTGTGAAATTGTTGATGCGCTCTCTTTCTGTTTTTCGAATGTAGGCATCTAAAGCGATGAATTTTCCTCTCAAAACTGCTTTTGCAGTATCCCACAGGTTTTGGTAGCTTGTGTCTTCATTGTTGTTATGCTCAAGGAAGTTAATGATTTCCTGTTTTATTTCTTCCTTCACCCATCTGTTATTTAACAGAAGATTGTTTAATTTCCATGCCTTTGGGTGGGGTCGAGCATTTTTGTTAGAGTTGAGTTCCACCTTTAGTGCCTTATGGTCTGAGAAGATACAAGGTAAAATTTCAATTCTTTGGATACTGTTGATATTTTTTTTTGTGTCCCAAGATATGATCAATTTTGGAGAATATTCCATGGGGTGATGAGAAGAATGTATATTCTTTATCTTTGGGATGGAGTGTTCTATATGCATCTATCAAGCACAGTTGTTCTAGGGTCTCATTTAAATCTCTTATATCCTTGTTTAATTTCTGTTTAGAGGATCTGTCCAGCTCTGTAAGAGGAGTGTTAAGGTCCCCTGTTATTATGGTATTATTAGATATCATATTGCTCAGACTGAGTAAGGTCTGTTTCAAGACTCTGGGAGCATTTAAATTGGGTGCATAGATATTTAGAATTGAAATGTCTTCTTGTTGTATTTTTCCCTTGACCAATATAAAGTGACCATCTTTGTCTTTTTTGACTTTAGTTGCTTTAAATTCACATGTATCTGAAAATAAGATTGCAACTCCTCTTTTCTTCTGAATTCCATTTGCCTGAAAAATTGTCTTCCAACCCTTGACTCGGAGCTTTAATTTGTCTTTTGAAGCCAGGTGTGTTTCTTGCAGACAGCAAATGGATGGCTTGTGTTTTTTAATCCAGTAAACCAATCTATGTCTTTTCAGTGGGGAATTCAAGCCATTAACATTTATTGAGATAATTGATAAGTGTGGTAGTATTCTATTCGTCTTCTTTTGTGAGAGTCCATTGCTTAGTTTTATCTTTTGCATCCGTGTGGAGGTTAGGTTCTGTCCTTTAATTTCTGAGTTCTTACTTTGCTGCTGATCCATTGTGGTGGTCAGTGTGCAGAACAGGTTGAAGTATTTCCTGTAGAGCTGGTCTTGTTGTGGCGAATTTCCTCAATGTTTGTATATCCGTAAATGATTTGATTTCTCCGTCAATTTTGAAGCTTAGCTTAGCAGGGTACAGAATTCTGGGCTGGAAATTGTTCTGTTTAAGTAGATTAAAGGTAGATGACCATTGTCTTCTTGCTTGGAAAGTTTCATTAGAGAAGTCTGCGGTCAATCTGATGGATTTGCCCGTGTATGTCAACTGGCGCTTACTCCTGGCAGCTTGCAGAATCTTTTCTGTTGTCTTGACTTTGGACAGGTTCATCACAATGTGTCTTGGAGAAGCTCGGTTAGAGTTGAGGCGACCTGGGGTCCGATAGCCCTCTGAAAGCAGTGTGTCAGAATCTTTGGTGATATTTGGGAAATTTTCTTTTATAATATTCTCTAATATGGCTTCCATTCCTCTGGGGCATTCTTCTTCCCCTTCTGGAATTCCTATAACTCGTATGTTGGAACGCTTCATAAAGTCCCATAATTCTGACAGTGAACGTTCTGCTTTCTCTCTCTTCTTTTCTGCCTCTTTTACTATATGAGTTATCTCAAGAACTTTGTCTTCTACCTCTGAAATTCTTTCTTCTGCATGGTCTAACCTGTTGCTGATACTTTCCATTGCATCTTTAAGTTCCCTAATTGACTGTTTCATTTCCTTCAGCTCTGCTATATCCTTTTTATATTCTTCATATCGTTCATCTCTGATTTGATTCTGTTTTTGGATTTCCTTTTGGTTATTTTCCACTTTCTTAGCAGTTTCCTTCATTGTTTCCATCATTTCTTTCATTGTTTTCAACATGTGTATTCTAAATTCCCTTTCTGTCATTCCTAACATTTCTGTATAGGTGGAATCCTCTGCAGTAGCTACCTCATGGTCCCTTGGCGGGGTTGTTCTGGACTGGTTCTTCATGTTGCCTGGAGTTTTCTGCTGATTCTTCCTCATGGGTGATTTATTTTATCTGTTTCCTTGCCCTAATTTTCCTTTCACTTCCTCTTGCTCTTTAAGTTCTCGTGCCTGTGGAAGTTGCGGGCGGGTTTAGACGGATTGAGCACACGTGACCACTTGCCGGTTTTCCACTGTTTTAGTCCTCCTCTTGGGGTCCAGAAGTCTCTCGCTGACTCCCTGTATCCTCTCAGGGGTGATGATAGGCAGATCCCACCAGCCAGAGATGCCTGGAGTCCTATATCCCCAGACTCATGGTGCCCAGATGCAAGGAAGCTGTTACTCGGCTGCCATCTTGCTCCGCCTCCTCAGAAGATGTCTTTTTCTAGCTTTTTCTTCTCTGCCATTTTTTCCTGTATTCTCCAGCCTTCATGGACTCACCCTTTCCTTGTTCTTCTGGCCACGAAGCTAGGGTTTTCTCAGAGTTTTAGTTTTCTGCATTACTGTGCAGTTCTGTGTGAGTGGAGCTCCTAAGTCTGCTTTTCCCAGGTTGAGGAGAAGTCTCAGGAATTTGTCCACTCCCCTGCTTTCCTCAGTAGTCTCTTGGCTTCCAAGCGTGGGCCAAAAATATTCTCCTGCAACGACTCTAGGAAGTAATCCAATTCTGTTCTAGGAAAATCCAATCCGCAGTTTTTCCGTTGCTTTGGCTCTTTCCTGGTCTTATTACTCGCACAGGGGAGAAGCTGCCCAGCCGGACTAGAGGCCAGCGAGAGTCCACTGACTCCCGGGAGGCAGAGCCAAGGTGCAGGGGTCGGTGCAGGGGGCAAGAAGTCTGGGAGCGTGCCGTTCCGCGCGGGCGCCGTGGGACCACGATCCTTAGTTTTTATATGTGCTGTGAGGTAGGAGCTAGAAGTTAATTTTCTTTTCTATAGAAACATCTAATGGTTCCAACAGCATTTCTTGAAAAGTTTTTATTCAGACATCATTGAATTTCTTTTGCACTTTTGTTGAAAATCAATTGACCCTATTAAATGTGGTTATATTTCCGGAAGTCTGTTCTGGTCCATTCATCTATTTTTTTATCCTTAGGCCAATACCACACTCTTGATTATTGTAAGTTTTAAGTAAGTGTTAAGTCAGGTAGTGTTAGTTCTCCGCCTCTGTTCTTTTTCAAGGTAGTTTGCCTATTTTTTTCTGCTATTTCCACATAGATTTTAGAATCCCTTTACCAATTTCCATAGAAAAACATAGCTGAGATAGGGATTGAGTTAAATATGTAGCTTCATTTGAGAAGAATATTTGTGTGTGTGTGTGTGTGTGTGTGTGTGTACGTATTTTGACAAGGGGAAGGAGTGATATCTTCACAAGGTTTCATCTTCTGTTTACATGCCATATCTCTTCATTTGTTAAATTTAATAGTGTATATTTTTGAGGAAGCTTGGAATTTTTACCTTTAACATCTAATTATCTAGTGTCTTTATTTTGTTATTGCTTCATGAGCTTCATATAATAGGAACCGTGTTTTATGTGCAGTATATCTCCAGGACCTATTGCTGTGCCAGGCACATAGTGGGAGTTTAAATGACTGTGTACTATTAACATTTAGGCTCTCTAGTTAACTTTTTATAATTTTTGGAATAGTTAATTGATTGGCTTTGCCCCTCTCTTAGCATTAGAGTAGGCATCATTTTCTTTTCATCATGGGAATTTAAACACCTTTTTCACAAGCTAAATCTTGCGTCATTTTGAGTATTGCCTTCCTTTGCTGGACTTCTGCAGTGAGGAAATATAATGCAGCCCTGGGGATTTAGCAGGAAACCATACTAACTGGGATTACCATGAGATGAAAACTGCCATTTTAGAAATGATACTTTATTTTACCACTTTCCAGAAGAAAAATAAGGATAAGTAAAACTAAAATTAAATGGCAGTTAATTTTGAGGAAACTGAAGGTGCTTTTACTAAGGGACCTGGATTTCACTTACAAAATTCACTTCTATAAAAGATCAAAGAGTGCCCGGCTTTTGTGAAGACCCATTTAATTTTATGACTTTCAGAAACAAACACTGTGGAAAATAAAGATAATAATGAGGGTCATAAAATTTCATGCTTTAGTGTTTAGGTAATTGCTTGTTAAATTAAGAAGGTATTTCTTATGGACATGGGTATATCCCATTCTTTTCTTGTGAAGGATATAAGGAAGGTTTTCCTTTAATCTGGTTGGATTCTCTTTGGACTATCCAATAATTATTCTACTATGAATTTTAGTGGGTTAAATTGATTAATTTATAACCAATTGAAGGTAATTAAATAGTTAGTGATTATGTAATTACTGTTATTAAAAATTACTTTGAGCCAAATTTACACATGGAGAAAATATATGACAAAGATGGTCTATTTTGGTGCAGGTAAAAAAAAAAATGTTTGTATTCTTTATTTTCCAAAATTAAGATAAAATAATCTGATAAATTCTTTATTAAATCATCATTACAAAATACTTAAAACTAGTTAAAATTATTTCACCCTGGGCATTCACTTAAAAATAGTTGTTTTATAGAATACTCTTAAATAACATTCCTATCATATTGAAAAATGGAATTTTAATAGCAGTACTTTTATAGTGTGATAAGAATAGGTATATCTGCATACTCGAATTATAGAATTAATATGCTGATATCCTGAAATGGGAGGGTTAGTCATTGTATCATCTCATTAAGACAGAGCATGTGTTAATTGTGTTGTTTATGGTATACGTCTGGAAATTTAAATAGACCATTTCATTGACCAACTTACTGCATTGTACTTGAAACAGATGTTTACTTTCTCTGTTAAGAAAAGTATTTCTTTAACTCAAAGATGTTCTACAAATGTAATGAAAAGACGCTACATAGTTTAAAATATTAGTTGCTTATATGAATACAGTACAACCTCCATAGTTGACCACCTCCTGAGGTTGATCTAATTTTCATAGACTGAACACACACCACGTGTACATAACAGTACAGTAGGCTCAGTTCCTTATATTAGCCACCTTTGTATATTGACCAGTTTGTTATATCCCTTGGGGGGGGTCAATTTACAGAGGATCTACTGTATTTTAAACTTCATTCCTTAGTACAACTTTCATTTTCCTTTTATTAACCAGATGGACAGCAGGAGAGTCATAATATGAAAAGCATTACCATGAAATGAATTTAAATTGTTTTACAGAGTAGACTTCATTGTGCAAGCCAGAAGCAAGTCCCTGAAAACCAATTTAATGGTCAGAAAAACCTCAAGGTCCAACATTTCAATCAATTCCTATGCTTTCTTTCCTGGGATGGGCACAAATAGGCTTCTAAATGTGTATTTTAAAAGTGAGTTGATGTAGTGTTGCACATTTGTGGTTCTGCTCAAGAAATTTTGCAGCACTATTTTTAAAAGTATTTTTAACCTATTGTGGGTTTACATTTCAGATAAGATAAATAAAACATAAGCTCATTTGTATATACATATAATTCATCAAGTTATTGAGAGTAAGATAAATTTAGTAGACTCATAATAGATGTTCATGAAAGTTTTAATTCTTTTTTAAAAAGTTAGTGTTACTAACAATCATGTATACTAATATTTTTAGTTCATTAGAGGAAATTTAACAACTTATTGGCCCACTCCCTATTTTAGGAAAATATTGCTGTTAGGGCAATTGAATATATCTCTTCTACAGTTCTTCATAGTAATGGTAACATAACGATAGTTATGATTACAGTAACACCTATTATGTGTCAGACAATATGTAAATAATTTTATTAAAATATTTATGAATATACTTTGGAGCTAATTATATATTTATTTTTCAGGTGCTAAATCTGATATTTACAGAGGTTAAATAGCAACTCACATTGCCATGAAGTGTTTTCTATATTAAATATGATATTATTATAACGGATTGTTCCAATGAAACAACTGGTTAGCTGATTATTTATGAAGACCTGATATTGGACTTTTATCTGCTATTCTAAAAACAAATATGATAAACTCTCAAATTGGCACATTTTAGAGCTAAATTGTTTCAATAGGCATATCAGGATATTCTGTTCAACTGTTTAAAAAATCAATGTACTAAGGTCTTTTTCACTATTCTTTGGTAAGCTGTTTTAATGGATAGACTCATGTTCCTTTCTGAGAACAATTTATATCTTCTATAGACATCCTTTCCAAGTACTTCTCATTGTAAATAGGATCATTTTGTAAAGAATTCAGGTGAGGTTCTTTTGTTTTCACAATAGACATCAACTTAACCATTTAGTTTTTTAACTCACTCTGCTTAAACTCTATCCTCCCCTTCATTTAGGTTCATGGAAGTGTTGAGAGTTGCTCGTTCTTTGGTCCAGTTCACTCCTAGAGAGGCCCTATGTACCTGAGCCCTTGGGGATAGGACTTTTCAGTGCTCCTCCCTCTTTTCAACCTCTCAGAGTTGTGGCCAAACTCTGCCTTGTATCTGCAGTTGGTCTTTGTAGACGTTTTATAATTCTACCTGTGGCAGAGGAATGTATGGTGGAAATAGGCCCCGAATATGTTTACCTGTCCATCTATCAGAGGTAGGGGTGCTTTCGTTTATTCTTCCTTCACCTGCCTGTCTTTGCCTATGCCTTGTGTTCTGCCCTTTCCCAGGCGTGCAGGAAGTAAGTGATGCTTTATGCCTTTTCTCCAGCACTTAGTAGTTATCTCCGGCATACCAGCACTCTCAGGGAGCTCTCTCTGGTCTCCCCCAATCTTTCTTCTGAATACTTAGCAGAGTCCTGTGGAAAGGAGCTGTTTAAGTGAATTTAAGTTACTTTTTTGTCAAGTACCCCCAGCAATTTCAAATTGCCATGGTAACTTTCACTTAACCTTACTCTTCGTTAAAAATTTAGCTGATATATGGCATTCTTTCTCTTCCGCTTGGCTACAGTTTATATTTGTATCTTTACTTGAAGTGGCTTATCCCCATTTTGATTTTATGTTACTTGGGTTGCCTTGTTACTTTAGTCTCCAATGAGTCCAAGAAAAATGTTATATTTTGTTCTTTATCTAGATTTTTGTTGTTGTTGGGGTGGGACAGTGTTCTTCGCAGATTTCTGTATCTTAATTAGAAGCAGGAATTCCTATTTAAATTTTAAACTTAATGATTAAAAAATTGTATTTTCATTTAGCAATATAGACAAATAATTTAGAAGTTTGAAGTATTTTTCAATATGTGAAAAATGCAAACAAGAGATTCTGAATCATCTGATGACAAAAAGAATCATCACAAACGTAACAAACTGTTCCCGAAGCATTTCATAATGAACTTCTTTATAATTTCATCAAGACTATATCCCTAGTCTATCTACATTCTAAAAATTGGAAGATGTAAATGTATTCTTTTTTTGAATAAAGGCTTTATTGTTGTTAAGATGCAAATCATCTTAAATTTTGGTATCGTTTTTGTTAACAGTGAATATATGAAACTCTTGCATTGACATTGAAAAGTAAACTCTGCATATTTGAAGGAAAATAAGCATTAATTTTATGTTGACATGGAGACATCTTGGCCAGAAACAATACAATCAGGAACACATTTCAAAAGACAAAAACACTTGAATATTCATTCAATCTCGTTGTTAATATTATTTGTCAATTTATACATTCAGTTTATATTATTTATCAAATTATACTGTCAGTATACACACATGGATTAAAACTTGGATTTGGCATATTCCTGAGATTATGATTTTCAAGACTGAATATTTGAATTGATGGTTTCTTACAAGACTATTGGCATGAAAACTAAGTTGGGGTTAGGTCATCTAAAAAAATAGTATGGGGAGAGAGAAAGAAAGAAACTTGTAAGAATGGATCAAAAACACTTTGACCACATGCAACATGTAATTTGATCTTGCAGCAAGAAGTCATACTGGTCAATATGTGCTGCCTCAGAAGCCTGCGAACCTCACCCCAGCACACATCCCTAGTTTTGGATGCCAGTGCTATAACTCAGTCCATTTTCCAGAATGTGAGTCTCAATTCAATAGAACTTACACTGAGTAAGTAGTTGGTTCTCTAACAGTCCAACAGTTAATCTGAAACTGTTAGACAACTACTTTTTTATTTTAAATTATATTTTACATTATTATATTGAAACTAACATTATGGCAGTGAGGGAAACATTCTCATTAATTTTTCACATAGAACTTGGGCTTATGAAAAATGTTCTTACTTTATGCCAGGCATTTACGGAGGATATATCCATTTGAAGAATTATGTATGACAACACTGATGTTGAAGACCTTTGTCATTAGGCTACCAATTCTAATATTTCTAGTAGTCTAATCCACTGGTGTATATATTTCTCATACAAAATGCTGGAATAAAATCATGGTTTTCCTGAACTTGTATGCTTTCTTTCCTAATTTATCAGAACTAAATAATCCAATATATTCTCTTTTAACTTTATATTCCAGGAAGTTCAGAGTTAACTTTTATAAATTATTTTCCTTCATTTTAAATTATATTGAATTATCCTATTCTATATGTATTTCAATTTTGTAAGACAAACAGATTCTTTTGGAAGTAGACAGATTTTACATTGGACATATTCTGGCAACATTCCTTTAATTTTCATTTACTTAAGTGAAATGTGGATGAATCATATTTTTGAAACTGTAGGTTTTGTCCTTGTATCCCTTACCCCATCCACATTATGACTCCCATACAAATTATGTTGGATATGATCCTTCAAGGAGAATTATGGCAAAAGCTTTGTTTTCTTATTATATTCTGAATTGTTCAATACTGGATTTAGCCAAAGACTAAATTATTTTTGAGAAAAGTATTAGCGGTGATTTTTAAAGTTTTTTTTTTTTTCTTTTTTTCCAGTAAGGCTAGAGAAGACCTGCTGAAAACTCAGAAAGAACGTGATTTTCATCGAATGCATCATAAGCGAATAGTCCAGGAAAAGAACAAATTAATTAATGACCTCAAAGGGTAAGTTTCTCATATTTGTTGGCATATTCATTAAAGAGTTATTTGATTAATATGAAGTATATTGTGTATGACAGAACGTTTTGGATCAAGTTATTCATTCTTTATTGAACATCTAGTATGCATAGTACCCTGTGTTTGAAATACAAAGATGAGTAAGTTGAGGTCCTGTTGTCAGGGGCTCCAGCTCTGCCAGACAAGTGGGCAGTCATCTCAACCAGACTGGAATGTGAGAGAGTCAGAGACATATTTCCATAGGGATTGAATTCTAGAAGATAAGTGAGATAAAGAGAGTGAAGAAGTAGATTCAGCAGGGTGCTCTTGGCAGACTGTGCCTAATGTAGGAACATGGCATGTTCACCAGACTGTAAGCCTAGAGAGCAAAGTGAAGATATGGCTTTGCAGGGGTAGAAGGCGTATCCCAAATTACCTTGAATGTACACTAAGGCTTTTAGAAATTATTTTCAAGACATTATTGAGTTTTGCTTTCCTTCCCTCCTGCCCTTCCTCCATTAAGAAAACAGGAAGAGAATTTTATAATTTTTTAACTAAAAGTCTCTTTTGCTTGCTCTAGGAAAGGTGCTGTTCAATAGAACTTTCAGTGATGATATAAATATTCTATATCTGGATTGTCTGATACAATAGCCACTAGCCATTTATACTTAAAAATCCATCATTCTTGTTAAATTTCATAATGTGTGCAAAGGAAATATTATTATAATTCATTTCATATAAAATTTATCATTTTAGATTGTACGTTTTCTCATATTTTATTAACTCAGGGGCCCTGGTGAAGAAATTTAAATTACCTTGTAATACAATCATACATTGTGTATAGTCAGATAGCCTTTATTTCTTCTTTTAATCATTAGGAATAGTGTGTCCATTTAATCATCTGGTTAAATCCCTAATATACATTTTCTAAGGACCTACACCAAAACTTCAGTGATTGTATCAGAGTCATACATACATGCACACGCACACACGCACTACTGCTTATAAATTTAAACAAACATAGAGAACACCTTGTCTAGTAGCTGTCCCATTGCATAATAAATCAGCTATAGAGTGTTTTTGATGCCTTGTTGTTAGGTTCTGAGTTCTCTGTATCATATTTTACCCAAATATTTCAATTGCATGTCTATATTTCCTTTCATTATAAACCATTAAAAGTTGACCTTGTATTTTTATAATATTTCTCATTTAGCATGGGTGTTTTATTATTAATGTAATTATTTTTAGAATTCTCAATATCAAATATTTGAAGTTGAAAACATGCCGCACCCTCGGCACCATGCCGCAGTGAGGTGGCGCTGTCCGCGTTGTAAAACGATGGAAAGGAGGTCTGTGCTCCCCGGAGCGAAGCCCCCAGCACCCCCAGTGTGCACAGCAACAGAAATGTTGCCTAGCATGCTGTTTTTGTCGCAAAAACTCAAAGGGTATGGCTTTTTGTGAAAGAATACTTACTTGTTATGTTGAATGTCTGTTTGTCCTGATAAAGTGATCAATAAGGTTTTAAAGAATGAACACAATAGTTTACTGATCCAGATATAGCACAAAAAGTATGACTGTGCCAGACTCAATGGCTCCAAGAAAGCCTGCACAACAGAACTTTCCCACCATAAATGTCAGTGAAATGAGACAATGCAGGCACAGCAAACAAGATGTTTCAACACAACATGCACCATCACCACCTGCAGTAAAACTTTACTTAGAATGCCAGACTGTCATTCCTGCGTCGACCTTTCAACTTTCCTCGTTCCTTCTCTCTGCTTTCCCTCGGACTGAAACCCACCGGCAGGGCGGTCCGCGGCAAAAACAGACGAATTATGAAGTATCTATGAACTTTACAAGAATGCCCTTTCAGGCTGATTGACCAGAGAGTTGCTGTGAATGTTATTTCCTTGTGATAGTCCAGTAATTTTCTGTGTGTTACTCATTCTTTGAACAGAGAATAATTAAGCTATATCTCATGAATAAGTTAAATGCCAAAGTTGCTAAATAAAGTGAAATTATGTCATCAATGTTTTCCTTAAAATTTCCAAAAATTATAGCATACATGGTTTGTGTATACAGCTCTGTACCTGAATATGTGTTTATAAATATATAATGTTTATCGCAGTGTATAGTATGTAACAAAGGATATAGTATGTATGTAGCAAAGTGTATAGTATGTAATATAAGCAAAATGGAGGATGGAATTGTGAATACTATTTAAATTTAAATTTTTTGTATTTTTTTTATATTTTCTGAGTTATGGTTGAATTAGTATACATTAAATGTAGTATAATGTAATTGTACTTTAATGCTTAAGAGTTATTGCTATAATCAATGAAGTATAATATAATTCCCAAATAAATGACTTTTATAAATATCATAAGACATTTATTATATAAAATAAAGACTTTTAATTTTTTATAGAAAAAATAATATTATTTTGGGGAACTTTGGGCCATGTCAGAATAACTGATATAGAACTAGCTCTCTCTACTGGTATCAAATTTCTGCTCCACATGTAGAGCAGAACTATATGAGCAGAGCAAAATAGAGCAAACTATATGAGGCACTTCTTTTCTAAGATGTTTAAAGAATGGAAGAGCAAGTCTATGATACCTAAGAGAAGGGAAACTAGAAACTAAGTAGCATGGTCAACCCAGATTTCTTCCTAACGGTACTTTTTAGACCACAGTTTGACAAGGTGTAACCTAAGCAGAGCACAGTGCTGCAGGACTGCAAAGGCAGCTGCAATTTGCACAACAGTGTACACAAAAGGAAGCAGGTGCATGAAAAGCAACTTAAATATCTGCAGTGGCTCTCTTTAGTTTTCAACCAAATAACTAACTTATGGAAGTATAGGATGAGCGAGCATGAAGCTTGGCAGAGAAAAGCTCCTGGGAAGCAGTGCTCAGAGATTTCAGAGGTTATGCAGTGCTGGAAGATACAGTTCTGACTAGCTTTTAAGGGAGGAACCTGACTGAATACTCTGAACAGTCAATTAAACCCTTGATAAGCCATTCTAGGAGAGCATGGCTAGTATAGTCTTAGAGAAGAAGCTGCTTTAGTCTTGCTCTAAGGAAAACTTAAAAGTAAGCTTTGAAAAGCTCAAGATTATCTACCAGTAAGTTTCTGTCTACCAGAAAATAACTTTTTGAAAGAAGGTATAAAGAAAGTTTTTATGTATACATATATCTAAGTTGATAAAGCTATATAGAAGCAGAAAACATGTCCTATAATCAGGAAAAAATAGAAATAGACCCAGAAATGACAGAAATAATAGAATTAGCAAACAAGGACTTTAAAACAGCTATTATAAAATGCTTAGAGTTTTATAAGAAAGTGATGAATATAATGAGTGAACAAATAGGAAATTTCAGGCGTCAAATGAAATGTATAGACAAAGAATCAGATAGAAATTATAGAAAGTGAAAAACATTATTTGCAATGAAAAAATTACTAATTTGTCTTAGCAGATAGAAAATAGTCAAACTGGAGCACAGAGAGAAACAAGTTGAAAAATTATTAGAACTAAAGAGAAAAAAAAGCTGGAAAAACATAAATGAAACCTCTGGGACAATATCAAGTACTCCATTATGCATGTATTCGAAATCCAAGAACAGTCTGAGGATGGCCTTCCCCATTCTGTTAGCATAGTAGATTGGAAATTACCAGTGAAAGGATCAATGAATTCAAAGACAGAGATATAGAAGATAGTCAAACTGGAGTGTCAGGGTCCCTTCATGGTCACCACTTATCGGGTCCCATCTGGAGTGCCACTTACCGGGTTCTGAGACTGGCCAGGTCTCTGGCTCCTGGCTTATCTAGATTCCGAATGCAGACCGTTAGGCTACCTTGCTTGAAAACAATTGCTCTTAGGTGCCTGAGGGCTATTTGCTTTAGAGAGAGAGAGAGAGAGAGAGAGAGACAGTATTTGAGAGAGTAAAGCAGTCTTAGTAAGAAGAATACATCTTAGCAGTCTTTCATAGGGAGAGACGCCATACAGGCATTCTGCAGGCAGGAGAAGTGACAGAGTCAGAGTGAGCGGGTCTATGATAGAATATGCACATGCTCCCGACTGCCTTCTCCTCCAGCTTGTTATAGACACACTTCCGTGGCTCTTAACACCACAGGTGTAGAGACCACCAATCACTGATGCTCTTGTCTCGCGAGCTGTCATGTTTGTTAGGAAAGCCAAATCCCTCCCTATGCCAGGGTGTTACACTACCTGGGTGTTATACCAGGGTGTTACACTACCAAGCTATGAGGTTTTCTTATAACTCTCACTCTTCCTTGCCATATGCAATACTGGCTGCTACCCTGGAGCACAGAGAGAAACAAGCTAAAAAGTTTTTAGAACTAAAGAGAGAAAAGGCTGGAAAAAACATAAATAGAACCCCTGGGACAATATCAAGTACTCCATCATGCATGTATTTGAAATCCAAGAATAGTCTGAGGATGGCCTTCCCCATCTGGTAGCTTACTACATCTGCCAAGTATGTCTATTCAAATTGTTCACTCACTATGGAGGTCCTTCTAGACAGAATTATGAAATACTGAGAAAAGAAATCACAGAACGTGAACAGATGGAAAAACATAATCATGCTCATGCTTTGGCAGAACCAATATTGTTAAAATGTCTGTACTACCCAAAACGATTTACAGATTCAATACAATTCTCATTGAAATACTAATGTCATATTTCACAAATCTTAAAAAAATAGTCCATTGCTTCATATGGAATCAGAGAAGACTCCAAATAGACAGTGCAATCTTATGTAATAAGAACAAATCTAGAGGCATCACTTTACTAGACTTCAGACTATATTACAAGCCTATGTAATCAAAAGAGCATGGTATTGGCATACAAATAGAGAAATAGACCTATACATCAGAACAGAGAACTTAGATGTGAAACCACCCTTATACTGGCATCTACTCTTTGAAAGGCAAACAAAAGCATGCACTGGGGGAAAAGAATTCTTTTTTGATAAATGGTCCTGAGAAAACTGGATAGCCACATGTAAAGGACCTGCACCTCTCACCACTCACAAAAATTAATTCATGACAGAAAACAAACTTTAGACCTAAGACATGAAACTATAAGAATTCCAGAAGAATGTTGGAAAAACTTACAGATAACAGCCTTGGCAAAGAATTTTTGAAGAAGGCTTCAACGACAATCACAGCAACAACAAAAATAAATACGTGGGATTTGATCAAATTGAAAAGTTTCTTCACAGCCAAGGGCACAATAAAATAAATAGACAACCTACAGAAAGGAAGAAAATATCTGCATGCTAGCCATCTCATAAAGGACTGATAACCAGAATCTACAAAAACTCAGCAAATCCACACAGAAAGGACAAAGAACCCCATTAATCACTGGGCAAGAGACACAGAATCTTTTCCCAAGAGGATGGATGAATGACCAACAAACACATGAAAAGCTGTTCAACATCTCTAGTCACCTGGGCATCGCAAATCCAAACTACACTGAGATATCATCTAACCCCAGTGAGAATGTCTCACATCATAAAGTCCTAAAGCAACAGATGCTGGCATGTATGTGGAGAGAAAGGAGTACTCTTACACTGTTGTGACTGCAAATTACTATGAACAGTCATATGGCGATTCCTCAAATAACTTAAACTAGACCTACCATTCAATCCTGGAGTCCCACTACTATATATTTACCCAAAGGAAAAAAAGACATTTTATAAAAAAGACACTTGCACTCAAATGTCACAGCTGCACAATTCACATCACAAAGATGTGGACACAACCCAAATGCCCATCAATACATTAATGGATCAATAAAATGTGGTGAATATAGTGAATATATACCATGGAATGCTATTCAGCCATAAAAATACAGTTATCAGGTATCTTTTGTAACAACTTGGGTGGAACTAGAGACCATTCTCTAGAGTGAAATATTGCCAGAATGGAAAAATACCACATGTACTCAATACTAAACCGCAACTAGTTGATCAGCACTTTTGTGCTTTTACAGAAACAAAACTCAGTGAAGTTCAAGAGAATTGGAGAGGGAAAAAGGGGATGGGTAAATTTCTACCCCATGGGTACACTGTATGGGTTCATTGGTTGATCATAGGGTGGGTACATGGACAAAATAAGTTAATTGTGAGCCAGACTTTAGTCCAGACTCTACTCATTTTTTGGCCTGTGTAGACTCCCATTCTAACAAAGGTCCTGATATGCTCTAGGTTTCTGGATTTCCATGGCAGTTCCTTAAAATATCTTTCTCTATTGTCCATTATAGTTTAGCATAAGAAAGAATGCTATCACATGTTCATAATTGTTTGGTGTTAAGTGCTGCTTCTACTCTCTCTAGGGTAGCTCTGAAATTTCCACTTTTTGAGTGTGGGCTATTGTTTTTTCAGATTTTTAAGAGCCACCCTAAGAGTGAATTTATCTCATCCCCTGGAGTTCTTGCTGGCTTGTTCAATGCATTATCTCAAGGTCAATGAATTATTGTTTATCAGTCTTACATTCCCAGTCCCTTTATTAGGTACCTCAAGATCCAATCTCTGGGGTATGCTTTTGGTTCCTTCAGTCCATGTCAACTGAATCCTATAGCAGTTTATATGCTGTACATGATCTTGTTCTTCCTTTAACACACCAGTGTTTTGGCAATCGGGAGAGGAGGTAGGGGTCCCTCCAGGGGCCATCTGTTACCTTGTGGAGAGGAAGCCTCTGCAGAAGTTTGCAGTGTAGCTGAAGTGTAAGCTTTTTGTAAGAAAGGGGGGCCTGCTTTGCAATCCCATATGGCCTGGGGAGTCAGGCTATAGAACCAATATTCTTGAGCATGCTGAGAACCTGAGAAAAAGAGGGGCCACTTTATATTAATAAAAGCGTCAGTTTGTTGGGATGACACAATATTAAACCTAGCATGACTGCAGTACAAGAACTTTGGAATACACGAAGCAAAACCTGATAAAATTGAAAGGAAAAATAGATAATTTCCAAGTTATAGTTGGGACTTTAACACTATCTTTTTAGTAATTATTAGAAAATTTAGGCAGAAATTCTCTAAGTTTATAGAACAACACTATCAATCAATCGAATATGATTAACATTTCTTGAATTCTGCTTTGGACCTTTCAGCTACACCGAAGTGGATCATATACTGAACTGTAAAACAAGTCTCTCTAAATTTCAAATGATTTATGTCCATAATCAAATTAGAAACCAATAACAAAAAGATCTCTGGAAGTTTCCCAAATATTTGAAAATTAACATTTCAAATAACCTATGAGTCAAAGAAGGAAATTAGAAAATATTTTTATCTAAAGGATTGAAAATGCACCACATTAAAATTTGTAGAATATAGCCAATATAGCTTAAAGTAAAATTCATGACTTTATTATTATCATTTCACTTAATCTGTGGGTACAGGTGATTAGTTATATTGTTTGTGTTTTTTTAGGTACAGTCCAAGTTGTACTTGTATCCCTCACCCAGAGATAAGCCATATACCCTTACCTGTTAGTTGAAGGCACACCAATCCCCCTCCCTTCTCTTCCTTTTTCCTTCTCCCCTGTCCCCTCCACTGAGTTTAAATTTGTTTTTCTCTTGTGTGGGTGTGTATTTGTTCAGAAATTGGTGACTTTAAATGCTTATATTAGAAAAGAACATTTTAAAACCAATTATGTAGTCTTTCATTTTAGAAGCTTAAAAAAGGAACAAATTATATACGAAGAGAGAAAAAGAAATAAAAATGAGTTGAAATCAATAAAATAGCAAATTGACCAACATAAGAAAAAAATCAACAAAGTGAGATGTTAGCTATTGGAAAAAATATAAGATTGGTAATAAAATTGATAAACCCTAGTTAGACTGATTGTCAGCAAATGTTGGCAAGGATGTAGAATAACCATACTGTCATATATAGTTGTTAGAAATATAAATCGCAACCCATCAATTCAACTCCTAAGTATTTATCTAAAGGAAATGAAGATGTATGATGAAAGAAATCTTTACAACTTACATAAAAATGTTCATAGTAGCCTTATTCATCATAACTCAAACTGAGAACATCTCAAATTTTCATCAGCAGAGTATCAGATGAGCACATTGCAAAATATACATAGGGAATATTGATCACAATAACAAGGAATAAGGTAGTAATATACAAGACAACATGGAGTGACCTCAAAACATCATGCAGAGGGAAAGAAACCAGTTTAAAAAGAGAACATTTTCTATGATCCCAAATACAGTTTTAGCATCATTCAGGATGTTGTTAATGCTCGATATTTTGACAACAATGTGTATTTTATTGGTGTTCATATTTCTTAAAACTCTGAACTATAGTGGGAGGCGCCTGTGTCTCAGTGGGTGGGGTGCCGGCCCCATATCCTGAGGGTGGCAGGTTTGAACCCTGGCCAAACTGGAGCAAAAAAATAGCTGGGTGTTCTAGTGGGCACCTGTGGTCCCAGCTACTCAGGAGGCTGAGGCAAGAGAATTACCTAAGCCCATGAGTTGGAGGTTGTAAAAACAAAATAAAACAAACAAAAAAACCCTCTGAACTATAATGCTTAAGATGGGTATATTTTACCCCATGCAAAAAATCACACTTTAATAAAAAAGTTAAAAAAAATTGAAGGCATTTTCAAATAAAACACATTTTTAAAGATACTTATATACCAAGGTTTAATTCTTTTATAAGATATCAAACTATTTTTACACTTAATTTAATTACTATAATGTTAACCAAACTTGTTTTAAAGACCATCCTTTATTTTTATTTGAATGACACTCTTTCTGTTTAATCACCTATTATTTGTGGCTATGGTCATCCTTTTGAAAATTGTGAATTGATTAAAGTAACCACTTTTTTAAATCTCAAACAGAAGCATTCACCTGAGTATATACTTGAACACAGCATAAGGTAGTAGTAGAAAATACAGAACTAGTTAATACAAAAGTGATTTTTCCCTGTACCGCACACCCTACCCAGGTTGCAGTGAAGTTGCATGCTAAATGTTTCCTGTGCTTTTTTACTGTGGCGCGTTGACATTTATATGGTTATTCATTTTTATTCCAACCCTCCCTTACCCCCCAAAGGTGATGTCAAGTAGAAATCACTGATTTAATTTAATTATCCATTAAGGTGATATTGGCCTTTTATTTTTCATAGGTTGAAGTTACATTATGCGTCTTACGAACCAACTATAAGGGTGTTACATGAGAAGCACCACACTTTACTGAAGGAGAAAATGCTGAGCTCCTTGGAAAGAGACAGAGCAATCGAGCAGGTAAAGATATAGTGAAGACTACCTCAGAATGATCTTTAATCATTGTTTTTATAATGTAAGTAGAAAAATTGTTTTATTTCTGAGGTAAATTTTACAATATTTTTTCCCAATTTTCATATAAAAAGAATTTGTTTGGAAACATTCAGAAAAAATATCTTTTCCATTTTAAAATCTATAAAGATTATTATCAAATTAAATATTATTTAGTTGAGATATAAATAATTTGTGATCAAAGTTGTGTTTAATGACAACTTGTTTGCTATAAAATTGACCTTTGGAAAGTTACTTAAACAATTAGAGCTCAGATTTTTCACATCTAAAATGTAGGCATGAAGATCTGCCTTTTAAGGTTGCTGTGAAACTTACATAATAAATAAAAACTCACTGCAGTTTCCCCTGGCTACTGACTTGATTTTTTTTCCATTTTTGCTAATGGGTGACTTCCTGTTCTATTCTTCCTGCAGGATTTGTGCATAGGCCTAGGCTTAGAGGCAGTGGGTGAAGAAACTTTGGCATAAAATTCAAGAAAAAGAAAACTAAATATTTATATACCACATTATGAATATGTAACAGTTTTTAAGAAAATGTAAAACTGCAACTATGCTTAACATTTTTCAACAGTGTTCTGGAGGGATTTTACTTTTTGGTCAAATTTTTAGAAGCTACAAAACTTGCATAATGGTAATGCTCTTACTTGAATAATTTTATTGTTAAGATATGCTTTAATCAAGTTTATTTTGTCTTTTGAGGGAACCCCTGCTTCTAAAATGCAAAACATGATTTCACTAGGCCTGTTTTGTTTGAATTTTAATTTTGTGTCTTGGAATGTTTGAATTGTCTTATAAGGAATGTTGAATACAATGAGTTCAATAATAATTTAAATTTTTATGGCATTATATATCAAATCTTCAGAATTTTATCTCCTTATACCTTTTCATTTAACCTGTTTTTCTAGCTACCCAGCAAGACGCATAATTCTACATCCAGGTCCCCTCCTCTTTTTTTTTTGTTTATTTTTTTTATTGTTGGGAATTCATTGAGGGTACAATAAGCCAGGTTACACTGATTGCATTTGTTAGGTAAAGTCCCTCTTGCAATCATGTCTTGCCCCCAGAAGGTGTGGCACACACCAAGGCCCCACCCACCTCCCTCCTTCCTTCTCTCTGCTTTTCCTCCCCCCTGCCGTGACCTTAATTGTCATTAATTGTCCTCATATCAAAATTGAGTACATAGGATTCATGCTTCTCCATTCCTGTGATGCTTTACTAAGAATAATGTCTTCCACTTCCATCCAGGTTAATACGAAGGATGTAAAGTCTCCATTTTTTTTAATAGCTGAATAGTATTCCATGGTATACATATACCACAGCTTGTTAATCCATTCCTGGGTTGGTGGGCATTTGGGCTATTTCTACATTTTGGCGATTGTAAATTGAGCTGCAATAAACAGTCTAGTGCAAGTGTCCTTATGATAAAAGGATTTTTTTCCTTCTGGGTAGATGCCCAGTAATGGGATTGCAGGATCAAATGGGAGGTCTAGCTTGAGTGCTTTGAGGTTTCTCCATACTTCCTTCCAGAAAGGTTGTACTAGTTTGCAGTCCCACCAGCAGTGTAAAAGTGTTCCCTTCTCTCCACATCCACGCCAGCATCTGCTGTTTTGAGATTTTATGATGGTATCTGGGGTTAGATGGTATCTCAGGGTGGTTTTGATTTGCATTTCTCTAATAGATAGGGATGATGAACATTTTTTCATATGTTTGTTAGCCATTCATCTGTCTTCTTTAGAGAAGGTTCTATTCATGTCTCTTGCCCATTGAAATATGGGATTGTTGGCTTTTTTCATGTGGATTAATTTGAGTTCTCTATAGATCCTAGTTATCAAGCTTTTGTCTGATTGAAAATATGCAAATATCCTTTCCCATTGTGTAGGTTGTCTCTTTGCTTTGGTTGTTGTATCCTTAGCTGTACAGAAGCTTTTGAGTTTAATGAAATCCCATTTGTTTATTTTTGTTGTTGTTGCGATTGCCATGGCAGTCTTCTTCATGAAGTCTTTCCCCAGGCCAATATCTTCCAATGTTTTTCCTATGCTTTCTTTGAGGATTTTTATTGTTTCATGCCTTAAATGTAAGTCCTATATCCATCTTGAATCAATTTTTGTGAATGGGGAAAGATGTGGGTCCAGTTTCAATCTTTTACATGTGGATATCCAGTTCTCCCAAGACCATTTATCGAATAGGGAGTCTTTCCCCCAAGGTATGTTCTTGTTTGGTTTATCGAAGATTAGGTGGTTGTAAGATGTTAGTTTCATTTCCTGGTTTTCTATTCGATTCCAAGTGTCTATGTCTCTATTTATGTGCCAGTACCCTGCTGTCTTGAGCACTATGGCTTTGTAGTACAGACTAAAATCTGATATGCTGATACCCCCAGCTTTATTTTTATTACTAAGAACCGCCTTAGCTATACGGGTTTTTTTCTGGTTCCATACAAAACACACAATCATTTTTTCCAAATCTTGAAAGTACGATGTTGGTATTTTGATAGGAATGGCTTGAATAGGTAGATTGCTTTGGGAAGTATAGACATTTTAACCATGTTGATTCTGCCCATCCATGAGCATGGTGTGTTCTTCCACTTTTTAAAATCCTCTGCTATTTCCTTTCTGAGGATTTCATAATTTTCTTTATAGAGGTCCTTCACCTCCTTGGTTAGGTATATTCCTAGGTATTTCATTTTCTTTGAAACCATGGTGAAGGGAGTTGTGTCCTTAATTAGCTTCTCATCTTCACTGTTATTGGCATATACAAAGGATACTGACTTGTGGACATTGATTTTATATCCTGAAACATTACTGTATTTTTTGATGACTTCTAGGAGTCTTGTGGTTGAGTCTTTGGGATTCTCTAAGTATAAGATCATGTCATCAGCAACGAGGGAGAGTTTGACCTCCTCTGCTCCCATTTGGATTCCCTTTATTTCCTTGTCTTGCCTAATTGTATTGGCTAGAACGTCTAGCACTATATTGAATAGTAAAGGTGACAGAGGACAACCTTGTCTGGTTCCAGTTCTAAGAGGAAAAGCTCTCAGTTTTACTCCATTTAGTAAAATATTAGCTGTGGGTTTGTCATAGATAGCTTCAATCAGTTTTAGAAATGTGCCACCTATGCCTATACTCTTCAGTGTTCTAATTAGAAAAGGATGCTGGATTTTATCAAATGCTTTTTCTGCATCTATTGAGAGGATCATGTGATCTTTATTTTTGCCTCTGTTAATATGGTGGATAACGTTTATGGACTTGCGTATGTTAAACCAGCCTTGCATCCCTGGGATGCCCTCATCTTTTTTATTCCTGCCACAGGTTTAGCTTAGGACTTTGCTACCCCTGGTCCATGGTCTCATCCCCGTATAATCCTTCTTCGAGAGGGAATGTATCTGTGACCTGACCATCTGTTCCTCAGGGACCACAAATACTTTGGTGTCTGTGACAGACTACTTGTACTGATCTCTCCCTCTTCAAGGATACCTGGACCTTCCAGACATCCACGCTGACAAGTGCCTGCACTGCTGTCCAGATTGTTCATTTCTCCTTCCGTAACCTGTCCAGTATTGGATCTGCCACTCATCTATTGTGTGATTGATGCTAAGTCATTTTCCTGGAAAGGCCGTTAGTTTCCTTATTTCTTAACATGAGGGGATTCGTGACATTATATTGAGGACACATTTAGGCATATAGTCTTTGGGTTTCAGGTTGCTCCTCACTGGTTTAGTGGGGGGAGTTAAGGACTGAAAGTGAAGTTGTGAATCCCAGTTGTGCTGTTCAACACTTATAGTAGCATGTCTGTTTTCTTACCTATTAAATAGGGATAGTTTACTTTCCTTAATATATCTAAAGTGAAAGCGTATTTATTTTATTTTATTTTATTTTTTCTCTGCCCCCAAGCAGGCCACTGTTTTCTTTTTCTTTCTTTCTTTTTTTTTTTTTATTAAATCATAGCTGTGTACATTGATATGATCATGGGGCATCATTCACTAGCTTCACAGACCATTTGACACACTTTCATCACACTGGTTAACATAGCCTTCTTGGCATTCTCTCAGTTACTGTGCCAAGACATTTACATTCCACATTTACCATGTTTCACATATACCCTTGTAAGATACACCGCTGGTGTAATCCCAACAATCCCCTTCCCTCTACCCACCTCTCACCTCCCTCCCCTCCCTTTCCCCCTTCCCCATATTCTTAGATTGTAACTGGGTTATAGCTTTCATGTGAAAGCCCTAAATTAGTTTCATAGTAGGGCTGAGTACATTGGGTACTTTATATTCCATTCTTGAGATACTTTACTGAGAAGAATATGTTCCAGCTCTATCCATGTAAACACGAAAGAGGTAAAGTCTCCATCTTTCTTTAAGCCTGCATAATATTCCATGGTGTACATATACCACAATTTATTAATCCATTCATGGATTGATGGGCACTTGGGCTTTTTCCATGACTTAGCAATTATGAATAGGGCTGCAATCAACATTCTGGTAGAAATATCTTTGTTATGATGTGATTTTTGGTCTTCTGGGTATATGCCCAGTAGAGGGATTACAGGATTGAATGGCAGATCTATTTTTAGATCTCTAAGTGTTCTCCACACTACTGTTCAGATGCACAAAGAACTGTGTATTATTATCTACAACTGATTTTTATTTTGTCCTTGAACTTCTAGTTCTGCTAAGGAAGTGGTTCTCAACCTTCCTAATGCCACAGCCCTTTAATATAGTTCCCGTGTGTCGTGACCCACAGGTAACCCCTGTGCTAAGGAAAAAGAAAAGATACCTGCCTATTAAAGACTTTCCAGGGTTAAAACAGCCGCTTTGGGTTTAACACAGGTTCTTTGAATATTATATTAACTGTTTAGCTAGAACCAATTATCAGTGTTAATTTCCTTCCTTTGAGTGACATCATTTTCTCATTCTTCCCCCAGATACTTCCAAATACAAAAGGAACTTATATATCTATATGGCCTGAAGTCTAGATGTTGTCTTAGGGGTTGGCCTGGGGTTTTTATTGTGGTGGGAGATAGAGCCAGGTTGAGAATTCTTGTATGTGAGGTGGGGCTGGCATGGTTTGAATCTTTCAGAGGACAAAGTACCAGGCATTTTCACCAGGATGCCCAGGTGTTGGGTACCAAGGGAAGGAAAGAAGGTAAGGCTGAAAAGCTGTTATCAGTCACACATCAAAAATGGAGTCAGATTTTTCCTTATAGGCCCAAAAGAGCGCCCAGTGATCAAACCTTCTGAAACAATTTGTGCAACAAAATAATAAGAGTATTGGATAATAACCCAAAAGTATAAAAAGAAATATCTATGATTCCATGATGGCATAAAAAAATTATTTAGTAAATAAATGTGAGACAATAGACAAATCTTCCGTGCAGAGGGATCCCAAATAACCTATATGGACAGTCTTTCCCTCAAGGAGGTGGAAATTAACAACTCAGCTATTAAGTAGTAGCTGTACTTAAAGCCATGCATCCAAAATATGGTGGAAACAGGAGAAAAGTAACTTTAAAGTGGGTAAACCTGGTACCTTCTTAGCCAGGTGATCAAGGTTTAACAAATGTTGATAGCAAGTACCTGTGATTTGATCTGCTAATAATGATGCTTCTCTTCTCCCCCAAATCCATGACTTAAATATAACCATGAGAAAAACTTCAGACAAATGCAAATTTAGGGCCAGACTCTTCAAAATACTACCTGACCAGACCCTTCAAAATTGTCAGGGGCATTAAAATTAGGGAAAGTCCAAGACCAGAGGAGGCTAAAGAGCCGTAATGACTAAACATAAAGGTAGTATTGTGAATGGTACCCTAAAACGTGAAAAGGATATTACTGGAAACTTAAGGAAACTCAAATAATATAGACTGTAATGCATAATAACATATCCTATTGGTATATTATTTATGGGAAATGTATCATAATGTATAATATTAATAGGAGAAATGTGGTTTGAGACGTAGAGGAGCTCTCAGTCCCATTTTAGCAACTCTGTAAGTCTTATTCTACATAAGTGTATTTAAAAACATTATAACCGTTGGGCCTTAAGAATAGATATTAATCTGCCCCTTTTCGTTAACCTAGGCATTTCACGAACACTAATCTATAGGTTGCAATTTATTATATGCTATTTTTCATTAACAAAGAAATACTGCTATTCAGTGATAGTAAAAAAATGTGTGCTTCTGTACAATTAGACAGATGGTGTATTGTGTTGCTTTAATTATATAGAGATGACATAGCCTATTAGGGTTGAATTTTAAATTTAAGTCCATTGTTCAGGAAATATAGGTAAATGGCATCACCAAGCTAACAAATGTTCTTAATTGTGACATATTTACTAAAATAAAGAATATCTGTGGGCAGAAAATGAGTTAAGAGTTTTGGGAATAAAATTGGCTTCTTCATATTTTACTTTCCAAATAATAACCACCTCATATTTTATAAATATAAAGATGGGGGGCGGCGCCTGTGGCTCAGTCGGTAGGGCGCCGGCCCCATATACCGAGGGTGGCGGGTTCAAGCCCGGCCCCGGCCAAACTGCAACCAAAAAATAGCTGGGCGTTGTGGCGGGCGCCTGTGGTCCCAGCTACTCGGGAGGCTGAGGCAGGAGAATCGCTTGAGCCCAGGAGTTGGAGGTTGCTGTGAGCTGTGTGAGGCCATGGCACTCTACTGAGGGCCATAAAGTGAGACTCTGTCTCTACAAAAAAAAAAAAAAAAAAAAAAAATATAAAGATGGTAAGTTGTTGTGTAGCAACTTGAACATAAGAAAAACTTCTCTCTAAATATAGAACTGAATAATTGCCAAACTGGACTATGAGTATACTTGATTCAGAAAACTACACTGTGAAATGAATGTGTTAGATGCTGACCTATAAGAGATAATTGATAATTGCCTGTGGCATTAAATTTTAACTTCAAATTATGTTTTCATTTTGTTAAAAGTCATGTTTGATTAAAATTTAAAGGCATTAATCCAAGAGAGAGTAATATTTTTGGTATTTTACTAGCAGTACTTAAATATTAATATTAAAACCCCTTTTAAGTCACTTAGTATATAACCTCATATATTTGAATTTTTGTTTTTTTTAGATTAATGATCTTCAAGCAACATATAGGAAACTAGAAATAGGACGTAGTTACCATGTTCCAGAAATTAAAGGTAAAGGTAAAATGTGAAGACATTCTAATTTAATATTGGTTTGGTGATTTCTCAACTTTATCAGTTATTAACATTAATCTAGAGATATTTAAAAGTAAATGATACAGTAACTATTTCACAAATTAAAATTATAATATAAAGAGTAAGAGGAAATGTAGATATGATACTGTATGGATTAATTTTAGAGAAAAATAAATCAACCATAATGGAAGGATGTCTTCTTCTGGCCATAATGGGAGGGCCTGGTACCAGACTATGGTTCTCTCCATAAACAGCTCTACAACTAAACAGTGCAGATAAGCATTAAAAACATATAACACAAGTCACAGAAGGCAAGTGAGGGAAGGAAAATTTACAAGATTAGCTATCGCATCACAATGACTTTGTCTTGGGAAAATTTCCTAACCAAGCAAACTTTATGGAAATGGATGCCAAAAAGAGCATGGCAGGCCTGATTCCTTGAATTGGCAGTGGCCGTAATTCACATGTTTTAAAGCGATTGAAATCTGGAGGAAGAAGCACTAGAGAACAGGGAACTGCTATGAGGACTGGCCCAGTTTGTGAGGGAGTTTACTGAGTTCTTATCTGATGGCTGTGCTGTGTACGCATGGTTATTCAATACTTGCAGGAGGGGTAAAATTCTATGGAACAAAGGAGATGAGAGATTCTAGAAGTCAAGCAGTGATGGAAGACATTGCAGATTTCTGCCTGGGTGGAAAGGCTTCTTTCCTGCCTATTGACAACAAATTAACATTTCAGCACCCTGTATTCACCTTACAAAGGAGAAACAAATCTTATAGGGGATCCTTAGGGGAGATGGAGTTTGGAATTTGAGTCTGCCAAATTACAGAGTCTTGGGAAACATTTAGAGCTTTCAATGGATCCACCCTAACAAAGCATAAAATTAATATTAAATTTTTAGGTTACAAGCCAAAACCTCAGTCTCCTTCTAGAACAAACATTAACACCATTTAGAGGAAGACGACCATCCATTGTCTTTACAATCTGTCATCTACACTACCTATTATATAATTATAATTTTCTAGATATGTATAGAATCATAAAAATGTGACCCACAATCAAGACAATAAATGGAAACCTACCCTGAGATGGCTAAGGAGTTGGATTAAAGAGATGAAACGTGCTAAAACAGCTATTTTGATTATGTGCCAGGACTTAACAGACAATGTGATATTAAGTGAACAGATACGGAATCTCAGCAGAGAAATGGAAGTACACACACACACACACACACACACACGGCAAATTGAAATTCTAGGACTGAAAAAAAAGAATAAAATTAATATTTTAATTGAATATACTTCACAACAAATTAGAGATGACAGAAGTGTCAGTAAATTGAAGAGAGATAATATAAATCATATACAGTAGAATCTCATAGTTGACCACCTCCCTACATTGACTATCTCCTTAAGTTGACCTAATTTTCAAAGCCTGGACATGCCCGCTACTGGCAGGATTTGATGGCTCACAGGAAGTTCTCAGCTTCCAAACATAGGTCCCTGGACTTCTTGTGTTGGAAGCACAGTGTCAGGCATTGTGGGAATGTGAAGAGTTTTCCCTAAGGATGACTCATCTAAGCCTGTCCAGCTCACAGCTTTCCTGGGATATAAGGCTAGCATGATCCACATTGTGGGAAGTCAATAGTATCCAAGGTGAGTAAGAAGGAAGTTGTAGAGGCTGTGCCTGTTCTGGAGACACTGCCCATGGTGGATGTAGGCATTGTGGGCTACATGAAACTCTTTGAGGCCTCTGGACTTCAAGACCATCTTTGCTGAGCATATCAGTGATGAGTGCAAAAGGCACTTTCACAAAAACTGGCATAAATCTAACAAGAAGGACTTTACCAAGTAAGGCAAGAAATGTCAGAATGAGGATGGGAAGAAGATGGAGAGTGACTTCAACAGCGTGAAGAAGCACTGCCAAGTCGTCTGCATCACTGCCCACACCCAGATGCACCTGCTTTCTCTGTGCCAGAAGGCAGCCCACCTGATGGAGATTCAGGTAAACGGAGACACCATGGCTGAGAAACTGGACCAGGGAGAGGCTGCAGCCGTAAATCTCTGTGAACCAAGTGTTTGGGCAGGATGACTTGATTGACGTCATTGGGATGACCAAGGGCAAAGGCTGCAAAGGGGTGACCAGTCATTGGCATGCCAAGATACTGCCTGTTAAGACCCACTAACAATTGCTGCTTCTGGTGGAACTCAGTAAAAGTTGTCTCCCCTGTATCAGAGCATGGCATCCTGCCCCTGTGACTTTCTCTGTGTCACAGGCTAGACAGGCTACCATCACTGCACAGAAATCAAGACGATCTGTAAGATTGGCCAGGGCTGCCTTATAAGGATGGCAAACTGATTAAGATCAATGCTTTTACTGATTACTACCTGTCCTGTCCGACAAGAGCATTAACCCTCTGGATGCCTTGTCCACTACAGTGAAGTGTATTAGGCTACGCTGTTTGCATTCATAAGGTAAACTCCAAGTTGTAGTTGAATCTTCCACCCAGGATGTGTGTCCTGTACCCCAGGAGGTGGGAGCTTACTGAACCCTTTTCTCCCCTTCCCCATATAGGGGATAATATATTTTATGGTTTATCATAGGAAACCATACAAATTAAATTTGTATGAACTGTGAGGAATTGGAAATGTTGGTGAAATGAATGATTATGAAATCTGACTTCAGAGCTTTAAAGAGAAAATAAATGCTATATATACTAAAGCAAATTACCCCTTAGTTCAGTATTTTACAATTAAGAGTATAGCAAAGTACTCCTTACTATACTATATATACAGTAGAAAAAAGTACTCCTGCTTCTTACAGTTTAAGTGTTGCTCTCTAAGTTTAGTATTTTGTTTCTGACCAGAATTGTAATAGGAGATGCCAAGTTCGTGTGACTATATAGACTATATTGTCTAATTGAGGAAAAGTATCTTTTCAAATATAACATCTTTCACTTTAACTCTGTTGCCTTTTTCAGAATTCCTATTAGATGTGTGCTTAATCTCTCCATTTTAGTTTTCATATGTCTTAATCTCTTAGATATTTTCTATTTATTTCTCTGTGCTAAATTGTAGACAATTTCTTCAAAACCTTTTTTCAGTTAAATAATTCTCTTTTTGGTAGGGTTTCAGCTATAAAGGAGTTAGGGACTGACACAGGATAGGTGCTTAGAAAGTATTGGTTAAATGAAAGCAATCATGTGTTTGACATTTAGCTGGGGTCTTGAGTGTGTTTAGTTAACTCCAGTTGAATGAGTGCATACATGAAGGAATGATTGAGTAGGTAAAATTAGCACTTGAAGATGCAATAAACAAAATTTCTATAAATGAAGTGGTGCATATTTATTTGGTGTTTGTTTTATATCTATTGAGGAATTATGCATTCCTTAAATTTTTGATTATACTCAAGTAAAATTTGGGAAACAGCACAGCACCAGTCAGTATTACAGGTCTTACCATTAGTAAGTGTTAGATGGTAAATATGAGGATATTTTCATGGAGACATAGACTTTATTAGGATATCACTGAGCATTAATAAGTGACAAATGGCTGGGTGCAGGGGCTCACGCCTGTAGTCCTAGCACTCTGGGAGGCCAACGTGAGTGGATTGCTTGAGCTCATGAGTTTGAGACCAACCTGGGCAAAAGTGAGACCTGGTTGCTACTAAAAATAATAAAAACTGAGGCAAGAGGATCGCTTGAGCTCAAGAGTTAGAGGTTGCTGTGAGCTATGATGCCACGGCTTTCTAACCAGAGCGACAGCTTGAGACTCTACCTCAAAAAACAAAAAACAAACAAACAAAACAACAACAAACAAGTGACATATGGAAGTTGCATCTTATATGCATCTAACTTTGAAGGCCACATGAACTTTAATGTCTCAGCCTTTCATTTTTCTACAGATCTGCATATAAGTAAAACTGATATTTATTTGGTGGAGATTAGAAAGCATGTTTTTTCTTGCTGCATTGAGAAATAATCGAGAAGCATTTTGCAATATTAAACTCAAGTTTTGGTTCCAAATGTATAACTTCGTAAAATCTTATTAAATTGTGTATTTTCAATTTTATTTTGCCTGTGGAGCAATAAATGTATACATAAATCAAGCCCTTTTGGATTTTCCACTTTCATTTATTATTCCTATGAAATTTGTTAGTTTCTTTTTATTTTATTCCTCTTGTTTTTTTAGAGACAGAGTCTCACTTTGTTGCCCGCGGTAGAGTGCTATGATGTGACAGCTCACAGCAACCTCCAGTTCTGGGGCTTAGGTGATTCTCTTGCCTCAGCCTCCCGGGTAGCTGGGACTATAGGCGCCCACCACAATACCTGTCTATTTTTTTCTTGTTGCAGTTTGGCCCGGGCCGGGTTCTAACCTGCCATCCTCCGTAGATGGGGCCGGCGCCCTACTCAATAAGCCACAGGCGCCACCCAATTTTATTCCTCTTATGAATAGGTGCTTGGTAGTGTTTCGCATGCTACATTGGATATGCTTGTTTGTCTGTTGGTATCCTGGGTTTCTTCTTTTTCTTTTCTTTCTTCTACATATTGCTATGTGAATTTCTAGTCTCATA
Organism: Nycticebus coucang; assembly: GCF_027406575.1. Lineage (NCBI taxonomy): Eukaryota > Metazoa > Chordata > Mammalia > Primates > Lorisidae > Nycticebus > Nycticebus coucang. Next base: position 110,636,199 of record NC_069786.1, read on the forward strand.
TACAAAAGAGAACAAAAGGTAGTGACATCACAGGGCCACTGATACAATTGTGAAAATAATACATGTGAAATTATTCAGAACAGTGAATGTTACACAGTAAAAGATAAATGAGGTATAAATGCTATTTAGTATAATTTTTATTTGTTATTATCGGGTTGACACCCCCAGTCTTTGAAGAAGAAAATACAGTAAAAGAGAATTAGAAGTGATAATTTCTCTTAATCTCAGCAAGTTGTAATTGTTGCCTTTTCTCCAGACTTTGGTTTCCTAGATGCCATGGAAGTCCAACTTTTAGCAGGACAGGCATCTGAATACCCTTAGATGTCTCTCAAGTACTTTCATGTGACACTGGGTTATGGAACATTCTCTTTTTATGTCATTGTGGGGTTATTTTGAGGATTTTCTCCTTTGTCTATAACTGGTACCAAATAGAAAAATCAGATCAGGAAAAAAACTAAAGGCCAGGCTATGCTTCTCTGCCTTTATGAATTCTTTAAGAGAGCCATGACATTGAAATTATCAGACATTTTGTTTTGTCATATATTCTCTATTATAAATGTAGTGTTACAATTTGAAGCATTTAATTGTTTGTTTCATTTACGTTAGTGATTTTATAACCTTATTTATTTTTTTTAAATCAGCTTGCTGTTTAGAGTTACAGGTGGAAATATGTGAACCTAAATATATTTCTGAACTATGTATGAAAAGAGGTAAAAACGAAAGAAAGAGACTTTGGTTGTCACACTTCCTCCCTCAGATGGTTCCATTTGGACAACTCCTTTCTTCTAGGAGAGTTGGGGGACCAATGTTACAACTATAGTGGAATAGGTGTATTACTCCATTTTTCTTTTTTTGTTCTTCTCAACTTTGAAAAGCATAGACAATATTTTATTAATATAATATTCTATTTAAAAAATATTTTTATTATGCAGTTTAACTTGGGAAATATGTCATTTCTTCCTATTCTCTCTTTTGACCCTTTTTAACTTTGTTTATAAGCACACAAAACTTCTTATAATAAGAATTTGGATATAACGTGATTGTGCTCCTTTACTGGCAAGCCATGCCATTTCGTTAACCTTGTATTCATCTCACTGTGCAGTTTTGAGAACTAAATTTTGAGACTCTGCTTAAAACATTTATTATGAGTATCATTACTTTAATGCTTAAAAATAAACATATAATTAAGAGCTTGGTTACCATATTTTGGGTTATAGTTACACTGGTAAACAGTACAAATATTAAGAATAAATTGTATTGTGTTACAGTTGCTCACAGTTGTGAAAAAGAAAATACACCAGAAGGTCCTACTCAGAAAGGTCCTTGTGAAGCCCAGGAACAAAAGAAAAAGAAAACAAGGGCGAAAGATAATATGAAGGTATGATATTTATTTTTTCATTAATTCATACTCAACTCTGAGATGTGTATACTCATATAGTATCATTATTTTACTGAAAAAGGAAATTAGCGGTAATATATTCTAAGCTTCTTGATTTGTACATGGACAGTGGAGGTACTCAAATGTTACCATCAAGGCACACGCTTATTAGTGGCAGAGACAGCTCAATTCATCACTTCCCAGCCACTTCAATGAGATCACAGCCATGTTTATTCACCTCACTTTTCTTTTTAAAAATACCTCTTCACCCAATGACAAATCACTTCTGGATCATCTCTTGTTTTCTTTTCTGTAATATAATTTCAAACTTTTCTTAGTTTTCTTTAAAAGTAGATTGAAGTAGCATTATACCCCATTTAAGATTCTCCTTATTATCTTGAATATTTTTGCTTTGTAAGCAGACTGATAGTTACAATCTTCCGTACTAATTAAATAAAATGATGTTAAGGTAACTAGTCAAAGAGATCAAACTTAAATAAAATTACATAAAATCTGTGAGAGGTTTATTTGTAAGAATTGCATAAAAGTTTACTTAAGGTAATGAAATTTCTTAAAATTAGTTTTACCTTAGAGTTTTAAAATATCTGGCATTTGTTTTAAAATGAAAACGTTTATAATTATAATAACTTTTAGTAATAATTCTAAAAGAAAATAGATTTTTTTAATGAATTCAAATAATTGCCTTCACTTTGCTAATACCATTAACATTTTTTTTTCTCTAAGATATGCATTGGAATCTGGTATTGTATAAAGTATTCAAATAAAGACTAAACACTTATAAGTTATACCAAGGTTTTGATTATGATTTCATGATTTTCAGATTAGTGTTTTACTGTGCCTTTATCATCACTATTAATTTATGGATGATGGTATTTGAGGTAGAAACACAAAGTTAAGGATTTGGGGGGTTATGGTTGTGATATAAGCATTCTCTTTAGGTAGTATGTCATGTTTAGAAATGATTTGTTTATTTAAACACAAAGTCCTTATGGCTTGTAAGAGTTTACGTTAGTAATATAAAATTGAAATTTCAGTGTGAAAAAAGCTGCTAAAATATAAGACAAGTATATGAAATATTTATGCACACTATAAACTTTTTCAGTGTTGTGTTAGAATAATATAGTATCTACAAAATAATAGACAAACTATGCCCTTACAAGAAGGCTACAGTGAAGAATAAAGTTAATTCTCAACATCACTAAACAATAAATTTTACTAATATTTCTATCTTAATTTTTTTATAGTTGTTATAACATATAGCTGAGTTTCATTTATATTTTTAGTATTATTTCCTTTAGATGATACATATTGACTTCCTTCTGTAAAAAAGGAAGGCATTTAGAATATTTTCCCTGATTTGATCTGAGTTATATTATGCATATTGTCATAATTGATAAAATTTACCTTTTATTTTCTGTGTAAGTTAATCCTAAAATTTAATCCCATGAACACTATTTAAATGCATTACATCTAAGTAAATATGATTTATTACAGATTTGACTAATGTAACTAGAACCATAGAGAAGGGAAGAGAATATCTGAAAAGCATGAGTCCAGAGCCTAATTTAAATACAGTTTCACCTTTTCTCATTCCTTGGCTTAGACTCAGCCACTTGTTAGTAATTCTTCACATTGTTCTTCATGGATTGCTCTATTTTCCTAGAGTGGTGTGTCCTTGAGTAATTTTTTAAAAAAGTACAGGTGTTAAATTATATCAGTATTTTCACACTTGAAATGGGCTTATTTTGCCTTGTATTGAGTTAATATTTGGCTAGATATAGAGTTCCAGTTTTAAATTATTTTTTCACCAAAATTTTGAAGGTATTATTCAGTGTCTTAGACCATATCAACACTTACTACTGGCCTGCTCCTTGTTCTTTTGAGGGAAGTACTGAATACTATATGTAGTACAATGTATAAGAAGACCAGTATTTTGAAAAGTTAGGCATAACCATAAAACATATAAATCATAAAACAACTTTATTTATGAGACCAAATGACCCTTAAAGCCACTTAGTGCAAGTACTTTTACCCTTACCCTGGTATAAATTTATTTCAGGCTTTGTGAAAATTTAATCTGTGTACACTTTAGGTTGCAAAACACAATCTCAGATTAGTAATTCAATGTGTACAGCTTTATGTGATATCCAAGCCCCACATTTGATATAAAGTTTAATCTTTACCTAACCCTCAGCTGGGACATTCTTTGTGCTAGACCCTTTCAGTGGGGAAGGGGGATGATAATAGTTGTGCATGGTCCTTTCTGTTTCTCTGCCTATAGTTTGTTAACCAATAAGGTTGAGTTTGGAGAAGAGGGACGTTTAAGAATAGAAAAGTATGGAGTGGGAAAGGAGGGGAGGGGGGAAGTTTGATAGAGGGAGGTTAAATGACGGGACCACACCTATGGAGCATATCGCAAGTCAAAACTGTCAAGTGTAGATCATAAATGTCTTAACATGATAATCAAGTACGTGAGGTAACAGCTATGTTGATTGGTTTGATGTAAGCACGTCAGATTGTATAAAAAAGAAATCAACACATTGTACCCCACATATGCATAAATGTATTAATGATCTCTGTGTATATGACAATAATAAAAAAAAGAATAGAAAAGTATTATTTGTCTTGAGCTACCTTATAATGGTGTGGAGTTTTTTGAACATAGCAGATACAGGAAGCTGTTTTCCTGATGGACACTATCATGACTAAGTTTGGTCTCTCTGCTAGCTCCTCTAAGGAATTCCCTTTCCTGGACCAGTGCTTCCTGGTGGGCTGACCTCTCCATATTGACCCTAGTGGTATACCGCATAGCTTCTTTTTACTTGGGTCTCCTTCCTTTTTCAGGCCACTTTTATAGTTTGGATGTTTGTTCCCTTTAATCTCATATGGAATGTGATCTCCAGTGTTGGAGGTGAGCCTAATGGGAAGTGCTTTGGCTGTGTGTGTGTATCCCTGTGGAGTAAGTTAATGCTGTCTGGTTATGGGGGGTGACTGAGTTCTCACTGCATTCATTCCAATGAGAACTGGTTGTCAGAGAGCCTGGAAGCCCACCCTCTCTCTTTGCTTCTTCTCTTGCCTTGTGATCTCTGCATGTGTCAGCCATCCTTCACTTCCTGCCCGGGGTGGGTGTAGCCTGAAGCAGTCATCACATGCCCACTCTTGAACCTTTAAGCTAGCAGAGTCATGGGCCAAATAAACTATTTTTCTTTTAAAATTACCCAGTCTCAGACATTTCTTTACACCTACACTAAACAGACCAAGACATCCACTCTATTGGATATTTTTAAAAACAGCTGTAGAGCTACTTGGGAGGCTAAGGCAAGAGAATTGCTTAAGCCCAAGAATTTGAGGTTGCAGTGAGCTGTGATGCCATAGCACTCTACCAAGGGGTACAAAGTGAGACTCTGTCTCAAAAACAAACAAACAGCAACAATAATAAAAAAAAAAAACACCAAAAACAAAACAAAACAAAACAAAAAAAAACAACAACTGTAGGCCAGTATTCCTACTGGTATCACAGAGGAGACCTTGAATCCATTGTTCAAAGAGGACTACACTTCCCCAGTATAAGCTCTTTACCTTGCTGTTATAGACTACACATTAGGCTCTGAGCCACAGTTCTCTCCAGCTATGGGGAACAAACCTCAGGCTCCCCAGGAGATCCTGTTATAGACTGTGCTGGGTTTTGGACTATGAATATCCGCAAGGCTTGGAGAGGTAGAACTTAGATGAGGGCCTTTTCTAAAGTAATCTTCCTCACACATCCTCTCTGTTTTCATACTCTTTACCCTCTTATGTAATTGAAATGCATGAAAAGCGTAAGGGAATTAAATAACTGTTTTTAGTTAATTCTTGAAAAATTTTTTGCAAATGTTTTTAATACATTTTTGGTAATACTGAAGGTGTTGAATCCTGCTGCTTCTGTGAAACTTCTGATATAATTATCTTCTTTAAAAAAATTTTTATTGATACAAAACATACATATATTATTTACTTCTTTACCATTTTAAGTGAGCACATCAGTGGTAGTGAATACATTTATATCTTTTTTTGCCCCTTGTCCTCCTACTTCTCCCCCCTCTTTCATAGCCTTTCATAACTGCCAATATAGACTTCATTTTCATAAGATCTACTTTTTTCATTTTTTTAGCTCCCACATATAAGTGAAAATGTGTAATATTTTTCTTTCTATGCTTGGTTTTCACTTAATGTATGGCATCCAGTTCCATCCGTGTTGCTGTATATGACAGGATTTTATTCTCTTTTATGGCTTAATAACATTCCACTGTGTGTATAAATACCAGATTTTCTCAAATCCACTCATCCACTGAAGGGAAGTTAGATTGATTCCGTTATCATGGCTGTTGTGAATAGTGCTGCAATAAACATGGGAATGCAGATGCCTCTTTAATGTATTTATTTCCTTTTAATGGTGGTATTGCTGAGTCATATGGAAGTTTCATTTATAGACTTTCCAGGAATTTCCATACTGTGCTTTGTAGTGGATATACTAAAATACATTTCCATCAACAGTGCATGAGAATTCTCTTTTCTCTGTATCCTCACTGTCATTTGCTTTTGCCTGTATTTTTTGATACAAGCCATTTAACTGTGGTGATATATTGGCATTGTTGTCTTGCTTTGGATTTCTCTAATGATTACTGATGTTGAACATTTTTTTCATATATCTGGGGCCCATTTGTATGTTTTCTTTAGAGAAATGTCTGTTCAGATCTTTTGCCCATCTTTTAATTGTATTATTTGATTTTTTTCTTATTGAATTGTTTGAGCTATTCAAATATCTTAGTTATTAGTCTCTTATCAAATGGACCCTTTGCAAATATTTTCTCTCATTCTGTGGTTTATCTATGTACTTTCTTAGTTGTTTTCTTTGTTGTGCTCAAGGTTTTTAGCTTGACGTATTCCAATTATTGTTGCTTTGGTTGCCTGTGCTTTAGAGGCATCTTACCCAACAAATCTTTGCCAAAATCAGCCTGGAACATTTCTCCAAAGTTTTCTTCCATTAATTTCATAATTTCAGGTCTTAGATTCAAGACCTTAATTCATTTGATTTGATTTTATATGTAGTGATGAATAGAGTCTAGTTTAATTTTTCTGCCTACAGTTATCTAGTGCCATTTATTGAAAAGAATGTCCTTTCTCCATTGTAATTTCTTGGTTTCTTTTTTGAAGATGAGTTGGTTGCACATGTGTAGATTTACATCTGGGTTCTCTGTTCTGTTTCCTTGGTCTCTGTGTCTGTTTTTATCCCTGTACCATGCTGTTTTGGTTACTTTAACTTTGTAATAATTTGGAAGTCTGGTAGTGTGATTCCTCCAGTTTTATTCTTTTTGCTCAGATTATGTTGGCTGTTTGGAGTCATCTTTGGTTACCTATAAATTTTAGGAATATTTTTTCTATGTGAAGAATTCCATTGGTATTTTGATAGGGATTGCACTAAATATGTATGTTGCTTTGGGTTTTACTGTTTTTTGAAATGTATTGATTCCTCCAATCCATGAACATGCAATGTATTTCTATGTTTTGTGCCCTTTTCTATTTCCTTTATCACAGTTTTAAGAACTTCTCTGAGTATATTTATTTCTAGGTACTTTATATTTTTTATAATTATTATAATAGGCCTTGCTTTCTTGATGTTTTTCTCAGATTGTGTGCTAATGGTGTATATAAATGATACTGACTTTTTGCATATTGACAGTTTATCTTGCAACTTCACTGAATTTTTTTTTTTTTTTGCAGTTTTTGGCTGTGGCTGGGTTTGAACTCACCACCTCTGGCATATGGGGCCGACGCCCTACTCCTTTGAGCCACAGGCACCCCCAACAGGTGTAGGTGTGTGTGTGTGTGTGTGTGTGTGTGTGTGTGTGTGTGTGTGTGTGTATGTGTGTGAAGTCTTTAGTTTTTTCTGGGTATAAGATCATATTGTCTGTGAACATGGCTGATTTACTTCTTCCTTTCCAGTGTAGATGTTTCATCTCTTTCTCTGGCCAGGACTTCCAGTGTTTTATTGAACAATAGAGGTAAAAGTAGGCATCTTTTTCTTGTTACAGTCTTTAGAGAAAAGACCTACACTCAGCATAATGTTAGCCATAGGTTTGTCATAGATGGTTTTTATTACTTTGAGGTATGTCCTTTCTATCCGCATTTTGATGATGGTTTGTATCATAAAGAAATGTTAATTTCATCAAATACTTTTCTAACCACCTGTTGAAATAATTATATGTTCTTTATTCTTGATTCTGTCAATGTGGTGTATTATATTTATTGAATTGCACATGTTGAACCATCCTTGCATTCCTGGCTTTAGTCCCACTTGATCATGGTGAGTCATCTTTTTTGTACGCACTGGCTTAGTAGCACTTAGTTTGCTATTCGTTGAGCATTTTTACCTCTGTGTTCATCAGGGATACTGGCTGGTAGTTTTCTTTTTTTGTTGTATCCTGGTGTGGTTTTTGTATCAAGGTGATGCTGCCTTTGTAGAATGAATTTGAAAGTATTCCCTCTCCATTAACTCTTTTGAAGAGTTTGAGTATAATTAGTATTAGTTCCTTAAATGCTTGGTAGAATTCAGCCATGAATGTATTAGTTTGTTGGGTTTTCTTTGATGAGAGACTTATTAGCAATTATTGCTGGCTGTTGGTTTGTTGAGCTTTTCTATTTCTTCTTGTTCATCTTGGCAGGTTGTATATGTATAGGAATTTATTCCAGGTTTTCTAATTTGTTGGTGTATAGTTCATAACAGTCTATAATGATTCTTTGTATTTCTAACTCTCAGTTGTTATATCCTTTTTTTGTTTCTGATTTTATTTGGTTCTTATCTCTTTTTCTTTGTTAGTCAATTTTGCTTATCTTTACAAAAAAACAATTTTTAATTTCGTTGATCTTCTACATTTTTTGTCTGCATTTCATTTTTATTGTGTGCGATCTTTATTATTTCTTTTCTTTTTTTTTTTTTTTTTTTTTTGGCCAGGGCTGGACTTGAACCCGCCACCTCCGGCATATGGGACTGGTGCCCTACCCGTTGAGCCACAGGCGCCGCCCTATTATTTCTTTGTACTAATTTGGAGGTTGGATTGTTCTTGCTTTTCTAGTTCTTCAAAGTATGTAATTGGGCTGTTAATTTAAAGTCTTTCTACTTCTTTTGATGTAAGCATTATTGCTGTGAACCTTCCTCTTACTACCGTTTTTGCCATATCTTGTGGATTTTGATATGTTATATTTCCATTTGTTTCAGGAAATTTTTAAATTTTCTTAATTTCTTCATTGACCCATTGATCATTCAGGAGCATTTTTTTGGGGAGTGGGGGTCTATTTCCATGTGTTTGAGTATTTTCCAAAGTTCCTCCTCTTACTGATTTATAGTTTTATTCCATTGTGGTCAGAGATGATACTTGATATAATTTCTGTTTTTTTTTTTTTTTTTAATTTGTGCAGACTTGGTTTATGGCCTAATGTAATCTAGTCTATAAAATGTTCTGTGTGCTGATGATAAGAATGTATATTCTGTAATAGTTTAATGAAATGTTCTTAGTTGTCAGTTAGGCCTATGAGATCTATCTAGCATGTTTTGGTTTTTATCTTTTATTTATTTATTTATTTATTTTTTAGTTTGTACACAGCACTTACCAAGCAAGCTTTCCTCCTTTATTTTGTTTTAAAAATAATGATAATTTTTATCAGTATACACTACCTGAGAAGTCAAGCTTTTTTTTCATAGCACTTAAATCCTTTTTGACATAATGTATACTATTGATATGAGAACAACGAGACTGTAATTCATAATAATGTATTTTTAAAATTCTTATAGAATTATAGCTGTATACATTTATGGGGTGCAATGTGGTTATCTGATATACAGTGTGGAATGTTCAAATCAAACTGATTAACATAACCATTACCTTACTTACTTATGTTTTATGGTAAGGTATTTGTAATATTATCTTAGCTGTTTTGAAATGCACCCTTGCACTGTGTACATTAGGCAAGATCCCACCAAATGCCCTCCCTCCAATTGCCCTTTCCCCTCTCCTTCCCTCCCCCCCTTCTTTCTTAACTGTATTTGTGTTTTATCATTCTTATGAATGTATAAGTGATTATATATTGGTTTCATAGTAGTATTGAGTACATTGGATATGTTTTTTCCGTTCTTAAGATACTTTACTAAGAAGAATATGTTCCAACTCCATCCAGGTAAACATAAAAGATGTAAAGTCTCCATCTATTTTATGGCTGAATAGTATTCCACGGTATATATATACCACAATTTGTTAATCCATTCATGGGTTGATGAGCATTTGGGCTGCTTCCGTGACTTGGCAATTATAAATTGGGCTGCAATAAACATTCTGGTGCAAATGTCTTTGCTGTAAAATGATTTTGTTTGTATAGGTAGACACCCAATAATAGAATTACAGGATCAAGTGGTAGGTCAACTTTTTGTTACTTGAGAATTTTTCCATACTTCCAAAAAGGCTGTATTAGTTTGCAATCCTACCAGTAGTATAGAAGTGTTCCCTTCTCTTCACGTACATGCCAACATCTGCAGTTGGGATATTGTGATGTGGATGAATCTTACTGGAGTTAGGTGATATCTCAAAGTGGTTTTGATTTGCATTTCTTTGATGGTTAAGGATGATTAGCATTTTTGATGTGTTTGTTGGCCATTTGCCTGTCATTGTCAGAGAAGTTTCTGTTCAAGTCTCTAGCCCACAGAGAAATGGGGTTGTTTGTTCTTTTTTTATCGATTAATTTGAGTTCTTTATGGATTCTAGTTATCAGAACTTAGTTGGAATCATACTTTGCAAAATTTCTTCTCCCATTCTGAAGGCTGTCTGTTTGCTTTACTTGCAGTACCCTTAGCTGTGCAGAAGATTTTTAGCTTGATCAGATCCCAGTAATATATTTTGGTGTTGCTTCAATTGACGGGGGTCAGGAGGTCCTCCTCATAAAATATTTTCCCGGGCCAATATCTACAAGCATTTTCTCTGTACTGTCTTCTATTATTTTTATACTTTCATGCCTTAAATTTAAATCTCTTATCCAATAAGAATCAATTTTTGTTAATGGTGAAAGGTATGGGTCCAGTTTCAGTCTTCTACAGGTCGCCAGCCAGTTCTCCCAACACCATCTGTTAAACAGGGAAACTTTTCCCCAATGTATGTTTTGTTAGGCTTATCAAAGACAAAATGATGATATATGGCCGGGTTCATCTTAAATTCTCTATTGTATTCCATATATCTGCCTCTCTATTTTTGTGCCAGTACCATGGTGTTTTGATCACTGTAGATTTGTAATGTAACCTGAAGTCTGGTAATGTGATGCCTCCATATTTGTTTTTATTTCTAAAGAATGTATTGACTATTCAAGTTTTTTTTCTGATTACATATAAAATAAAGTATTATTTTTTCAAGTTCTTCAATATATGACATTTGATAGGTGCTTTGATAGTGATTACATTAAATTTGCAGATTGCTTTGGGTAATATGGACATTTTAACAATGTTGATTCTCATGAAACCAGTCATGAGCATGGTACATTTTTCCATTTGTTAACATTTTCTACTATTTACTTTCTCAGAGTTTTGTAATTCTCTTTATAGAGATATTTCACGTCCTTTGTTAGATAAATTCCCAGGTATTTCATCTTCTTTGGAACTACAATAAAAGGAATAGAGTCCTTGACTATATTTTCATTTTGACTGTTGTTGGTATACATAAAAGCTACTGTTATAAGTATTGATTTTGTATCCTGAGACACTGCTATATTCCTTGATAAGTTCTAAGAGTTTTGTAGCTGAGTCCCTGAGATTTTTAAGGGATAAGATCACGTCCTCCACGAAGAGTGAGAATTTGATCTTCTTTGACCCTATTTGAATACCCTTGATCCCCCTCTCTTGCCTGATTGCGATGGCTAGGACTTCCAGTACTATGTTGAATAGCAATGGTGACAATGGACATCCTTGTATAGTTCTAGATCTGAGTGGAAATGTTTTCAATTTTACTTCATTGAATATGATGTTGGCTGTGAGTTTGCTGTAGATGGCCTCTACCAGTTTAAGAAATGTCCCATTTAAGCCTATATTCTTTAGTGCTCTGATCATGAAAGAATGCTGGATATAATCAAAAGATTTTTCTACATCAATTGAGAAAATCAAATGGTCTTTGTTTTTTATTTTATTTATTTTTATTTCATTTTTTTCCTGCTTAATACAGGTAGTGCACGTTTATTGAAAATTTTCTTCACCAATAATGGTGAAATCAAGACACCAAATTACAAAACATGATGGCAGTTGATACTTATAAAAATAAAGCAAAGGTCTGTGTTTCACAGGTTTGTGCAAGTTTCCTTCAAATCTCAGAATGTCCTTTCATCAAAAAGGAGATTATGAAATCTGTGTCATTCCTCATGATGTAATAGTAAAACACTGCATTCCATTGACAAAAAAAAAAATAGCTTTGTATATGGTGAACTGTATTTATAGATTTACATATGTCGAACCAACCTTATAACCCTGGGATAAAACCAACTTGATCATGGTGTATGATTTTTGATGTGTCATTGAATTCTCTTTGCTAGGATCTTATTGAGTATTTTTGCATCAATATTCATTAATGATGTTTGTCTATAGTTTTCTTTCTTTGCTGTGTCCTTTCCTGGATAGAGAAATCAAGGTGGTATTTGCTTCATAGACTATGTTTGGGGGGATTCTGCCCTTTTCTGTTTTGGAAAAGGTTATGTAATATAGGTACTAGTTCCTCTTTTAAGGCTTGGTAGAATTCTGATGTGAAACCATCTGGTCCTTGACTTTACTTTTGGGGGAGATATTGCGTAGTTGTTGCTGCTATTTCAGTGCTTGATATAAGTCTATTCAAAATTTCTAATTCTTTCTGGTTGAGTCTAGGAAGGTGGGGTGCTTCCAGGTATTGGTCCATTTCCTCTAGATTTTCATATTTCTGAGAATTGAATTTTTGGTAGTAATCATTGAGGATTTTTTCAATTTCTGTGGTATCTGTTGTTATTTCTCCTTTATTATTTCTGATTGACACTATTAGAGATTTTACTTTTCTGTTTCTTGTTAGGGTAGCCAAAGGTTTATCAATTTTATTAATCTTTTCAAAGAGCCAACTTTTTGTTTCATTAATCTGAATGATTCTTTTGTTTTTAATTCCATTTAGTTCCATTTAGTTCTTTAATTTTGGTTAATTCTTTACTTCTGCTGGGTTTGGATTGTTCTTCCTTTTCCCATTGCTTGCCATGACACATTAGGTTGTTGACTTTCTTTTCTGTTTTCTTGATGAAGGGTTCTAATGCTATAAATTTCCCTCTTAAATGTGCCTTTGCTGTATCTCACAAGGTTTGATAGTTTGTGTCTTCATTATCATTTTGTTCCAAAAATATGATGATTTCCTTCTTAATCTCATCTTTAACCCAGCTGTCATTCAGCCTAAGGTTATTTAGTTTCCAAGACTTTGTTTAAGTATGAAGATTTCTGTTGCTGTTGAGTTCAATTCTTAAGCCATGATGGTCTGAGAAGATACCAGGAATAATTTCTATTCTTTTAAATTTGTTGAGTTTAGACTTGTGTCCTAAAATATCATAAATTTTGGAGGATGATCCGTGGGCTGATGAGAAGAATGAATATTCACTTTAATTAGGATGAAATGTTCTTTAGATGTCCGTTAAGTTTAAGTCCATTATTTTTTTGTTTAGTTTCTTCTTGGAAGATGTATTCAGAACTGACAAAGAGGTGTTAAAATATCCAGCTATTACATTGTTCATATCTCTAAGCATTTGCTTTATAAAATGCGGAGCATTCAGGGACAGCACATAAATGTTAATTATTGAAATCTCTTCATGTTGAGTTTTTCTCTTGATGAATGAGTAGTATTTGTCTTTGTCTTTCCTTACCTTTGTTGATTAAATCCTATTGTATCTGCAATCTGCAAATAAGATTGCAACCCCTGTTTTTTCTGATTTCCATTTGCCTGTATTATAGATGGCCATCCATTCACCCTGAGTCTTTTTTTATCCTTTGAGGTAAGATGAGTCTCTTGTATGGAACAGATACCTGGCCCAAGTATTTCTGTCCAATCAGCCAACCTGTACCTCGTAGAGGACATTTAAGCATTCACATTAATTGAGAGAATTGATAGGTATGGCGGTGTTTTGGCTGTCATATTTTTCAAAGGTCCAATGTAAATTTTTAATCCTTTCACCATTGTGGAAGTTAGATTTTGTTTGATAAATTCTGGGTGAGTTTACTTTGGAGGTAGACCATTGTGCTGGTCATTATGAAAAATGGGTCTGAGTATTTCCTACATAACCAGTTTAGTTATGGCAAATTTCCTTAATATGTGGGTGTCAGTCAGGACAGTATTTGATTTCTCCATCACAAATGAAACTCAGTTTAGCTGGATGCAGGATCTTGGGCTAAAAGTTGTTTTGTTTTAGAAGCTCTTCTGGCTTGAAAAATTTTGGCTGAAAGATCTGCAGTCATTCTAATGTTTCTCCTTTTGTAGGTAATGCTTTTCATACTTCTGGCTGCTTGCAGGATTTTTCTCTTTCATATTAACTTTGGCAACATTATGTACAATGAGTCTAGGAGATGCTTTATTTGGATTGAGTCATGCTGGGGTTCTGAAACTATTTACTATCTGAATTTCTGTATGTCTCTCAATGCTTTAGAAATTCTCCTCAGTGTCTTGGAGTAGAGAATCTGGGTCTTTAGGACCATCCTCTTCTCCTTCAGCATTACCTATAAGTCAGATGTTTGATCTTTTGGAATGATTCCACAACTCTCTCAGGAAATGTTCTGTTCTTCTTTTCCATTTTTCTACTTCTTTGAATGCTTGGGATTGTTCAAAAGCCTTATCTTCAATTTCTGAGATCCTTTCTTCTGACTGCTCACTCCATTACTGAGGGACTCTACTATATTTTGAAGCTCCTTGAATAACTTTTTTACTTCCTTGAACTCTGCTATATCTTTTCTCATTGTGTCCATGTCCTTGGTGATCCAGTCTTTAATTTCATTGATTTCTTGAGACAACTTTGTAACTACTCTTTGGATTTCTGTTTCCATCTTTTCCTCCATTTTATTTATTTCATTTGCCATCTGTATTCTGAATTCTATTTCTGACAATTCAGCCATTTGTCTATGAATGGCATCTTCTGTTGTATCTCCTTTCTCATTCCTCAGAGGAGTTGATCTACTCTCGTTATTCATGTTGCCAGAGTTCTTTCACTGGTTCTTCCCCATGAGTATTTTCCACAATTTGGTGATTAAAACTGGTAAGGTGAGATTTGATTAGGGGCCCCAGGAAGTGGAACCAGCCCTTTGCCAATAAGCTGGGGCTTGTGATTGTGGCTTTTCCCCTACAGCCTTACAAAGGTCCCTTTCAGAGCTCCAGCCAGAGGCTCTGATGACCTGCTTGAGGAGACAGTGCAAGCTGACTTTGTCTTGAGGTTAGCCAGCCTCTACCCAATACTAGTGAGTTGTGGTATTAAGCTGAAATCTCAGTGGGGGGGATATACAAGCAATTTCGGTGCCCCAGCCCCCACCCTCAACAGCTGGTAGAGGAGAATCAATCCCTCCTCACTACAAAACAACCCCTGCTCAACCTCAGAGGGTCCATGGGTGGACAGCCCAGTTTGAGAGTTCTACACTGCTCAACAGAGTGAGTTCAAAGGGTCTCCAGTGACCAGATAGTGGGAGTCCACAGGCAGTTTCATCGCAGAAATCTGAAGAGCTAGAATATGGTCCCCTCTGGTGAGCAGCAGAGTCAGAAAATTTTGCTCACTAAAGTCAGAACAAGGGCATCTGTGCCTGGGCCCTGCTGGTACTATTGCTAGAAAACTTGAGGTGCTGGAGCCTGATCTCCTTCAGTGAGCAGCCGAGTCAGGGAAGTGTGCCCAGAGTCAGGGAAGTGCACCCACCAAAGGCAGAACAAGGCATTGGCACCTGCAGTGAGGGCTAGAGCCTGATCCCCTCTGATGAGCAATGGAGTCAAAAAAGTTCACCTGCCAAAGTCAGACAGGGGCATCAGTGCTTCTGCCCCACCATGCACCACTGTGTCATGTCCCTCTTTCCCATGCATCCCTGTCTGCCCCACACTCTCTGCTTCCACTGGAGTCACTGTTTCCAGGCTGCTGACCAGCAGCCCACACAATACCCAGGACACTCAGTGAATTTCCAGACACTCTGGGCTCTGCAGGGGCAAAACTTCAGACTACCGGGTGAGGGGACAAGGGTGGATTGGGAGTTCAGAATTGTGGGGAAAATATTTGTACAATTTGATGCCAGGCAGGATGATGCCTAGGCTCACAAGTGGGACCTTCCTGAAGAAGGAGGCCTGCTGTTTAGTGGCTCTCTTATCATTAGTAAAATGAGAGGCCTTTTGCTCCCTGCTCACTTGCAGAGAGCCCACAGCGAGCCTCCCACTTGGGGAAGGGTCTCTCAACCTTTTGGCGATGGGCTTTGTACATGGAATTTGTTTTCTTGGGTCATCTTTCTTAGAGTCACAGCTCAGTTCAGCAGAGATGATGTGCACTTGTCTATGTTCTTTCTTAGGTCAGCTCCCCACTTTTCAGCTTCACTGAGTCCACTTCTGTCCATTATCTCTTCCTCTAGCCAGGATCCTCAGGTGACAGCTGCTTCTAGTTGGCCATCTTCCTTCCTGCCTCCTGTTTTGTTTTTTATTGAATATATTTGCTTTGCAATTTTTTTTCTGCTAGGTAACTCCTCCTTTTTAGCTCTAGGTAGCACCTTAAACCCAGGTTCACCTGACCTCTAGCAAATAGTGGAAGCACTGCCTGTCCCAAATCATGAGGCCCCAAAGGGAGTATCCCAGCAATGTCAGATAACCCAGAAATATTTAGGGGATCATGCTGGGAGGGGGGGAGCTCAGGAACATACCACCTATAGCCACTTTTAACAGATATTGCCTTTGGCTGAGATACAGAGTAGAGTTTCTTGGTTGGGGATGGTAATCCTGTACCTCCTATATGTCTTTGCTTGATCTTCTGGAATTTCTCTTTCTTCAAGTAGTCACAATGTTTGTCATGGATTATGGCAAGGATAGGTCTCCTGCCCGGGAACCCAGGAAGCTGGGGAAGCTAGTTGACCAACCTCAATTTTAGTATTGCAAGTTTAGGAACAGAGTTGAGAGGAAATTTCCCATATACTTGGTGCCTGTTGGAGTGTGGGCATGGTTGGGGTCAAGGATGTGGAGGTATGGTTCTTGTGTTGTCCTCTCGGAGGTTTTCCACTTCTCTGTAGCCCTGGGAACTGTCTTACCCTCATGCTTGAATACTGGGCTGTTGCTGGAAAAGATTTCAGTGCTTTTTATTTGTTTATTTGTTGTTGTTTTTTCTTTTTTGTCAGGAGGATGAGAAGCCAGCTTGTTTTGATGCCACTGTTTTGGTACCAAAAGTGTTAATATCTTTATATTTTTTTCTCTATTTGTTTTAGGTCTCTTTATTTTTTTGAGTTGTCAAATTTCAACAGAACTTAGATAAATGAAACTGTTTATCATTTGTTTTGTTTTTCATCTTTCACATAACACACAGAACCTTTCAATTTTAAGCCTGGTATGTTCTTTTTAACTCATGGAATTTCTTTTTTATTGTTTACTTGAATCCATTGTTATTTTTGTACTTTTCTGAAACTCCAAATAGATAAGCTTACACTTCTTAAATATTTTATACACCTTAATTCTTCTATATTTTTCATCTCCTTTTTTGCTTTGCATGGTAATATAGTTGTTGATTCTCAACTTTGCCTTCTGGGTTACTACATAGGAATTAGCTTTATCCAATTTATCACTGTCAGTCCACTAAATTTATTTTAATTTAAAAATTATATTATTTGTTTTAAAGATTTATTTTATTTTATTTATTTATTTATTTATTTTTATTAAACCATAGCTGTGTACATTAGTATGATCGTGGGGCACCATACACTTGGTTCATAGATCGTTTGACACATTTTCATCACATTAGTTAACATAGCTTTTGTAACTTTTTCTTAGTTATTTTGCTAAGACCTTTACATTCCACATTTACTAGGATTCACATATACCCTTGTAAGATGCACCGCAGGTGTAATCCCATTAATCTCCCTCCTTCCCCCTCCCTCCCCCCACCCTCCCCTCCCTTTCCCCTTTCTCCCTATTCTTAGGTTGTAACTGGGTTATAGCTTTCATGTGAAGGTCCTACATTAGTTTCATAATAAGGGTGAGTACATTGGGTACTTTTTCTTCCATTCTTGAGACACTTTACTAAGAAGAATATGTTCCAGCTCCATCCATGTAAACATGAAAGAGGTAAAGTCTCCATCTTTCTTTAAGGCTGCAAAATATTCCATGGTGTACATATACCACAATTTATTAATCCATTCATGGATCGATGGGCACTTGGGCTTTTTCCATGACTTAGCAATTATGAATAGGGCTGCAATAAATATTCTGATACAAATATCTTTGTTATGGTGTGATTTTTGGTCTTCTGGGTATATGCCCAGTAGGGAGATTACAGGATTGAATGGCAGATCTATTTTTAGATCTCTAAGTGTTCTCCATATCTCTTTCCAAAAGGAATGTATTAATTTGCATTCCCACCAGCAGTGCAAAAGTGTTCCCTTTTCTTCATATCCACGCCAACATCTCTGGTCTTGGGATTTTGTGATATAGGCTAGTCTCACTGGAGTTAGATGATATCTCAAAGTAGTTTTGTTTTGCATTTCTCTGATGATTAAAGATGATGAGCATTTTTTTCATATGTCTGAAGGCCGTGCACCTGTCTTCTTCGGAGAAGTTTCTCTTCAAGTCCCTTGCCCAGCCTGCGATGGGATCCCTTGTTCTTTTCTTGCTAATGCGTTTGAGTTCTCTGTGGATTCTGGTTATTAAACCTTTGTCAGAGACATAACCTGTAAATATCTTCTCCCATTCTGAGGGCTGTTTGCTTGCTTTACTTACTGTGTTCTTGGCTGGGCAGAAGCTTTTTAGTTTGATCAAGTCCCAATAGTGTATTTTTGAAGCAGCTTCAATTGCCCGGGGGGGTCCTTCTCATAAAAAACTCGCCCAACCCAATTTCTTCAAGGGTTTGCCCTACGCTTTCTTCTAGTATTTTTATAGTTTCATGTCTTAGGCTTAAATCTTGTTTTTTTTTTTTTTTAGGTTTAAATCTTTAATCCAGTGAGAGTCTATCTTGGTTAATGGTGAGAGGTGTGGGTCCAGTTTCAGTCTTCTACAGGTTGTCAGCCAGTTCACCCAGCACCATTTGTTAAATAGGGAATCTTTTCCCCACTGAATGTTTTTAATTGGCTTGTCAAAGATTAAATAACGGTAAGTAGCTGGATTCATCCCTTGGTTCTCTATTCTGTTCCAGACATCTACTTCTCTGTTTTTGTGCCAGTACCATGCTGTTTTGATCACTATCGATTTGTAGTATAGTCTGAGGTCTGGTAGCGTGATTCCTCCTGCTTTGTTTTTATTTTTGAGTAATGTCTTGGCTATTCGAGGTTTTTTCCGATTGCATATAAAACGAAGTATTATTTTTTTCAAGATCTTTAAAGTATGACAGTGGAGCTTTAATGGGGATTGTGTTGAAATTATATATTGCTTTGGGTAGTATGGATATTTTAACAATGTTGATTCTTCCCAACCATGAGCATGGTATATTTTTCCATTTGTTAACATTCTCAGCTATCTCTTTTCTTAGAGTTTCATAGTTCTCTTTATATAGATCTTTCACGTCCTTTGTTAGATAAACTCCCAAGTATTTCATCTTCTTTGGCACTACTGTGAATGGGATAGAGCCCTTAATTATTTTTTCAACTTGACTATTGTTGATATATATAAAGGCTACCGATTTATGAATGTTGATTTTGTAACCTGAGACACTGCTGTATTCCTTAATCACTTCTAAGAGTTTTGTAGTAGAGTCCCTAGTATTTTCCAGATATACAATTATATCATCTGCGAAGAACGAAAGTTTGATCTCTTCTGACCCTATATGGATACCCTTGATCGCCTTTTCTTCCCTAATTGCGGTGGCTAAAACTTCCATTACAATGTTAAAGAGCAATGGAGACAATGGGCAGCCTTGTCTGGTTCCAGATCTAAGTGGAAATGATTCCAATTTAACTCCATTCAATATGATATTGGCTGTGGGTTTGCTGTAGATGGCCTCTATCAGTTTAAGAAATGTCCCTTCTATACCGATTTTCTTAAGTGTTCTGATCATGAATGGATGTTGATGTTATCAAAAGCTTTTTCTGCATCGATTGAGAGAATCATATGGTCTTTGTTTTTTAATTTGTTTATGTGCTGTATTACATTTATAGATTTACGTATATTGAAACAGCCTTGAGACCCGGTTAAAACCGACTTGGTCATGATGTATGATTTATTTGATATGTTGCTGGATTCTGTTTGTTAGGATCTTGTTGAATATTTTTGCATCTATATTCATTAGTGATATTGGTCTATAATTTTCTTTTCTTGTTGGGTCTTTTCCTGGTCTGGGGATCAGGGTGATGTTTGCTTCATAGAATGTGTTGGGTAGTCTTCCTTCTTTTTCTACCTTTTGGAACAGGTTGAGTAATATAGGTACTAATTCCTCTTTAAAGGTTTGGTAGAATTCTGACGTGAAACCGTCTGGTCCCGGGCTTTTCTTTTTGGGGAGATTTTGTATGGTTGATGATATTTCTGAACTTGATATGGGCCTGTTCAACATTTCCACTTGTTTTTGATTAAGTCTTGGAAGGTGACCTGCTTCCAAGTAGCAGTCGATTTCCTTCAGATTTTCGTATTTCTGAGAGTAAAGTATCTTGTAATATTCATTAAGGATTTTTTTGATTTCTGAGGAGTCTGTTGTTATTTCGTCTTTGTTATTTCTGATTGATGAGATTAGAGATTTTACTCTTTTTTTCCTGATTAGGTTGGCCAAAGGTTTATCTATTTTGTTGACCTTTTCAAAAAACCAGCTTTTTGATTTATTGATCTGTTGTATTATTCTTTTGTTTTCAATTTCATTTAGTTCTGCTCTGATTTTGTTTTTTTCTTTTCTTTTAGTGGATTTGGGGTTGGAGTGTTCTTCCATTTCCAGTCTCTTGAGATGTCCCATTAAGTTGCTAACTTCCTCTCTTTCCGTTCTCCTGAGGAAGGCTTGCAGTGCTATAAATTTCCCTCTTAGAACTGCCTTTGCTGTGTCCCAGAGGTTCTGATAGTTCGTATCTTCATTGTCGTTTTGTTCCAGAAATTTGGCAATTTCCTTCTTGATCTCATCTCTGACCCAGCTATCATTCAGCATAAGGTTATTTAACTTCCATGTTTTTGTATGTGTATGCAGATTCCTGTTGTTACTCATCTCAAGTTTTATTCCATGATGGTCCGAGAAGATGCATGGAATAATTTCTATTCCTTTAAATTTGCTGAGGTTAGATTTGTGACCTAAGATGTGATCGATTCTGGAGTAAGTTCCGTGGGCTGTTTTGTTGGGATGAAACGTTCTGTAGATGTCTGCTAAATCTAAATGCTGGATGGTTAGATTTAAATCTGGAATTTCTTTACTCAGCTTTTTGTTGGAGGATCGATCCATCACTGCCAAAGGAGTGTTAAAATCTCCGACTATTATAGAGTTGGAGGAAATCAAGTTGCTCATGTCTGTTAGAGTTTCTCTTATAAATTGAGGTGCATTCTGGTTGGGTGCATAGATATTAATAATTGAAATCTCATCATATTGAGTCTTACCCTTAACAAATATGAAGTGACCATTTTTGTTCTTCCTTACTTTTGTTGGTTTAAAGCCTATTGTGTCCGCAAATAAAATTGTAACTCCTGCTTTTTTCTGGTTACCATTTGCCTGAAATATGGATGACCATCCGTTCACCCTGATTCTGTATTTGTCTTTTAAGTTAAGATGTGACTCTTGTATGCAACAAATGTCTGGCCTGAGTTTTTGTATCCAGTCAGCTAACCTATATCTCTTTAGAGGGCAGTGTAAGCCATTCACATTAATGGAGAGTATTGATAAGTTTGGTGAAATTTGGGGTATTGAGTTTTTTGAAAGTCCAGTGGGCATTTTTAATCCTTTTGCCATTGTGGAAGTTGGAGTTTGATCAGAAGTTTCTGAGTGAGTTTACTTTTGTAGTAGAAGATTGGGTTGGTTATTATGGAGGATAGGTCTGAGAATATCCTGAAGAGCTGGTTTGGTTATGGCAAATTTCTTTAGCATATGTATGTCATTAAAGTATTTAATTTCTCCATCGTAAATGAAACTCAGTTTAGCTGGGTACAAGATCCGGGGTTGAAAGTTATTTTGCTTGAGGAGATTAAACGTTGATGACCACCCTCTTCTGGCTTGAAAAGTTTCAGCAGAGAGATCTGCAGTCATTCTAATGTTCTTCCCTTTGAAGGTAATAGATTTCTTTCGCCTGGCTGCTTTGAGAATTTTCTCCTTCATATTAACTTTAGTGAAGTTAATTATGATATGCCTGGGGGATGTCTTATTGGGGTTGAGTCGTGCTGGGGTTCTGAAGCTATCTGCTATCTGAATATCAGGTTCTCTAGGCATGTCTGGAAAATTCTCTTTCATAATTTCATGCAGAAGGGCCTCTGCGCCCCGTGATGCCACTTCATCTGTTTCAGGAATTCCTATGAGATGGATATTTGCCTTCTTTGAGTTATCCCAGAGCTCTCTGAGTGAGTGATCCATTTTTGCTCTCCATTTCTCTTCCTCTTTGAGAGTTTGGGAGCGTTCAAAGGCTTTATCTTCAATGTCGGAGATCCTTTCTTCTGCTTGGTCCATTCTGTTGCTAAGGGATTCTACTGTACTTTTCATATCTTTGAGGGCTGCAAATTCTTGTTTCAGTGTGTCCAAGTCTTTCGTGGTTTTGTCTTTAAATTCGTTAAATTCTTGAGACAGCTTTGGAATTTCTCCACGAATTCCTAATTCCATTTTGTTAATCTTGTTTGCCATCCAAATTCTGAATTCGATTTCTGACATCTCAGCCAGTAGTTTGGGAATGGGATCTTCAATTACATCTGCCGTATCTTTCCTTGGGTGGGTTGATCTATTCTGGTTATTCATGTTACCAGAGTTTTTCTGCTGATTACGCCCCATGATTGTTTTACTCCTTTTGATTTTCCTCTGGTGTTTTATCGAGGAGCCGCACAGTGCTGTGGCCTGAGAAACTGGGGCCCTGTTTGGTGTAGAGGGGCTAAGTGGTTCTGATTTGTTTTCAGCTGGTTTCTATGTGACCCTAGTGAAATAGTTACTCTGGGTTGAAGTCTCAGCTGTGGAGAAATACCAGCAATTAAGTCACCCCACCCACCACAGGCAACAAATGGAAAAGGAAAATCAAACCTTCCTACAACCACACACCCAGGGCACCACCTGGACAGTCCCTAGGTGAGTGACTCAGTTCAAAAGGTCCAAGTCAATTGTCTCAGTCAGCAGCTGCCTCGGGTGGGAGAGTTCAAGAGGTCCCTGGGAACTGGATCACAGGGGTCTGGTGACTGCTCTAAAATGGCTTGCTCCAGTGCTGCATGGAGTGAGGAAGAGCCACCAGTAAATAGATCAGTCTGGGAAGATTGATGCCTCCTTCCCCACCTTGCAGCTCTGTCACACTCAGTCACTGCTAGCCCCACAGGGCTGTGACCCAGTCAGTTGTCTGCAGTAAGCAGATACTCCAGGGGTTTGCACCTGCCGACATCACAGGGTAGTCTGTGTCTGCTCGACTAGGCCACTATTCTCTGTCTTTATCCAGCAGGGAGTGGTGTGGCCTGTCAACCTCGGGCACTTGATGGAGGCTGGAGGTGTTCTCTCAGTTCCAGCCCCACCCTTAGTTTCTGTTACTGGGTGAAGGGAACAACCCTGTGGGAGTTTGTTTCTGACCTT
Source organism: Nycticebus coucang (assembly GCF_027406575.1). Taxonomy (NCBI): domain Eukaryota; kingdom Metazoa; phylum Chordata; class Mammalia; order Primates; family Lorisidae; genus Nycticebus; species Nycticebus coucang. Next base: position 110,659,516 of record NC_069786.1, read on the forward strand.
GCCAGATTCCTCTGCAGAGGAGAGGCTGATTTGAGTTCCCAGAACCTGTGTCTCAGGCCCTGTCTTTAGTCCTGCGGGTTTGTATTCGCAGCACGATCAGTTGTTGGCTGTAGCCTCTTGGCCTCCTTTGTCTATAGGCTGGTGATCCCCTAAGGGCCAGGTGCGTCTTAGGCTCAGTAGAGCCGTTCTCTGGATCAGCCCCACCCTAGGAGTTTCCCGGCTCTGCAGGTGTGTTTTCTAGTCCCCATGTTCCACCCAGGTTGGTACCGTCTCAGGAAAACCCTTTACTCACGGGGCCTGTGTTTCAGTCCCAGGTCTGTTCCATAGTGGTTGCCATCTGAGAAGATGCTCGGCCTCATCTGGTTGCCCAGGAAGACAGGAGGAGAGGCTATGGGATATCTGGGGGTGGGCCTTGTTATTGCTGAAGACGGCTGTTGCCCTGCACCTCGGGGCACCACCGCTGCAGTGTAATTCCCTCTCAGCTGACCATTGTCTTCTCGCTCCTTTGCTACAGAGTCAGCACTGGCCAGCTGCAGTCCAGGTCCTGTCTGGAGGACAGACCAAGAGTTCACCCAAGAATCTGGACTCCTGAGGGGGCAGGTCTCCAGATCACAGAGTGAGAGTGGAGGGGGGGTGTTAGGAGCTCAGGGTTGCAGGTCGTAACACCAAGCTCATTGAGACCAAATGAGCAAATAAACAGATACAAAGGTTACCAGGCACATGGGCCCATAGATACAGAGACAGACGGAAACATATAAATATACAAGCAATAGCCACAACAACAGCAATATAAGAACAACTGCAATAAAAATTGTGATAATCGTAAAAAATTTGAAAGAAGGGAAAAAAAAAGAGAGAAAAAACTGGTGTTAGAAGGAATGTTAAGTGAGAAGAAAGAAGAAATTAGAAGACATAGAAATAAAAAAATATATCTATATAAAATGTAATAATAAAAAATTATCGAAATCTCCTCTAAGAATATGGTGAGGAAAAATCAGACACAAAGAAAACAACAGCAAAAAACAAAACAAAACAAAACAAAAAACCCCCCACAAAACCAAAAAAAAAAAAACCAAAACAAAACAGAAAAAAAGGCACCAACTGCAGAAATATTCTTGTGGTAGAAATATACCTATAAATATCTATATGTCTGCTGTAGGGATCAACTTTCGTAGAAATATATTCATACTGCAATATACTTTCTGGACACCAGGTGGTGCCGTGAGTGGTTTCGAGACTTATACCTGGTTTACGGTATAAGGTGGCCTGGTAATCACCTTCCATGGCCGATTGCCATTTTGGAGTTTCCATAAAAGTTTGTCGCCTAAGAATTGTGCAACCTCGGCTGTTCTTTTCTGGACAGCACTTGCGACCGACCTTCCCACTCAGTGCAGGTGTCCACGCTTCCTAAGTCCCTCCACTCTGTTCCCAGGTTCCCCCGCAAACTGGCGACTGCAATCTGCCATAAGGGGAGTGGTGTTGAGTTGGCGCGGTATCTCCTGTAGCTGGTTCCCGGGGCTTCAGCAGCCAAAGCCGGTCCGCGGCTTCAGAAGCTTCGCGGCTCCAGAAGCCAAAGCCGGGTCCTAGGCTTCAAGCCTGTTCCCTTGGTTGGAGCGCTCGGGGGACTTATTCTGTGTTCTATGGTTCAGAGTTTTGGATGGGCGTCCGCCAGTTCGCTGCGCAGCCTGAACCGCCAGCCCCCTCCAACACCTGGGGGAAAGGTGCCCGCCCTTTTGGGTAGTTCAAAATGTCTGTTTCCAGGGCAGGATCCCTTCCCTTCAATTGTCCAACAGTTTCCCCAGCTCCCTGTGGTTTTGAGTGGCTCTCCTTTCGGATGCCTCCCTCAGTTCAGGATTAATTACTTGTCAATTGGATTTTGTCAGCATTTACAAGCTGCTGACCTCCGTGGGGGAGGGGCCTGCTGGCCGGTATGGCCAAGCAGGGAAGAATCTCTACAACAGTCTGTGATTTTAAATTACCCCTCATATATAGCAAACCGACAGTTCGCTGGGCGTCTCCAGCTGTCTGTCCACTCCAATAATCCACACACAGGGAAGGTCCAGACCGCCTTTCCTCTCACCCGGTAGCTTGGGAGAGGTGGGCTACACGTCTGTCTGCCATCATGCTCCTTTTTTCTTTCTGTTTTTAAGATTTATTTCTTGTTCCCCAATTACTCCTGTTCTGTAGAAGTCTATTAGGTATTCATTGATATTGTTCAATATTTACTCGAAGACAATTATTAGGCTTAAAAATGATTTTATCCTTCCTAAATTTTTATTTCATTCAGAGTCTCTTTATCTGTATCTTCTGTTTTATTACTAATGCTTTTCACTTTAAATGACTAGTGATCTTTAGTTGAGAATTCAGATTCATGCTATCATAGATTAGGTTATAAAACTGTCTCAGGTCCATAATAGAAGACATTCAGTTTTGTGTCATAATCAAAACCCCTAACTTGCATGAGTGTCTTCTGCATGGAGGGGTGTGCGGGATTGACTGTGAGCTCTCTGTTAGTGGATGGGAGAGTGAGCTGCCCGGGACATTGGAGCATCTGGGGTAGGGTAGCCGGTAGGATATAGCAATAAACAGAGCTAAGGTAAGTAGGACAATTGCAGAACTTAGTTTTCTGAATTTTCTATCCCATACTCCACCCTCATATTCTCCTGCCCTCTTCCCCATATATTAAGATGCTAGATCTTGGTGGCAGGGTTGGGAGGTCTCTATTGTTAATGAAGACTTTATTTCTCTCTCAAGTCCCAATGTAAACATGCATATCACTCAAGATAATTTTCTCATTTCCTTTAAGGAGCAATTTTAGTTTATATGCAAAAGCATTATCATGTAACCCATGTATAAAAGGAAGGAAGAGATAGAGAAAGAGTAATTATTTGTATGATTTTGTAAATTAGAAAGCAGTCGTTTAATGAATTTCTCTTATATTTTTCATCTCCATTCAGGAAAAGTCAGGAAAACATTCAGAGTTTCAGTTAGAAAATGAGCTACTTTATGTCTTTTGAATAAAATGACTTTAATAGAAGGAATTGGTTACACAAGAGATAGAAGAACTAATATTTCAAACAGGGAACACAGGGTCAACTAAGATGTGAAATAGGTGACAGGAAGACAACTCAGAGGTTGGCAAAACAAAGTACTGCCACTATCTTACATGTTGAAGGAGGCACAGTGGAGAAAAAGTGTTGCCAGACTCCAGAAGCTGGGGCCATCTTGTGGGAGTTAGGACCACTGAGGAAGGAAGGGGCTGTCTAGTAGGAGAGGAGCCACAGAAAATAAGTGAGTGTGGGGACAGGAACTTCTAATAAAGGGGAGGGATAAGAACAAAAATCATTGTTTAATATATATTTGTAACAAAAATATTCATAGCTGAATGGTCTATTTCCAGTCATTAATCATAAGTCGATAAGCATCTTGGCTTATTGGAGTTATTTACTTGGTGTGTTAACTAGTATCTTTGACCCAGAAGGGTCTGAGTACCTAGTGGCCCAGGCATCTTGGATTGCTATTATTTTCCACTGACATTTACCATTTAATATTGAAGTACTTAGATGTGCCCCAGATTTTTTCCTCTGAGTTCCAGAAGATTCTCTCCCAGACTACCTTTTATCAGCAAATTGATTTCTGCCTGGTAATTGAGAGCCAAACTGTCAGAGAAATCCCTGAGACATTAGATGGCAGACTTAACTTTCAATCTGATGTTACCTTCTCTATGAGCCATGATAAAAGCATTCCTTGTTTTTGATGAAGTCATCTAGTACATGTAGCAGAGCCTAAGGTTTGGGAAGCAAAATCTATGCAAGTTAATTTTCAGATGCAGTAATGTAAGTACTTCCACTTCTCTGAACCCTTGGTTTCAATGACTTTGTGAGAATAACATCGTAGAATATTATTTTTAAATGAACATAGTAACTGAGTTTTCAATAAACTGTTTCACTTTTCTATTGGTCCATCTGTTTATGGGTGATAGTTACCGCTAATTCCACAGGTTTTAGACCACAACCTTAATTCTTTTACAGCAAAATGCATACTTTAGTCAGAAATGTTTATTTTGTGGTATCCTGTGACAGTGAATAAGGGAATTTGTAGTTCTATAGAAGCAGTGCATTGAGAACAGTGAAAGCAAATGTTTAATTTAGAATAGTAGCTATAATTATAGAATATACCTTATCAAGTTTTTGGTAATCCACAATATTTTTAAAGAAACATCAATTTTCTTCTAAATCAAAACTGGAAAGGTAAATGGGGGTGTGAAGGGTATCGATCATCTGTACCCTTCAGATGCTTTATGGTGGCACTAAATTTGCAGTTCTCATAGGAATATACTTTGCTTTTGGTTTACTTTCTTAGTAGAGATGGGAAGGTCTAGAGCTTTTGCTTGATTCTTCCTAACACAGTAGCACTTACTTCATAAATTATGGAGCCAGTAAGGAGATTTTACTAATTGACTGATATGTCTACTTAATGCTCTTTATTGGAGCAGATTAAAATACCCTCTTAATGCTTAATGTAGACATATTAGTCACAATTAGAACCTGGAAAAATAACAAAGGAATGATTCTACAAATCCACTGGGTTTACTGTAAGATAGACTTGGGCCACGACATCCTTAATCAGGATGCTAGATAAACACTGGTTTGACTGGTAGATGGTATTTTGAGATTCCCAGGAAAAGGTATCCATTGAGAGCAAATTTCTATTTATTTCTAAAAGGCCTAAGTAAAAGAGTTACATATGTAAATGACCATTGTCTTTTGAGAAACGGTTTAGAGGAAGAATTACAGTTACATTTCTGTTTTCCTGAATGAACCCTGCATGAGACAAGACTTATTTTGTCCAGTGAAGATGAATCACTGACCCCTCTAAAATATAAGTGGTTCAGTATAATATAGCTATGACTAGGTAGTTGGCTGGTTTCCAATAATAAGGTGTCATAATAAGGGTTCCTTGTGGATTTCTACTGTTGGCAAGCTGAACATTCAGGATTGGGCGGTAGCCAAATCAACTTTGCTTAGGAGAAGTTCTTATTATTGAGCCTGTGCACAGTCTCTATCCTTGACTCAGTACCTAAACGGGCCCAGCAGGGGAGCCAAGGAAAAAAGCCAACATTCATAGCATAGAGCATTATGGCCCACTAATAATTAAAACCCTGTTATTTAGTAGATGTCTGTTAATGATACCAGTGAGACACAAATATTCTTACACTTATGTCCATTATGAGAGTTTCAGCCATGACCATTTCCTTAGACCTTATCTCAGAATTTCCAATTTATTCTTTTATAAATCCTATGTGGTAGCCATGCCAATAAATACGTCATGTCATTTCTCCTTCCAAGCATGATAGATGGCAAGGTATACTGCCCAAATTTCTATTCACCTAAAGGCTTTCTATTCACCTCTGTCTTTGACAGCTCTACTTAGTAGAATTATAATCTTTTGACTGTCAGTTTGTAGTTGAGGTGGGATGGCATACTGTAACTAACCCATGTGGGAATCCTGCTATATTTTTCCCCACTATCCAATAGCTTGTCATGGAGAAATTCCCACATAGCCCCAGGGATAGTTGAGGGACATATGGCTTTGAAACAAAAGTAGAAGTTTAGGAGTCCAAGGCACCTGCTCATAGAAGTTACTGAATTGTGCTCAAGCACAATTTCAATTACAATCTTTCCTTTTTAGGATGAATTGTTTTTGCATATCCAGACTCATGACTTTGAGGGGCATGTAGTGCTTCTGGTTCACGTGAGAAACTCAGGTCACTTGGTATTGTAGGTCCTCAGTTGCTATCAGAGATCATGAGCATACTAAAAGTTGTTTCTTAAAAGGAGAATAGGTAAGAATAGTTATTAACAAATATGGGCATGCTTTTCTCTAGAAGTCTAGAGGTCAATATTATGATTCTCCTACTGAGGCTTGTTATAGATTGCTGCAGCATTTTCATTTTCCACAGGTAGTTTGCACACCAATCTGCTGGGCCATAAGGCCCATGGGACAGAATATCTTATATCACCTACTAGACCTGCTGCAAACCTTTCTTTGTCCAAATATAATTTAAACTTTATTTTTTCTTCAATATGGAGTTATAAGGTGTAGCATCTTAGCTTTTATTTTGAGATATTATCTCATAATACTCTAAGTCTCAGAATTTGCTTCGTGTTTATTCCTTTACTGGTTCACACATGTTTTACTAAGACACTTAGAGTACTTGCCAAGTCTTCCTCACCAGACCCATTTAGAGTTTTTTTTTTTTAAATCCATCAATGTAGTGAAATACAAAGGTAATAAGAGTCACTGTATTTTAATAGAGAGTGAGAGAGTTTATATGGCTCTAAGGAAAAGGATTTAATTTAATTTGTACTGTTGTCTTTGACATGTAATGGTAACTGTTTCAATAACCTTTATAGATGGGAATAGAAAGTAAAATAATTACCAAATCTGTATAGCCTCATAACAAGTAGTAGAGGGTATTTTAATCTGCTCCAATAAAGATATCACATATGGCACAGTCCATGTGTTCTAGATACTTAGTATAGATGATACTCTCAATCTTGTATTTGTTACTTTCTGTGTACCTGGTTGAATTCTTAAATGATGATTATACAGTAAGATTTCACTCCTTTGTTTCATGTATTCAATTTGGGAATCTCCTTTCACAGTGAGGTTCTGTACATACTGGATAATATATGTATAGGTTCTTTATAAATTGTAAAAGCATTAAGTAAATATAAAGTTATCTAATTAATATTGTTGATATTATTATTACAATAAAAGAAAATGTGTCTCCTCCCATGATCCTATTGTTGCCCACTTCTTAACATCCTGCTGATCCTTCTTGACTTAGATTTTTGCTCTGCTTGTTCCTAATCTTTTCACATTGAAGTAAAAAAAGAATTTAAGTGCCTATGGGTTGACTCTAAATCAATTTCTTTTTATTTTTTTGGAAGATTATAAATCTTAATCAGTCTACAAACATTGTATTAATCATCTGAATAGAGGTATGTGCTCATAATTGTATAAAAGCCTAAATGAGTTGCCCCACAGATAGCAGTTCCTATCCCAAGTTTACAGGACTTTAAATTCTGACATTTCCAAACTGTATTTTTTCTTAAGCATATTTGTAAATAGACAAAAAATATGGACCGTGAATTATTGTTGTTCTGTTAACACTAGCCAGCTCATTAGTCATATTAATTATGAAATCCAAAGATTACTAAGTATTAGTAAAATCTTGTTTATTCATTTTAATTAACATTGTGATTTGTGATGTTCTGTAATGTTTCTAGATGGTAAAATTATGCCCTTGTCTTCAATCCTATTCTTTCCAATGTTTCTCAAGCTTTCATTGATGGCATTTACACATTATTTGGAAGGTTCTAAATTCTATGAGAGTTTGGGAGTGGTTATGAGTTCAAATTTTGGAATGAACCCAACTGCTTTATATTGAAATGTCATTTTCATGTTAGATTGGTGAGGGGAATATAAATGATCGATAATTTTTAACACTATTTTTCTTCTTTAAGTATGATATGGTGACACTGAATAGAAGTCTGTTAAAGAATTCCAGATTTGGGTGGTGCCTGTGGCTCAAGGCGTAGGTTGCCAACCCCATATACCAGGGGTGGTGAGTTCAAACCCAGCCCCGGGCCAAAAACTGCAACAACAACAACAACAAAAAGACTTCCAGATTCATTTTAGCCACTTTTAGTCATTTTATTACATAGTAGTATGAATAATGTATCAATGGCTTTCCCTGATTGTAGCAACATGGAAATGTGTGTCACACTTTATGGGGGCAAGACATGATTGCAAGAGGGACTTTGCCTAACAATTGCAATCAATGTAACCTAGCTTATTATACCCTCAATGAATCCCCAACAATTAAAAAAAAAATTTCAAAAAAGAAAAAAAGATTAAGGTGGTTAATTCTGCACTTTTAATGTTTGTATGTCCCCTGTTACATGTTTGAAAGTGCTTTTATGCTCATAAAAATTGTATACAACTCTTAACTTCTTTAGGGTCTATTCTATATTTTGATTAATTTCATGAAAAAATAAAATGTTATTTAAAATCTTTTTAAGATATCTACCAGTGATTATATAAAATTTATAATTTAAATATAACTATATGAAAATGTGAAAAGCAGGGAGAGGATTTCTTCAATTCTTATATGATGATATACGTCATTGTGTTGGGTTATGTCACAGTGGCATGATAATTTTCTACTTTAAGAGAAATTAATCCACTTAAGTGCTGATACTTTGCATTTATTATAGCGAATTCACTTGTATTTAGTATAATTTTCTTGAATGTTACTGTGAAGCTATTATTACTTTTTTGCCTGAAGTGTCATTGCATAAGGTAACTGTCATCAACAAGAATCTTGTTGATTTTTGTCAATAACTGTAAATATTACATCATCATGTTAAATTATTCTATTTATTATACATAGAGTTGCTTAAAAATAAGTTATTTTTGCATTTGTTCAGAGTTAGAAAATATAGAAGGTATTAAAAAGTCTACAATCGTGTGAATGGAAATTTTAATACTAATAAGTTAAAAATAATTCTGAAAGCCTTCAACAGTGGAAATAATTCATTTAAAAATCCTTCAGAAAATATATTAACCAAAATATTCGTTCATAATATCATGCCATGTTAAAACAGATAAGGATTAAGGCAACATGTTTATAATTCTGTGCTGAGTAGAAAATCAAATAAATAGAAATACATATATTATTATACAAAATATATTCTGCTTACACAAAAAAGTAAATATAAATCAGAAGAAAAGCAATTCAGAGATACTAATTATTTTCAGGTTTTAAACTCAACTATTTATTTAGAATTATGCATGCATAACCATGGACCTCTTAGATTCTGTTTTGCATTAGAAAATACAGAAACGAGAAATTAGTAAAAATGGTCAAGATTTACAACATTTAAAAAATTTAAGTCAATATCAGTATTTATAGAATCATCAATTTATGAAAAATTATGGATTAAATATACCACAATTATAATAAATATGCTCAATTAATAATAGCTTAATTAAAATATATGTGTATTTGACTATAACATACAAATAAAAACATAACAAAAATTCAAGTTATGAAATATGATGTATGTAGCCTTCTCTAGGTTTTATTATTTGGTATTTTGTTTCTAAGATTTTTCCACATTGCTGTATGTAGATGTAGTTAATTTCACAATATTTACTTTTCTGTTTTATTATTATAGCCTTCTGGTTGTTTCCAAAATCTTGGTCTCTTAAGAAGTGCACTTGGGAAAGATATTCTGTAGCACACTAACTGATGAGTAAAATTGGGGATGGGGATTTTATAAGACAGAGTCAGATTATTTTTCAAACCTGTCGAACATATTTAAAAACACACAGATTCCTTATTACTCTACATCCTTTCCAATACTTGATATTATTAGAGTTCTTGATTTTTGCCAATCTAATGAATAAAATAAGCTGCTTCACTAATTTTCATTTTTTTGATTACTAATTAAATTGAGGATGGTCTTTTATGGTTATAGGCAATTAGTATGGTAGCTTCTGTGAAATAACAGTTTATGTCTTTTTTTTAATTGGGATTCATTGAGGTTGCAAAGAATTAGTTTACACTGATTGCTTATGTTAGGTAAAGTCCATTCTGTAACTGCATCCCACCCACAAAGGTGTGCCATACACTGTGACTCCTTATCCCCTCCCCTCCTTCCTTCTCCCCCCTCCCTCATTCCCCTATCCCCCATCTTGTATTAGATCATCTACTGCCTTCATATTAGAATTGAATACATTGGATTCTTGCTTCTCCATTCTTGTGATGCTATACTAAGAAGAATGTGTTCTAGCTTAATCAGGTTAATACAAAAGATACGAAGTCTCCATCTTTTTCAATGGTTGAATAGTATTCTATTTCTGCACCTATTAAGGCCCTTGTTTTTGTTTCTATTTATGTGATGAATAACATTTGTAGATTTCTGTATGTTGACCAGAGATTCTTGCATCTCTGAGATTGTGGTGGATTGTTGTTGTGAAGTTTAGCTGAATTCGGTTTACTAGGATTTTTTGGAGAAATTTTATATCTTTAATTCACAAGGGATGTTGGTCTGTAGTCTTTTTTTGTTTTGTCCTTTTTTGACTTTAGTAACTAGGTGATATTGAGTTTATATGATGCGTTGGGGGAGGATTCCTTTCTTCTTCATTATAAATAATGTCTGCCATACAGGTATTAGTTCTTCTCTGTAGGTATATAAAATTCAGCTGTAAAACCAGCTGTTCTGGGACTTGTTTTATAGGAAGATTTTTTATTGCTGCTTCAATTTTGTTGATTTGTTCAGGAGTTCTGTTTTGTTTTTTTTTTTATTAAGCCTTGGCAGGTGGTGTGTCTTCAAGAATTTCTCTTTTTTCTCAAGATTATGTGCATATTTTTATAGTATTCCAAGATGATATTTTGTATTTCTGTAGTATTAGTTGGAATATCTAACTTTTCATTTCTGATATAACTTATTAGGGTCCTTTCAATCTAGCAAGAGGTCTGTGAATTTTGTTTATCTTTTCAAAGAACCAGCTTTTTGTTTTATTAATATTCTCAATACTTTTGTTATCAATTTCATTTAGTTCTGCTTCGACTTTTGTTATTTCTTTCTTCTGCTGGATCTGGGATTGTTTGCTTGTCCTTACCCAATTTCTTGAGATGCATAAATATTTAGCATTGTTATGTCTTCTTTTTGAATAGTTCCATTCAACCATTATATATCAACCATGTTTTGTTTACTTTTGTTGATTTTATATCTGTTATATTTGCTATGAGAATGGCTAACTCACCTTTATTCCACAATATTTATGGAATATTGTGTTACATCGCTTCATCTTGAGTCTGAATGAGTCCTTGTGGATTAGATTTATTTCCTGGAGACGGTAGTAGATACTTGGCTTGTACTTTTTTGTCCATTCAACCAGCCTTTTCCCCTGCAGTGGAGAGTTCAAGCCATTCACATTTATTGAAAGAATTGATAAGTAGTGTTTATTTCTATTCATCTGGTGTAGAATTTTATTGCTTTATTTTACTTCTTGGGCCATTGTAGTATCTAGGCTTGACCTGGAGCTATTGGACAATTTTACACTGGCGACTGTATATTTTGGTGATTGTGTATAATGCAGATCTCAGTACCTCTAGCAGGGCAGGTCTAGCTATGACAAATTTCTTCAATGTTTGCTTGTCTGGAAAGGACTTGATTTCTATATCAAATACGAAACTTAGTTTTATAGGATACAAAATTGTAGGCTGGTGTTTGTTCTGTTTAAGAAGGTTAAGATGGGGCCCCCCTTCTTTCTGGCCTGTAAGATTTCTTCTGAGGAGTCTGCTATTATGTTGCTGAGTTTTCCCTTGTAGGTCAGTTGTTGCTTATATCTAGCTGCTTGTGGAATTTTCTGTTTCATTTTGACTTTAGTCAGGTTAATTACTGTGCCTTGGAGATGTTGCATTTGGTATGAACCTCCCTGGAGTTCTATAACCATATTGTTATCTGGCTGTCTAGATCTCTGGCAATACTAGGGAAATTTCTTAAATAATACCTTCAAATAAATTATTCCTGCCTTTAGCACTTTCTTCTTCTCCCTCGGAGATGCCTATAGTTTGTATGTTAGTTTGCTTTGCATGGTCCCATATATCCCTAAAGGACTAATCTGCCTTTCCTCTTCTCTTTTCTGTCTCCATAAATGATTGGGTTAGCGTGAGAGCCTTGTCTCCAAGCTCTGAGGTTCTTTCTTGTCTTCAATTTAATCTGCGGCTGTGTTCAGAAAATCACGAATGACTCTTTCATGTTTTTGTTCTGTTATGTCTTCCTAATTTTGTCAAGCTCTTTAGTGCATTTTTCACTAATTCCCCGAGGATTTTTTGGACTTCTTTTTGTTTTCAACTTTCTCTTTAATTCCACTCACCTTATTTGCCATTCATATTCCATTTCTGTCATTTCAACAATTCTTTTATAGTTGTATTCCCTGCTGTAGCTCTATTGTGGTTCCTTGGGGTATTTATCTCTTTTGATTTTTCATGTTGCCAAGGTTCTTTGTTTTATCTCATCTGTGACTTCTTTTCTCAACTCAGAGGAAATAGGTTAGGAGGACTCTCATCTTTGCTGGAAACTCTCCTGCTTGTTTATAATTTTTATTATTTTTAATTTTTTTGCAGTTTTTGCCATGGTCAGCTTTGAACCCTCCACCTCTGGCATATGGGGCCGGTGCCCTACTCCATTGAGCCACAGGCGCTGCCCTCTCTCCTGCTTGTTTAGACTAAGGTGAAGTTATTAGATGGCGGTCTAGTAAAAGTGGCAACAGCTAAGCAGGAATGTGTGTTTTGATGTTTCCTAGTGTTGTGCTCATTAGCTCTAACCAGGTTTCACTGCATTGGTGGCTTGAGGTTGGGGGTTCCCCAGCCTGGCTTTGGACTTGGGAGCAGATCTTCTGGCTCTGCTGTGGTGGTGGAGGCTCTGGGTGGTCTTGGGGTTCAGATGTAGTATTATAGCCTTGGGGATGATGTCTAGTGGTGGGGGATGTAGAGTCTCAGAGCCAAGACTGGGGGGGAACTTCATGTAATGTTTCTGAGCAAGGCCCAGGAGTTAGAAGCAGGGCCATGTGGTAGGTGGGGCTGTTCTGACCTGGAGGGTAGGGTCAGAGGCAAGCAAGTCAGAAACAGTTGGGGCCTGGAGGGTGAGTCTAAACCCACCTAGTTGGGACCTGGGACAGTGGAGTTTTCCATGCCCCTCCCAGGGTCTGTCAAAGTGGTCACCTGCAACCTCTCAGATTGGCGCCTGCTTCGCCTTTTCCTTATAATATTTTTTAATGAACATAGTTACTCATTTCAGTGTAGTCAAATTCATTAATACTTTCTTTTATGGTATCACTTATTATTTCTTGAATAAGAAATCCTTTCTTATCCCAAGATCAATACACTTTTCATTAATTTTCTTTTTAGCATTTTAATACTTTATGTAGTTTTCATTTTATTAGCAATACAGCATATAATTTCCAAAACATAGACATTCTCATCTATAAGCACAATATAGATTTTTTTAAATCAAGAAGTTAACATTGATAAAAACTTCTATTTACCTTGCAGAATTTAAATTTTTCTGTTGTACTAATGTCTCTGTAATTTTTAAAAACGAACTTTTTTATTTTAAGCTAGTTTTAGAACCATGTATAGTTGTAATATATAGATCACGAAGGTCCCAGGTACTTTACAAACAATTTTGCTCCATGGTAACATCTTGCAAAACTATAGTACAATATCATAACCAGCATATGTTTACAGAGCAGTTTTGTAACCATAAGGCTGCCTGGTGTTACCTTTTATAGCCACTTCCACCACCATCTGTCTCCTACCTCCTGCCTCCAATATCTAACCCCAGCCAACCATTAATCTTTTCTGTTTCTATTGATATAATTATTTCATTTGGAGATCATTATTTAAATGCTATTAAAATTCATCTAAGCTTTTATGTTCAATAGATTACTTTTTCCTCATTACTGAGGAGTAGTTAATTATTTTTAAAATATTTGGAAGAATTCTCCAATTATATGTTTTGTGCCTAAATAAGGTTTTAGGAGGAGTTTATAAATTAAAAATTTAATTTCTTTAATGCTTGTGAGGATATTTATTAAATCATTCATTATAGATTATTTCATTTTAGTAGAGTTTTGATAGTTTGTGGGTTTTTTGAAGAATAATTTTATTTCTTCTAAGTTGTAAAGTTAATGAGTATAAAGTTAGTGATAGTATTTCCTTACTGTCCTACAGATAATGACTGCAGGATCTGTAGCTCTAAAACCTTGTTCCCATACTTGATACTTGTTAATTAAGTCTTCTCCTATTTTTGAAATTTTGTTAATCTTGTTAGACATTTTTCAATTTTATGAATTTTTTCAAATAACCAGCTTTTTGCTTCATTTAATTTTTATATTGTTAATTTACTTTAAATTTGTACTTTTATTTTCAATTTTTATTTAATTGCCTCCCGCTTTTAACTTTATTCCTTTCTTCTAGCTTTGGGTGTATTTTCTCTTCTTTTTATACTTTCTTGAGATAAGGACTTAAATTACTGATTTGATACATTTTCTATTTCCTTATATAGCATGTAGTGCATTTTGCATTTTCCTATCTGTACTGCTTTAGCTGAATCCCACATATTTTGATACATTGTATTTTGGCTTTCATGTATTTCTCTGTATTGTTCTTTTTACTTCCATTGACTATTTTCTTTTGATTATTTAGAAGTATGCTGTTTAATTTCCAAGTGTTAGTAGATTTTCTAGTTTATTTCTAGTTTGATTCCTTTATGGTTGGAGAGAACACATTACCTTTTGTTGCTAGTTTGGGGATTAGGTCTGTGTCACCTTCTTTTCTTGTGTAGAGATTGGTAAAATGCCTTGCCATTATGCTGTTCATCTATCCTGGGATCTCTGACCATTTTAATTCCCAGCTTTTTTAATATTTTTAGGTTGTTTCTTGCGTTACTATCAGGGCTCATAGTTTACTTAGTAAGGAATAGCAGGAGAGAGATGAGTCTACACTATTTTGTCTGAACAGGACATCGCTTCATAAAATTTTCTTTTCCAATTTTAATTATTTAATTACCTTCAAAATGATTTTTAGTAGGAATCCAGTTTTACTTTGTTTTATTCAGATAATTGCTTGTGTTAGCACAATTTACTGTGTGGTTCTTTATGGTCTGTAATATCAGTTCTGTTGCTTAATTACTTTCTGTGCATCCATGAGTTTGTTTCTGGACTTTTATGTTTTTTTTTTTTTTTTGTGACTTTGTTTAGTTGTGTGGCAGTACTACTCTAATTATTGGTTTTTAATAAATTTATATGCATCTTAAGACAATTCTGTCAACCTTGTTCTTATTCTTTAGAAGGGGTTTTAGCTTTTATTTTATCTTTCTTTTTCAATAAATCTAAAACTAGGCTTCCCAAGTTTCTAAAACATTATTTTTTGCCACTCTTATTGAACTATCTTTGATTTTATAGATCAATGTGGAGATTCTGTCATTTTTATGATACTAGGTCTTTTAATGCATGAATGAACACAGTTTATTTCTTTATATATTTGGACTTTAATATCTTTAAATAACATTTTAATAATTTTCCCATGCAAATCTTATAAAGTTTTTGATATATGTAATTCTACATACTTAAAAATTTTGCTTTTGGAAACTGTATCTTTTAAAATAAATAACTTGTTTTTTTGTTGGCTTTGAGGCCTCCTTCAACAGAAATCAAGAAGGACCTTATGAGTTCAGTGCAAGATCAGTCCTCTGTCCAACTCCATGCCTCCATCAGCAGGAGTGGAGAGGGAACTCTGGAACTTGGAATAAAACAACACTTCTGCAGGACCTCATTGGCCTGAGACAACAGAGTGCAGGAGCGTTTCGAATAAGACCTCCTATCTACAGGACATCAAGCTTCTATCAGCAGGAGCCAAATGGGAAACTCTAAGTAGCATGTGTTCCTAGCTTGTCCTCCCCTAATCCTTTCTTTTGTCAACACCCACACCACTTATCCATGTTCTTTTCAGCCTTGATAAGGAGCCCAAGACTCCTTGTTTGTCATTTATTCCAGAAGTCTAATCCTCCCTAAGACTCCTTACATTAATTTTTCTGATGCAATCTCTTCTCTTGCTTTCCTGACTTCTAAAACTCTTGCTCTGTACTCTCCGGAACTCAAGGACAGTGAGCAAAAACATCCTCTATGTTTTAATATTTTTTTTTTTTTGAGATAGAGTCTCCTTATGTCACCTTTGGTAGAGTGCTGTGGCATCATAGCTCATAGCAACCTCCAACTCTTGGGCTTAAGCGATTCTCTTGCCTCAGCCTCCCAAGTAGCTGGGACTATAGGCGCTCGCCACAACACCCGGCTATTTTTCTGTTGCAGTTGTCATTGTTGTTTAGCTGGCCCAGGCCAGGTTCCAACCCACCAGCTTACTGTGTTATGGGCATCAAGCCTGTATTTTAATCTTGTACTGTAAATGTTTCTTTCACATTCTGTGCTAATGACAGTCTCTTTCCCTTAGTGATTTTTTTTCCCCTGCAGCAAAGTAGGATTCTAGTAAAAATTTTACAATAAGCTCTTGGGAAAAAGAAAAAAAGAAAAAGCCTCAGTTCGAAGTTATTTTCACTTTCTGTGCTGTAAATACTCACAGCTTAGCTACCATCTCACTTGACTGAATGAGGAGTTGGGAACGGATGCCCACAGTTAGCGCTTCTGAGGCAGTATGAGCACAGCTATATCTGACAGCCCTCTTAAGGGTAATTTTTCTGTACTGCAGACGCAGTCATAACATTGGACCTGGAAGTCAGATAAATGTCTCTTTTTCTTCACATTCTTCTTTCTCTCTCCTTCATAAACACACCATCCCTAGAATCTCGTATCATTAGATTATCCAATTCACTATACATATTATAGGCACCTCTTCTAAGGTCATTTTGGGTCAGTTTTAAAAATCAATCCCTCTCACATTACTGCCTTCTCAAAAATGATCCTAAACTAATTCATCATCATTTAAATAGTCACAAGGATGATTCTTCTAATATCTGGACCAGCCCCTCCTCCAGAGATTCTATTCTTTATTTCATTCTCAGCCATTTACTTTCATGGTAATTTTCTAGGCCTTTTATTTCCAACAATTGCCATAATTTATTTCATTTATTTTACTGTTCACTCCTCATTTCCCCAACTTCTGCACATTACAGGGCTCAATTCTTGCACTTCTTTCCTTTGCTGTTGTAACTCCCTAGGTGATCTCATCCAGTCTCCTGGCTTTAAATTCTGCTTACCTGTTAATGACTTTTTAATGTACATCTTAAACTGAGATCTCTTCTCTAAACTCTGATTAAATATATCCAAATCCTACTTAGCACCTGCAGTTAGAGGTTGATTCCTCATTACAAGTATGTCTTCTGCATTTTCTCCATCTTAATTAATGAAAACCCTTACTAAGATAAAAAAAAATGACTCCTGGAGGAGTCAGTCTTGCGTAATTTCTCTCTTACACCTCACATGTGATATTAAAAAAGATTTTTTTGTTTGTATTTTTGAAAAATATCTACACTTTCTTCTTTTCTTACCACCAGCATTGTTTACCAGGTGTTTTTTTTTTTCATCATCTTTAGCTATTATTACAAAAGCCTCCTAACCAGTGTCAGCTTTTGTGTTTGTTTTCCTTTAGACTCTTTTGAACACAATAGTGATCTTTTTAAAATATAAGTGTATCTGTGACATTTCTGTGGTGCAAGCTTTCCAGTGACTTCCTATCTCACTCACAGTTATAGGTAAAATCATATAACCTATGAGGCCCTACATGACCGGACCCCTTTTCACCTCTGAACTTATTCCTACTATTCTTCTAACTTTTGCTCACTTGCAGCCACACTAGCCTTCTACCTGTTTACAGAACACTGTAGCCCTGCCCTTGCCTTGAATATTGTGCACTTGAGTCTTCTACCTGGTTGTATTTCCTTAGATATCTGGAATGGCTCATCCCCTCACTTCCTTTAAAGCTCTACTCAAATGGCTCATCTGCATTTTTATATTGCTTCTAATTCCTTGATTTTTCATGGGCTTCTTTCTTGCTTTATTTTTCTCCTTACATGTCTTGTATGTATTTCTCTTATATGCTGAATTATACTTACTAACCCTTCATTGCATCTCTTCTCATGTAAATGCCATGAAAGCAAGGATATTTATCATTTATAGTCACTGCTGTATTCCCAGTGCCAACAATATGTCTAACAAATAGTAAGTATTCCACACATATTTGCCTTTGTGCAAATATAGGCATGAAAAAATTGTGTTATTTTTATTGTAGTTGTATAGATATGTATTCAGTTACTATCAGTTGATCTGAAATATGGTGGCTTTGCCAAACTATCTATTACAATAATTTGCACATTTTTCAGGGGATTTTACTTATAAATAATATCATCTGTAACAGTGATAGTTGTGATTTTCCTTTAATCTTGGAAATTTTTATTTGTATTTTGTATCTTTGTGCATTATCTAGGTCCTTCTGGAAAGGACTTAAGTAGAAATAGTGACTAGAAGTGATTTTCATGTTTATGATTTGATTTTAAAGGAAATGCTACTGATGTTGAGATTATTGTCCTCATTAATATTTTAATGTGGTAAATAACCCTATGGATTTTTAACCCACTATCTTCCATGTAGTGGGTTATTTAATAACCCAATATCTTCCATTCCTAGGGCAAAACTAATTTATTTATCATGCATTGTTTGATTTATGTATCACTGGATCTAGTTCATTTTTCTTTTTTTTTACTTAGGATGCTTCCATTTTATGAATAAAATGTCTTAATTTTCCTTCTTAGTCATTTTAAAAATAATTTTGATATTATTAAATAATTGGAAGATATTTCCTCTTTTGTTTGATCTGGAAGAGTTTCTGTGTTATGGAATGTATGGTAGAAATCTTCTGTAAAACTAATTGTAACTGTTACGTATTTGTGGGAAGATTTATACTATGGATTCAGAATTCTTTTCAATATAATAGGATTATAGTCAAGATTACTTCTTCTTGAATCAGTATTTGTAATTTATAAAGTAAAATGTTTACACAAGTATGACCATTTTTTCTTGAGTTTCAAATTTAATAGCCTAAAATTATTTATCATATTTTTTATCTTTTAAATATCAAATAGATCCATAATTATATAGTTTTTTATTTGTGAATTATCACTTCTATCTCCCTTTCAACATTTTCCATTTCTTTCCCATTTCTCAACAGTCTTCCTGGAGTTACTGAATTTTGTTGGTACTTTTACATCCAACTTTGAGTCTTATAATCCTCTATTGTGTTTAGTTTATTTTCTTTCATTACTTTGTACTCTGATTACTATGATCTCCTGTGTACAGTCTTTAGGTTTATTTTTTGTTTCTCTTCTATCTTTTTTTTTCCTTCTCACTTTTTAAATTGGATATGTAGCTTGTTAATTTTAGCTTTCTATTATTTTAAGTATTTACTATTATAAATTCCCCTCGAAATACTATTTTAACTGTATTTCCAAGAGGTTAATATCTAGAATTTAAATTTTTGCTCGGTTTTAAGTATGTTAATATTTGCATTGTGACTTCTTACTTTCTCCATGGTTAATTTAGAGGATAATTTCAAATTTACATATGCCAGCATTTTGGATTATCTTTTAAACAATTCTTATGTATGTTTAGTTGGAATAAATTAAGGTTAGAGAACACGGTCTGCTTGAAACCAATTCTTAAAATTTCTTTGGAGTTGCTATGGCATAGATTTACTAGTTTCCTATCAAGATACGTTTTGTTTTTTCCTATAGCTTTCATGATATAGCTAGGCATATAGTTAGACACTTATATTTCCCAACCTTCTTTACCTAGATGTGACAATGACACTAAATTTTGCCAATGGAAAATGCACTTAATTGGCATTAGCCTGTGGAATTAATTTTCAGAAATTTATTTTTTCCCTTAATTTTCAAAGAAGGATAGTAGTACCCTGAACATTGACGCAGACCTTGCCCATTTAGGT
Organism: Nycticebus coucang; assembly: GCF_027406575.1. Taxonomy (NCBI): domain Eukaryota; kingdom Metazoa; phylum Chordata; class Mammalia; order Primates; family Lorisidae; genus Nycticebus; species Nycticebus coucang. Next base: position 110,679,110 of record NC_069786.1, read on the forward strand.
TTGCTCTCTTGTGCCTCTGCCACAGATATGAAAAGAACGTTTCCAAAAACCACTGGTCCAAAGAAAGACATAAAGATCAGTGCCACCATAACTGGCTCCATCTATATCAGCTGACTTCAACAGACACACAAGCTATATCAATTCTAGTTGTAAACCACTGAAATATATCATACTAACTGATGCAATGCCATTTCCATGGTCTGGTCCTGAAAGACACATCAGGCTTGAACTGCTTCATACTTACTTCCTTTCTATTTGGTATGGTATAGGATGTGCCTGTAAGCCATCTTTGACCATGTAGACCAAGGCCATGGCCTATAGAATGGTTGAAAAAAAAGTGGAAGGAATTCAGCTTAGATCACCTTTGATCACTCAGTAATTTGCTCAACTTTGTTCACTCAGTGATTTGCATGAAAATTATTGTTATTTTTTTCCTATCTACCCTAGTTTAAGGCCTCTTTGCTTAAGCTGTTTATTATCCTAATAGCACAAGTGTTTTATTAACTAGTTTATGGCTTATTTTTGTAAATGTGTGTGCTTGAGAAGAATGTGTATTTTCTAATTTTTATGTTTGCAGTTCTCTCCCTATGTATCTCATATAGTTTGATTTTGTATAATTCAAAACTTTGGCATCTGTACAATTTTTTGGTCAATGTCAATAATTAAGTTGATGTACTTGTTAGTATTTTCTTACAATTTCATCAGTTCTTGTTTAATATACATTTTGAAGCTATTTTATTAGGTGAGAATTAGGTTTAGAATTGTTATACTGATGAGGTGAATAGAAACATTTTATCATTTTGTAGCAACCATCTCTATTTATTAAAAAATTTATATACACATATAAAGTATGTACTTAAGTAAATGAAATTGGAATCATATCTATATCCTTTTTTCAAGGAAAACAGCTAATGTTAGATATTTTAAAATATGTTAATATATAGGAACATTTCCCATGGTAATATGTATTCTTCAGAAACACTAGATTTAATGTGTTCATAATTAATTACTGGGATATTTCATAATGTGTTTTGTCTCTTTATATCTACTCATTTTGATTATTTCAGTGGTTTGCTGTTACAAATAATTCTGTAAGGTCAATCCTTGCACATTAAGCTCTGTTCATATCTTTATTTCCTTGGGTTAAAACTCAAGAATTGACCTTACTGGATTAAAGACTATAAACAAGTGTTTGTTTTAGTCTTCATTTTGAAAGTGAAGCTTCTTTGAAAGCTACTCCTTTCCTGCATTCATTTTTTCCACCTACGCACTCATTCCTTATTACCTCAATCTTTTTTATTTCTAATAATGCTCTGTCATGTAGTCTATTTTGACTGCTTTTATATAGCTGCCTAATTTCTTTTTATTAGTATTTGGTACATCTTAAAATTATCCTATGAAATTTAATAACTTTATTATGACTATTGAGAAAACTAAACATACTATTCAATAATGGTTTATGTTTATAGTTTACATATACTTTGAAATATTTGTTTAAAGCCAGGTGCTTATAGCAACAAATTTATTGCACAATTAAGGTTTCTGGTAGATTGGGTGAATTAAAAACGAATGGTTAAGTTGATAGTGAGCTAAAAAAAAAAAAAATGGCAAGGTAAATTTACAAAAATAGGAATATATGGTATCCAGTACTGCATTTCTCAAAATTATAAACCTGACTACATCATTATTTCATTTGGCTATGACTGCACAAGCTCAATAATTTTACTTCCCCCCCCTCCAATAGTGTCTATTACCTGCTATAATAAGTTCTCTGATGCTTCACTGGGCAAACAAAGTTATGGCAGATTTATCAGAAGCCCTGGATCTGGAGAAGTAAAATAGCTGTTCTATTTTTTTCACAGTATCATTATTCACCAGATAATCTTGATGTTTAACTTTGTCTAAAATTATAAAGGAATAGCTAATTGCACTTTCTATTTCATGTATAGCTCTTCAAAGAACCACAGGGATGTTATGTTTTATGATTTAGCTCCTCTTTTCCAAGTAGAGATCAGGAAATATTATATCCAAAAATGTGTAGTGGATAGTTTGTAAAGGTAAATACCTCAATGAACCATGTGTCCCTGTCTGTAAAGCCTTGTCTAGTTCTCTTACGATGTATTTGGGCTCATGGACCAAAGGAATATAGTGGAATTGTTGCTCCATGACTTCAGCTGCTGGGTCATAAAAAGGATTGCAGTTTCTGGCTTAGTCTCTTAAACACTTTCTCTGTAGGGAAATTAACAAATTTTCTGATTCTGAGATGATCATACTATGAGTTTTCTCATTATGTGGAAAGGCCACGTGGAGAAACAGATCAGTCTAGGGGTTCCAGTCACCCTATTTTAGGCACCAAACATTGGCCTAAAGAAGCCATCTTGAACATTGAGCCAGTCAGGACTTCAGATGACTCCAGCCTCAGACACTATTTGATTGTAACTGCATGACATGAACACCACCCACCTGAGCCCAGCCAACCCATAGAACCATGAGTAGTAATAATAATGCTGGTTTTAAGATACTAAGTTGTACGGGGCTTTATTAATATGTCAAGAGATAATTATGACTATATGAAAAGCATTTCACTGTCATTTGAGAGAGAGAAATAAAGAATATTTTATGCTTTTGCCTAATGCAACAGCTTTCCATTGTGGCCCTTTCCATGGATAAGGTATTTATTATTTATGATGCAACCCTGTTCATCTTGGGGTAGAGTGTCAGACATCTGCTTTTCTCTATTCTGCAGAATTTGCTTCTCCTGCTCCTAAGATTTCCTCCCAGTGATACATAGAATATGCCTACTATTGCTTTTTATTAAAACTTTAAAAATAAGTTTGATATTATGCTGCATCTATTTCATTCCAGCTTTATCTCCCAGCTGCTTCTTTTCTGAACTTCCTTCAATAGTTTCTGTGCTCTTAGAGCCATGTTAGCACATTCAAACATAGGTAGCATTGGTTTGATAAATAGAGTACAGTGGAATTATAAGGTTCCATCTTAGTATACATTTTTTTCTGTGATTGACTTTAACCTAGATAATCATTAAAATTACATTATGTTTCAGAAAGCGCCAAATCAATTTATAATCATTTATATATGAGAATTCTTCTTATATTTCTCTGCTTTGTTTTCTTTGAACAAAAGAAATATTCTTCGTTGTGCCCTTAGGTATTATGGCACAACTTTTGATTGTTTTTGTAATATATACAGGTACTCTTACAACATTGGAGCCCTAAAAATTATGGTGTGTTTTTTTGTTTTTTTTTTTTAAGAGACAGAGTCTTCACTTTGTTGCCCTCAGTAGAGTGCTGTGGTGTCACAGCTCACAGCAACCTTCAACTCCTGGGCTTAGGAGATTCTCTTACCTTAGCCTCCCGAGTAGCTGGGACCATGGTGCCTGCCACAACACACAGCCATTTTTTTGTTGAAGTTTGGCTAAGGCAGAGTCGAACCCACCACCCTCGGTATTTGGGGCTGGAGTCCTACTCACTGAGCTACAGGAACTGGCCTATGGTATAGTTTTAAAAGTAAGAATATTACAACAAAAAATTAGCTTTCTTTTAGCATTAATTGCTTGGGAACAACTGTTTTTTTAAAAGTCCAGTCAATTTAGGTATATTATCTAAAAATTCCTTTGTTATTTTAAGATTAGTCTTTCAATTAATTTGGCATTTTTCCTATAGAATATTTATAAATCTCAGTTCTTTATATATAAATATATATTCATTTTTTTTTCTTTAGGTTAATTTATAATTGAATGTAAATTTCAATTTAGGGTATTCATATTTTAAATTATGACTTTTGAATGTTCAAAGTCTCATTTTCAAAAGAGAATTGAATATAAAAATTGAATATAAAAATTGTTTAGAGATAATTATTTTTCTGCATGTCAGAACTATCACATAATTAATTTAACACAGAAGTGATTTTGTGTCACACAAGTGATAAATTCTCATTCTTTTGATATATTTCTAATGTTAAAATTTAGCACTGTGACTTCAATAGGATGCCCAAATAGTTTAAATTTAATGTATAATAAGTAATAGCTACTGATAACTTGTTTGGCCTAGAGCCTTTATAAGTGATAAATGAGAACGTCTACCTCTAATTTGTTCATTCTAGCTGATGTCACTGCTCCCTTCTTGGTAAAATATGCTATGTGGATTTTGTGAAGCAACAAAAAAAACATTTGACTAAGATTTGGTTAATTTTTAGTCAAATGTATAATAAGTCATAAACCAACTTTATTAAATGTGTTTACAGATTTGAAACCTTATTTCTTTGGACACTGTATTTCTGTTTGTTAAAAAAAAATTTTTTTTCTGTGTCCTTTTCACTTTATTTTAAATTATTGCTTCTTTTCATAGTTAAAAATTTTTAACTATGAGAAAATTAATGAATTATCTCTTAATCTATATCATATATTCATTGGGTGATTAAATCACCATACTTAATATTTAGATAAAATCTATTCTTTTTTTTTTTTTTTTTTTTTTTTTGGTTTTTGGCCGGGGCTAGGTTTGAACCTGCCACCTCCGGCATGTGGGACTGACGCCCTACTCCTTGAGCCACAGGCGCCGCCCGATAAAATCTATTCTTAAGATAGAAAATTATGTTAAGAGATACTGTACTAACATAATTTGGCATTTATTCAATAGCCCCATCACTCTTATCAATTTTTTAAGTGATTATTTATGTTTTGCATATCAAATTTTTTTGAAGTAATACTGTGCACTGGTTGATTTTGGCATATCAGTGAATAAAGCAAACAGTTCCTGCCCATCTTTGGGCATAAATTCTAAGCCTTAGAATCTAACTGTTGAGAGAAAAATAATTAAAAAACAATTATATTGCTGGGCACAGTGGCTCACAGCTATAATCCTAGCACTATGGGAGGATTGCCTGAGCTCACAGGTTTGAGACCAGCCTGAGTAAGTGTGAAACACTATCTCTTAAAAAAAATAGCTGGGCATTGTCTCTTAAAAATAAATAGCTGGGTGTTGTGATGGGTGCCTATAATCCCAGCTGCTTGGGAGTCTGAGACAAGAGAATCGCTTGAGCCCAAGAGTTTGAGGTTGCTGTGAGCTCTGACACCATAGCACTCTACCAAGGGTGACAAAGTGAGACTCTGTCTCAAAAAAAAAAAAAAAAAAAAAAAAAAAACAAACTAAAACAAAACAAAAACAAAAAAAATTCTCTAATGAAGGAAGTACAGTGTATTAAAGGAGCACAGAGAAAGGAGCATCTAGATTTAGGGGGTCACTAAAGGCTTTCTGCCTAAAGAGAGAGCTAAGCTAAGCCTGAGGGAGTAAATAGGAACAGGCTAGGTAAGGAGGCTAAGGTGGGGCACTGTCAGCGTGTGCAAATACTGAGAGGTTAGCCCAAAGCTCTCAGCGTGGCCATGGCTGCAGGCCCAGAGCATGCAATGTTGATAGCTGACCTGAGGCAGGCCGTGGAAGCCCTTGGAAGCCCTGCTTAGGAATTAGGACTTTATTCAGAGGTACATCCTCAGATTTCCACCTCTGAAGAAGCTTAGAAACTTTCTGCCTGGATTATTTTTGAAATAGTAAAGTGAAAAATGAATTAAAGTAGAGCAAAACTGGAAGCAATTAAATCAGGTTGGAAATAAATGTGGCAAACTAAGTGAGACACGGAACAAGTTGGCTAAGACAGTAACAACGTAGAGGGGGATGGGGAAAGTTTGATAGAGGAAGGGGAAAAGGTGGGACCACACCTATGGGGCATATTGCAAGGGAATAAGTCAAATCTGTCAAGTGTAGAACATAAATGTCTTAACACAATAAGTAAATGAGGTGAAAGCTATGTTGATTGGTTTGATGTAACCACATCAGATTGTATAAAAAAAATCAACACATTGTACCCCGTATATGCATAAATGTATTTAAGATCTATGTGTATATGACTTAATAAAAAAAAAAAAAAACAATGGACAGAGAGAGAAGAACTGACAGATTTGGTACTTCCAAAAGAAATGGGGACGCCTTGGTGGTTGATTGCTCTTTTTATTGTGTGTAAGAGAGAAAAAGGGAAGAGGAAACTCCAAATGTTTTTGGCTTGAGCAGCAGAGTTGACAGTGTTTTCATTCATTAGAATGGAAGATACAGGACAAAGGGAAGGTTTAGAGGAAAGAATATTAGTTGTTTATAGCATGAGGAAATTTGGGTGGTGGTGGGGAATTGGGAGAAAGGAGCCTGATGATTGAACCTATGGGACTGGAGTTCAGGGACACTTGGGAAGTGTCAAGTAGCAGTGGGGAAGTAGGATCTAGGGGGTGGTAATCTGGTGTCAGTTAAGGTAGAAAGCTGAAGGCAGTGCTTTGTGAAGATGTGGAGTATATAGGAGAGTTGTTTAGCCATAAAATAAGAATGACTTAAGCATACAGGAGAATGATCACAGAGAACAGTGTGAAAATAAGAGTAGAAGGCCAGAGGGACACATACCTTGAGTGGTAACCTGAGGAACAGGATATCACACACAATGAGTTTGCTGGCCCAGGGTTACTGAATAGAATCATTATCAGAAGCCTTGGCTGGATAGGGCTTTGGGAAAGACTCCATGTCCACTCAGAAGTCTGAATCGTTTACACTTACAGTGTCTTAGTCTGTGGTAGACATGGAGACTTTGAGTGCAACTAACACTACCACACACATATACATTGGTGAGCTACAGTCTGAGTTTACAGAAACTCTCAGAATGTGTCTTTGGGCCAGATCTTTGTGTGATGAGACTTGAAGCAGAGTCCTAGCAGTTATAAACCTGCTTTTAGAGGCCAAAAGTAGGTCATAGACCAAATTGGTTGCTGGAAAATAAAATCAGCTTTAACGTTAACACTATCCCAGGCACATGGTCCTATTCTTAGGGTTGTGAGCACACCCTGGAACATGACACTATTACGTGACTTGCTTGTCATACCGCAGCACCTGGACAAATTATTTGTATGACTTACTGAGTTAAACAGATGAGGGTTTTCACTGACTGAGGAGACCAGCCATTGGTGCTCTGGCAATCTTAGGTTTCTCTTGACTACCTTCTTGGGGGGAAAGAGGAATAAAGAAAAGTGTTTTTTGAGATGGTCAGTTGGGTGCAAATACAAGAGGAGGCAGAGGAGAGGCTTGGGAAAAGAAACTTTATTGTACTCATGGTCCTAGACTCAGGAGGCATGGCAAACCCTGCCACAATATTTTGAAGAAGCAGAGGATAGGAGTGTGGAAAAAGGCAAGGCAGGGAGGAGTAAACAGTTTAGGATTTGCTACTTTGAATAATTTCAGCAGGCTCTAAGCTGTAAGAGTGGTCCCTAGTTGGTAGTACCTAGCTCTGTATTTATTAAAGCAGAAGAATATAGATCCCTGGTGTGTACAGTCCTGATAGAGGAGATAAAGTTCTGGATTGGTTAGTTTGCATGTCAAAGGCATATCAATTGCTGGGCTTTTGGCTGTCTGTAAGAATTGGCCAGCCCCAGGAGGTCATACATCAAGCATTTATAATGTACAGAATATATATATATTGAAATCTTTTTTATATTTCATATATACATATATTATGTTTGTGTGTATATATATACAAGGAACAAATTTTGAGGCTTAGCCGTAACCCATGTGTAAACCAACTAGCCAGCTCTGTTTCGGGGAGCTATAGAACAGAATTAGGCATGACATCTGTCCTCTAGGTATTGGTGTTTTAGGGAAGAGAACACATCTATGTAACACAGTGGTTTACTTAGATGGTACAGGGGATGAGTTCTAGGAAAGAGATGTGAGTATAATGCTGTAAATGTTTAGGAGAAAAGGATAGCTCTAGTATTTCTGAAGTCCTTAGAAGATAATCTTCTTCTACACACCACTCTACTCAGGTTTGTGAAAGAGAAGTCACTTAGGGCCCATCAATGTTATATCCTTAGCGTTTCTGATGTTCTGACAGGGCTGTTCAAATGCCAGAATTGCTGACAACCTCTTAGTGTGTTTGCTTTTACAGTTTCACAATTTCTTTTATCGAAAAGATGATATTATGCATCTAAGAAATTACCACTGTGTAATGATGTACATTACACAGGGAAATAGACCTTTTTGAGCTATGGAGTTCTCAGTATTATATTCTGAGTATTCTGCTTACTTGTGGTTAAAAAGATTAAAAAATCAAAATGTGCGGAAGGACTTAAAAGATTTCATTCCCCAGTCTTTGCTACCTCAGACTTTTCTTTTAAGACAAAACTATGTTTAATCTTTTTTTTGTAGTTCACTCCATTTTCTTACTAATATTTCCATATTTTATATATTCACTTATCATTAAGTGTTATTTGTTAACGTCTTGCTTTGTTGGTTTACACCTTTAAACTTCTAGTCTTCCTCTTGGGATAATCTTAGGACTATCCCTATGCCTTCAATTGTAAATAAAGTAATATGTTTAATAGAAACTAATATACCTAAATCCCTATATATTTTTGAGAGAGGATACCCGAGAAGGGTGAGGTCTAGAAGAACAGGTCTTCTCAAGGAGACCACAAGGATACACAAGGGTCCTCTCCATGGTGACTCAGCTCTTGAGAATTTGTAAACTTAACTTCCAGAAACTTGGAAATTTCCAAGTTCTATGAAATCCTGTAGTTCTGTAGGGGCAGGAATAGCATCTCCACTTGATTCAAACTGGCCAATGAGAAGGGTACCTGTAGGGTGGAACTTTTTGACTGTCAATAAAAAGGGAAAGACCAAGGCAGTTGGATAATCTCCTGGCTGGTGAATAAAGCCCTTCCTCTTATAAACGTGGTGTTTGGGTGCTCTTTCTCTCCATTGGCCCTTGTCTTCCTGCAATATTTTATTTTATAAACTCTGGAATTATTATTTGTATCATTCCTTTGTAAGATCACATTCTGCATTACTTTACTTCTCATTTCCCCTTCAACTTTCTAAAATTTATCAATTTCTTTTTATATTTTTTTAGATCGATAACATTTACATTCTCATCTGCAACAGATATTTTAAATCTTTCATGCTTGGTCTATAGGAAGTTACAAAAAACCTATAGCAGTTAACTTTTTAATTGCTCTAATTATTTAAATATTTTTTATTGCAAAATTGTAATAAGTCTAAGTGCTAGGGTTTTGTTTGTGTTTTACTCAACTTGGTTACTATTTCTTAGGTAATTTGTTTTGTGGAATTATATGTTGTAGAAATATATTGTATCCTTCTAGATCAATGTTATGTTGCTTATATTTTCTCTTGTATTTTACATCTGCATTTAGGCTAAAATATTTGTCTTGAGAATGATTTTTTAATTAATTTTTAATTAAAATCATAAGTGTATACATTATAGGGTATAATGCAATGATATGATATTTGATATACAATTTGGAATGCTTAAATCAAACTGATTAACATAGCCATTACTTCACTTACTTTTTTTGTGCTAAGACATGTAAAATTTACTCTTAGTTATTTTGAAATATACCCTTGCATTGTGCACATTAGGTGAGATCCTACCAAATGCTCTCCTTCCTCCCACCAATTGCCCTTCCACCTTCCTCTCCCCTCTCTCTCCTCTCTCCTCCACCTCATCTTTCCTCCCCCTTACTAGACTATATTTGTGTTTTATCATTTGTATGAGTGTGTGTTTGTATATTGGTTTCATAATAGTATTGAGTACAGTGGATACTCTTTTTCCATTCCTGCAATACTTTACTAAAAATAATGTGTTCCAACTCTATCCAGGTAAATATAAAGGATGTAAAGTCTTCATCTGAATAATATTCCATGATACACATATACCACAATTTGTTAATCCATCCATGGGTTGATGGGGATTTGGGTTGTTTCCATGATTTGGCAATGATATATTTTATTTCAAAGAGCTCTTTCTTGTTCTCTGATTTTTTTCTGTGACTTCCTGTTCTTTTAAAATAAATGTTAATGAATACAATATATTGCTCACGGATGATAATTGGATTTTTTGTATTTTTTCAATCTTTGCACTACTGTTTTATGTAGAATTTGGCCTTTATTGTTTAAAATATGTTTTTTCTATCTTGTAATGCTGTAGTTTTACTATAAATGACTTTGGTTATTGATTTTGTGTTTACTTTAAGAATGGTTATATATAAAATCCAAGTTACATCTCTGAATAGATTAGTTGGGCATGTCCTGTTGCAAGCTTACTATATGATGAGTGGATGGGCAGCTGATCATTGCTCTGCGGCTTTTAAATGCCAGAATTCAAGAGGCTTTGGTCAGGGACCAACATCTGTACTAATTAATGATTAATCCTTTAATAAATGTTCCCACTGTTTTGATCAGTTTCTTTAGAAATGAGCATTTTCCCCCAAGGTCTACATGCCTGGTTCCTGATCATTCTGTGCTGCAGGGGAGTATCGTAGGAGTAGGAATGCCGAGCAGTGGGAGAAAAGGTAGTCAACAGCCCTGACAGAAAATCAGAAATGCTAAGCGTATAACAATGATGGGCCACGTGGGTCAGTGAACCCACTACTTTAGCTCGTCTTCTTACTGCTGTTAGATTCTTACCTGTATTTTCCTATTCCTAGTATTTGTATGGATATGTGGATCAAGTCAGCTGTTTATGAACTAAACTCCTTTATAAAAATTCAAGTGTATGGTTCCCTGTCCTTGCTTCTTCAGTCAGTATTTACCATTTACTCTCTCATTTCTCATCACCTCATTTCATTTTCTTCATCTTTGAGAAATTATATCTTTTTAATTTTTCTTTATGTGATAACCATTTATCTTTCCATTCTCCTCTTTCTGTTACTCCTTTCCTTCTTACTATACTCATGCATAAGGTTATCTTAGTAACAATAATTGGGTTTAAATACAAATAAGGAATGAGGAAGAAATTTATAGGAAAGGATCTTGTTCTGAAATTTGTAATATTTGTATGGCATTTATAATCTAGAAAGCATTAAAAAAAGAAGTCCAAAAGTGAAAAATTATACCTTTTTTGAAAATAAATATATTTTTTAATAATAATTTTTCATTAAAGCATTTGGCACTGTTTTTTCTTTGAAAAGAATAATTCATCTACATGCATGCTACTTACTGTAATATGGACTACATTGTGGTTTGGCATGTTAGATAATAGGTTTTCAAATGAAAGCGTACTTTAAAGAACATGTTATGAAACTTTTATAATTATAGAAGAAAATGTTGGAAAAACTCTGGTAGATATAAGCCTAGGCAAAGAATTTGTGCAGAAGCTTCCAGTGGTAATCACAATAAGAGCAAAAATAAACAAATGGGGTTTGATTGAATTAAAAGCTTTCTGCACAGCTAAGGAAATAACATAGCAAACAGACAACGTACAGAATGGAAGACAGTATTCACAAGCTACGCATCCAACAAAGAGCTAAAAACCAGAATATACACAGAACTGAACCAAATCCGTAAGGAAAAAACAAACAACCCTATAAAAAAGTAGACAAAAGACATGAAACTTTTCAAAAGAAGACGGACAAATAAAGCAAATAGATGCGTTAAGGGAACCTGTTCTTCCTGTTATATGTTGTTTTCTTCCTGTTCCTACAGCAGATGGACAAACGACAGGTTGCTTACAATATTCTTCATGGGTAATATTGCTTTCTAAGGGAGTACAAGATTAAGGTATGCATTTATTTATCAAATATTAATAATAAAAGCAATAAACATTGACTTACGATTTTCGTTTGTACTATACATCAGTTGTGATGTTGCCTAACATGTATGATACCTTCTATGGACATTTGTGATACATGTCGAAATAGAAGTGATGTTTATTGCTGTCTTCATGGAGAATAAACCCTGGATAAATGATGCATTTGATCTATAATGAAAGATAACAACAGTGATATATATTGTTTGGAATAATCTATACGAAGGCACCATCAAATCATCTCTAGAGGGAGTGCCTGTATTTTATATGTTGCATTTTACTTCAGAGACTGTTATTACCCATTTTTGAGGTGACAAATAGTGGAAAAAAATGGGTTGCTACAAGAAGCAAAAATGAGTGCATTATTACTAACAAACAGTGATGTTGTAAACTTGAAGGCACATATGCCCATTTCCATTTTTAAACACAAAAGCCAAGAATGCATTTTAGAATTTATACAGCAACAAAGATATGAATATATGTAGGGAACATGTAAGTTGCCTTAATACTCTTGAAGAAATTAAACAATTTCCCAAGGTCATTCTGTAAATTATATATTGAATTTTCTGGTGTTACATAAAATTCTTATAGTTCTCTAAGACCCTTTCTAGAAGCTATATATGGAAGGTGCCAAAGAATGTATACACATTTTAAGAAAGGAAATACTGTATTAGATTTGTAATACTCAGGTCACGTTTGACTTCTGCAACTACAGGAGGTGCTCAATGTGACATTTATTCAGCTTTTGTTATCAATATATATCAGGGATTACAATTTTGATATAGTTTTTTCCTCCCTTAATATATGTATAGTTTTTTGGCACCCTTGGTATTGAATATTACAAATTTAATACAGATTGTTTTCTCTTTTTTTTTTTTGGTACTCTGTATATTTGCTATAGAATGGCTTCTGGGTTAATTTTAGTAACTTTTTTTAAGTTTTTAAAATTCTTTTTGAAAAATTATTTTTCCCCTTAAAAAATGAAGCAATGATCATGTTCATGCAGGTTTACATATGTACACATACAAGCATCACCAGTCTTTTTGTTTGGCATATGGATAGGAAAAACAAATGATAACATATGTCATGGAATCACTTTCCTTTACGGTGCCTGCCTTCCACCCTCCATACGCACCAACATACTATTCTCCATTTTCTGATCCCAACATGGGAGAATCTCATACAGATTCTCATAGAGGTAATCTACCTCTTGGCTCACACAGAATTAATGGTTTATTTAGATTAAGGGTTAGACCCGTAGGGACTGACTTTCCCATCCTGGTGTAAGCCTGAGTTTTAGCATTTTATCTTGGATCATTAGTCTCTAGAGATGGATATAACACCACCACCAACCCCTCAGTCTGTGATGACAGCTCAGACTTCCTAATTACTTCCCATCCTGTCCCAGCTGGTGTCTATTAGAGCAAGACTATCTTCTCTAGTCCTTCATTCCTCAAGCTGTTATCCCAAAAGCCAGAGGCTTGTCTTTTATTGACTTAGTTTTTCACAGGATAGACAAAGGCATACTATAGGTTTAAACTTTTATCTCATTTAGGAAGACTGATTCTCTCTGGGCAAAATTATTTTTTATTTTATGATATATGTTGTTTCAGTTCACTCTTGCTATTTAAAACCTAAATGTTCATCTGGCCGTAATTTCTGTTATTTTATCAGTAGAATTAAACATGAAGAAGAAAATTCAAAGATCAAAACTTGTTTTACTTTCTTTGTTTGTAACTCCTAACATTAGATATAAACAAATATATGTTAATATTTAAGGACTATTTCAACACAGGGTTAGGTTACCTTAAAATTAATTGTATAGGACAACAGGGTGGTGGAAATGAAAAGCCTCTGTGTTCAGTTGCTAGCTCCATCACTCACTAGCTCTGGTTTGGTTACATTAGATCCTCTGTGCCTTTGTGGCTTCATCTGTAAAAGGGGGTTAAAAATTATATTTGCTGTGTATGGTTGTTGTGAATCTTAATATTTATAATAGTTTCATTTCAATCATTAGCATTCTTTATTTGTATTATGACAACGGTTCTTTTCATTCTGATTCTTTCAACAATTCTGAAGGAGAAGTTATCCTTTTTCTAGGTAAAGATACTAAAGCTCAGGAAGTTTTATTAATTTGAACGAAATCTCTCAAACAGGATGGTTCAAAACTAAGCACAGATCAAGGACTTTTCCTACAAAGGCTTTGATTCCTCTTTCAATGTAGTATTCCTTTGACTTTAGTTATAATGAGAGGATTCTCGTGAAAATCAGTATTATCAAAGATTTCCCGTTTACAGAGCATTTCAACAGGGTACATATCCTATATTCACAGTTGGCCTTTTAGGTTACTGAATTTTAGCTCGTGATGCAGAAATTCAAAGAATACTTTCCATTTCAAATTTAATTTTCTCATGTACCAACTTTAGAAGTAGAAGGAAAGGAGGATGGAGCAGGGGCTGGTTTCAGGGGGAAAGAAGTCCAGTTAGTATACTCTAGTGGATAATTTGATCCTTGTAGGGACAGAATTTGAAGGAAAGTTGGAAGAAGGAATCAGAAGGTAGGCAGGAAAACGAAAAGGGAAGTTCTCAAACATGCCTCAGCTCCTTCATAATGTAGGTTAGGCCAAATCATTATCAACGTCAACAGGATTAGGAGAAAATGAAATGACTTTTAAAAATGAAATAATTTCTGTAGAAGAATGTATCCATTTACCCATTATAGACCCAACAGTTTGAATCTACACATAATCATATTCATTTGTGAAATCCAATTTTATGACCTAATATGACCAGATGGGTAAAATTGCTCTTTTCATTAGCAGAGTCACATTAAAATATATTATTAAAATACTCTCAATTAATAAAATGAATATTCTTCTCTTTATAGCTAATTTACTAATGGAGTTATCTTTTTTTAGATATTAAAGCTTATTTTAAAGTGTTCATCTGTTCTTTTCAGTATCTATCTGTAACTTCGAAAATATTAATTTTCTGTTGCCTACATGACAGTAATGACATGAAAAATAAATAGTACATTTATGTACCAGTATGAGCTGTTTTGCTGTTTCATTCAGGTTTGGCCTTACCCTTTAGACGCTCTATTCTTCATGCTTATTAAAAGACACCTTCACCGAATTTGAGCTTTGAGAATCAGATTTTAGGAGTCTTCTTCAAGGGTCTTGTTCTCTTCCCAGGCTCTGAGATTAGGAAGGAAACTTCTGCCTGGCCAAGATTTTACACCCTGCATTATAATCATTTACTTGTCATGGCCTTTGGGAAGAACTTATAGTTTGGAGAACCTTTGAGAAGAAGCAAGATTTGTAGTCTTCACTGTCAGGAATATGACTGATGTGTTTTTGTCAGAAATAAGGGATATACTGTAATGCAACAGGAGATTAGAATATGTGGCCATAGCACATTTATGCATATTAATGTTGATTTCCAAACTTGTTGCAGCAAAAGTTCTATATCTCCATTTAAACTATGCTGTTAACATTCTATACATTATTCTATTAACATCATATACACTAATCTATTAACATTTTATAAGCTTTCTCAATACATTTATTACTGCCTTTTGCTGATTAAGAGTTTTATTTCACGCAGCAACCATATCTGTGTTTTACTGTGTTCAAATGATGGCATCTATTCTCTAAAAAAAAGGAAAAAAGACTCTGGGTAAAAATGGCTGCATAGGGATGGCCAGAGAATATGCATGTTGAGCCTCAAGTATGTTGTAGTATCAGGAAGTATGTTCTCATCCATGTACTCACCAATATTTGTTATATGTGTAAACAGAAAAGATGAAAAATATTTGCTATTATTTGATCAGTATTTTTAAATTATTATTACATTAAAACATTTAAATATGTTTATTGGCCATTCACCGTTCACAGTTCTCATTTTATTAATTGTTTGAACATCCTTTTTTAATTTTCTATCTACATGATTTTAAAAGGTTTTTTTAAGGACACTAATTTCCTGTCTTTTGTATTTTCAAAGTGTTTTTGGTAGCTTTCTATTATTCCTTTAAATTGTTTTATGATAATGTTCACCACAAATGTTTTTACTTATTAGTTTGTCAAGTCTGTCACTGTTTTTATTTTATTAACTTCCTTTTGTATTTTTATAAAAAGTTTTTCTGCAGCCAAAATTATTGAAATGATGACAAAAATTTTCTTCTAGTGCTTTTAGAGTTTTATATTTTACATTTATATCTTTAATTTCTGAAATGTATTTTGACATATTTCATGTAAGGTTGCAATCCAATGATGTTTTTCCTATGAGTAATTAATGGTTCATTTTTCAACAACCCAAACAAATTTGAGAAAAATCTACAATCTGTAGAGATCAAAAATATTCTCAACTTGTGTGTTATGTATTAGTGCTGTTGACTAGTTTCTATAATGATGTTACTTTCATTCTTCCTTTTACTTCTCTGGCTAGAAAATAGATACTATAACCTTTTATTGTACCACCATCATCTCTATAAATTTTCTTTGTGGACTATTTTTTAAAAGGTTAAATATTATATACATATCATACTTTTTATAGTTTTATGTGGGTACAAAAACAGTTTTTATCCACAAGCATATGGACATATTGTTCAATTGTGAAATTTGGGCTTTTATTGTACCCATCACCTGAATAATGTACTTTATACCCAAAAGGAAAATTTTCATCCCTCACTTCTTCCATCTTTCCATCTTTTGGAATATCCAACATCTATTATTCCACTCTCTATGGCCACACGTATTCATTGTTCCGTTCTTACCAATAAGTAAGAACACGTAGCATTTGATTTTCCGTTATGGACTTGCTTCACTTAGTATAATGACCTTAAGGTCCCCAGGAAGTTGCTATGAAAGACATTATTTCATTTTTTTAATGACTAACTGGTATTCCATGGCATATGTATTCCATATTTTCTTCATCCAATAATCAGTTTACAAACACTTGGGTTGATTCCGTATCTTTGCTATTGTAAATACTGCTGGTATCTTTTTGATAGAAAAATAGAATTATTTCTTTCCCTTTGGATAGATATGCAATAGTGAAATTGCTGGATTTAACAGTAGAGCTATTTTTAGTCCTTTGAGAAGTCTTTGTATTGTTTTTTGTAGAGATTTACTAACTTAAGATTCTCACCGGCAATGTGTAAGCATTCTCTTTTCTCTTTAACTGCTGCAATGTGTATTGTTTAACATTTAATAATGACCATTCAGATAGGAGTAAGATGGTACCTCCTTGTGGTTTTAATTTGCATTTCTCTGCTGATTAGTGATAATAAATACCTTCTTCCAAAGTCCACAATCTATAGAATCTTTTCTTTGATTATTTGGTCCTGAAATGAATAACTAAAGTTGTATTTTTTCAGTATGAATGGAGTTTAATGTTAGATTTCAAATAATCCTTTTGGATTTTTGTCCCTAAAGCAATGAATGCAAAGACAATGTTGGTGCTACCCAGAATAATTGCTATATTAAATGCTAAGGGTATTTTCCATGGTAACTCAACTCTAGTCTTGGTCAAAACCAAGTCTGCTTTATAATAATTGTTTAGAAAACGTTGTTCTGGAAAATGGGCTATCATTAAAATAATGAATGAAAATTTAATTTCCTTTTCCAGATAAAGAATTTATCTAAGAAATAGTGCATTTAATTTTCCAAATTGTTATTTTGAGGGGAAAAAGTAATGAACGGAAAAAACAAAAACAAACAAACAAAAAAAAACCTTTGTTTGTTATTATGTAATTAAATCATTAAAAACTAGTATTAAAAAAGCATAGATATGAGAAGAATTTAATTTCTTTATTTTATTTAGACATTTTCATCCATGTGGAGCTCAAAATAATTTAGTGTTTATTAAATCTAAAAATATTGATATAATTATATTACATTGCACCGATTTTACAAACAGCAAATCCAAACTCACTTTACTACATAAAATGATCTTTCTTCTTCTTTTCTATTAAATAGACATTAAAATATGTATTAAGCACCATAGTTGTATATGCCAAGGCTCCCTTTATAATCTTAGTACAACTTGCTAGCTGTATAATTGCAACTTGCTCACCTTCACTTAGTTATCTTGCCTTCCCCAGAAATGCTTTTTTTTCCTCCCTTATATCCTTTGTGTGACTTAATTCCTATATGCCAACTTATCTGAATGGCTGAGAAATAAGTTAAGTCACTCTCGAATTTCCAGTCAAATATACCTGAAAGTATCTTGGGCTTGGAGTCAGAAGACCTGAGTTTTAGCTAACGCTGTTATTTATCAGCTGTTTGATGTTGAATAAATTATTTAATCATAGTTTTTGCAGATTGTTTATCAGTGAGGTGTAGGTTGTGAGTACAAATAAATTGGGAAATAGAAAACAATTTCTTTGGGGTTTCAAACATGAGGGAGTAAGGGAAAAGATCTGTGCCTACTGGAGGCAGTGGGTAGGGAGAGGGGTTATAGAAAATATCAGTCTTGCTTTCTTTTGAAGGCAGTTAAATTTATTCACCCTCCACTCTCCATATAGCTAGCTAGTAATGAAGATTTGGAGCATTTAGAAAAATGTGTAATAGTGTAGACTTGATACACCATTAAGTTTACATAATTTAACACAAATAAAACTGCTTTTCATATACTTTTCATGACAAAGCTGTCATCAAATTGACCCTGGGCAATGCATTTCAATGGTCCTCCCCCATCGCCTTCACAATGGTGCACACATTTTTAATTTGGCTTTTGGTATAAGTATTGATTATCATCAGTTAGTTCAGGGTAAAAGACTAACAGGTTCTGGAAGCAACATTGCATTCTTATGGAAGGCGAGGAAGGCAAAGAGGAAATGTGCCCAAAGAGAGAGACACTCAGATGCAGTAGGCCCAGGGATATTTACCAGTAAGGTTACCATTTAAAACTTTGCATTAATTATAAGTGAAAAGAACCTTCTAACTGGACAGAGAAGTCACAGATAAACATAGCATGATGTAGACCATTGCTTTTAAAACTTTGGCAAAAATACTTTAAAGTAGATTTGACCTCATTCTGTCCCTTAACCTTAAAAAATATTAGGGAGAACACTAAAGAGTGTTTAGGTTTGATAAATGAAACTTATTTATTTATTTATTTATTTTTATTAAACCATAGCTG
Organism: Nycticebus coucang; assembly: GCF_027406575.1. Classification (NCBI taxonomy): domain Eukaryota; kingdom Metazoa; phylum Chordata; class Mammalia; order Primates; family Lorisidae; genus Nycticebus; species Nycticebus coucang. Next base: position 110,697,901 of record NC_069786.1, read on the forward strand.
TGTACATTAGTATGATCGTGGGGCACCATACACTTGGTTCATAGATCGTTTGACACATTTTCATCACATTAGTTAACATAGCTTCCTTCGAATCTAAGTAAGGACACTAACTCAGCTCAGAGGTCTTTAAACTCCTTTGCTTTCTTGCTTCACATCTTTAAGCATGATTATTTTACTTGTATCATGCCATAAACTTATTTTAATGTCCTGTCTAGTCAAGTAGCTTATGAGTCAAGTAGCTTATGAGGTTCAGAATACTTATTTTTTTCCATTATGTATTACATTTCATATTCCTCACAACCTATAATGGAATATATATAATAAATTCTGAAAAATTAAATTCCATGAACTCATTTTTACTTTTTATAAAAATATGTAGATCATTAATAGAAAATCTTTATCTGAAATTATAGTCCTTTCCAAACACCGTTTAATTCCTTTTCAAATAATATTAAATTCCTTTTTTTAAATGGGATCATTTGGATGAATTGTCACTAGTGGCACTTCTCAACTAATTCTGTACATTATTTTATTTCCAATCTTTTCATTCTCACCATGGCATTTAATGGTATGCAAAGTCTGAGATTTAGAGTCATGTTATCCATGCCTTATCTCTTATTAACTTTGAGGTCATAGGAAAATTATTTTTTTTGACATTAAATGTTCCCCAAATCAGGATTATAGTACCCCAATTTTTTAAAAATAGCTTTTTATGAAGCTTAAATAATGAAATATTTGAAAAGAGTTTGGTTAGGTGCTCAGCATATGGCAAACCTATTTGTTTTTACTACTAATAAAAATCTTTTAACTTTAAAAAATCATTTACTAAAAAATAATTTTGAATTGTCATTTTTTCTTGATGCCACTTATTCTATTGCAAATCCTGCCATTATAATGGTGACTCCAATACCCCCTCTAAAAGATCCTTTAATGTCTCAGTCTTACAAATGTTAAACTTTTTCTTTTTCATTCAGTTTTATTTGGTACCTCAACCCCACAATAATGTCCCAGTATTTTATTTTTGTTTTCATGCTCAGAGAAAAGTGAGTGCTTGAGTTAAATCTTTACTTTGATATCAAAGTACTCTCTGTACCTAATTTATATATTTCTTTCTGCTATTCCTCTTCTGTAGGTATGCAGAATCTGAGGTTTCATTAATTAATAATGCAATAAGTAGTTGGGGCCTTTCTGTCAACCTTATATTTTAGGTTCTTTTGGTTGCAAGTTACAGAAACCCATCTCAAAGCAACAAGTCAAAACTCATCTCAGAGTAGCTTAGTTTTGGCTAAGAGATGGAAAGTGAATGCCACTGTAACAGAGAAGCCCATGTGCCAGTTCTGGATGTGGGGATGAATGTGAGTGTTCAGGAAAAGGTAATTTTCTTTGCCTCTCTTCACTTCTTTGTGTCTCTCGTTGTCTCCCTGTCTCTCTTTTCCTATCTAACTACCTTATTCTTCTGGATCTTTGCCTCTGTTAGATTTTATTTTTAGACATTGTAGCCGTATATTAATGAGTAATAGAAAAAGTGAAAACATATTTTTTACTACCTTTGCCAAATATTTTAGTGAAAACTTAGATGGGCTCTGCTTTAGTTACGTGCCTATCTTTTAAATAGTCAACAAAGGACAGGAGTAGGGAATATTCTGATGGGCCATGTCTGGTTCATGTGTCCAAAGCCTGAAGATATGAGCTTTACTTTAACCTGTGGAAGGAAAACTAGGGCCTGTGAGCCACATTGGGCCCACTGCTTATTTTTGTATTGAAGTTTTACTGGAATATAGATGTACCTATTCACTTACGTATTTTCTAAGGTTGCTCTCATGCTAAAATAGCTAAGTGAAGTAGTTACAACAGAGACTGTGTAGCCCCTAAAGCCTAAAGTATTTGTTGTCTGGTCCTTTACATAAAATATTAGCTAACTGTTCTGGGTAGAATTCAAATATGACCCCAGGTGACTCATAGCCTTGTATAATCCACTCCCCATGATTGTGAGGAAGACCTCTAAATATAGTAAGATGTCACTACTGTATATGATATATCTGTATGTGATATAAGAACTTTTACAGATGTAATTAATGTCTTCCTCAATTAAGTTAATCAAAAGAGGCTATCCTGAATAGGCCTGACCTAACCAGATACATTTTTAAACTAGAGTCCAGAAATTTGAGATGAAGAAGGTCAGAGAGATTTTTCTCCTGATTGCCTGGAAGAAAGCAAACATTTATGTTGTCAACTTTCTATAGATCCCATATGACTCTGGACTGTGGGTATTCACAAGGAGCTGAGAATGTTCCTTGTTCACAGCTAGCAAGGAAGTGGAGACCTTAGTCATGACATCTAAAAGAAGATTAACTTAGCCAACAACCAATGATCTTGGAAGGAGAATCAAAGTCTCTGATGAAAATTGCAGTCTGGTCAGCACCTTGATTTCAGCCCTGGAAGATAATGAGTAGAGGGCCCAGTTGACCCCGGTGACTGTCCGATGATAAATTTGTGATATTTTAAGCCAGTAATTTTGTGGTAATTTGTTACTTAGCAACATAAAACTAATACAGACTTTTAAATCTGTAATTGGAGTGCTCTGTGACAAATACCTTAAAAAGAGAGTGGTGTTGGAGCCAGGCAGGACATGGAGGCTTTGGAATTTTAAGAAGTATGAGAAAGAATATCTAAATTGCCTTAAAGAGACTACTAGTAGAAATAAGTATGTTGAGGATAGTGATAACGATGGTAAGGGCTCAAAAAGAAGCAGGGGATTACTGAAAACCAGAGAAGTATATTTGTTGGATAGTGGTAGAAAGCTTAGTGAAATTATGTCCTATAGTTATGTGGAAAGCAGAACTTTAAGTCATGAACTTGAATGAAAGGAAATTTCCAAGCAAAGTGTTAAAGGTGTGATCTGGTTTCTTCTTGCTGCTTATAGTAAAAATGGAAATGGAGAAAGATAATTGAGGGAAGAACTGTTAAACCAAAAGGAATGACGGTTAGATAAGTTTGAAAAACTCTAAGCCTCTCCAGATATCAAAAGTTGCTAAAATTCAGACATTGCTTCCAAAAATAGGACATAGGATAAAGAGAGGATAAAAATTTATTAGAATTAATAAATGAGTTTAGCAAAGTTACTGGACACTAGATAAATAAATAAAAGGCCAATTATACTCTTACACATATATGTGTCACAGTAATTGGAGAAAATGAAAGAAAAATTGAGGCCGTTTACAATTTTAAAAATGTTTAATAAGAAATGTAAAATACTTCTTCAGAAAAGTCTACAAATATGTATTAAGGGGACATCCACTTTTCTTAATAAATGGTGAAATTACACAATAATCAGGGATTGGAAACCTGGATACTACATAGTTTTCATTTTTCCCAGATTAATCTCTTTTATATATTTAATCTGAACTGAAATTCCAGCAGGTTTCTTTGTTGTTGGCAAGCTTACCCTAGAATTTAATGCAAAGGACCATGAATAAGGTCAACTCAAAGAGGCACAAGTTGGCAAGCATTTCTCTAGTGAATATTATTTATTATTTTTTCTCTGAAGTAATTTAGACAGCAGGAATACAGAAAAAAAGACAATGTGAGAAAATAGGAAGGCAAGAAAGACGATACATACACTTTATTCATGACAAGGGTGGTACTCCAGAGCAGTGATAAAATAGCAGTACTTTTAAAAATTATTTCAGGCCAAATATTCAATTGTATATTAATGTGGGGAAAAAAGAAACTTTCCTCCTGCCTTATACCTCAGACGAACAATAATTCCAGGTTTATTGCATATCTAAACATTAAAGGTAAATGAATACGGGTTTGAATAGGCAAATATTTCCTAAGCAGATTTTGAAGAGCATTAACCGTGGAACAAGGATTGATGAATTGAGTTCCATTATCATTAAGAATTTTATTCCATCAAATGACACAACTAAGAGAATGAAAAGGCAAGCCATGGCAGGGGACAAAGAGATTTGGAACATAGATGACTGAAAGTGGATTTCTATCCAGAATGTGATATATTGTGAGTGTATATTAAATGAGTATAATTAAGAAAGTACAATTCAATAGAAAAGTTGCAAGATATTCACAAAGGGAAATTTCCAAGTGATTAATAAATAAATTGTAAGATTATTTACATAATTATTCATCATGGAAATAAATAACTAAAGCTCGCTTACATATTTCTCATATCTACCAGAATAAATAATATTAGAGACAGACAATACCAAGTGCTAGTGAGAATTGGAAGCAAAGAGAATTTTCTTATATGACTAATGGATGAGTAAATTGGAGTTAGTTACTTTGGTAAACTTCTACTGTATACTAAATTTGAAAATCAGTATATTGAAGACATATCTGCTCTCACATGTTTATTGCAGAGCTATTCACAATAGCCACAATATCTACTCAACTTAATGCCTATAAACAGATGAATGGATAAATAGAATGTGGTATATATCACATATATATGATGCAATATTATCATTCCACCATTAAAAGAATGAAATTCTGTCATTTGGAACAACGTGGATGCAACTGGAAGACATTATGTTGAGTGAAATAATTCAGGCACAGAAGGACAAATATCTCATGTTCTTCCTTATATATGGGAGCAAAAATTAGGAACTCATGGAGGTAGAATGTAGAATCCTAGTAAGGATGGCAGGATAAACAAGGATTGGTTAGTAAGTAGAAAAATACAACTAGGGAGGTTGAATAAGATCTAGTGTTCAATAGCACAATGTGGTAATTATGGTCAATAGTAATTCATGATATATTTCAAAATTACTAGTGGAGTGAATTTGTAATGTTCCTAACATGAAGAAATGATAAATTCTTGAGGTTATGGATATTCCAGTTACCTGATTTGATCATTACACATTGTATGCTTCTATCAAAATATCAAATATACTCCATAAATATTATTATGTATATCTAAGAATTAATGATTAAATATTTAAAAAAGAAAACAAACAACCTGGTTAAAAAATGGGCCAAAGACCTTAGAAGACACCTAACCACAAAAGATACACTAGTGGCAAACAAGCATATAAAAACATGTTACATATCAAATATTATCAGGGAAATGGAGTTAAAACAACAGGATTCACACGTGTTAGAATTGTGAAAATACAGGAAATGAGAACTATCAAATGCTGGCAAGGATGTAGAGCAACAGGGATTATCCTTCATTGCTGGTGGGGATAGAAAACGGTGTAGCCACTTGGGAAGACAGTTTGGTAGCTTCTTATAAAACTCAACATACATGCCTGCAATTGTGCTACTTGGCCTTAAAATCAAAGGATTTTAAATTTCTGTATAAAAATCTGCTGATGAATACTTATAGCAACTTTATTCATAATTACCAACCAACCAAGCTACCCTTTAGTAGATAAATGCATAAATAAACTGTGTACACCCAGGCAATGGAATATTATTTAGTACTAAAAAGAAATGAACTATCAAACCAGGAAAAGACTTAATATAGATTCATCAATTCTAACACATGTACTGCTATGATTTATAATAGGGAAGAGGATATCCCTGTTAGTAACCTGTTAGAAACAGGTGCCTGGTGGGAAATTTCTGTAACTTCTTCTCAACTGTACTGTGGACCTAAATTTTTTCTAAAAAATACAGTGTACTTAAAAAATAAAGTAAAAGCACTATGGCTAGACAAAGAAAACAAACAAAAACAAAACAGAATAAAGCTCTGCCTTTAGTATTAAGTTTCAGTAAATATCCTCATATAACCTGAGAAGAGATTTGCTCTGTTGGATAAGGTAGGAGTCTTTCTCATTCCTTTTAAAGAGTAACTTTTACCATGCAGTTTGATTATTGTGTGTACAAAAACTAGCAACGCTCAGTCTGTATTTTTTTTGTAATAACTTTGAAAGTAGTTAACGGTGTTGAGAAGTGGTTATGGATACTTTTCTATCTTCATTTAGTAATGACTTCAGAGAGACTTCTATCTAAAATGGTTAGTATTGGCTGGGTGCAGTGGCTCATGCCTGTAATCCTAGCACTCTGGGAGGCCCAGGCGGGTGGATTGCTTGAACTCACAAGTTCACTACCAGCCTGAGCAAAAAGCATCTCTACTAAAAATAAGAAAACGGAGGCAAGAGGATTGCTTGAGCCTGAGAGTTGGAGGTTGCTGTGAGCTATGACACCACAGTACTCTAGCCAGGGTGACAGCTTGAGACTTGGCCTCAAAAAAAGTAAAAAATAAAAACCAAAAAAATAAAATGGCGAGTATTGAGTTTTCAGACTCTATACTTTCTCTAGTAAGTGTTTTGGGTGTGTGTGTGTGAATGTGAACCTCTGTATGCGTTTGTGTGTTTAGTTAATTTGACATGGCCCCAATTCATTTACCTTCTGACTGCTTTAATTCATCCAATGCAAAATTACTAAAATAATTTTCTGAAAGCATTTTCTAGTTTTCCTGCTTGGGAACTCATTATATCTACCTTTCTCCATGATATTAAGTCTAACTTCTTCAGTTGGAATTTAAAATCTTTCTCTTTCACTTCCCCTCTCCCCATGTTTCACACTCTGTTTTTATTACTTTAAAAATAGATTTTCTGTCTTATTCAATCCAAATTGCTGACTGTGTCTTAAGTTAGGACTCAGTCGCATCTATTTTTTTTCTCCATTGGCTATATTTGTATCACCATTTCAGTTGTGTATGCAAGTCTTGTCTTACAGCTATTTAAATATTTCTCAAAAGTTACTTCTAGGTTCCTTTTCCTAGTTATTTGTCCTGTACTCTGTATTCTTTCAGAGTACTCATTTGTGTTTGTGTATATATTACGCATTCTGTAACCGCAATTCACATGGAGATTTTTTTTTTCGTACAATTTGATTGATACTTAGGGGGAATTTGTATCTCATTTTTCTAACTGCCTATAACATCTAGTAGTATCCATCTCATCAGAAAAAAGATACTATAAATAATCACTGAAGGTCTACTTGTTTCTGGAGTGAAGTTCTGAGAGAAAACCTAGTATCAGATAAAAGTATTATATAAAAACATGAATTCTGGTTTGATTTTAATTCTTGAAATTCTATCAATATTTTCAACACTGAGCAAAAATTTAGTTGTATTTTTGGAGTATGATGGCATTGATTAATCAAGACCTAATACTACAATAGAATATTAGAATGCTGTGACAATGCCTTTTGCTATCTTGTGTATGAATGTATTCAAATATAAACATACTACTACACAGAATTTTATTGAATTAAAACCCTAAAGCCACTGAAAAATGTTAATGTATTTAATTTCAAATACAGTGCTAATGTCTTTTAATTATTAGGTGACAGAATTTAGAGCTGGGAAAAAAGTCGTACCATTTTATTTAAATACAACCTTCCGCAGGTGGGGAAACTTAGGTCCTGAGTGTGACAACGACTTTATACTGATCATACAATTAAATGGTAGTAGTATAAGCAGAAGAAATCAGCTTCTTAATATTTATGAAAAACAGAGAATTTCTACTGGACCATGAAGTGAAAAAAGCTGTGTTTGATAGGGAAGGAAATAATTCCATTTGTCAAAAATGTTTATTAATTGTCCCTTGATATATTATAGACGCTCAATGTTCTCTTATTTTTCTCTATTTCTACTTCCTACTTTTATTGAATAGGTTTTCTTATATATTGTGCATTTCAAATTTGAATTCAGTTTTCACTTTTACCAAAATCTGTATATATAGTTTCTAGACTTAATATTTTATTTTATAATGAACATGTACACATAATTTTTTTACTTTTATCTTTTCATCAAAACATATTTCTTAGTATATTCTCTTTTCTACGCCTCTCCACACTTAGTTTTATTTGTGATTAAAGGAAACTTTCTATTAACATTCATTTTTTTTATTCAATACTAGCTCTTCAGTATTTAAGTTTTTATTATATTTTCACTTAGCTTGATTATATGCCATATCATTTATTTTCAGATACAATAGCTGTAGTCTTAACTCTTCAAGTGTGCAACTATTTACCTTAAATATAAAAGAATTTATAATACTTATTTTTTTTAAAATTATCTATGGAGATTTATTTTAATGTACTTTTATTTTAATTTACACTATTTGAATGCATATTACTTTGTCACCCTACTTCTTGGAGTCACATTTTGTTTCCTATAATATTTCAGTGGCTTCAGATATTTTATTTGTATAATATATTTTACATATTTGTTCATGTTAAACATAATATAATTTATTTATATTTTGAACAATATTCACCAGCTTGTAGCTTGCTCTTAAAGGACAAAAATGATTATTTTTGCACATAAAAATTCATTCTATATATATGGAAAATAATGTTCTCTATATTTTTGAAATACATGAGTAGGACTATGCTCCATTAAAAGATTCTTTTAAAATTTACAACCTTGAAGAGTCTTGTTTGGAAATTAATTAAAGCTGAAGCCAAATTTGTTTGACATACAATTATGTATATAATTATTACTGTTACTGTGTTACATGGTAATTAGACATAGGTAGTGTGAATTTTATTTAGTTTTCAGTTATCTCTTTTATATAAAATATCTTCTAGTGTTCATCTGGGAGAGAATGTAGGAAATAAATTTCCACATTGTTAAGCACTTTTATGAACATAACTTCATTATGTATGTAAATAAGATTTGATATTTAAGTCCTCTTAGGATACTAATGGGACATTTCATAAAAATATTCTTAATGAAAAGGATCCTGATAATTTTGATAGGGCTGGCAACAGCACTTTATTTTCACTTCCCAGGTATTTTTTTCTCTGATGTCCACATGTCCAGTTACTGTCTTTAAGTTATTAATCTCTGAGTTATATCTTCAACTCATCCTTCTTTTAAAATTCAGATGTGTTTATCCTACTGCCTAATTGAACTGCCATATAGTATGTTGCAAAGACATCTCAAATTCAACATTTCCATGTGTGAACTTCTGCTGTCCCCCACCTCTATCTTGGACCTTATTTCTGTGACTGCCATTATCACCTATCCTGTTAGGCAAGCCATAAAACTCAAAACAGTCTTAAAGCCTGGCACAATGGCTCACAAATGTAATCCCTGCACTGTGGGAGGCCAAGGTGTACGGATTGCCTGATCTTACAAGTTTGAGACCAGCCTGCGCTAGAACAAGACCACCATCTCTAAAAATAGCCAGTTACTTGGGAGGCTGAGGCAAGAGAATTGCTTGAGCCCAAGAGTTGGAGCTTGCTGTGAGCTGTGACGCCACGGTGCTCTATCAGAGGCAATAAAGTGAGACTCTGTCTCAAAAAAAAAAAAATAGTTTTGATATTGATACTCCTCTGTGTCTCTCCCTCTATATCCAATTTATCATCTAATGCTATATTTTTGTTTTCTCTTCTCCACTCTGTAATATACCCTCTGCCTTTCCATCTCTGCTGCTAAAACCCTAGTCAAATCACTTTCATCTTTTGCTGGGAGTATTGTAGTATTCTCCTACATGGTATGTGTACTGACTCAGGAACGAGAGTGGTCTTATTAAAATATTATAGAACTCATTCTATGTGATAGCTTTCAGTGACTTTCCATTATCATTAAGGTAAGGACAAAAGTCATTAACATAGTGAACAGGGATTGGAGAGTTCTGGCCTCTGCCATTGCCTACTGAGCCTTGCACCAAATTCCCACTGGCTTTCACAGGTGCCAGGATGCATCTTGGGTCCTCCTGTGGCTAGGCCTTGCATATGCCCTAACACAATTTAAAATCATGTGCTTTTGAAAGGTGGGATACTAACTAGGCTAATAGAATTTATTCTTCAAATAATTATGTTTCCTAGTATTAGTAATTAACAGAACTTGAAAGAATATTGTAGCAGCCCATATAGCCTATGGCTAGGAGGAGTGAGAGTTATAAGAAATAGGGGGGCAAGACAGGATTGCAAGAGGGACTTTACCTAACAAATGCAATCAGTGTAACCTGGCTTATTGTACCCTCAATAAATCCCCAACAATTAAAAAAAAAAAAAAAAGAAAAAGAAATACCTGTATAGCTCAATAATGGAACACCTTGGTGAAAAGGGCATGGAGAAGGATTTAGCTCTACTAATGAGAGCATTGGTGAACTGGCAGTCTCTACACCGGGGATGTTGAGAGGCATGAGATCAGCCTTATATTAGGCTGGAGGAGAAGGCAGTTGGGAGCATGCGCATTCTATCACGGACCTGCTTACTCTGACTCTGTCTCCTCTCCTGCCTACAGAACGCCAGCATGGCTCTCTCTGCTGAAGATTACCAAGCTCTACTAAAGACTAATATCTATCTATTCTAAGACTGCTTTTCTCTCTCTCTCTCTGGTCAGCTAAAGTAGATAGCCCTCAGGCACATAAGGGCAATCGTTCCTTAGCAAGGTAGCTTAGGGGTCCACATCCGGAACCTAGTTAAGCAAGGCCAGAGACCTGGCCAGTCCTGGGCCCTGACAAGTGGTGGCAGCAGTGGGCTGTGACAGAATATACCACATAAAATATCAAAATTTGAGTTCTCTTTTGGTGAGATCTTTGAATTAACCTTTAAGATTCCGATGAATTCCTATGGATTCTTTGAATAGCAGTTTATGCTTCATTTTTTTCAGGTAAGTTTTCCCTGATGGCTCACTCTAGTACAGATTCTTTTCTTGTTCTCTATCTCATAAAACCTAGACCCTTGTTTCTTTCCTTCTCAGGGCATTGCTTCCATTTATAATTCTGCATTTATTAATACCATTTTAATTAATGTTTCTTTCCTCCATTGCAATCTCTGCTCTCTTTTTGCATGTTGTTGGGTCTCCAACTTCTCATAATGTCTGACCCATAATGTAGTGACTTTGGATGGACGAATGTAAATGGCTATTAAGTGAAAGAGCTGAGTCTTGAAATCAGAGTTGAAACTATTATTTAAAACTACTGTTCTGCATTGATGGCATATTTTTAGCATATATGTTATAATAAAAAATTATCATTACTGGATGTTTAGCACCTGTCTTACTCATATTTGAAAGCAAAATGTGAGTCTTCTCATTTCTGGTTTAATTAATTTAATTATGTTTTCATAATTTAAAATATTTATAACATGAGGAATTGTGGTGAGAGAGATGGTGGGATGGCTGTTCATGAAAAAAAGTGCATATGAGGCACATAAGGGAGGCGTGGGGACATCTTCCTCTGTGTATGTGTGTGTGTGTGAGTTGTTTTGAGAGGCTACAAGACACAATGAGGCCCTTAACTGCTGTCTTCATGGGACGCAGACACCAGGCAGTGTATGTAGCCCTAATGGCCTGTCCACCTTATTCTTCTCTTGACTTAGCGCCGATGTGGAATGGGCAAAGGAGGTCAGGAACAATGAAGTGGTTCTCTATGGAGAACTATTAGTGTGTCTAGGGAAACTTCATTGGAATCATATAGGTAGATTTTATATTGATTGCATTTGTGTCCAAAAGCATCTCAGAGGGAAGATTCCATATTAAAAAATGAATTGCTGTCAGGATTTAGAATTTGTTCTCATTTTTTTCTCATCTATAACCCTTTCCCTTCCTTCCTTTATTGCTTTATTTTAATTTTGCCATCTATATCTGTCTTGCCATTTTAACTTTGTGGGTTTTATATATTTGAGAGATATAGTTAATACAATTGAAGTCGACACTATATTTGTATTCTAGATGATGATATTTTCAGAATCACTTTAGAAATATCCTCAAATCAATAGTATAGTTTGGATTTATTTCATCTCTATTCTTAATCAAAAAATTTCAACAGTCAAAGGTATTTTTCCACTGAAGAGACAATTATAATGCTTAGGAATGACGTTCTGAGCACCCCAAGGTTGCGTACTAAGCAGAGACTTTGACTTGGGTCTCAGTATCTGTCGCTGTTAACACTAGATCATGTAGGGCACTTCCCCTTGTCAGCCCACTAGGAGGCTGAGCTCTGTGTCCACAGTTGTTTTGTAATGCAGACACAACCTAAAAATGGAGTGGTCGAGTTCTGCATACCCGTGGATTAAATCATGTATCTTATTATCCTGTTTCTTCTTTATTGTCTGACTGGAATAGATGGAATTTGTAACCCAAGCACAAATGTGCATACTCTTCCTATCTGTGAGGTTTAAACTATATCTGCTATCTCCTACAGTTTTGTCTGATTCTGGAATGACCTTGAAAATATTTAGAATTAATTCTAATTTAGTGAAAAAATTCACTTTAATATCTTATATTTTGAAATCTGGTTTGAAACTATCCAATTAGAAAATGCCAGGTAGTAAAATCTGCTTGTCCAAAATTTGACATTTTACCCATTCTCTTATTCAGTTAGCTGCAGAGTGCCTTGAAGTTGTCTCATCATTAATGGAACTTCTTAAAGAATGTGATGAAATTTATTATTATTATTTAAAGTTTTACCTGAGGGGAAAAAAACTCAAATGTACTTTTTACTAAGGTATTTTAAAATGTTTTGTGTGATGTTATTGTTCATAATCTTATTATAAAGGTAAGATTTTTCGTGTCTCCTATTGCTAGTTTTATGTATAGAATTGTAGTTTCCTGATTATACTTTTCTTCTATGTTCAGATGCTCTAAAAAATCTTTACCTTGCAGTCTTTGTTGGATCTACATATAATTAATTGTATGTGCATTAAGCCCATGCCTTGTTAAGGAGGCCTTATTCAGTGTATGTGGCTGGGGAAAGAATACCAGTACACTCTAGAAAGTGAACAGTACAGGAGGAAGCATTGGTATTGTCTGAACATAGCAAATACATATAATTTTTTCAAGATTATGAAAAGATATTATTTCCTTGATTGTCTTCTTATCTTTCTTTCAGGCTCCTGTGTGTTTATGTTCTATTGTAGTATTTTTTTGTTTATTTTTCATTTCTGAGATAATTTTGCCATATTCTTTTATTTCTTTTCTCGGTTCAGTCACCTCTTTTTACTTCTTTCTCTTTTTTGTGTTTGAGGTTGTGATTCAAGGTGATTTCCTTCCAAAAATGCTTTTGTCTTACAGTTTTCTTTTGCTTCCTGATAGATTTTGTGAGGGAATTTTTATCAGTTCTAATGTGACCAATCTTTTTATTTCTAATTTTTGTGACAACTCTGTATGGATTATTTTTTGTATGCTGTTTTTTTGTATTGATTGGATATTGTTTCCAGGATTTCTAATTCATTAATGCCTTTTTCTATCTATATAGCAAAGCTGGTTTTGATAGTGAATTTGTTTGTGGGAAATTTGTTTGTTATGTGCCTTCCAAAATTTGGGTTTTCTATTGTGTTACACAATCCTCAAATTTTCCCTTTCATCTGTCCAAGGGCACATCTCCCACCCACCCCCTTTTTTTTTTTTTTTTTTTGGCCTTTACTCCCAGAAATTTTGTGTTTTGAAGACCACCATTTAACTTTGCATGTTTTTCTAACTACCTCCTCTGTAATCTCAACTTTGTACCAGGAAATTCTTTTTAATAATTTTATGAGTTAAGACAGACTTATTCTTTCTGTTGATGATTATGCTTTGCTAGAATTCCTATTTTCTATGCAGTTTGTCTCAGCCTACTCTTCCTCTATGAAAGTTTGCAATGGGATGGAGGCATCATAAGTTGCTTTCTGAAATTTGGTAGATTTGTATTTATAAAACTTCGGTTATTTTTAAGTTTGAGCAGATTATGGTGAAGGTTTGATTTTTGTGTTCTCTTATGCTTTTAACTTTTATGTATTATTTTAGGAAGAAATATTGTGAGGTAGAATCATAGGCACCATTGTTCATTAAAGATTTGAGGTTCATAATTTGAGGCAACATGTAGATACTTAAGAATTATTATATCTGCCCAACAAATTGAATCTTTTAACTTCATGTTATGTTCCTTTTCTCTTGTTTTACACTTGGCCCTCTACTTTTCTATATTTCCCAGTATAGTTTCTGCTTTAAAATTAAAAAAAATAATTATTATGGTTACATAATAGTTATACATGTTTGTGGGATATATGGCACATTTTGACACCAGCATTTAATGTGTAATGAACAATTCAGGGTAATCACCTCAAGCATTTCTCATTTCTTTATGTTAAGAATATTCCACTTCTACTCTTTTAGTTGTTTTGAAATATATAATACTTTATTTTTAATTATAGTTACTGTCTTACTGAATACTAAATCTTATTCATTCTGTTTTTCCCTCTTTTCCCGCTCCCATTACCCGCCCCCCCCATCCTCTAGTAATCATTTTATTCTCTATCTCCATGAACTCGTTTTTTTTTTTTAGCTCCCGCGTATGAGTGAGAACATGCAATATTTGTTCTTCTATCTCTGGATTATTTCATTTAATATAATGTTCTCCAGTTTCATTCATGTTGTTGCAAATGACAGGATTTTATTCTTTTTTGTGGCTGAGTAACATTCCACTGTGTAGTTATACCACTTCTTCTTATTCATCTGTTGGTGAACATGTAGGTTGATTCCATATGTTGGCTCTTATGAAATATGATGGAATAAACATGGGAGTGCAGATACCTCTTCTATATACTTATTTCCTTTCTTTTGAATATATACTCAGCAGTAGAAATGTTGGATCACATGGTAGTTCTACTTTAGCTTTCTGAGGAACTTCTATATTGTTCTACATAGTGGATGCACATTCTCATGAATAGTGAGGATTTACATCCTCACCAACAGTTAATGTGGATTTCCTTCTCTGAATCCTCATTGATAACTATAGGTGCCTTTTTGATAGAGGCCACATTGACTTGGATGAGATGATACCTCATTGTTTTATTTGCATTTCTCTGATGATTTGCCTTGTCCATGAGAATTTTCTGACAGCAGCCAAAGCTTCAGGAGGAAATGAACTCCAAATGCGAGGCTCACTGCCTGCATCTCTCTCTTCTCTGGGATTATGTCTCCATTATTGTCTACTATATTGTTAAGTTCTCTGATTCATTCAAACAGATTTCCTTTCTATTTATGTTTTGATCAGTTGTTTTCAAGCAGGCACTTTTTCACATAACCTTGTTTATCATTACTGAAACTGACTTTGCTTTAAGGAGACATATTTATAAACTTAATTTTTTATACTTATATATAAGATATACCTTTTATTAAGTAATTTTAAATAGTAAATTTTTGTTGGAAAATGTGACACATTTTCTTGAATCACATTCTTGCCCAGCAATTTCAGTGCCTTCACTGTCTGTAAAAATCCAGTTGTTTTATTTTACCTGGTTTTCCTGTTCTTCCTTGGTTTTTTGCCACTCACCTTTCCTGACTTTCCCATCTTATCTTCTTGTTCTCTCTCTTTGTTTAATAGTTTTCACTTGCACTTGCATTCTTTATTTCCATACTTTATCTCTCATGATACCTGCAGTAACAGGACTTGTTTTTCCCAAAGTCTAACTTTGTAGATTAATGCTTATTGTTTGCTACTATCTTCTTTAAATACTATTTTCTGGGCTTGGCACCTGTAGCTCAGTGGCTGGGGTGCCAGCCACATACACCAGAGCTGGTGGGCTCAAATCCAGCCTGGGCCTGCCAAACAACAATACAACTATAACCAAAAATTAGCCGCGCATTGTGGCAGGTGCCTGTAATCCCAGCTACTTGGGAGGCTGAGGCAAGAGAATCTCCTAAGCCCAAGGGTTTGAGGTTGCCATGAGCTGTGATGCCACGACACTCTACCGAGGGCGACAGAGTGAGTCTCTGTCTCAAAAATAAATAAATAAATAACCATTTTCTGCCTGAACACTGTGATTCCCCTGAGCTTGCAATGAATAAACAAGTCTAATATTATTGTATCATGATAGCTTTCTATAAGTGTTTCTATTCCTTCCCAGTTATCTCACTCTGCTGAAAATTACCTGAGTATAGATGAATGTGCTTTATTTCCTGGTGTGTGCCTGCTAATGTGGCAGGGAACTGCACACAGGAATGAAGCAACGTTTTAGCAAAGTGGTTAAGTGAATTTTGATGATAAGACAAATGATTGCAATTATTTAAACAGAGATTATCTTAAATTATCACTATTCAACCTTCGATTTTGTCATAAATGCATGTTAAATTTGGGATACATGTACATGGTTGTAAGTAAAAAAATAGATCTTGAATCAGAAATGTTGAAAGGTATTACTGAAATATAAATGTCTAATGTTTTAAAAATCATATTTACATGGTAATATAGTTGGTCATAGTAAATCAATAAATGCATTTTTTAGAGCCACTATATCATTAACATTCAGTATCATCCTGTAATGCAAAAATGAGTAATGTCTTCAGCCATTCTCTTATAAGATTACCACCTCGCGAATGCCTTAGGGAAATAACGTTCCTAGCTAAGTCCACATACAAAAATATAAATTATATTGTTATTTTTTATGTCATTTCTACCTCAGAAGAATGGGTTGAGTCTATTCCATGAGTGAAATATAAATGACACATTAACTTGTGGGAGGGCCATTTGTTCACTAAATGGGCATTTATAGAGTGCCTATTACATGTAAGCTTACTATGCTAGAGAGACAAAATGAATAATATGTCATCCTTGTTTTCTAGTAGTTCATAGTTGAACGAGAGGACTATGCAATGGCACAATTGCAATTTTTTGTAGTAAAGGCAGTTTTACATTAATAATAGAAGTAGCATAAAGACACGGGTGACATTTCATGGCTTAGGTATGTATTTAGGGAAGCAGAGGAAGATAATGTTTAGAGCAGTGGGTCTCAACCTTCCTAATACCGCGACCCTTTAATACAGTTCCTCATGTTGTGGTGACCCCCAACCATAAAATTATTTTTGTTGCTACTTCATAACTGTAATTTTGCTACTGTTATGAATCGTAATGTAAATATCTGATATGCAGGATACTCTTAGGTGACCCCTGTGAAAGAGTCATTTGACCCCCAAAGGGGTCATGACCCATAGGTTGAGAACCACTGGTTTAGAGAGATGGGCTTCGGTTTTCCCCACGGAAGGCCTTGCAAACTCTTCTTAGGAGTTTAAACTTTACTCTGTAGACAATAGAGAATCATGTGATAATAATACATAAAGCCACAAAACAGTTTTATATTATATATATATATAAAGTAAAGCCATTTTTTTGTGAGATATTCTTTGAAGTAGGGAGACATGTTGGCAGCTGCAATAGCTTGTGGAAAACAAAGGAAACCTATGGTAAGAAAAGAGCAAGTGAATGTAGTAGTGGTTTGGAAAGACTGAGTGATTAGAATGATGGCACATTTCAGGTTGGCAAGTGCCATTAATTGTGGTCATGAATGCAAAGAGTGGAACTGATTTGAATGAAGGGTAAAAGCTATGTTTTCTGTTAGTGAGATATCCCTGGCACAGCTAGGTGGAGTTAGATGAAATCAGAAAATATACATTAGGGTAGGCATGTTTTTCCATGCCTCAAGAGTAACTGCAGAATGAGGAAAGAGAAGAGCAATTACGAACTCTGGAGAAGCTCAGTATTTAAGGGGCTTGTGTATATGTGCATTTATGTCTACATATATATGTAGCCTAATGATCACTAAACTAAATTTGGTGACAATACCTGGACAGGTCAGAGAAATTGTTAGTTAACATAAGGTCATCTGTTATAATTCAGACATTGCAAAAAAATGTTAAAAATTGTTGGATTCTGATTAATACTTAAAATGGTTAGGATAATGTTATTCACAAAAAAATGAATAAGAGGCAAGAACATTGTGTAGCGCACACATTAAGAGATTGGTTTGTTCTCTTACCCCATGCTATGGAAGACCACTTCTAAAGAATTACTAGGCTTTTGGAGTAGTAATATGAAATTCCTATAATTAAAGGCAATATTTAGCATCAGAGACTTCTTAGCTTGCAGATAGTACATGGAGTTAATTTCAGGTGGACAAATTGTATTCAGGCATTCCTAATTGGCACCATCAATTATAAAAGAACCTCAGTGCAATCCCAAGAAATTGGATGGCATACTATTCTAAGCTTTTTGGGAATAACTTCAGGTATTAGGGAAATTTCTGAATTTTCAGGCATATAGTGTGCATTTGCATATTAATACATTTTTAAATGAATTAATAGAAACCATATAACTAGATGTTTCTGTGAGTCTAGGAAGTCTTCAAAGAAGAAAGTAAGATGAGGAAGGATTAATTTAAATATTCTTATCCATTCATCTTCTTAATATTCTTAGGAACCTTCAATTAAACTAATAGTCTTAAACAATCTCAGTAAGGATTTTTATTGAGTTTAATGAATTATGAATCAGGGATGAAGGTAGAAAATTGGCACTGCACTGATTTATTTTGTTTGATGACCTCAATATTGACATTTCTGAGGGTTAAATAACTATAATAAAAATTTGTTGTCAACACTTAAAGTTCATTCTACTAAAAATGTATTCTTGTCTTTTTTTCTTCTCCAGTTCTACTGGCCTCCTATTTTTGGAACATGCCAAATTCACTTCTTTCTTTTGGTCTTTGAATTGTCTATTCCCTGTGTCTGGAATATTCTTCACCTAAATATCCCATGATGAAATCCATCATTGTCTTAATGTTTTTGCACAAATCTCACCTTCTCTGTGAGACTTAGCTAGACCACTATATGTATAAATTTCACACCTCCACTCCCATTATTTGCCCTCCCCCTTCACTCATGGTTCTTCTTACCATGTTTTTTTTTTCTTTCCACAGATATTTTTGTTTTCTAATATTTTACGTGATTTACTTGTGTATGATTATTGTTTATGTCTCTTGAAATATTTTTTTATTAAGTCATATATATATAGATCATGAATACATTTATGCCTTTGTGGGATTCAATGTGTTGATTATTTGTACAAATTAGAGTGCTTACATCCTACTAATTAACATAGCTTTTACCTCATTTTCTTAATCACAGTGTTAAGACATTTGTGTTCAATATTTGAGAGATTTGACTTGTACCCTTGCAATATACTTCATAGGTGTAGTCCCAACATTTACCCTCGCTCTATGGAGCCACCTGCCTCCCTTCCCTACTTCATCCTGGGCTATAGTTGTGATTCATCTCTCATATGAATGTGTGAGTGATTATAAATTGGTTTTATAGTAGTACTGAGTACATTGGATATTTATTTTCCATTCCTGAGATACTTTACTAAGAAGGATATTTTCCAGCTCCGTCCATGTAAACATAAAAGATGTTAAGTCTCCATCTTTTTTAAGGCTGCATACTATTCCATGGTATACATATACCACAATTTATTAATCCATTCATGGGTCAATGGGCACTTGGGCTTCTTCCAAGACTTGGCAATTATGAATTGAGCTGCAATGAACAATCTGGTGCAAATGTCTTTGTTGCCAAGTGATTGTTGGTCTTTTGGATATACACCTAGTAGAGGAATTGCAGGATCAAATGGCAGGTCTACATTTAGATTCCTGAGTATTCTCCAAACTTCTTTCCAAAAGGAACATACTAGCTTGCATCCCACCAGCAGTGCAGAAGTGTTCCCTTTGAGATAACATCTAACTTCGGTAAGAGTAGCCCACATCACAAAATCCCAAAACTACAGATGTCTCTTCAAATATTGTAAGACACATGAGGACTTGGGTGTTTTTCTTTTCTTTGTTACCATATTTCAGGCAGTTAGAATAATTTTTGGTAAATTAGGACTATCAGTAAATATTTGTTGAACGACGCAATGAAAACCTCAAATACCTGGGTTCTTTTGAAAACTAAAACAAAAAAAGCACTATCAGTTAACATTGGGCTTACATCCTTTAATTTTAGGAACTCAGTAGCAATTGGTGCTTGGGGCGACTAAAACATGAATGACTAAAGCTTTCCTTAGTGTTCTATAGTCATCACCACCCCACTTGTCTTCCAAGTACTGACGATTACATGCCTTGTTATTATCTTCATATATCTTCTTTTCTTTTTCCATATAGTAAGGAGGAACATAACAGTTAACTATGTTTTGTACTCACCATCTATAGAAAAAGGGATAATATGGGATTAAGAAAGAGCAAGAAAGTTACAAGTTTACTGAAAAAAGGGTAGAACATGTTTCCATGTTGAAGTGAAGAATTTATGTTTTAAATATATCAATGTATATTTCCATGTACTCACTTTTTTTTTTTTTTGAGACAGAGCTGCCCTCCATAGAGTTTTGTTGTCCTCCATAGAGTGCCATGATTTCATAGCTTATAGTAACCTGAAACTCTTAGGCTCAAGTAATCCTTCTTGCCTCAGCTTCCAGAGTAGCTGGGACTACAGCCTCCTACCACAAAGGCTGGCTTCTTCTTTAGAGATGGGGTCTCACTCTTGCTCAGGCTGGTTTCCAACTCTTGTGTTCAGGCAATCCACCTGCCTAGGCCTCCCAGAGTGCTAGGATTACAGGCATGAGCCACCACACTCGGCCCATGTACTCACCTTTTTAACTCATTTGAATTGTCCTTCTCGTGCCTGGCTTTTGAAGTCTCATTCCTGTTCTAAACAGTCACAACTGCAACCTTATTAAAATTCAAAGATGAGAAGGATCATTGAAGCATGCATTAACAGAAGGAAGATAAATATTGTAGAAAGTATATGTAGTATTAATAGCAAGTACCTTGTGTAGCGTAGAGTGGTGGTTAGTCATTTTACTGTGGAGCTTCATAATGTTACAAGTCTTCAAGCCATAAGAACATAATCCCTGTGGACATTCATAAAGCGTGAACACTTCAGATAGCTAAAATGGTATCTTTTTAGGCATCAACTTACATTTATAGCTGAGCCTGTAAAGCAAGCAGATGCCAATCATTTGGAGCCAGGAGGATTTGGTATATCCCCTTAGCCACTAATGCAAGTAAATTAACCTTGATACAGCAAAGGTTTGCATTGCCTTTCAGGTGGGGAAGCAGATGAAACCAATAAGGAGAGATGTCAACAATTATCCATCCTTTCTATCTACAGAATTAATCAGAAAATCTTTGACATGTACTTAGAGTAATGCCATAACACAAATAGATGAAAGTATAAATTCTCAATTTGGTAAATTTGTTGAAAACTGGGTCACCATTTTCAAAAGCTACTCCACTTATTGACTTTTGTATAAAGTATTATCTACTATACTTGAGTACTAGACACTGAAAGAATAAGTCATGTGTGTCAACATTACAGTGTGCTCGTTTCTGAACGTTTATGTGATTTTGTTACTCATCTTCCCATTTTGCTCATCTTCCCTTTGAATATTTTTTAGGTTAATTCAACTTTTATGTGAGTATGTTAATGTTAAAAGTTATAATTTACTGTCTAGGATTATTTTACATGTAACATATAACTGACACTTTTTAGATAATTTGCATTATTTACATAACAAGTTGTACTAAAGTGAAAAATTGAATGACTGAAAAATAATTTTTATTAAATTGTAATTATTTATTTAAGAAAATTTAAATCAGATACAATAGCTGAGATGTGTTGCAATTTCAATTACAAAAATGTATGCATATTCTTTGCTTTGTGAGTCTGCCAACTAAAGACTATATTAAGCAGCTAATGCAATGAGACAAGTGATCCAATTCAGCAATTTCTAGCTGGTCAGATATATCTTCAGGTCTCTGTTTTGTATGGATTACATGATTGTTTATTTTAAATGAAACTTACATTTTCATTTAAAATCTAAATCTAAAGGGATATAATCTAAAAGCCACTGAAATTTCTACTTATATTAATTTTAGTTTACATTCTTCTGGTGAGGGGAATTAATGAAGGCTTAGAAAGTCTCCATTTGTTTTTAAAATAAGCTGTTATTGGAGAATTGCCCTACTTTCCAAATTTAAATCATGTTCTTTATTGGTAAATGTTCCATTTATTGATTTTTGTCATCTTTCAATTAACAGCTTACTTTTTGTTTCCAAATAAAGTATTATAACCATATTTTACAGTAGTGAACTGACCTGTAACTGCTGGCAAAACAGTGACCCAAATTTTAATAGCTACCCAGAAGAAATAACTAGATACTGTGAGTGACCCTTGAACATCCCTGAATCCTGCTTCAGTTCTGCTGCACCTCTGTTTAGGCTTCTGGGGTTCATGGGAGCCACCAGGATGGCTTCCAAAGAGATAGAAGAGTAAGAAACCCAGCTGATGATGGGCGGCGCCTGTGGCTCAAGGAATAGGGCGCCGGTCCCATATGCCGGAGGTGGCGGGTTCTAACTCAGCCCCAGCCAAAAACCAAAAAAAAAAAAGAAACGCAGCTGATGGCTGCTCCCGTAGCTCAGTCAACAAGGGCTCCAGCCACATACTCCTACGGTGGTGGGTTCGAACCCGGCCTGGGTCTTCTAAGCAAAAATGACAACTGCAACCAAAAAATAGACAGGCGTTATGGTGGGTGCTATAGTCCTACTTGGAAGGCTGAGGCAAGAGAATTGTTTAAGACCAAGAGTTTGAGGTTGCTGTGAGCTGTGATGCTGCCACAGCACTCTACCCAGGGCAACAGCTTGAGACTCTGTCTCAAAAAAACCTCCCAAAACCCAAACAAAACCAAAACAAACAAGACAAAAAATGCCACTGAGTACTGTACTTTCTGCGCTAGTCACAGGAACTGTGCCAACTGGCTGCCCTCTGGAAAAGTGCATGGTGAACAGAAAAGTCATTGGATATATTTTGCATTCCCACTAGGGAAATTTTAGCTAAGGGAATATAAATGAGTCTTATCATTATTCCCATTTCTCAGAAAAGGTCTGTGCAAGAGAAGGACATAGACATCATTCTCTGCTTTGTAACACAAGTTATTAAGGCTGCTGTTGTAGTAATTTTTTTTAAATGAAGGAAGCATCAGAACATTACTGAAGTGCATATTTTACCTGGGGATTACAAACATAATAGGATATCTTGACTTTGATAATGAGAATAGAGCATGAGACCTCCCAACTTCTCATGATGTATGGTCTTGTCTTCCCCAGTTTGAAATGTTGACATCTCTATATCTCAGTGGGTAAAACAGTAAAACATATCTCCCTCACCCAGCACGGCCGTTGTGGGTCAGGAAAGGGTTCTGCTCGTCATAGTCACTCAGAAGCATAGCTTGATAGGGGTCCTTGACGCATACTTTCATGTCCTGAGGGAAAGAGAATGAAGGATCTACGAATGTGCTGGCACTTCAAGCGTGTTTCTAAAATTGCCACATGGTGCTTTAGCTCACATTTTGTTTTTCAGGTAAATCACCTGACTGCACCTGAGTTCAAGAGGGCTGAGCACTAACATTTGTAGACTGGCCTAATATTAATTATTAAACTTCTCAATGCTAAATTGGTCTCAGTTTAAGAGAATGCCAGGAGCTGAAATCAGTGTTATTTGCTGGGTTTTGACACTAGTAAGATTATAAGCATATTCTTATTGAATAAGAGGGAAGAGGTTTATAAAATTATATGGCATCATGATTCTTCTAATGTATATGTTTATTAATTAATACAATTGGAATTTATGTATAATTGTGTTCTCATGTAATTAGGAATCATCAGTGGAACATGCAATTTGAAATATCTGATTACTCCTCCACATAGATTTTACCAAGAAATGATAGAAAAGTCTATGTGAGGTATGGGTCCAAATAGAGTGTATAATTATGTAGCCCATTAATGATAAAAAAGTGGCAAAGTACATTTATGCTAAAAGAAAAAGCATATTAAATTAATAAACCATTAAGTTAGTTTGTCTTATTTAAAATATTTTATTTCTATATCATACACATATTAACTACTATGCATTTCTAAATGTTAATATTAATTCCTTATAAAAAAATTGAAAATGCAGAAATGAATACAAAATCAAATAAAAAGCATTTGGAATTAGTTGCTATTAATGTCCAGATACGTGTTCTTTTACTTGTATGTACCTGTATGTATAATTATATTATACATATGTCTTCTATATTATATGGACACTTTTCTACGTCCATAAATGTTATTCATGAATATAATTATTAATAGTTAAATGGCATTCTATCACTTGGATGCATGGTACTCTCTGATTCTGTAAAACTCTCTTTTTCTTGAAATTTACGTGTTTCGGAAAATGGCATTCTATCACTTGGATGCATGGTACTCTCTGATTCTGTAAAACTCTCTTTTTCTTGAAATTTACGTGTTTCTTGAAATTTACGTGTTCAGATGATGAGTGGTCCACATAAAATGTATATGTCTTAGTATATTAGTTTGAATATTTTCTTAGACTGTATTAAGTGGACTTACCGATAGAAGGTATTTGTGCATTTTTAAATATGTTTGATACACGTTGCTGAATTACTTTCTAGAAAGTTGATATTAATTTATTTAACTACCAGAAGTATATGACAACACCTGTATCAATGCAAGTCTCTAACTTTCTCATTAGAAATATGATTTACCAGTTTTTAATGAATGACATCTTGTTATTTTATTAGAAATTTGTATTTATTTTGTTATTTGTGAGGCTGAACCTTTTTACATGTTTACTGACTACTTTATGGGCTGTTCTATTAGTCGTGACACAGGCATGCAGTTTAGTCTAGAAATATATTTTTGAATGTTATAAGCTTGTGGAAGTCCCAAGTGATAATTTATAATTTAGTTACACATTTAATTTTTGTTATTTTTTTTTTTTTTTGCTTCAGTCTAATTTGATATGGGTCAAGGTAAAGAATGCCTTAGTGATAGCTTTAAAATACACTAAAACTGCTTAGTTTTTTGTATAATCATATAAAGCTGAAACTTTAAAGAATGATTAGATATCTTGGGAGTACTAAATAAAAAGTGCTTAAATACATTTGGGATAAAGCATTTTGCAAGTATAATCCTTCTTCCTATTATCTGAAGTCCCAATAATGCAACTAAACATAAAGGTCAAGAATTGAAAAAACACATGAGTAAGGAAGACTTTCCCCCTCAGTCTCATTTTCATACTTAGATTGTGAATGTCAATTAGCTCAATCAAGCCTTGCTGATAATGTCAGCTGTCAGTCATTCTTAGGTAGCGATGTGTGAAATTTGTCAGCATGTAATGGACCACTTGAGTGATGAATGAAATATTGAGGGCACATAAGCCTGGAAAAAACTCCTCTATTTCTGTTAAATACCTCTGTATGTGGTGAATTTAGACAAAGAAAAAAATACATTAAAATCTGTTTTAATGTGGTTTTTATATTTTTGAAACCTATCTTAAAACATTCATCTTTTAACCTTATATTTTTAAAAATCAGTGCAAATGCCAATGATTAATTATCTTTTCCCAACAATATTGATTAGAGTAAGCAAAACCAGCTGCTGCAAAAGTTAAGCCCCTCAATTCACATTGAAATTTTTACTTGAATTAAATATTTAAATCAAACTTTTAAGGCATTTAACAGACTGAGTCCTGAAATATAACTATATTAATCAGACTTTGCTTTATATCACTGAATAAAATATAGTTTTCTTTCTTTAAACTTAGCACTCTTCATGTTACAGTTCTGGTAGGTATTTTACATCTTAATGTTGCTAAAGTTAATGGAAATGTTTTTCCTTTGTATCTTCTGTTCATTCATTGTATATGTGAGATTTGCACATTTTTGTAATTTGTCAGATATAGTCATCTGTGGTAATTTGACCTCTTTATAGTTTTTTTTTGCTTCATGCACACATACATCTATTTACCAATCAACATCCATCAATGTAATCATAATATCTGCAATTATTGATAATTTTATCTCATCTGCCTCATTTTACTATTTTTATGTAATGATTGATTAACCAATACTTATAAAAATTGCTGTAGATAATGTTATGATTTCAGGTATTTCTGTGTAGCCCAAATGTTACATGAGACTGGATTCTTATCCACCTGGCTGTAGTTATCACCCCTCCCTCCATTTCCAATTGTAGCCGCATCATTAAAATGAACTATCACCACAACAATAGAACAATGGACAAAGGCATAAATATGCAATGAAAACAATGAAGTACAGTAAAGAAATAATGAATATTTTAAAAGTTTAATATAATCAATTGTTTACAAATTGGCAATCATGTTTCCCATAGACTTTTCACCTTACAAATTTAATTTATATGTCTATTCATTTTATCCTGTTGGGTATTAGTCCTGCTAGAATGTAAGCTCCACAAAGGAGAAAAGTTTATCTATTTTGTTTAGTGATATATTATAAGAAATGAAATGATGCCTGTCATGAAACAGATACTTAATAATAGATGTCAAAGGAAACTGTTGAATGAATAGATTACGTGTGTGTGTATGAGCATGTGTGTATGTATATACCATTAGTAAATGGTGAATTGCACACAGTACTATGTTGCTTGCAGGAGAATAAATTGGTGTACCTTTTTGAGGAGCAATTTGTGAAGACATATGATATTTTTGTAAAATATTTATTTGAATTATTTATTTATTTTTTTACACTTATAAAACTGTGCTGGAGGGAAATAATCATTAAAATGCAGATTTACAGATAGAAAATTCTTTTCATAACATTAATAACCATAAGAGAGACAAAATAACTGAATGTTATGTAAAATTTGGCATTTATAATTCTATTACAAAAGAAAATGAAATAAAAATGCAGTAATGTTAAATAAAAAATAGAGGACAGATAATTGGATATTGACCCAAATTTTGTAAAAATTGAGAGAGACAAAACAAATTAAGTTATTAAACCGAAGTGTTATAGTAATTTTATGCAGCTAGTGAGTAATTTTTTTGTAGTATTATGAAATGCACAAAATTCCTAGATGAAAATGTTTTGCTTCTAAATAAGTAAATACTATTTCATTTATGAAAATTGGCTTTATCATTTTTGGCTCTGAGGGTATATTAAAGAATGTTTTAGAATGTAACCTGTATAATGACAAGACATTTTATCTGCTTTGTTCATTGATGTATTCCTTGGGCCAAAAACAATGTTGGGGTAAAATGGCACTTATAAATATCTTTTGAATAAATAAATTAATGATGCAAGAATGCATGATATGCTTAATCTCTAAGTGCAATTTTAAAGAAATAAGTGTGAGAGTCCAATTCCTTCCTTTTTAGGTAGAGTTAATCAATTAATCTATTCATTGTTGAGTGGTAAATACCTATTATAGCGTGTCTTCTTTTCACTGAAGAAAGACTACTTTCACATGGACAAAAAATGATTTCTGACTTTTAGTTACAGATTGCTTGGTAGGGAGGGAGCTGACCAACCAATGGCAGATGCAGATTCTAATGTATGTGTTTTAAAATGATTATGATGAATACTTTTTCTTTAGTAAGTGGATTTAAATGAGTCTTGTGTCCTTGGATTTAAAGAAAATAACAAGAATTAATCAATTAGCAAATGCTGTTTTGTTACTCAATAATAGTGCTTTTATTCTTTCTTTTGTGGAGAACAAATGGGGTTAAGAATTACCACAGAGTTTGCTGATGTTGCTGTTGAAGTTGGAAAATTTATTGAAGAAAGATAGTTGACCAATATATAAGACAACAACAATGAAAAAAGAGACTTTTTAAGACATTTTAAACTTGTAGCATGCAACTTAGAAAAAATTGGTTATGTAAATAGATATGTGCCTAATTTAAAATTTTATCTTCCTTGCATTTTCTCAAAACTTTAATGGGAAATGAAGGACTTAAGTAAGTGCTGGGAGAATATAATAATAATGTTTATGTGTAATGTAAGTTAATATTAAGTCAGAGTATTTATATGAACAGTGGTTTGAATATTTAACACAGACTTTTTGCTTTATATTTTTTACCCAGGATTCAGAATTTCCCACAGATACACAGCCAAGTCCAGATCTGAATTTATTTAAGGAAAATCTTTATCCAGCAAAATTTGAGTATAAGCTGAATAACATTTTCAGACTTCATGAACTTCCAGTATGCTGGTAGGATTCTTAATGTTTCATTAATGCCTTTGAGATTTTGTTGTCATGTCTAAGTTGAGGAGTTCTTACAGCCATTCATGATCAAAGTGGTTTGCTCTTAGCTGGTTTCAGAATTGCTTCTCATAGCCGTGAAAGAATCTGCTTATAATAACTGCTACAAAAGTCATAAAAGAAATTGGTTTAGGCACTTGGTGGCAGTACAGACTAAGTGCACTATTAAGTATTTTTATTTTAGAGGTTGGAGTTCTGGCTTAAAATAATGCATAAATCATTTTTAGAGAAATTTCTTTAGAGATTATTTTAAAGGTATGATCTCAGGAACTATGTAGTTCATTTGTTTATTTTACTTATCAATTTAACCAATATATTTTTCCCCAGTAATATATCTTTTTTTAACTTGTTTATTTTGAGGACCCAAATTTTGTGATCTATGGTCACATTGGCTTCAAAACAAAACTTATTATTATTGGAAGTTATTAAAATACATTGTATTATGAATCTGCATATTTATATTCATGGAAAAACTTATTTTAAATCTTATAAAATTTATAGTGCTATTTAATTTTTTGAGAAATTTATTTCTGTGGAGAATATGCATAGACAAACCTTACCTGTGGTTATTATTTTATTTTTCCTTTGCAAAATTTCCTCTGTTCTTGATGATTGTGTGGTGTGTATAATCAACTACCTACACTTTATTTTCGAGACCATTTTCTGGGAGCAAAAATATTGCCTATTGTATATCCCCTAAAAGCATAGCAGATACAATCGTATCTGTCATGACCAAATCGGTGAGATAATGAATTGAAAAGATCTATTAATAAAGGGAATGATAAAATGATGCATTCATAAATTAGTGTTCTATTTTAACTTAAAACAATTGTTGTGTATTCATATGCCTGTCTTTTGATGCAAGATCATGACATTTTCTTTCAGTGTCTCTTGATTGGAATTCTACATGGTATCTTTTGCATAAGCTATGCCAATAGTGCATCATCTACAATTTCACTTTGTGATTCTTTTGATCTGAAATAAGAACTTCGGACACTTGAAGGATAATCTTCCTTCCATATTTATAACATTAATTTTCATTGACAGGAATTCTGTTTATCACAACTATATATTATCACCTTAGTTTGTCTTTAATTACATCACAGCAACAAATACAACTGGCTGATAGAGATTTAGAAACAAACTTCTTTGTAATCATGAATTTATTTATTTTTGTTTGAATGTTAGTTGCTATCAGTTGAAAGAAAGTTCTTTAGTAACTGTGTATTGGTTCCTTAAATTAAAAAATATAGGAAAAATAGTAATTACAGTGTTAAAGAAAAGAATACAATAATAATATTTTACTGAGAATCTATAAAAGCCAGGATTCAGTTGATCTATACATACTATCTCTGCCTTTTATATTTCTGTAAGGCAGTTATTATTTCTCTCTCTCTCTCTCTCATACACACACACAGGGCTTAGATACCTTGAGAATCACAGAGAAAGAATTCTTATAAGACCTGGTTAACTCAAAGGCGAATTACTATAGTGAATAAGCCACACATTGTTTTAAAGAACAATACTGAGGAAATAATCTCCATTTTTACAGTTTGACCTACAATTTTGCCAGTAACACACAACTACATGACTAGTGTTTGGGCCAAAATCTTTTGAGCCCTATAAAGCTTGGCCTAGCATAATTGCTTTAAACTTAAAGTAATTAATTAGATTGTATTTAATTACATAATTTTTTAATGATATCAATTAAAATAATTACATAATTTTTTAAATGATATTATTTCTCTGGTAAAACAGATTTATCAAAATATATTTTTACTTTGTTTTTCTAATAAGGTCATAATAAAATAAATGCATATCAAAGTCCAGATAATTTAAAAGTTCTTAATGTCTCAGTAATTTACATTTTTACAGAGTGTAACTTCATAAGTCAAAGAACCTGAAGGATTTTAAAGTAGGTTAGTTAAGATAGTTTTTAAAATCTCATTTGGGTGGATGACTTTCTACTACTTTTATAGGATGCTTTCATTAGCATAGAAAATGTCCACTAACTCCCCCCAGTTTAAAAATCCTTTCTTGTCCAGGGAAATCCCCATCAAACTTACGCTATTTCTTCATACCCTGTTCATTTTTACTGAAGCAGTTAACAAAAGTGAGAACTGAATGAGCAGTGTCCAATTCCTCTTACTATTTTACCCTTCAGTCGGGTTCCCTTTTTCTTTTTCTTTTTTTTTTTTAATATGTGTCTTTTTTTTTTTTTTATTGTTGGGGATTCATTGAGGGTACAATAAGCCAGGTTACACTGATTGCAATTGTTAGGTAAAGTCCCTCTTGCAATAATGTCTTGCCCCCATAAAGTGTGACACACACCAAGGCCCCACTCCCCTCCCTCCGTCCCTCTTTCTGCTTTCCCCCCCATAACCTTAATTGTCATTAACTGTCCTCATATCAAAATTGAGTACATAGGATTCATGCTTTTTCTTTGCCTCTGAGTCATCAGCCATGTGTCTGCCACCCAGAGTCACATATGTGTAAGTTCTCATTTTCTTCACTTCTCCGCTACACTCATTTCAACTGACCACGCCTGCTTTCTCCTTTCCCGATTCCCATAATTTGCATGGTCTTGGCACTCCTGCTTATTCCCAGGCTCACGCTCCTCAGAATCTTCGGTAAATGCTTCTTTTCAGACAGGTTTCTGGTTGATAGATTGCCCCTAGACTCAATCTAACAGCTTCATCTTTTCAGTTCTACACTTTCTCAGGTTATTGTTCATCCCCAGGCTTTAATGCTTTCCATAAAATGGAAATCTCTAGCCTCAAATCACTCCAAGCCTCAATATCTACTAGGCTTCTCAAAATTATCATGTCCAAAAAGAACTTTTGTTCCCCCTCTCCCTGAATAACTGGTCGTCTCCTCATCTTCCCCATTTTTGCAAAAGCACTACCCAGTGTGACCTTACACAAGCTAAAATGCAGGGAGTCATTTTGATTCCTCCTTCTCTCATCCTGCATTTATCACTGTTAAATATGCCAGTAAGTCTGATATGTCCTGCCCCCAGAATATATTTAATAATTTTCCACTTCTCCCTGTATTATTACTGTAATCTGTATTATTACTCAGGTCATCTCTCACATTCATGCAAAAAGCCTCCTAATTTACCCCACCTTTCCCCTTAATGATTAACTGACTTCACAATAGCCAAGCAAATGTTTTAAAAATGTAAATCTGACCATGAGATTTTCTGCTTTAATCATGATGTTTTCTCTTTGTTTTAAAATCAACCTTTTAAAAATAATTTTATTTCAAATATTTGTAAATATAAGCGTTCTTGTTATATGGATGGATTGTATGATGCTGAATTCAGGGCTTTTAGTGTGCTCATCACCTACTAGTGTAAATTGCCCCAATAGTTAAGTTTTTATCCTTCTCATCTCTCCCACCTTCCCCACTTCTTAGTTTCCAATGTCTTTTTCATTACATTATGACCAAACATGAGAAATATGGTGATTAAATAGCTTTTAGTGTAAAAAATTAAATTATGTATGTTTCCCAAAATTGTTATATTTCAAATGTGATTTTTAAAATTAAATGTGAAATCTTTATCATAACTATAGATTTTTATAATAATATGAAATTATGTTACAATTTTTAGGATGCTTATATCCTAAATAATCAGCAACATATTAGCGTAAAATACGTATTTAAGTTTTGAATTTCAGAGTAAAAGGCTTCCTTGATGCTTCAACAAAATTCTGTTTAGGAAGATAATAATTATAGACAATTAAAATATTTTTAATCATTATTTATAAGTACTGTGCAGAATGATTTAAACATATTCTGTAATATAAATATAAATATTGCTGGATTATAGTTTACTTTCAAAGGTGTAAGATATTCAGTTAGCTTCCACTAAATAATAATATTTATGCCCTTAACTTTTAAGAAGGAAGACTACATACATTTATGGTAACTGTAAATGTCCTTTTTATTAGGTATTTATGTTTTGAGGTGTGTTCCATGAATAAATACACCTTCTAATTAGATTAGATGCATATATCTCTCTTCAACTTTCGTTTATTTAGACATAACTAAAGTTTATTTAGTTTGTTGAGCAGCTGTCATCTTTCAGAAAGTGTTCTCATTTTTTTTTTAAGTCAACTCACAGGTAAAATTATAGAAAGGCTTTTTCATTGGTCACAGATGATGCACAAAGCATTTTCAATTCCAGAGTTTCATAGACCCAATAAGAGACCGACAGTTGCCCTTCTGGGACTATAACCATTTTTCATTCTCTTTTAATTATCTAGATCTATAGTAATAACCACAGTGACCTACAGAAAGGCATTGTTGGACATCTAATTATATGTAGCAATTATATATAGTACCAACAATGCATAAAAGTCCTACCTATTAACTAGGGTTGGTAAAAAAATGAAACTATGCTTGTCTCCCTTAGAACATAATTTCAGTTTTTGAAAAATCAAGACATTTCGTTTTCATATAAAACTTCCTCTGGAGTATATTCTTGTGATTAGGCAAGTCTATTTTTATGGAATGACAATGTGTTAATAATATTCCAAATAATTAGGGAATATCTCTCACTTCAACTTCTTCTTTAGCTATTTATGTTTTCTATTGCCTTTCTATAGCTACTTCTTTAGCTACTTATATTTTCTATTGCCTATTATGTAATAGGAAATAAAACTGAAGTTCAAAGTAAATGTTAGTCTTTATCAGAGAAGGTGGTTTAGGACAAGTACCAATATGCTTCTTATTCTCTTTAATAATTTATTTAGTATTTTAGCTTTCATCATGCTCATACATATATTCATTATTGTCTTTAAATAAGTGGAGTTCGCAAGACTTGGTAAAGTATAAGTAATCAGTATTTCTAGTAATTTCTGTTATTACAATTGAGTGTTTCAACTAAACATGTCAAAACATAGTCTTCAATACAGTTAATGAATGTGGAATGTGATTCCATAATTTATTTTTTTAATGGGAATGCATTGTAAACATCAGTGCTTGCATTGATATCAATTTCAGTAATTTCTTTTATTTTTTGCAGTTTTTGGCCGGGGCTGGGTTTGAACCCGCCACCTCCGGCATATTGGGCCGGTGCCCTACTCCTTTGAGCCACAGGCACCGTCCCAATTTCGGTAATTTCTTATAGTTCTTTAACTAAAATGATATCATGTTAGTTTTATGTCATTCATTTTTTTAAATAAATAGTACATCTATAATAGAAAATAATAAATTTTTTTATTAGACTTATATACCCAACATGTATAGCAATATTTATGTTCTGAATTCAACTTTAATTTAATATTACTGACATTCTCCCAAGATAAAACTATTAATTCAGAATACCTCATGAAATAGAACATTTATAGTTGCGTATCTTATGAGCACCTAAAATTTAATAGGTCTTTAAGCCAATTCTCTTTTTCGGCCATTCCCTTTCTCTTCATCCTCACCTTCTTTCTCCCATTCTAGAGAATGTCATTATTATTCATGTCGTCACTTAAAATGACTTGTGAATCTTTAAAAGTTTTTCTCACCAATATGTACCACATCCATCAGGCAGTGAAGCCTCTGTAATCTGTACCCAAAATGAGGAATCCAGTCATTCAGTGCTGTCAAAGTCTATCATCTACCACACTGGCCTCCCCAAGAGCTTCTGACTATTTTTTCTACCTCGATTCGTTCCTACAACTGGAATTGATCCTCCCTACTACTTTCATAGTAATCTTTCTAAAAATTAAGTAGAAATACTTTATTTCTGCTTTAAAATCTTTGATTATTTCCTGAACCCTCAAGACATATTTGGCTCTTCCCAACCTGTCTTTCTGGTTCTGTTGTTCCCTTTGCCTCTGAACTCATTTCATCTAGATTCGGTGAAATCTTTTCATGTGTTCCTCCTGTCTTAGCTCATTTGTCCTTTGACTTGAATGTATTTTATCCTTTTTCACTTTCAGATATTAAGACAAAATATATCCCCATCCCTTAGCTAGAGCGCCTTTGTGTTTTCTTGATACAAGGTACAGAACACAGAGAACGTATAACATGTGCCATACTGGTGTCCTCTGTAGCTACAACCCTGCTTTCACGGTAACTCTGACAGTTACTTTTGTCATGTGATGAATGAAGCCAGTTCTTTCATTGAGAATGTATAAAAGAGGAACCTTTAACACACCTGACTTACCTACCTGGCTTTCTGAGTTTCTTACTCTTGCTTGTCTGTACGTGAACAGTCACTACCCCATTCTCATATGGACTTTCTCCTCCCAGTTTCCAGAAAATTGGTTTTAAGTATATCTAAGAATGTTAGTGGATTCATGATTCTTCTGCCTTTTCCTCTCCCATTTGGCCTTCTCAATTTGATTCTGAATTTTCACAGCCAGTTAACTTCTTACCATGAACTTACTAATCTGACACCTGAGTTTTTACTCCATCCATCTCCCAGTTCCATTTACTACCAGCCAAACAGATTTTCCCGGCTATTATATTCCATATTCTCCCTTTGGTGAGCAAGAATACACATGACAAACTTGAAGAATGCTTTTGTGGGGAAACTAAATGAAAAATATAAATTTAGAATATGTTGTCTATTTTGGAATGAATCTATAGGCTTAGGAATGTTTAATGATGAAGAATATGTGAGAAGGAAATTTAGGCATTCCAGGGAACTTTGACATGTGAATGTCACGGATATGGAGCATGGAATGGTAAAATGTAATAAAAATTTCCTCCCTTTTCCAATCAGACCAGCAATGAAAAGGAAAGTCATTGATTTAATGAAGGCAAATAAATATGATTGGGCCATATTGCTAAAACTTCAGCTTTATGTGAGAGGAGGTTAATTAGTCATGAATTGAGAAAAACATGATTTTTCCCCTGGATTTTATTAATTCAATAGTTGTGTATTACATGCCTAATATATTTTGTAAATGTTGAGAATAAAAGAGAGAGAGAGGGAGAGAGCTGTTTATTTCCATACTTCTTTGACTAGCACAACCTGATGATCTAATTATTCATTGATTGTGGACGTAGAAGAAATGGATGAGGGAAGGTTGGTGATACTTTAGGTTCTGGGTGGGGCTGGAGGGAACAGGGCAAAGGAATTTCACCATCACTTCTAAGGGTGGAGATTAAATGGTTTGTATTTATCCAGAGTGTTCTTTTTTTGGATGTCTTCTTCAGAAAAAAAGTAGCATTTGACTGAGTGATGATTTGGATCTCCCAGTTTCCTAACATCCCTTTGTCCTAATTACACCATAGCATCATCAAGAGAGGAGCAATCATGTTTAAATGGTGTGCATGTCAAGTTGAATGAGTCATAATGTTCATGATACAAAATGTAATCTCTTTTTATACAAAGACATGGGTAATCCTAGAGAAGGGGAGAGACCTTCCCCACAGAAAAAAAATGGTATTTATATTTCTGATTTCAACATGAAGATCTACTAAACCTTTCTAAGGTAACCTTGATCTTTGACAGTTCTTATAGAGGTTATTGACTAGTTTTATAACTTTCAATCTGTCATGTTAAATCAGGATAATATCAATGATTGTTTAAGGAGCCTAACAAGTTGAGGTGAAATTAGGTAACACTTAACTTGCTTTAGTAATAATAATATTTAATGTTTCTTAAACTGATTATATTAACTATCTGAAAAATTGTGATCTAGCAGTAGAAAGAATTTGCCTACACTTGTTTTAGTTATGCTTAAGGAAACCTAAGCAACCAACATATCACTGTTGAAAAACAAATACAACTACATCTTAATTTCCTAGCTTTTCTTCTTAATATTTTCTTACTGTGATGTTATGATATACATATACACAGAAATCAATCAATCTATGTATCTAATCTGTTTCATGGTTTTTGTCTGTAGTTCCTAGTTTATAACTTCTGTATCACTCGTTACATCGCTTATAATGTTTGGTGCTTTAGGCCTCAGGAATAGGCCACAAGAAACAGAATTTCTCTGACTTTGTCCTGCCTTCCTTTCCCCTACTCCCAAAGCAGGCCTCTAATACTTCCCAGCTTTTTTAGTTGTAGATCATAGGACTTGCATTCCAGAGAGCATCCCACTCCATACTCTTCATACTCTTAATGTAATGAAATGTACATAAAAACCCAAGAAGCTTGTAGACTACCCTTGGGGACCATGTCTCAAAAAAAAAGAACAAAGTTTGGGTTTGGGGTTTGGAGAGAGCTTCCAGACACCTGTCATATGGAAGTTCTTGGAGAATGGCGCACCTAGGGGGAGGGTATGGAAGCTCTGCTCCGCTGTCCATGACTTTTCCTTACAAATCATCTCCTGTATCTTTTGTATACCCTTTGCACTAAACCAGTAAATATAATTGTTTCCCTGAGTTCTGTGAGCTGCTGTAGCAAATTAATTGCACCTTTCATAGAGGGGGTTGTGGAAACCTCAACTTGAAACCAGTTGGTCAAAAGTTTCCAAGGTCTAGATTGTGACTTATGTAAAGGAGGGGGCAGTCTCATGTGACCAAGTCCTGACCCTATGGGATCTGATGCTGTCTCTGGGTAGATGGTGTCAGAACTGAATTGGAACCAACACCTACCGAGTGTCAGCTGCAGAACTGATTGTTTACTTGCTGGTGGGGATACTTTGGGGTTACAGAAGTCTTATGTGTTGACTGTTGTGCTGGTATGAGAGGGGAGGAAAACATAATTTGGGCTTGTTCTCTGAACACTTATTTAAACATTGTCAAGGAACTGATGTGATACTACCCCACATTCTCTTCAGAGGAAGCTGAATATAGTATGTCTTAAAACCTGCTCTGTGTATTTAAAGAGAGTGATTGAGAGAAGGCTCTATCACAATTTCTTACTGATATTAGGTTATTAAGTATGAAATGTTTGATTTCCTTAAGTACTAAGTTTGACAGTTGATATCTCTGACATTTCAGTTTAATGCTTTTTTTAAATTGGGAAGATACATTCATACATATATTTTGGCTTGTGATTATCTTTCAAAATTTTAAAGGGAAAGTTTTGTAAAACCATAGGTAAGTCAAAAATCTGTGTTATTTTTGAATTTGAGTGACATCATGGAACCAATGCAGGTCAGACAGCTTGAAATAGCGGCGTAGTGTTGGGAAGTGTGGTTAATGAATGCACAGTACATAGATAGTTTGAAAAATTTTCTTCTGATGTTTTTAGTCTGGAAAATGAGCCATACAAGCAACCTGAGACAAAGGATGATGATGAGCTGGAAGCTGTAGTGGAAGTGAATCCATCTCAATTTATGCATGAATTAGTGGCTAGGTTCGATGTCATTATTCCAGCAGTCTTGGACCATTTGAATAAGTCAGCAAGGTAAAGAAGCTGGATAGATGGGTTCTGCATTAAATAAACAAGAATCAGAAGAGAATTTGTCTACACCATATAATATTACGTGTGATAGAAAATGGATGAATTCTTTTCGACAAGTGCAAGCATTGGGCACAATGGTTAGAAAAAGAGGAAGTACTAAATCACAGTCCAAAACTAAATATTGATCAAGAAAAGCTAATTGTATCTGTTTGGTGGTCCAGCACTGCTGTTATTCACTATAGCTTCATGAAACCTGGTCAATTGATTACAGCGGATGTCTCCTGCAACCAATTGGACAAAATAAGGAAGATGCTTGCAGTTAAGATTGGCCAATTGAGAGAGGCCAATTGGAGCTGAGACTGGCCAAGTGAGAGAGGCCAATTCTCTCACAAGACAATACTGTCACACACACAAGCTGCTCAAACTACAGAAAATGGGCTTGGAAACTATCGGTCACTCAACACATTCACCCGACCCTACACCAACTGACTATTGCTTCTTCTAGACATTGGACCACTTGCAAGGAAAAATATTAAACTCTCAACAAGTTGTGGAAATGCATTTCATGATTTTATCACAATTCCTCTCCAGGCTTCTTGACTGCTGGCATACAAGAAATACCATTAAGATGGCAAAACTGTGTCAATAGTTTAGATATGTACATACTTGGGTTAAGTGTATTGCTTCTTGTTTGAGATATAATAAACTAAACTTTTGATTTGAGATCAGATATTTCAGATTCAAAGACCTAATAATAATTTTGAGATTTTATTTTTTGTACAGAGTGTACTGAAGTACATTTAAATCTAGAGTTTTAGTACATGACAAAGTACTCTTTTCTTTTTTGTGAAGAATGTAAATTTATTTGTAATATTTTTCTAGATATAGAAAAGATATATTAGACTGACTATATTTATTCTTAGTTATTATAAAGAAGTAATTTTATTGATTTTAATCTTCACTGCTAGTTATCTCGATATTTATTTGTTTTTCATTAAAAAAAGAAACCAACAGAGAAGTCTTGAAAATTCTTAATTGTCAGATTTGGGTACTGGAACAGTTCAAATAAAATGATTTTGGGGTTTTTAACCAAAGTGATTTAAAATTACATAATTCTTTCTCTTTACCTATTTACAAAGTGATTATTTTCATTTAAATAGTGACTTTTACTATGGAATAGGGCATACTAAGTAAAATCTTTTTTTAATTTCAAAAGTTATACTTTTTATTCAAGGAGCCACACTCAAGAATTTATATTTTATTGGTTTACCTTATTACAAAGTCATTTAGATGGAACTTTGAAGTAGTAGGCTCAATACAAATGTAATTTATGAACTAGCTTGCTTATTTCTCTTGAGAAATCAGCTAACATTTGTGTTTAAATCTTGAATGTGATGCTACTATAATTATCACTATGAACACTTACTGAAAAATTGAGCCAATCACAATACCAAAGCCCTGTCATGTATGTGTTATCTTATTCAAGCCTTATGAAAACTTATTTACTATGGTATTATTGTTTACCCATTTTACAGAGGAGGAGTCAGATTTTGAAATGATTGGCATCTTATTTTTTAATAATTATTGTGTTTGCTTTATATGTCTTTCTAATTAATATAATTTCTTAGTTAAAATGAATAACCTTAGGGAAAGAGTATAGAGGTTAGGAATACAAATATTGCTGACAACAAGATTGTGTTCAAATCCTGGATCTGTTGCATCCTGACCGTATGGCTTTGGGAAAGTCACTTAATCTATTTATTTCTATGATTTTGGTCAAGATGTTTAACTTCTATTTCTTCATCTATAAAAATGGAATTATTGGGTGGCGCCTGTGGCTCAAGGAGTAGGGCGCCAGTCCCATATGCCGGAGGTGGCGGGTTCAAACCCAGCCCTGGCCAAAAACCACACACACACACACAAAAGGAATTATTTTTTATACTTACCCCAAGACTGTTATTGTGTCTTAATAAATTAATATTTTAAATAATATCAATAAGTTTTAAGTTTTTAAAATGTTTAATATTTAATAACTTAATGGTCTAAAAGGACAGCTAAATTATATCACTGTTTTCTTTAGTCAGAGTCTCACTCTGTTGCCCTATCTAGAGTGCTGTGGCATCAGACTAGCTCACAGCAACCTCAAACTCCTGGATTCAAGTGATCCTCCTATTTCAACCTCCCAAGTAGCTGGGACTATAGGCACCTACCACAATGCCCAGCTAACTTTTCCTATTTTTAGTACAGATGGGGTCTTGTACCTGTTCAGGCTGGTATTGAACTCCTGAATACCAGTGATCCTCCCTCCCCAGCTTCCCAGAGTGCTGGGAAGACAGGCATGAGCCACCACTTCCTACCTAAAATATATCACTTTGATTAGGAAAATACTGCATGTAAAAAATCATTATTTAAGGAGTATTTTGCATTTATAGATGGCAAAATCAATGTAGTCATATGAGGTTTTTATTAAGTCATGATAAGTTTTAAAGATTATTATACTTTAAAAAGTTTAAATTAGGGAATTAAGAAATGTTACTATTTTACTTTAACCTAGAGAATAAAATGTACATTAATTTATATTCTGCATTGTCAGAAAGTATTTGAAAGTGTTAAAAGATACATTAATAAAGTATGTAGAATAAAATAAAATTTCAAATAATTAGCTGAGAAAAAACATGGCAAGAGAAATATAAATAAAAATTATGACAGTTTATTATACAAAATCTGTAACAAGTGTTACTATCCATTTGCCAGAGACAGACCATAATTTTGAATTGTTGCTTTTAGTAGCCAACCATTTAAAAATTTCGCCACCTTAACAGTCTGCCCTTAAGAATCTTTTTTTCCTTTTATTAAGTCATATACACATAGCCCAGTGACCCATCCATGGATTAATAAATTGCCCTTAAGAATCATAAGAAAGAAGATATCCAGTGGGTAATTTAACCTTTGTCCTGAACCTGCTCTCATTAGAAGCAGCTTGTTTTAGATCTGATAAAGCTTGTGTCTTGTATGGAGAAGATCGCACCTACCCTGTCTAACTTGATTCTGACTGCATTGCTCTGCTCCAAAGGGCCTTCACAGATTCCACATTGTCCACAGGTAAAGCGTCTAAACTGCTTCACAAAGCTCATTAAACTTTTTTGATCTGATTCTTGCTTACCTCCTCAATTCTATTTCCCTATACTATATACTCCAGATACTGCAGCAGTCAGACCTCTTCAAAACTTAGTGGCTTAAACCAAAAGCGTATTAGATTGTATCTCACAATTCTATGCAATATCCTGCTCCGTGTAGCTCAGCTGAGGTCACTCACTCAGCTACACTCAGCT
The DNA here is from genome assembly GCF_027406575.1 of Nycticebus coucang. NCBI lineage: Eukaryota > Metazoa > Chordata > Mammalia > Primates > Lorisidae > Nycticebus > Nycticebus coucang. The sequence goes on from NC_069786.1 coordinate 110,738,419, forward strand.
GGGGAATGTAAAATTTCAGAAACCCTTCTGACATGCTTGGTGTGTCAGACTCTTTTTCTTTTCCTTCTCTCCATGTGATGTCTTAGTCTCTAGAATTTTAAAATTTTTTCTCTCTCTCCTTCTATTCCTTCTTCCCTTGCCCCCTCTCTCCACCATCTCTCTGGCAGTATTTCCTGGATTTTCTGCAGTATGGTAGCTGGCTTCTAGAAATCAGAAGTTGCTACTCTTTTTAGTACCTGGGCCTTGCATCCCAAGATGTGAATTTTGTTGCATTCTATTAGTGAAAGCCAGGAAAAATTCAAGTGGATGGCAGAGACCGGGGGACATTGGCACATTTTGATGAGTGGAACGATATGTGAAAGAAGGAATTTTTGGATATTATTCCACCGACCATACTAAATTTGATCAAGTGCATTTAGCTCCTGAACATTTTCATTGTCTTACTTTCAGGAGTTTGAAGCACCTGTGTTGTTAGTTATCATGCCCTTCAAAAAGCCTTGACCTAATAAATATAAATCCCCTTCCGTGGAATTCCAAGAGTAATAGTTACTTTTCATCAAATCATATACTGCAGTTGCCCACTTACACAGCCGACTATTTGAGTCTCCTACTTGCTGTCAGCTTCTTACAGGAAAGGACCAGGTCCCTTTACCATAGTATTCTAGCAGAATACCATAGTATTCTAGTCCCTTTACCATAGTATTCTATAAAGCTTGGGACAACATAGTTGGCACTTAAAATATAGTTGTTTTATGAGTGAATGGGAAAATCCCTGCAGAAAGGTGAGTCTGTTGGTTTTCTAGTCAGTTATATGTATTAGAAGAGGGCCAAAGTTTAGAACATTTTTAAAGACTCTTCTGACAAATATGAGCTAGCCAGTTTTTCAGCCTTAAACATTTTTCCTTTGATCGCCACTCATGCCTCAGGTACCTTGGACTTCTGGAAGGGCACAAATCATTTTAATATCTAGTATTGTTGCAGTCTCCTCTGTGAACTAATTTTACATCCTTGAGGGGACAATTTTGCTCTCACTGAGAATACACGAGTTAGGCAATGGATGAAGACATTGAGTATTGATGCCCTGGGAAAGGAGAGAGCCAGGGTTTTATTCTTTGCCTACCTTCTCTATGTACCTTACCATCTTATTTCACAATGCTTCCTTTAATATCATTTCATTTCATTAATTGAAAATATCACATTGGAATATGACCTTAACATGTATGGAAAAGGAACTATGTTAGAAGAATGCTTGACAATGAAGTGAGCAACTGCTACCATTGCTTATCACCACTCTTCATGCCCCTCCAGTCTGATAAGCCCATAATACTACGTAAATATTCTGAGGTGAGATCTACTTTTTTGTTTGATTAGGGTTTTTTTGTTGTTATTTTTCTTTTCTTTTCTTTTCTTTTTGAGAAGGCTTAATAAAAAGAATTAGGACTGATTTATGAAAGCCTTAGAAAATGATGCAGGAAAACTTGGGGACAAAGGCTTCCAACTTCCTTTTCCTAGAGAAAATTTCCCCTTAGCTTTAGTGCTACCCTTAAAAATAGATCATTAAATAACAATGATTTTATGATAAAGAATAAAGAGAAATTGGTAAAAAAGAGATAATAGTAATAATTAGAAATTTAGAGTTTAAAATTAAATAAATTAAAATATGATAATAGAAACATAAAACATCTATAAATTTCAATCAAGGAAAAAATTCAAATAAATAAAAATGAGTGACATTCAGATGAAAGAGATCAATAGGTTACAAACCTGAAAGTAGAAGATAGCAAACAAAACAGTTAAACTTAAGGGTTGTAAAAATGATTTTTAGTGTAAAAATGAAGACATTACAGATTCCTTTATATTCCTGATAAAGATATATTTAGGAGAAGATAAAGAATATTAGGTGGAAATATAAAGGGATAAGCAAGGTAAGCACGTAGTTATCCAATTAAAGTTTAGAAAAAAAAAAACAATTTAAAACAATCAGTAAAAACTGAAGAAATACTAAAATTTTAAATACTAAAATAATGGAAACCTGCTGGGCTATAAAATTGTATATTCTATACAGATAAAGTATATGTTTTATAAATGTGTAAAAAGAAAATATGGCATAAATTGAGGTTGAATTCTGGCTAAATGTCCCTTTGGAGTAGTTCACGATGCATATTTTCTAGGAGCCTCTGAGCAAACACCACATTTACTTCCAAACCTCGCTATCAGTGTGCCAGAGACTTGCCCATGTGACCAAAACATTTACACCTTTGGTATTGGCTAAGGCAGTGAGTTCTCTGTCTCACAATCTTTTCCCCTCAGACTTATTCCACAGCCTAGATAAATACTTATTTCTATTCAAGGAAGAGCATTTAAGCAAAAGCATGTGTTCAAAATGTTATTTGTATTATTGGCATCACCAGACTATCATTTGTAACAGCAAATGTTTTCTATAAATGTAAGTAGATCTATCAGCTTGACAACTGTGACCTTTAATCTTGCCTGGACTGCACACATATTATATATAATGGAAATATAAAGAATGTTGTTACAGAAATGGATATGAGTATCAGTTTTCAATGTACAATGTCAAAGCTACTAGATACAGTTGAAATGAGATTTATGTCAAACTTTTTTTCCATATAGTTTTTTTTAAGCTTTCTTTTTATTGAAAAAAATGTTTGGAGATGATAAGTGAAATTCTACTATGTTATGTCCTGTTAGTATCTGTAAGATTTACTTTACCATACAAATATATTTTATTGGACTTTATTCTATTATGAAAGGTTGTATAGATATAATGTTAATATTGATAATATTGATTTGTCAGCAATATTGTAAAACATTAGCACAATTTGGGCAGGATGAAGAGTTTTGATTATTAATTTCTAGAGAAATTACTAAATATTACATAATTACATACATCTTTTGGCAACTTTGTAAGTTTAGAGATAATGATGTTTAATTGGGGTATTATTTTGTAAAAAATGAAAATAACTTTATTCTTTTGTTTTTTTAATAGAGTTAGAACACATTCTTCTTAGTAAAATATCTCAAGAACGGATAAGCAAGAATCCAATGTACTCAATTCTAATACAAAGCCAGTAGACAATCTAATACACACCCACATAAGGGAAAAACTCAAATCAATTCAAGGTGGGGGTGAGGCATGAGGGAGTGGGGAGAGAGTGGAGGGAGGGGAACAGGGCATACTCTGTATGGCACACTTCTTGGAAGAGGGACACAATTGTAAGAGGGACTTTACCTAACAAATGAAAAACAGTATAACCTGATTTTTTGTACTCTTAATGAGCCTGAAACAATAAAAAAAAAGAATAATACATGCTCTCCTTGCCTCACATTATATAACCCAAACAGATAAACACTTTTAATACTTCTGTTAACCATACGACCTGCAGTTAACCTATGTTCCTTGAAAGCCTTCCTGTCCTTCATCCCCACTTCCTGAACAGATTCGGATCATATCTTAAAGACTGTTCTGAAACTTGCTTTATGCAGTTCAGACACTGTAGATAACCTTCTGTGTGAACTATTCCATTCTTTATTTATGTCTAATATTAATAGATCAACACTAATATTTCACTTTATCATTTGGAAGATAACACAGCTCTCATTATACTTTATATAGATCTTTTTGTATATATTTAGTTCATTTGAATGTCTTTGTTTTTATGACAGTTTTACTTTTTTCTATTTGTATTAGATTTTTATTAATACAATATATTCCTGGGGTTAAATTATCTCATAGCATTAAACTAGAACCTATTTGTATGAACTTTTCTTTACAACTCATTTAATTTAAACAAATAAGCACATTAGATGTGAAAATGGCTCTTGATATAATAATACATATTTTTCTTGTACATATTATATAAAAACGTTAAGTATTATTTTAAGCACTGACTTGTGAATTATTTTCTTCTTCTATATTCTAGTATATAGAATATAGACTTCTTCTCTTTCTAGTGATACATGTTGAATTAAATATTGGTATACTCAATTGACTTCATAAAATACTGTAGAACTTTTGTAAGTTGACAACCTGAAGGACTGTAAGAAACTGGTCAACATATGGAGGTGGTCAATGTAAGCAAGTCTCTGTACTGTACCTATGGTGCATGTCTGGTCTATGAAAATTAGGTCAACTTGGGGAGGTGGTCCATGCAGGGAGCTAGTTAAGTAAGGAGATTCTATTACATATATATCATGTAAATGTTATAATTATGGACTATTAGGTAATGCATATAAGTGTTTTCACTTAATAAATTTTATCCCAAGTGTGTGAAGACATATTTTTATCTTAAAGTAAAAGCTCATTGCTGCCTACCTAATTTCCTCCTATGCTTTCTTTCGCATATAGACGCACTGATAATCCTGCAAGGTCCACTCACACTACGGTGGTTAGAAACCCTTACTCTTTGTACCTTTGACCCTCATTTCAGCTCTTCTTTGCACTGGGTTTTATTGAATAATTTTGCCAATGGCCATTTCAGAGACTATCACCTGACCCATGCTCTTAGGCCATCCGTTATCACTGTAGGTTGGGATGCTTAATACAACAAAAATTGATTATAAGAATAAAGGAAAATCATTGAATTAATTAATTGAAAATATCAGGAGTATGTGTAGCTTCAGGTCCAGCTTGATTCACTGTCTTAAAGATACCACTTGCTACCTAATTTTACTGTTTAGTTTCTTTTTACAAATTTCTTTTGTGCTTTTTTTTAATTGGTGCATAATGTACATAGTTTTAAGAACATGTAAAAATTTAATAAATTCAAATAACTTGTAAAGATCAAATCAGTGTACTTGGGACATCCCTCACCTTAAATGCCTGCCTTTTCTTCCTGTCTTTCTTATTAGCATTATCATCAGGCTCACAGTTCATCTTTCATGGTAGCAAATGGCTGGAGCAGTTCTAGGTTGTATCTGCTTTTACCACACCATCCAGAAAAAAGAGAGGGTCTCTTTCCAATAACTCTCAAAGAAAGAGTATGGAAGTCCTTTTTCCTACAAATTTAGTGAAAAGCCTCCCTACGTTTCACGGACTGATATGATTAAGTGCCATCCCAGAAAACTATGACCTGGGAGAATGACCACTGTATTGACAGAAAGCTATGACCTACCTTAGAGATGGAAATGGTATCAGTTGATCTGCAATGATAATAGAAGAGGGGAATATGGGAATGTTTCTTTAAAAAGAAAAAAAAGAAAAAAAACCTGAGTGTTATTACCAAAGTGAAAGGGAATGATGCTCAACATTAGTTCCTGTACTGGACAATTTTCCATCATTGTTACACTTAATTGATCTAAGACAGTGCTAATGACTGTTTTGTTTTTATAAGTTTTAATATGTCCCCATGTGTCCCAAATGATGTCTCTCAGTGTTGGTGCTGTTATCTATTTTTAAGATCCTGCACTTGTTGAAATCTTTACCATTGTGTAGGACCAAGAAAATTACCAATATTAGGCACTCAGCCATTGACTTGGCAACATTTATCAAGTGTATGCAGGACTTTGTTCCATGTCCTAAGCAGACCATGCAAAAGAAAGCACTTACCTGGTTGGTTTAATGATTTAAAAATAAATGATGTATATTGTATATAATAGTACATGACATGAGTCCTGGAGCATGATCTGTGCTTAGCAGATGTTGGTCTCTTATGTCTGCATCGTCTTCCTCCTCCTCTAGTATCTGTAACTATATCTTTAATACATTCTTTACCTACTAACTGGGACCTCTAAACTTTACTACAACTCTTGAAATTCTTTGACTTCTGGTGCCTTTTGACCAGATATAGAGTTAATCTGTGGACAGGATACTGACCATTCTCTATCCTTTTATTTTTACCTTAGTAAACAGCTGCTAATCAACAGTGGATTGTAAAAAATGGCAGTTTCAGATAGAGAAATAGATTACTCACTTGACTAGAGCAAGAGCTTCAGTAAAATAAATAATCGACATTTTAAAGATTATTAGATGCAAACAACATTTATTGCATTGTGTGCTTTGCTTTGGTGGCTTCCATAATAACTTAGAAGTCCTACAACCTTTGACTGATATTGGTATTTTTCATAAATATTTCCAGATAGAGTAAACCAAAATAATTTACCAAATCATAGACCTGTCTCAAAAATGTATCTGAGAGATTTGCTGTGACTTATTAAACTTTTGCCTGAAATCTTTAGTGCACTACTTAAAAGTCTTAAGGCCAAAACCAAGGAAGAAAAAGGTTATAAATCCATCCATCCATTCATTTTCTATCTACTTACCCATTGATAGATTAGAAGGATAAATACAAACACATTAACAGTGGTCTCCTTGATGGAAGAACATATATCTGTCATTTGTGAGTCAATTTTATTATAATATTGAAGCCAAAAGAGTGTTGATTTTTTTCTCATTTTCATGTATTTGACCATAAAACAAATTAAAACAATAAAATAGGTATTTTTTTAGAAACAATAGAAAAAATTTTGACTTCAGAAATTATTTTTACTGGGCCCTGAAATTTTAGGCATCCCTCCTATAGCATGTTATGAAACCTGAAATCTTTAAGGAGATACAGCTCCATCTATAATAGCTCCATCGTTCTAGAGTTGTTTCAGTTACAGCTAAAGGACATAGCTGCAGTTTGGGTTTATTTTGATAGAATTGGTTGGTGATTGAGATGAATTTTATAAATGTGGTTAGACAACAAATTATGCTTTTTCACTATTAAATACACTGTTGTTATCAGGTGATGGTCACATATGTTGCTGTAACTTGCTGTCCTCTTTTAGTCAGGCATACAATCAACTTTAAATTGAGTTGTGAATCTTGAAGGTCCTTAAAAAATATAAATTCATGTTATAATTTATATTAAATTTTAACATAATGCAAAATATATTTGACTCTGGACTAATGACAACTTTACTTTGGATATTTGTTAGAGCTCAGAGGGTGTGGAATTATATTGCCTGGACTCTATCACTTGCATACTGTGTAACCTTTTTGGTAATAAAATGAACTCAACACTGGTATTATTTTTAACTGATAAGTAGACTTGACCATGGAACACCTACTTTACAGAACTATGAGCAGATTAAGTGAGAAGATATAAGTCATATTGTAAGCATTTAATGCAATAAGCCTAAATCTATCTAGTTGCAGTTAGTATGTTACTTATTATATTCTTAACAGTTGAATATATTTCTAATCCTGAAGCCCATGTATAGTTCCTTAAGTCCATGTATAATTTTATGGAAACCAAAGATTAAAATACTTGCTTTTTCATCAAGTGATATTTAAATTGCTGTGTGGATACTTCTGGAGTACAAGAACATTTCAGTCATGATAATCATTGTATTTTAATGTTTATTTTAAAAGTTTTTTTGAAAATTATTATTATTATTTATTTATTTTTATTTTTATTTTTTTCAGTTTTTGGCCAGGGCCGGGTTTGAACCTGCCACCTCTGGTATATGGGGCCGGCGTCTTACTCCTTTGAGCCAGAGGTTCTGCCCTTGAAAATTATTTTCAATAAAATATACAAAAAATGCTAAATGGTATATGGGTATATGAATGTGTGAGTTAAAGACTAACACAAATAGCTCAACTTATTTTTAATAATTTATCTGTTTCACACAAAGCTGTCTTGTTGGTATTCAGATGTTTACTCACTGATTCATATTTAGACTGACTTGACAGAATATTTTTAGATTATGTTACTAGCTTTTTATGTCAACTAAGCAAAGGTAGACAGCTTAGGTAGGTAGCTGGATTTTTTGAGCGGGGATAAATTTTAAATGCCACCACTTTTGAACTATCAATGAGAAAACTAACATGCTTTGAAGGCTAGCTAGTTTGAGAGGAAATACAACTGTTTCCAGATTTGGAAAAATGAGTAGTTAAATAAATCACTTAGTATATTCTAGAAATATTAACCTGATTTTGATAGTGGTAGTTTGAAATAAAGTAGTTCTGAAAACAAAATTTGATTTAAGAAAATAAGTGTTAAACTGTTCTATTGTATAATTTTTATCATTTAAAAATTTTCTTATCTAATTCTCAAGCATGTTGGGAAGGATTGTTGCTGCTTAGAGTCTTTGTGCTTTCTGTTGGTATGCTGAATTTTTCGAATTTTTCTCTGACATTTCTTATCCTTGATGTAACAATACTTATAGCATTATATTTTTTAAAAGTTTCTACTATAAAACTTAACTTATTCTAGTGATACTTCTTACCTTTCAAAATTATAGTATTGTATTTCTTTTTTTTTTCTTTTTTTTTATTAAATCATAGATGTATACATTAATGCAATCATGGGGTACAATGTGCTGGTTTTATATCCAATTTGAAATATTTTCATTGAACTGGTTAACTTCATGGTTAACTTCATGGAGAAAATAACTAATTTTCTTAGTTATTGTGTTCCGACATTTATATTCTCCATTTAGTAAGTTTCACCTGTACCCTTCTAAGATGCACCGTAGGTGTGGTCCCACCAATTACCCTGCCTCCACCCATCCTCCCTCCTCCTCTCCCCTTTCTTGCCCCTTTCCCCATATTCTTGTGCTACATTTGGGTAATAGTTTTCATACAAAAGCTTTAAATTAGTTTCATAGTAGGGCTGAGTACATTGTATAACTTTTCTTCCATTCGTGAGATACTTTGCTAAGAAGAATATGTTCCAGCTCTGTCCATATAAACATGAAAGAGATAAAGTCTCCATTTTTCTTCAAGGCTGCATAATATTCCATAGTGTACATATACCACAATTTATTAATCAAAAAAATGCTCATCATCCTTAATAATCAGAGAAATGCAAATCAAAACTACTTTGAGATATCATCTAACTCCAGCCCACATCACAAAATCCGAAAACCAGAGATGTTGGTGTGGATGTGAGAAAAGGAAACACTTCTACATTGCTGGTGGGAATGCAAACTAATATGATCCTTTTGGAAAGATGTTTGGAGAATATTAGAGATCTAAAAATACACCTGCCATTCGATCCTATAATTCCTCTACTAGGTATATATCCAGAAGACCAAAAATCACATTATAACACAGATATTTGTACCAGAATGTTTATTGCAGCCCAATTCATAATTGCTAAGTATTGTGTTTCTTTTAAGACCTCATGTTCAGTCTAATCTCATCCTTGATAGATATACAGTTACAGTTTAGAGCTATGTAAAAAAAGGTGGCTAAAAAATAAATAAAATTTGAGAGCATATTTTTTCAAACTCTTATTTTTGTTAAGGCATTTGTACTTACAATATTTTTATTTTAAGCTTTGTTTTCCTTGTGAAACACAGGATAATATTATAGATATGTAATTCCCAATATCCTCAGATTTCTTCTCTTCCATGGGTACTAATTTAATTCATAGGAATAGTTCTTTAAGGCTCTTAGGCTGCTACTACTGGAACCTGCTGAGATTGGTTGATGAAGTCTGATTTTAATGACTTCAGCTAACTCTGTTTAAAGCTATGCCCTTTTAACACTATCTGTTCTATGACCCTCTTCTCCACTTCATGTATGTATGTTTTGTTTTGTTTTAGAATTATTACCTAATAGTTTATCTTTCTGTCCTGGACTTTTGTAAAGAACTTCTCATATACATCTTCTGTGTTTCTTTATGTTGTGTATTTGCAAACATTCCAAAACTAACAAGGTCATGTACTGTGGTTGAATTATGTTTTACATGCAGACAGGGACCTACAAGCTCTCAATAAGTCTCTTTTATATCTTTGCTTCTAATATTCCTTTTCCATGCATGCCCTTAGGCATTTCAAGTTCACAGAATTGTACAACGAAAGTTTATTTTTCACTCAAACCTGGGCAATGGAGAGTTTCCTATTTTTGACCATCTTTTCTCCCAAGTGGTGATCCAATACATTGCAAGTATTTAGAATCTATTTTTGTAACACTGCTATTTTGGGCACATGACCTTTGAGATTCTGAGAAGGGTGTAAATAGAGTAGAATATCTCTGTGGAGGTTTTATGATTAGCTCTGGGGAGTTTTACACATTACCAGAACTTAGTCACATAGTATTGAGCTAGTTTCAAGTACAACTGGGCAATGTATGCTGAAGTTAATAAGCAAATTGTAGAATCTCTCTTACATCGTCCTTCTGTTTGTACTTAGGTAAGTCCCCTTCATATTTATCAGATGGCTGCAACAGCAAGTGATCTGACCTGTGAGAGATCATTACTTACAGATTTAGTGACAAAGCAACTTTCTATATGTATGAAAAATACGCATGATTCTGTAGGAAGGGCAGGGGTAGTGAATACCAACCAGACAGTTCAGACATTGATTTACTGCGAATATGACAAAGAGTCAGGGTAGAATGTATGACAAAACCAAGAGAGAACAGAGTCTCAACAGTATGGGTGCTGATGAGGATGATAGTGGCACTGTTTCTGGAATTAGATGGTCCCTGGTAGATTTAGTATAAATAGTCACAAAGAAATCATGAGATTATTTCACACATTGTGGTTTATTGAGGAGGACATAGAAACTGAGAAACAGGCCCTTGACATTCATTCATAATGCTGTGCTCCATGAAGTTGACTTTATTTCCTAAATAAATGTTTCATTCTCAATGAAAGTTTAGGCTGGGCGGCGCCTGTGGCTCAGTGAGTAGGGTGCAGGCCCCATATGCCGAGGGTGGCGGGTTCAAACCCAGCCCTGGCCAAACTGCAACAAAAAAATAGCCGGGCATTGTGGCGGGCACCTGTAGTCCCAGCTACTCGGGAGGCTGAGGCAGGAGAATCGCTTAAGCCCAGGAGTTGGAGGTTGCTGTGAGCTGTGTGATGCCACGGCACTCTACCGAGGGCAATAAAGTGAAACTCTGTCTCTACAAAAAAAAAAGAAAGTTTAGGCTAAAAACAGGAGCACTGAACTATAAAGATAAAGTAAAATATTACCTTAATTGTCATTTAATTCATTGGAAAGTATAGGTTACTTCATTAAAAACTGTTAGAAATTTATCATAATGTCTGTATATATTGTAATGCTTAACTTTTTCAATTCTCATAGATCTAAGGTAAAATATGATTTATAATATTAAAATTATTTGATTGTGAAGATAAAAATCTATGCTAATTACTCTAATAACCTAGATAATTAATTACTATGCATTCCTAAAATGGAATCCCATTAAGTTATTTTACTATGATGGATGTAATCATTTTGATAATATAAGTAATCTACACATTTTTCTAGATTAATCACAGATGCTCTTCTAAAGCTGACTTAATGTGATGAATTATAATAGTTCACTTATCAGCATCAAGGGTCTGTAAATTCTCTTAATAATCATATTCAAATTTTATCACTTAGCAGCAGATTGATTTTTTACTCAAAATTACAAATCAGGTGATATGTGACTTATTTTCTACAAAACATGTAACTTGTATATAATTATGAAATGAACTAAAGATTCAAACTATTAAATAAATAGTTTATATTTTTAAAAACCTATGCTATCTGAATCAGTGTAAGGGTTACTTAAATTAGGTCCTCCTGATTTCTTTCTTGGACTCAATAGCCCTTATTGATATTTCATAACTCAAATTCATCCTTTAAAGTCACTTAAGTCTTTCAAAACAGGAAAACTCATCATGAAATAACTATTTAAATCCTATATTGATGATGTTTTGTTACTTAAGTATAAAGCCCAAATTTCCCAATTGAAGCAGTTTAGTTCTGTATTTTGGCCTAAAGAGAAAAATATGACAGAAAAAAGAGACAAAGAGATAGACTTAAAAAGATTATCTTTCTTTCTTTTGTGTTTTAAGCCCCTTAGGTGAGCAGAACAGGCTCATGTCATAGCTAAAACACCACAGAGCACCATGATGAGTGAAGATCTGGGCTCTTTCTTTATCCTTTACCTCGGGATAGCTTTGTGGGATCCAGAAGTCCAAGCTATCTGTCCTTCATTTCCGATGTACAGCCCTGTATAACAAGACCCTAGAAAATAAATTGTTGCGTGTGTGTCTAAGTGTATAGAATCACAGTTTCAGATCTCCAGTATAGAGTAGGAATTGACAAATGATTCCTGTGTTCCCTAGAATTGAGCAGGAAAAGAACTACTGAAACAAAAAAGGCCACAGGAACAGAGACCAGAAGTTTCCACTGAGACTTCTGTGAAATATTAGTGAATTATTCTAGTGATGCCTATGAAGCCAGAAGATATTTAGGGTTATATGGTTTTAACTTTTTTGTTCATATAAAATGGGAAACTCTGAGATATTATGCTCAAAGGAAAAATTTCATTAATGCAGAGAAAGATAAAGAAGCTACATTTCTTAAACCCATGAAATTATTCTCTGAAATTCACATCAGTGATGGATGGTAGTTTTTAGTTCTTTGTGTGTATTTAAGTAATGACACAATAAAAATAATCAGTCCACCACTGAGTTACAGCTATTTGTTTTGCTTCAGTGGGTACCATACATTATAATAAAATGAAGTCCAAGTCCTTTTGAAACATTTCTTTTTTCTTTTTGAAAAATGAAATTATCCTAGTGCTTTCTTAGTTTTAAGGATAATTAAACTTAAATTTCTCATTTTCGTTGTAAAATATGACTCTAGGTTAAAGGTTGATCTGTACACTGTTTTAATGATGGATTTATGTGTTCATTTTTTTCTTTCATTCTAGAATATATATTTAGCTATTAATGTGTGTCAGGTTCCATTATAGGTGATGGAATTACAGAAGTAGGACAGTTCCTATCTTCAAAGAATTCAAAATCTAGCTGTATAAAAACTATGATAACCACACAGGCACCACTGAGGGCGAAGTATGAGGTAGAGTGGAGTGCCAGAAACAGTCCCCATTATAGTTTGCCTTTGAGTGTAATGTTGAGGAAAAAAAAATGTTTTTGAGGCAGAATCTGTTGGGGAACCAGCACCAAACTTCACAGTGGTTCTTTCCCAGTGCTTGGTGGAGACAGAAGAATGAAGGAAAATGAAAAGACAGACACAGATTTAAAGTTTTAAGAACAGCATGGGCCGAGGGATCTTTGCTCCTTATTGTGAGGCGTCAGCAAAGACCAAAACCCCATGCTAGCTGTGTATTGATTTCATACATCTAGTAGGAGAAGACCAAAATGTTTGCATCATAATTCTTGCTGAGCTTGCATTCCCCAGTTAACTATGTTTTAAACTAGCTACATTAATTAGACTGATTTACCTTTTACTATTATTGCTCTAAGTTATTTATGATCTTAATACAAATAGAATATGGGACAGAGAACACAGTCCAGGAGCAGAATATCAAAGAAGACCGCAATGAGGCCATCCACACAATCACAGGAGGGGCAATTATCACTCATACAGATTGACGCTTCTGGCCATATCAAGGCCACAGAAGAAAGGAGATATTTTTCTCCTTATCTAGTCCGAAACAACTCTTGCTCTCATTAACAAGGTACAAACATTCTGCATTCCGTAACTCCCCCAAAGCACTCACACTCCCTGAGAGGGCAGCCCTGCCCTGGCGAGACTTGCCTGCTCAGTGACCTCGCAGTGGGTCACACATTGTGGGAGAGGTGAAGTTTCAGCAGGATAGCCTCTACAGCTTTAAAGGGGCTAGGCCTTCAACAGTGCATTTTGCACCAGTCTTTGGGTTTCTCTGATCCACTTCTCTTCTGTCTCTGCTCTGTTTTGCCCATCATCTGCAATCATTTTCTTCATTCATTTCATAACCTACTTACAACTAATAATTGAATATTGGTTTTAAGCTTACTAAACCATTATTATTACCAATGCAAGCACATCAAGATCTGACTCTTGCAGGTGGCGCCTGTGGCTCAAAGGAGTAGGACGCCAGCTCCATATACCAGAGGTTGTGGGTTCAAACCTGGCCCCGGCCAAAAACTTCAAAGAAAAAAATAAAGATATGACTCTTCCCTTAAGTACCCATATGTGCACCTGCAGAGTCTTACAATGTTGCTCAGACTGGTCTTGAATTCCTGGGCTCAAGTGATCCTTCCAAATTAGTCTTTCAAGTAGCTGGGTATACAGATGTGAGCCATCACATCTAACCAGCAATGTTTATGTTAAGTGAAACGAGACTTTTTTGTCAAGAAAATAAAATTTGATTGTTTTTCACTAAGTGGAAAAATGGAAGAAGTTTAAATGTAATTGATTTTTATATTAATGAATTTATTCAATGCACTGTGATCCACTATCACTTTTTTCATTTGAAACATTCTCAAAATATTGAATATAAAGTTGGTAATTTTCTTCTGACTCATCCCCTTTTATTTTCATATTGACTTCAACATTTTTTCTTTGCCCCATAATTAAAGCTATGCCCCAGAATTTTAATATTTACTCCAGGGAACTATCTCCCTTCAGCAATATTGATATTTTTAATCACCAGTACCTGTGAATCTGATCAAGTTCGGAAATAAGGCTTTTGTCGGAGTAATCAAGTTGAGGTCATATTGGATTAGTATAGGCTCTAATACAATATGACTGCTGTCCTTATAAAAAAAGAAGCAATGCCTACACACATGTACACCGGCGCGCACGCGCGCACACACACACACACACACACACACACACACACACACACACACACACACACAGATCTAAGTCTATGTGCCAATAGAGGCAAAGCCAGGAGTAATGCGACCGCAACCCAGGGAATGACCAAGGCTGCTGGCAACCACCAGAGGTTCAGAGGAGAGTTGTGAGATAGTTTCTCTTTTGCTGCCACCAGATGGAATATACCTTGTTCACATCTTGATTTCAGATTTCTGGCCTCCAGTAATGTGAGGGATAAATTTCTGATGTTTTAAGCCATCTAGTTTGTGGAACTTTGTTACTGCAGCCCTTGGAAATTAATCCTGTGTTAATTCCCAAGTTTTGTTCATAGGCTTATTGGAAACTATATTTTTTTTCAAAAATACGAAGCATACTATAAGTTATGCTATTATTTACTTCATTGCTTATAATTATTCTGTATAACTTCCCAAATGAATTGTCATAGCAGGATTCTTGCAAGTAACCCAGATGAAGTTTCAGGTAGGTTTATTAAGGATCAACAGCCAGTATCATTGATAGACTTGGGAAAACTCTGTTCTTGCTGTGATCCTTAGAGGTCTTACCTTTTAGAATGTCTTCATCGAGATTTTTAAGTCCCCCTTTGGTACTGGGAGAGTCTGTGACTGGCGATCGCATGTGCCAGATGATGTGCTTGGCAGGGCGGCCCTTCCCAATTATCCCCTGTGAGATTCTCCCTGATGGTCTGTCTTCTATGTGGATGCAACCAAAATGGTCTGAGGACTCCGGTACTTGTGTCTTTGGGTCTTTTCAGGACTTTAATGTGTGAACCCTGGTTGCAGGAATGTGGCCCAGTCAATGGATATTTCCTGCTCACTGTATGGGTAATTCTTCTATAGGATAATGCAGGATTGGGCTGCTGGAACACTACCCTTTTGGAATGCCTTTTCATTCACATTGGATAGGACAATTCTGGGAACTGAGTGTGAGCTTCTTGCCAGTTTCTGTCTAGGCTCTCATCTGTCCTCATTCTTTCAGTGGACCAGTCACATACTTTGCAATTTCAAAAATTGTGTTGTTCTGTCACTATTGCTAGTGCTCTTTTATATGTTCTTTGACATTGTGGGATTTTTGTTTATTCATTGCCATTTTAGCTGAGATTTGAGGAGAGGAATTAAACATGTGCATTCAATGTATCTTTTAATTATAAATCTTGATCAACAACAAATTCTGTCTTTTTGCTTCTTTGCTACGTTATTTCTCTTCTTGAAATTGTGAATATTGACTATAGTACAAAATTATGATCAGATATAGTGAAGAGAAGGGTTTTATTACATTTCTATTATAAAGCAGTTGCAAAACCCTAAAATGACACACAAAAAACTAACACACAGAAAATAAGACAATAATTTTATTGAAACTAGAAATCAGGCACAACTCCCAAAACGATACTTAAAAATAGATCAGAAGATATGGGAGGTAATATAGGAAAAATGCAAAAAAATGTGGCAGAAATGATGCTGAGAGCATACATATCAATACATTTCTTGCAGCAAGTAAAATTTTTCAAAAATAAACTGACTTAGAAATAAAAGGCAGATGAGTAGCAACAATACGTACCATAAGTTCTGCTGAGATATAATCATAAATATGGGTGTGAGTCTTAAAAAAAATTCAATAACAATGTAAAAAGAAATGAAGCTGATTAGACAAGCAAAAGACAGGAGTCGTGACATACATATTGAACAAGATGGATATTGATAGATTGTAGACTTTGAAAAGTAACAGAAGAGAGGCAGCCTATGTGGAATTCAAATTCTTTTTTTTTTTTTTTTTTTGTAGAGACAGAGTCTCACTTTACTGCCCTCGGTAGAGTACCGTGGCCTCACACAGCTCACAGCAACCTCCAACTCCTGGGCTTATGAGATTCTCTTGCCTCAGCCTCCCGAGCAGCTGGGACTACAGGCGCCCGCCACAACGCCCGGCTATTTTTTTTGTTGTTGTTGCAGTTTGGCCGGGGCTGGATTTGAACCCGCCACCCTCGGCATATGGGGCCGGTGCCCTACTCACTGAGCCACAGGCGCCACCCTGGAATTCTAATTCTTAACAAACCCATGTTTTCCATGATCCTGTCTGTAGCCAAAGGGTATTCAGCATACTCAGTGAATAATTTTCAGTGGGTGTGAAACTCTAATATTCCATTGGCAATTTGGAAAAAAAAAATTTATTTTCTAGGATATTAATACCCAGAAAAAGCTAGTCTTTTGAGAGGAGTGGATAAGAAGTGAGTCAAGTTTGATGTTTTAAAAAGAATTATAAAATATTTTAAGTAAAATTATTTTGCAGAATGAGAAACCTGTTTTGCTTTTACAAAAGTAGCAAGCATTAACTTTTTAATTTATATATATGTAGTAATATTATATATATAATATATATTCAATCTTGCATGCATTCTAATGTTGAGTGCATAATTTATTTATTGATTTCTCAAACCAGAAGAATTCCACCAGTAAAATTTTAAGTTAACGTAGACTCATTCCCCAGTTTTGTAGCCTGGGAAAACTGGAAACCTTTCCTATACTTATTTCTTTCATCTAAATGAAAATATTATAATTACTATTATGAAATATTACATGAAAAATTTCCTTTGTTAGTAGATTAACACTTTATGCAAAATGTTACTTTGCATAAGATTCTAATATTGAGGGTATGTTTTAGAGTAGTTTTAAATTAGACTTAGATGTTCAGGCTGATAGTTCTTTGTAGGACTTAACTTTTTATATTGACACATTAATAAAACTATAGAGCAGTAGGAATTAAATACATTTTGTTATTCTAAACATTGGGGTGTTTAAAATATTTTTTAAAGGAAAAACACAGTAATGATGGTTATTGTTCTTCATTTTAAGACCACTTCAGAATGGTGGTCTCTTGGTAAATCAGCCCCCGACTCCAACAAAAAAATCCCTGATTTGTAGCTGATGTCTATGTTTTGACTCCAGTTATGGCTGATTTCAGGATACCCATCTGATGTCACTGAAGGCAAACTAGAGGAGAGCAGGATTGCCTTCCCTTGGTTATTTGAGCCAGCTCTGGCAAACCACCTGATTAATATACAGGCATGCATCACTTGGTGATGGGGATGCATTCTGAGAAATGCATTAAGATACTGTTGTGTGAATATCATGGACTATATTCCCATGAACCTACATGGTATAGTATGGCATATTTCTGTACTGAATATTAGTAGGCAGGATATTCATATTCAGTACAGTAATATGGCATAATAGGTTATAACATAGCCTACAGTGTATAGTAGGTTAGCTAAATGCTGTAGGCAGTTCTAACAAAATAGTAGTGTCTATCTAAAAATATCTAAACATATAAAGATACAGTAAAAAATATATATAAGCTTCCCTTCTCGATTTCCTAATTTTTAGGCAATTCATATAGTTGGAAATAAAGTTATTATAAAGGTTAAAATTAAATAAATTAATTTGTTATAAATTATAATGAATAAAATAAATTTATTACAAATAAATAAAATTTAATAATTAATAAATTAAATAATTTAATAACTTAAACAAATTGCTTTATTTAATTAATTAAATTATTAATCATTTCTTCTGTTTCAATACTCCTTTATAAGCAATCATGTATTCGTGCTTTTCATCTTTTTTCTTAACATTATCTTCTTGCTTAAATAATAAAGTATTGCTTAAATGTATGATTGTAATTACAGTTACTTATAATAATTTGACTTCCCAAATTAAGTTTTTCTTTTAGGTTTTTTTATTTTTCTCTTTAGCTTTATCTTTTATTATTTTTGTTTTTCACATAGCTATTGACCTTTGGTTGTCTATTCATATTTAGCAAATGTGAGACAGGGATTATTTGATTATGGAATAATGCTGAGTTCTCTCTTCAGCTATATAGAAAAATTTTCCCCTAGGCCATTCAGGTTGTCTTGTAGCATCTTTCATGGGTAGGTAGATTGCTCAGGCTTCAAGTTGGGATCATCCTGGGGAATGCCAATGATAGAATAGAGAAAGTTCAAACTCCAGCAAATAATATACTTGCTCTGGTTTTGTCTGGTTGTGCTCATGCATTTTTTTCCTATTTATTTAGATAAAAGGTAGGGTAGGTGTGTGTGAGAGAAAAAGAGAGAGTGAGAGAGGGAGAGAGAGATATTGCGTGATTCTCTTTGGCAGAATGTGGCCAGTTGCCTGCTCTCCACAGTTTAGTATGGAGGAGAGAGAAAAATGGATAGAGAAGAGACACATGGGAGAACAAACTGGTACAGTTGCTTCATGGACAGAAACTGTACCAGTCCCTTCCTCCTGCACTCATCCGTTGTTCTAGGCTTTTTACCTGCAGATTCCAAGTCCACTGCCTCTGTAGAGTTTTGTCAAGAATATATGTCTTTCTATCTGATGCAGACCATCTCCATGCATTCTAATTTGACTTCATTTTTCTGTTTGATATAATGAAGACTGTAATGTGTCTTCATATCTTTCTCAAATGTTTGAAATATCTACAGCATCAAAGGTCCTTCTTTCATTCTCATTTTTCTGTGAGTTTATTTCATTTATTTCTGAAAATAATATGAATAAGAATTGAAACCTTAATGGAAATGTCATCATTGGACCTGTTGCACAGTGAATCCGTTTAGAATCCTACAGTAAGTGAACTACTCCAGTGAATTCCTTGGGGGGCTCTACACATTGTGTCTAGTATATATTCATAGTTATGTGTGATTTTTGTATATTCCTTATGGACATTTTAGTTGAGATTTGAAGAAAGGAATTTGATGTGAACACTCTAGCTAAATTCTGAGCAATGCCATCAGGGTTTTCGTTTTTGTTTGCTTTTAGGAAAATATCAGTATCAGGAAATTCTTTTCCTCTAAAAGTATACCTGTTCATAAAATTTCTGTTCAAACTTTGTTTTTTTAAATTAGGAGTATTTTATGTGAAGTTTGGAGTACATTTATGAAGATCCATTCGTATAGAAGAATAAAACAAAATCTTAAAAATTATTATTTTTTATTTTTACATATACATGTGTTTATTAGGTTTCCATTTTTTTGCCTTCACAAAATTAAAAAGGCTTAAAATTTAATAACAATAACAATGTTCAAAATAAGGACTAGAAACAAAAGCCTCATAAAGGACAAATGAACACAAATACATTCAGAAAAGGAATCAGACAATTGCTACATCGAAATATTAAGCAATAATAATAATAATGCAAAGAAAGTGACATTTACATTGTCAAATAAGAGTATGTCAGTTATAGACTGCTATGACTCTGAGATTCAGTATGGAGTCATAAATTAACTTCTTATTTTTTTTAAGTCTCAAAAAATAGACAACTAATATTTATAAATAAAAGTAAAAGATAATTTCAAAAAAGAGATCATGCCAAATCATCTAAACAAAAAAAAAAGGAAGAAATACTTCAAAATCATTCTACTTGATCTGGGTACCCCTGATATTAAAATTGGAGAAAATATATTATTATAAAGGTGAAATTATAAATATATGTCACTTATAAATGAAGATGCAGTATCCTAAACAACATATTAACAAATTGAATTAAAAATTAATGTTTAATTAAAGTACTTTGGTCAAAATTAAGTCCAATTTATGTGATAATTAGTCACTATTTTCTTTTCTTTTCTTGTTTTTGTTTTTTTTTCTTCTTTTCCTTTCCCTCAAATTATTTCCTTTCCCTCAAATTATTATAATTCATGTTGGCTGGATCTGGTTTCTTTCTAAATCATAATCCTAATATAAATTTGTATTTCTTAATGCTTCTTTTGATAAAACAATCTTTAGAAAACATTTTATGCCATTTTACTTTGACCTGAACCATAAGGATTATTTAATTATCTACTTTAACTTTTATATATTCTTTAAAGACGATCTTATATATTCCTATATCGGATATAATTTGATTTGGGGAGAAGTTTAGGGATTCAAGGAAACTGACATTATAAAGACAAATTCAATTAATCGACTGGTAGTTTCACTATCAATGAGTTCAATTGAATCCCCCAAACTTGAATATTGTTGTATAAAAATCTATAATTTTATCTTGCAAATATTTAAACCTTACAATATAACTGTAACTATTCATAGTTATTAACTGGCTTGTTATTTAAATATTAATCCTGTATTTTAATAATATGGAGTGGTTTATATAAGAACTATGTTTGTATTTTCCAGTAAATTATAGAACTAACATGGTAAAATAAATAATTGCATCACTAATTTACACTATACTGCTCTCAATGCAACTATTCTTAGAACATAGTTCCTCTATGTGGTAGACTATATACATCTATATGTACACATAGCTTATGTATATATAATACTAAATAAGAAAAATAACATATATGCATGAATTTGAGTCACAGTATTCTTTATGTTTCATATATACACAAAACTAATTCATATATGGGTGTACATTTGTGATACATAAATACCATTTTTTTTTGTAAATATCTACATGAGTTTTCAAGGCCAGGTTAAGAAGAATGCTTGAAGTCCCCCCCCCCCCCATGCCTTGGTATTCTGTACCAGACATGCCTTTTTATTGAGCGGTTAGGGTTAGTCTGACACTTTTGAGACTGAAAGGCACAAACATTTGTCTTCACTGACAAACAATTTGTGAGTACTTTCCCTGGGTTGTGACACACACACTTGCTCTAACATAATTCTTATTCTATTCTGTTATAAAGCCCCTGCAACATTTTCCATCCTCTTACTGAATTTGCATGTAATGACCAAATGGCACCCAAAGTTGATTGTAATATACATTTTAAAAGTTTATGTAAAACTTTATGTCTTTGAAATTTAAAAAGTAATGTGGATTATTTTGCATGTAGTTGATGGGGAGAAACTTTATTTTTTTTTTCTGAATATAAATGTAATCTGTGTTTCTACTAGAAAACTATAATAATATGAGAAAATACCAAGATAAAATATTGACGTCTATAATGTTACCAATCAAAAATAATTGATATTGGCTCAGTGCCTGTAGCTCAAGTGGCTAGGGTGCTAGCCACATACATGGGAGCTGGTGTGTTCAGATCCAGCCTGGGCCTGCCGAACAACAATGACAACTATAAACAAAATATGGCCAAGCATTGTGGTGGGTGCCTGTAGTCCCAGCTACCTGGGAGACTGAGGTAAGAGGATCACTTCAGCCCAAGAGTTTGAGGTTGCTGTGAGCTGTGATGCCACAGCACTCTACCCAGGGTGACAGCTTGAGACTCTATCTCAAAAAAATAAAAAAGATAATTGATATTAATATTTATATATCCTTTAATAATATTTATGCATAGGCATACTTGATATTTATTTAATACAGAAATTATGCAGTTGATATTTGCAGACTTTTCTGGCTTATTTTTTTCTTTTTTCTTTTTTTTTATTAAATCATAACTGTGTATAATAATGCAATCATGAGGTACAATGTGCTGGTTCCATATACAGTCTGAAATATTTTCACCGAACTGGTTAACATAGCCTTCATGGCATTTTCTTTTCTTTTCTTTTTTTTTTTTTTTTATTAAATCATAGCTGTGTACATCAATATGATCATGGGGCACCATACACTTGGTTCATAGAATATTTGACACATTTTCATCTCATTAGTAGACATAGCCCTCCTGGCATTTTCTTCAAACCCTTATACTCTACACTTAGTAAACTTCACCGGCACCCTTCCAAGATGCATCCTAGGTGTGGACCCACCAATCATCCTCCCTCCACCCTTTCTCCCCCTCCCTTCCCCTCCCATGCCCCCTTCTCCATATTCTTGTACTGAGATTGGGTTATAGCCTTCGTATGAAACCTACAAATTAGTTTCATACTAGGGCTGAACACATTGAGTACTTTTTCTTCCATTCTTTGGATACCTTGGATCCAAAGAATATTGGAATACCTGAATATTTTCCAGCTCCATCCATTTAAACATGAAAGAGGTATAGTCTCCATCTTTCTTTATGGCTGCATAATATTCCTTGGTGTACAAATACCACAATTTATTAATCCATTCATGAGTCGATGGGCACTTGGGTTTTTCCATGACTTAGCAATTATGAGTTGGGCTACAATAAATATTCTGGTACAAATATCTTTGTTATAGTGCGATTTTTGGTCTTCTGGATATATACCTAATAGAGGAATTATAGGATCAAATGGCAGATCTATTTTTAGACCTCTAAGTATTCTCCAAACATCTTTCCAAAAGGACCATATTAGTTTGCATTCCCACCAGCAGTGCAGAAGTGTTCCCTTTTCTCCACATCTGCGCCAACATTTCTGGTTTGGGGATTTTGTGATGTGGGCTAATCATACTGGAGTTAAATGATATCTCAAAGTAGTTTTGATTTGCATTTATCTGATGGTTAAGGATGATGAGCATTTTTTCATGTCTCTGTAGGCCATGCATCTGTCTTCTTCAGAGAAGTTTCTCTTCAAGTCCCTTGCCCAGCCTGAGATGAGATCACTTGTTCTTTTCTTGCTAATACGTTTGAGTTCACTGTGGATTCTGGTCATTAAACCTTTGTCAGAGACATATCCTGCAAATATCTTCTCCCATTCTGAGGGCTGTCTGCTTGCTCTACTTACTATGTTCTTGGCTGTGCAGACGCTTTTTAGTTTCATCAGGTCCCAGTGGTGTATTTTTGAAGCTGCTTCAATTGCCCGAGGGAGTCCTCCTCAAAAAATATTCGCCCAGGACGATTCCTTCAAGAGTTTTCCCTGAGCTTTCTTCTAGTATTTTTATAGTTTCATGTCTTAAGTTTAAATCTTTAATCCTGTGAGAGTCTATGTTAGTTAATGGTGACAGGTGTGGGTCTAGTTTCAGTCTTCTACAGGTCGCCAGCCAGTTCACCCAGCACCATTTGTTAAATAGGAAATCTTTTCCCCCTTGAATGTTTTTAATTGGTTTGTCAAACATCAAACAACGGTAAGTAGCTGGGTTCATTTCTTGGTTCTCTATTCTGTTCCATATATCTACCTCTCTGTTTTTGTGCCAGTACCATGCTGTTTTGATCAATATTGATTTATAGTATAGTCTGAGGTCCGGTAGCGTGATTCCTCCTGCTTTGTTTTTATTTCTGAGTAATGTCTTGGCTATTTGAGTTTTTTTCTGATTCCATACAAAACATGTATTATTTTTTCAAGATCTTTAAAGTATGACAGTGGAGCTTTAATGGGGATTGCGTTGAAATTATATATTGCTTTGGGTAGTATGGACATTTTAACAATGTTGATTCTTCCCAACCATGAGCATGGTATATTTTTCCATTTGTTAACATTCTCAGCTATCTCTTTTCTTAGAGTTTCATAGTTCTCTTTATATAGATCTTCTTTTTAGGGAGATTTTGTATGGTTGATGCTATTTCAGAACTTGATATAGGCTGTTTCAACATTTCCACCTCATTCTGGCTAAGTCTTGAGAGGTGGCATGCTTCCAAGTATTCATCTATTTCCTTTAGGTTTTCGCATTTCTGAGAACAAAGTTTTTTGTAGTATTCATTAAGGATTTTTTGAATTTCTGAGGAGTCTGTTGTTATTTCGTCTTTACCATTTCTGATTGATGAAATTAGAGATTTTACTCTTTTATTCCTGGTTAGGTTAGCCAAAGGATTATCTATTTTATTGACCTTTTCAAAAAACCAACTTTTTGATTTATTGATCTGTTGTATAATTCTTTAGTTTTCAATTTTATTTAATTCTACTGTAATTTTGGTTATTTCTTTTCTTCTGCTGGGTTTGTGATTCGAATGTTCTTCCTTTTCCAGTTGCTTGAGATGTCCCATTAAGTTGTTAACTTCCTCTCTTTCTGTTCTCTTGAGGAAGGCTTACAGTGCTATAAATTTCCCTCTTAGGACTCCCTTTGCAGTATCCCAGAGGTTTTGACAATTCTTGTCTTCATTGTCGTTTTTTTCCAAAAATTTGTTTATTTGCTCTTAATCACGTCTATGACCCAGCTATCATTCAGCGTTAGGTTATTCAGTTTCCATGTTTGTGTATGAATATGCAAGTTCTTGTTACTGAGTTCCACTTTTATTCCATGATGGTCTGATAAGGTGCAAGGAAAAATTTCTATTCTTTTAAAATTGCTGAGGTTAGATTTGTGACCTAAGATGTGATCAATTTTGGAGTATGTTCCATGAGCTGATGAGAAAAATGTGTATTCAGTTTTTTTTTTTTTTTTTTTTTTTTCTAGAGACAGAGTCTCACTTTATGGCCCTTGGTAGAGTGCCGTGGCCTCACACAGCTCACAGCAACCT
Organism: Nycticebus coucang; assembly: GCF_027406575.1. NCBI lineage: Eukaryota > Metazoa > Chordata > Mammalia > Primates > Lorisidae > Nycticebus > Nycticebus coucang. The sequence goes on from NC_069786.1 coordinate 110,763,251, forward strand.
CCAACTCCTGGGCTTAAGTGATTCTCTTGCCTCAGCCTCCCGAGCAGCTGGGACTACAGGCGCCCACCACAACGCCCGGCTATTTTTTGGTTGCAGTTTTGGCCGGGGCCGGGCTTGAACCCATCACCCTCGGCATATGGGGCCGGCGCCTTACCGACTGAGCCACAGGCGCCGCCCTGTATTCAGTTTTGTTAGGATAAAATGTTCTGTAAATGTCTGTTAAATCCAATTGTTGGATGGTTAAGTTTAAATCTAAAATTTATTTGCTTAGCTTCTTTTTGGAGGATCTATCCAACACTGCTAAAGGGGTGTTACAATCTCCGACTACTATGGACCTGGAGGAAATCAAGTTGCTCATGTCCATTAGAGTTTCTCTTATAAATTGAGGTGCATTTTGCTTGGGTGCATAAATATTAATAATTGAAATCTCATCATATTGAGTCTTGCCCTTAACAAATATGTAGTGACCATCTTTATCTTTCCTCACTTTTGTTGGTTTAAAGCCTATTGTATCTGCAAATAAAATTGCAACACCTGCTTTTTTCTGTTTTCCATTTGCCTGGAATATAGATGACCATCCCATCACCCTGAGTCTATATTTATCTTTTAAGGTACGATGAGATTCTTGTATGCAGCAGATATCTGGTCTGAATTTTTGTATCCAGTCAGCCAGCCTGTACCTCTTTAGAGGATAATTTAATCCGTTCACATTAATTGAGAATATGAATAGGTCTGGTATAATTTTGGGTATCAAGTATTTTGAAAGACCAGTGGACATTTTTAATCCTTTTGCCACTGTGGAATTTGGAATTTGATCAAAAGTTTCATAGTGAGTTTACTTTTGTGGTGGAGAGTTGTGATGGCCATTATGGAGATAAGGTCTGAGGATATCCTGGAGAGCTGGCTTAGTTATGGCAAATTTCTTCAACACATGAATGTCATTAAAGTTTTTAATTTCTCCATCATAAATGAAACTCAGTTTAGCTGGGTACAGGATCCTGGGTTGAAAGTTATTTTAGGAGATTAAAAGTCGATGACCATCCTCTTCTGGCTTGAAAGGTTTCAGCAGAGAGATCAGCAGACATTCTAATATTCTTCCCCTTGTAGGTTATGGTTTTTTACGTCTGGCTGCTTTCAGGATTTTCTCCTTCATATTAACTTTAGTAAAGTTAATTATGATGTGCCTAGGGGATGTCTTATTCAGGTTGAGTCATGCTGGGTTTCTGAAACTATCTGCTATCTGGATTTCAGGATCTCTTGGCATGTCTGGAAAGTTCCCTTTTATAATCTCATGAAGAAGGGCCTCTGTGCCTTGTGAAGCTACTTCATCATCTTCAGAGATCCCTATAAGGCGAATATTGATTTTCTTTGAGTTATCCCAGAGCTCTCTGAGAGAATGATCTGTTTTTGCTCTCCATTTCTCTTCCTCTTTGAATGTTTTGGATCATTCAAAAGCTTTGTCTTCGATGTTGGAAATCCTTTCTTCTGCCTGTTCCATTCTGTTACTGAGGGATTCTACTGTATTTCTCATATCATGTAAAGCTACAACTTCTTTTATCAATGTGTCTAAATCTTTTGTGATTTTGTCTTTGAATTCATTGAATTCTTGAGACATCTTCTGAATGAATTCTACAATTTCTACCTCCATCTTTACTTTCATTCTGTTGATCTTGTTTGCAATCCAAATTCTAAATTTGATTTCAGACATCACAGATGTCTGTTTGTGAATGGGATCCTCTGGATTGGCTGTTTTGTCATTCTTTGGGGGAGTTGAACTGTTCTGTTTATTCATGTTGCCAGAGTTTTTCTGCTGATTCTGCCTCATGATTGTTTTTCAGTGTTTAGCTAGATGAGCAGGTAAGGTGAAATTGGACTGGAAACTTCTATGGTTGTGGTTGACCGGCCCTTCACCTAGGAACTGGGACTGGTGACTGCAGCTTTTCCTGTACAATTTTGCAAAGGACCTGTACAGTACTAGTCTGTGACTCCAGATGCCTGCTTGGTGTAGTGGCAGTAGTTGGCTCTGTCTTGTATTTAGCTGAAATCTGTCCAGTCCTAGTGAATCAGTAACTCTAGGTTGCAGTCTCAGCTTTGGTGAAATACAAGCAACTAGGACATCCCTTCCCTCACTGGTAATATCTGGAAGAGGATAATCAAACCTTCCCACTACAGTAAAACCAGGGTGTCACCTTGGAGGGCCCTCAGGTAATTTATCCAGTTCAAGAGTTCCAGACCAGTTGTCCCAGACAGTCCCCAGTATCTAGCTGGAGAGTTCAAGAGGACTCTAGCAACTAGATGTTAGTTGTCTTTTGGCAGCTCAAGTGTGATTTGAGCGCCTCTGGTGCTCTCAGGGTTCAGAGAGTCCCATCCAGTAGGAGGTTTAGAGGCAGGGGTTGATGCCTCTTACCCCACCTTGGTCGTCCTTCACCACCAGACTTTGGTCGCCCCAGTCTCTAGTATTCCCACTGGCAGTATCTGTTAACCCAGTCTCTGTGGCCCTGTTCTGTCCAATAAGGAAATGTGCCAGGGCTATGTGCCTGCCAGAGTCAAAGTGAGATTGTTGCCTCCACCTCGTGGTTACCACAGTCTACCACCATCCAGCAGGGGAAGCTGAGGTCTGCCTGCCTCAGGTGCTCAATGGCAGGTGAAGAAAGTTCCACCTGAGCTCAGTCCAAACTTGAGGATATCCAGACACATTTTTCCTTCAGCCACTGCACCTTTGTTGCCGCTGTTCTGCAAGTCTGGAATCCCTATAGGGCAAGGTCTGATTTCCTTGGCAGGCCACAGAGTTGGGGAGATGACTCTCCAGAGTTAGATCCCAGCAGGATCACTCTACTAATGCTGAAGTTAGGTGGGAGGTGCCTCCTCTTGGGTTTGTTTACCTCAGCAGTTTCCGAGCCTCCACCTGCAGTGCAGGAACCCAAGCCTCTGTCCACTGCTGACATACTCTTTTTTTGGGCCAGGTCAGTCACCTTTCCCTCTATGTCTTTCTGTACAGTTACTGGATTCACAGGTACAGCACAGCTGTACTGCCACCGTCTATGCAATGCCCGATCCTAGCCAAGAAATGCAGACATTCTGGATTCTGCAGAAGTTGGACTTGTGGACTGCCAGGCTGGGGGTGGGTTGGGGGGATGAGTAGACTGCAGGATCAAGGTGGCAAGGAAAATATTTGTTCAAATTTCTTGCCAGACAAGGAAATTCCTAGACTCACAGCAGGGGCTCTCTTGAGAAGGAGTCCCAACTTCCAGCAATTCCCTTCAATGTGGTGAGGAAGGAGAGCCTCAGTTTATTGCTCACCAGTAGAGATCACACAGTAAGCAAGCAACTCTCTTAGGGGAGGGGACGGCCACACCTTTTGGGATGAGATCTGTACCTGAAATTAGTTTCTTTGGAGTTGAAGCTTGCCTCAGCAGGGAAGATGAGCAATTATCTATCTCATCTCTCAGCTCAGCTCCCCTCCTTTGGCTTTGTTGGGTTCTTTCTGGCCGTTATCTCTCCCTCCGAACTGGAGCTTCTTTTGAGAGCTGGCTCCAATCAGCCATTGTCCCCCATTTCCCCTTGTTCTTGTTGAATGTGAAAATTGGAGTTAGGGAAAATAGCAACCTGAGGATTTAGCAAAACACCAAACACATTGAGACCAAATGAGCAAATAAACAGATAAAAAGGCTACCAGACACACAAGCCCACAGATGCATGAACAATCAGAAACACAGACATACAGACAATAAAAATATACAACTACAATAGAAATAATGATAATTGTAAAATAATTGAAAAAAAGGAAAACAAACAAACAACAAAAAAACCTCTAAAAATCTGATGTAAGCACTCTCAGAAACCATAAGAAGGGAAGAAGAGGAAGAGAGAACAAAAAAAAAAGTGGTGTTCATAAAAACGTTAAAAAAGAAGAAAGAAAAAATTAAAAATAGAAAAAATAAAAATAAAAAAAATTAACAATAGCTCCTCCAAGAAAAGGATGAGGAAAAAAAAGAGAAAAAAAGGCACCAACCAGAAAAAGATTATTCTTGTATATAAATAGAAGTATACATCTAAACTGATTCACAGAATGGAAAGGCTTTCAGAGGTTTTGGTAATGATTGTTTCTCATTTTGAGCGTGGTTACATTGGTTTATGTTGATCACCACTCAACAAACTCTACTGTCATGGGCTTATTTGTATTCCTCTAATCGTGGTATCTTGAACTCCTAACCCCTAGTACATTAGAATGTGACTGTAATGGAGATAGAACTTTAAGGAATTAATTAAGGTCAAATGAGTTTCTATAGGTGGCTTTAATCCAATATTATTGGTGTCGTGAAGAGATTAGGACACAGGCACATACATACTTTCCATGTAAAAACACAGAAAAACAGCAACTATCTTTCAAGCCAAGGAAAAAGGCCTAAGAAGAAACCAATTTTTTCTATTTATCTCTTTTCTTCTTTGACTAATAGCTTCACTATTGATTTATTTAATATAAAATATTTATTTTACATTTTATATTCAAATCATAGAGCCTACTATTAATATTTACCCTTCAATGGATCAGAATTGTTCTGAAATAAAATAAATTATCTATGTATCTATCTAATCTATCTACCTACTTACCTATATATCTATAATCATTCATCTATTCACAGGTATAGAGACACATACATATAATCATCATTAATATTTAGGGCAAAGTACTTTTTTGTATAATAGTTTTCTTTGATTGGGTGTACTTTCTAAACATTTTATCAGCAGAAATGTGCTGTATAAATGTGACTGTGATCTATAAAAATGCATTTTGTTTCATTCAAATTTCAAAGTATGCAATGTGCCAGTTAATATTCTTAGAGATGATATACTTCTTTAGATAAGGTCTGTCATCTGGTACTTTGAGGCAGGGTTTAGACAATCAGTGTTAACTGATTGAATTCATGATGATGAGGAGGCAGAAATGAGTTCCTTAGGTCACTTTAATCCAATATACTATAAATTCCAAATTTATAGTAGTCTTAAATACAGGGTGGCCATTGCACATGAACTTTTTGGCTACCCTGTACTATAAATTCCATAGATATATAGTTCAACATACCCTTCAGTGGTGGTATAATAATTCCTTTAGAATTTTTGGATTTAGTAATAACAACAAATGATGAATCTGTAAGTTGCTGGTCTTATGGCAATGGGATACTACCCCTTATGGCCACCTGCTAAAACTCCAGTATATATGTTTCTTAAATCATAGCACATGATGATAATATTTAAGTATTTATTAAGTGTACTGGCTGAATCTAGCTAAATTCAAAGTGAAACTTACTTGACTTAACACATATTATCAAAGTATTGTAACTTTTTACTTGTATAACTACCACTACATGTTTATAAAAAGTCCAGAGAAGTTTTCAGTATGGAAATACTGAAATACAGCAAGCAAGCATGATTTTCTCACCAAAAAATAAAAGCATGCACAATCAACTTCCTGCTACAAGAATAATTCAGTGCTTCACTGAGTTGTAACCTAACTAATAAACCATACTATTGAATATACCAATTTTCCTAAAAGCTTGATTAAAAAAATAATAATATGGTACACTAGTACTACAAATTATTTTAAGATTATTTATATTTAAAAATTAATGATATTATAATTTTAAACAATTTTCCAAAGAGCACAAGTTAAAATACTAAATTTGTCATCATGAGTTTTTTAATGTCATCTATTTATGTAATGACATATTTTGCATTTCATAATCACCTTAGCACAATTCAAATAAATGAAGTGAAAATAGAGTTTTTGTAATAGTACAGTGATGTTTAATGCTGAAATATGAATAAATTGGGTTGCTAATGAGGTTAAATTCACAATCCTACAAACAATTTATGACTTTTTTTAGGTTTTATTTTTTTTTACAAAAAAGCCCCATTAACAAATCATGTACTTCTGTCTCCTTATGTTACATAAAGCTTGAAATGCTATAAAAGACTGTACTTTGTGAACTCTGTACATGTACCTATTACATAATTATTATTTATTATCATCATATAGACACTATGAAATGGTAGACATAGATTACATTTATATAAATCAAGGAACATTTCATGTTTTTTTACAGTTTGTTTTCTGTCACGTATTACATATTGTGAAAAATAATACTTTGTGTTTTTTAAATGTTTAATTTATGGGTGGCGGCTGTAGCTCAGTGGGTAGGGCACTGGCCCCATAACCGAGGGTGGTGGGTTTGAGCCCGGCCCCGGCTAAACTGCAACAAAAAAATAGCCAAGTGTTGTGGCGGGCGCCTGTAGTCCCAGCTACTCGGGAGGCTGAGGCAAGAGAACTGCCTAAGCCCAAGATTTGGAGGTTGCTGTGAGCTGTGACATCACAGCACTCTACCAAGGGTGACAAAGTGAGAGTCTGACTCAAAAAAAAAGAAAAAAAGTTTAATTTATAATTCTTCACAATTTGACAAAGTTGGAGAATATGCAATTAACTATCATATAATTATGCATTTTTAACTAATGTTGTGATTTTTGAAAATGAGGTATTATGTTTTTGCCTTTATTTTTCACTGTAAATGAAATGACAATAGAAGTGCCAGATAAGAGACCAGGAAGATTATGGTACCTATTATAGTCAAAGAGCTAATACACACACTGCACATAGGAGAGAGCATGAAAAGGTGGGGAAGCAGTTTTTGTGCTTATTGAGGTACAAGTACAGACTAGAAAGATCTTATCTCTGCATAGTTAATATTGTTACATGTGTGTTGCTTCTGTCATTAAGTAAGTCAGTACTATAGGTACCATAAACTTCCTGGTCTCTCATCTGGCACTTCTTAGGTTATTTCACTTACAGTGAAAAGTAAGGCTGAGAATGGGGGCTGTGAAGAAATGGAGGTCTGTGTAAGGAAAGAGCAGTAGGCTATTTGAGAGTCGTTTGGGGGAAACAGCCCCTAATTGCCGGAGGAAAATCTTTCAAAAAACTTATATCAGGATGCAGAGAGAGAGCATAAATGTAAAAATCTAAGTTTTAAAAAATATAGAATCATAAAGTTTTCTTGGAGAATTTATTCCAAGATTTGTGATATAGATGATAATAATAGTAGAGAATGGTGATAGTATTTGGCTCTTGAAATATCATGAAGAGTTGAGAGGTTTAGGCTAAGTTGAGAAGAGTGGGTTGGACCTTCTAAGATTGTAAGAAGAGTAAAGAACAGGAATACCAGACCCCTATGAACACATAGGTAAAAAGAGAACAATAGTATTTTCTTTCTCCTGCAAAAACTAGTGCATGATTAGTGCATAATGTCTTCTTTTGTGTAGACAAAGGAGTGTTTTTAACAGTTAAGAGATTTCTTTTTGCATAACTTAAATTTCACCTGTAGAATCCATGGTGCAATAATCTGTAACTACCATGAAAATCAAATTTAGTTTAATCTGAAAAAAAAGTATTTTCATAATCAAATCCTCGGCATTAAAACAGAGCTATACTCGATCTTTTAAATTACTTTGATGAGAATTGTCTTTCTAGAATTAAAAAAAAAAAAAAACAACATAATAAGAATACTTATTTTATATTGGGAATTGTTTCAGACATACATGAATAAATAACATTTTAAGTCTTCGTTATCATGTAATTTAAACTTAGTTAATGCATATTAAATCATTTTGAGGATAGTAGCTTTGGTTATTTATCTTTTTTGTTTTTTATTTTGTTGTTAAATGTAACCAACTAAACATAATTATATTTATATATTATAAAGCTGTAGTTTCTTTAGTCTTTTCTTATGTACTAAGAAGAAAGTATTATTTTCTCACTACAATTGATTTATAGAATAAAAACATGTTCAGTCCAAGTTTAAAATAAAGAAAAATAAGCAACAAAATGTTGAGTTACTGATGCTACTAAGTTTTTGTTTATTTCTTTTTTTGCCAGTAAAATCCTTCCAAAAAGCCAGTGCATTGGCACAACTTCCTCAATTACTTTCCCTCACTATGTCTTTAATTATGATGCATTAATCATGAGAATGTTAACAAAAGGACCAGAAAAAAAACAACTCATACTATGCATAAATATTCCTAATTAAAAGATGAGGCATATTTTCACTGAGATAATGCAAATGTACATGGAAAAAATGAGTTGACTCAGCTATGTATGTCTCTGGTAGTTAATGTTACTTATTGTCGTTCTTAAATTTGTTTTTTCTCCATTTATTTTACGCTATGTATTTTCTTGTTTTACTTAAATTATGGAAATATTTGTGTCAAAGAAGAACAAATTAAGCCCAATGTAAGTAGAAGAATGTAAATAATACAAACAAAATGAAGCAATAAAATAGAAAACAGGGAAACAGAGACATCAATGAAATGAAAAGCTGGTTCATTGAGAAGGTCAATAAAGTTGACAAATGTCTCCTCAGACTGATCAGAAAAAAAGAGTAGATTCAAAATACCAATAACAAGAATGAGTAAGAATCTCGTACTACAGATTCTACAAACATTTAGACTGTATTTTTTTTTTTTTTTTTTTGGCCAGGGCTGGGTTTGAACCTGCCACCTCCGGCATATGAGACCGGTGCCCTACTCCTTGAGCCACAGGCGCTGCCCTAGATTCTACAAACATTTAAAGGATAATCAGGGAATATTAAGTACAATTTTATGACCAATGATTTCAATGACTCAGAAGAAAGAAGCAAATTGCTTAAAAGATATAAACTACCAAACTTACTCAAAAAGAAATATTAATGCATGACCTGAATACTAAGAAATTGGTGAGGTTGAACATCTCACTCTAACTTTATTTCCCCTTTATAAGTGTTCTTTTCATACTTTTAGCTCATTTATTGGTTTTAAAAAAAATTTTATTTATATATCATTTATCACTTTTAGACATTGCAAGTAACTTCTCCTTATTTTCTTTTTCTTTTTTTTATTAAATCATTTGTACATAGATCATAAATACATTTATGCCATTATGGAATTTGATGTGTTGATTATTTGTACAAATTGGAGTGCTTACATACTACTTATCAACATAGCTATAGCTTTCACCTCATTTACCCAATTACAACAGTAAGACATTTGTGTTCCACACCTTATAGATCCAACTTGTACTTGCAATATGCTCCATAGGTGTGGTCCCCCTACAACCCTCCCTCTATCAACCCACCGTCTCCCTCTCTCTATCAACCCTCCCCTCCTCTATCAACCCACTGTCTCCCTCCCCTTCCCTCCTTCATCCTAGGCTATAGTTGTGCTTCATTTTTCATATGCAAGTGTGAGTGATTATAAATTGGTTTCACAGTACTACTGAGTACACTAGATATTTTTTTTTCATTCTGAGATACTTTACTAAGAAGAATATTTTCTAGCTCCATCCATGTAAACATAAAAGAGTTAAGTCTCCATTTTTTTTTAAATGCTGCATAGTATTCCATGGTATACATATACCACAATTTATTTATCCATTCAAGGGTCGATGGGCACTTGGGCTTCTTCCATGACTTAGCAATTATGAATTGAGCTGCAATGAACAATCTGGTTTTCCATTGGTTATTTTCGTCTATGGTGTCTTTTATTGAATGAAAATAATTAATGTATTAAAATCTTTCAAATTTTTATACAGTGGATTTTACTTTTGGGGTTTTATTTAGGTATCTCCCATGCATGATGAAAAGATCTATATATTTTTATTTATTCTCCTTATGTTTTGCCATTTAGATGCACATCTTTAATTTTCCTGCATTCTAATTTGTTTAATGTTCAATATAGCAATTCCTCTTCATACTGGTAATTTTCTAAGCCCTCTATCCTTTTCTATTGGTCAGTTTGCTCTTGACTAAACAACTTTATTACTGTGTTTTTAAAATACGCTTTAATAGTGGTTTAATGAGCCTTTCTACTTTCTATGCCCTTTTTGTTCAAAACTGACACAGGCTTTTCAAACACTTTTACTTTCCTGTATACACTTTCCATTAATCATGTTGACTTCCTCAAAAAACTTTGTGAAATGTTTATTGGAATTATTTTGACTTTACAGGTTAATTTGGAGATAACTGGAATAGTTACAATGATAAATGTTTTTTTTTAATGCACATGGTATAACTTTATTGATACCTTTTTTCAAATATTTTAGTAAAGGGTTTACATAATTTTCAATGAAGGTCTCGCTCATGCTTTGTTTAATTTCTTTGAGAAGTTCCTAACATTTTTCTTATTTTCCTTTTAAGAATATATACAGTTAAATGTTGGATCTATTGTATTGGCTTTCTAATTTTTAAAAGTTTCCCTCTTACTTAGTTTATCTTTTATTTTTCTATATGGTTGTACTCTCTGAATAACTTGTTTGACTTTATCTTCCAAACATTGAATTACCATTTTAATTTTAACCACCATATATTTAATTTTAAAGACTACTTCTTTTTTCTAAGTGTTCTTTCTTCATATTATTGATGTGTATATTGCATAAATACCTTCTTTTATTTTTCAGATAATATTAATCATGTAATTTAAAAATATACTTCATTTGTAAGAGCAATTTTAAGTTGACAGCTAAACTGAGCAGAATGTACAGGGATTTTTCATATGTCCTCTTCCCCTACACATGCATAGACTCCTCAATGATCAGTATCCTAAGCCAGAGTGGTACAATTATTATAATTGACACATCATTGTCACCTAAAGTCCACAGTTTCCATTAACGTTCACCCTGGGTATTGTGCATTCAGTGGGTTTGAACAAATTTATAATGACATTTATCCACCATTACGGTATCATACAGAGGAGTTTTCTTGCCCTAAAAAATCCTCTGGGTTCCAAGTATTCATCCTTCTAACACCTGCAAAACACTAAACTTTTTACTGTCTCCATAGTGTGGTTCTTTCTAAAATGTCATACAGTTAGAATCTATAGCAGGTAACCTTGCCAGGATAGCTTATTTTTCTTAACAGTATTCATTTGTTTCCTTCATCTCTATTTGTGATTTTATAGCTCATTTTTTTAGGCAGTGAATAATATTCCATTATTTGGATGTACCATAGTTTTATCCATTCACTTACTAAAAAGCATCTTATTTTCTTCCATGTTTGGGCAATTATTAAAAAAGCTTCTATAAACATCCATGTGCAGCTTTTCAATCTTTTTGGAAAATATCAAGGATTTCTGGATAGTATGGTAAGTTTAGTTTAGTTTAGTTTACCATAGTTTTTTAAGAACCCAGCAAACTGTCTTTGAAGTGGCTGCACCATTTTGCAGTCTTACCAGTAATTAAGCTCGGTTCCTGTCGATCCACATCCTCACCAACATTTGATAGTTTTTGGCCAATTCTAACAGGCATGTAGAATCATTTTAGGCTGAATTTTGACTATTATAACAGGGTATAGTGGTGTCTTATTTTAATTTGTATTTCCCAGGCGACAGATGTATGGGGCATCTTTTATGTGCATGTTTGCCATTTGTGTATCTTCTTGGTGAGCTGTCTGTTAAGGTCTTTGGCCCGTTTTTAAATTAGGTGTTTTTTTTTTTATTGTTAAATTTTAAGAGCTCTTCATATATTTTGCATGATAGTCCTAATATTTTTCTCCTAGTCTGTGGCTTTTCTTTCTTCTTCTTCTTTTTTTTTTTTTAATTATCTGGAGAGTGTCTTTTGCCAAGAAGAAAATTTAATTTTAATAAAATACAGTTTATCAATTTCTTTCATGGATTATACCTTTGGTATTTTATCTAAAAGGTCATTGCCAAATTCTAGATCATCTAGGCTTTCTCCTATGTTATCTTCTAAGGGCTTTATAATTTTGTGTATTACATTAGGAATGATGTCAATTATCAAATATTTGAAGTATTTTCCTGGTTGTAACACTTCAATTATCCTGAGTTGCTTTTTATTTGTTCATTTGTTTTGGTCCCTCCTTCGCATTTGGGAAAATTTTCTTTGAAGTTTAGTGATGATTTATTCACCGTTCATATTTAAGGATGATGTACTTCATGTATGGAAAGGATTTGTGTGATTATTTGGTGGTTCCAAAAAAAAAAAAAATCCACCTTTTAATTGGGGCATCTCAAATGTTAATTTCTATAGGTCCTTTATCTCTTTGGAGAGTGAGCTTACATATATGAAGATTTGCTTCTTGTGTCCCAGAGCTGATTAAAAGAGGGCTTATGGGTGTAAGAGTATTATTCTTTTTGTGGGGTGTCACTGTTTCTTTTTATTTGTAGTCTAGCAATTCACCTTTGTCTTACTCTGAAATGGAGTCCCTGAGCGTAGAGCCTTTGAGGCTAAATTTCCTTGGGCAATACTTCCTGAAACTTTTCTATGAAGGAGCTGTGGGACCAAAGATTCTCAGACCCAACTGCTTCTTAAGTAGACTGAGTTACTTCTTGTACCACTACTTGAATCTCTTAGTTGAATTTTTCTATTTTTCTCCCTCTCTGTAAACACTTATGTTTGCTCTCTTCTCTTGTGCAAAGTCATTACCACTTCTTTCAGTTCTTTTTTCTAGACACATTAAAATATACAATATATTGTTGCTAATTATAGTTACCTGATTCTGTAATCAAACATTATAACTTATGGAGCAAAGTGTCAGACTAGAGACATCTTCTTGGCAACACTTATGGTGACACTAGGGAAGGAGTCTTCAACTACCTCTGGCTGTGGTGTCCCACCCAGAAATATTCCTCCAGAGGCAGAGTGCAGCAATAGGGGACTCCAGGAGAGTCTGGAGCAGTGGAAGGCTCGCACAGAAGGTGAATGCCTGGTTGCAAGCAGAAGCCGGTAGGCCTGCCATCAGAGGACCAGAGACTGGGAAGGCCTGTCGTACTGGTTATTTGAGGCTTGGGTGCTCACCATGGCTACCTTGGTAGGGCTTAAGCAAGCAGGTGAACTTGAACAGTACCTAGAATCCCAAATTGAACCACTGGGCAAGGTAAGGCTCTCATCAGTTTGGCTGCTAGCAGGGGCACTGCCATTGTGGGAGGACTTTCTGGGAGACACAGCTCAGCCTGCAGGATCCTAGTGTAAGGCCAGTTCTGGCTCACCTGCTGAGCCTGGCAGCCATCCTTGAAGGAAGTTGAGCAGCTTTTGCTTCCCCAAGAAAGCCACCTTGTGGTTAAGGGGCACAGGCTGGAAGGTCAAGGTATGTCTACTAAATACTCTGGCAAGAACTTCAGGCTCTCAACGTTGTGGGAATTGAATACTAGTGAAGCCCTGATTGAGGGCAAATAAATCAGGAAGACCAAATCAGTTCTCCTTGGCAACTGATAGTGGCTTTCTGTCCCCATCCTGTCCCCAGCATGTGTGTATGTTTTGCATCTCTGAACCTCAGAGCATCACCTGGTGTTCAGGCAATGCATTGCATTATATACCTCTTTAAACTGTTTTCCTATCTTCTCAATGCATCAATTAGTATCCAGGTTATCTATCTATCTATCTATCTATCTATCTATCTATCTATCTATCTATCTATCTATATCTATCTATCTATTTATCTATCTATCTATCTTTTATATATATTTGTTTTTTCAATTTTTTTCTTAGTTTTTTTGTTTGCTTTATTTTTTCCTTTAGTTTATTTTTTCATTTTTATTTTCTTCAATAGCAAGGACTCCATTTTTGCTATGGTTTTTCTGCCCCTTTCATTCTTTCTTTGTTTCACATTTCTCTCCCATTCTCCTTGGTTATGTAGAGATTTTTCTACTTTTTTCATCTTTCTAACATATATTTCTCAAACAACTAGGATATCTGTCTTATTAATTTTCTTTATATATTTTTATATTTTCTTTTTTTCCTAATTTGTTTATTGTATTTTTTTTTCTATATTCTAGTATGGTACAGAGTTGCACTCTGAGGCCTGGGATGGGTTGCTATGTCACTGACCTGGCTCAAGGAGGCTTTCTAGTTTTGACCTGTGGAAGGACGGTATTGGTAGGTCCCCATTGTGACATACTGCTGATTTTTATTTTATTTGGTGGAGGTGGGGCCCTGCTTTAGCTTAGTCTGATAAGGAGATCCCAGCCTAGCCCTCCAGAATCCTGGAATTATAAGTATGAATCAAAGCACCAGGCTGAATACCACTATTGCTCCCATATCTCTCTTTCTGTTTTTCTTCTCTCCTTTTTTTCAATTTTTTTTCTTTCACCTTTTGTCTTTCTTTTCTCCATTCTCACTCCTTACTCTTCTCTTTCTTTTGGCCTTATACCAAAAGAACACTTCAACACCTAAGGACAAGTTAATTTAAAGATAAGGAGGAAGTGAGAGGAAAAAGTGGGGAAAAAAATTAAAAAGAAGAAAACACACATGAGTTAGAACCAACAAAAAATTCTGGCAACATGAAAATCAGAACAGACCAATCTCCTCAAGGGTTCACGAGGTAGCTACCACAGAGGATTCCAACTGTAAAGAAATAATGGAAATGACAGAAAGGGAATTTAAAATATGGATAAAAGAAAACAACAAAGGGAATTGAAGAGAAAGTGTAAAAGAATCAAAAGGCAATCCAAAAACCATATCCAAGTAATGAATTAAAGATATGAAGAATTTTTTAGAAAAGATATAGTGGAGCTTAAGGCATTGAAGGAGTCAATGAGGGAACATAAAGATACAGTGGAAAGTGTCAATAACAGATTAGATCATAAAGAAGAAAGAATGTCAGAGCTAGAAGATAAAGCTCTTGAGCTAAACCAGACATAAAGAGGCAGAAAAGACAGAAAAAGCAGGGTTTGCTTGGAGAATTATGGGACTTCTGAAGCATTCAAACATATGAATTATAGGTATCCCTGAAGGGGAAGAACAACTCAAAGGAATGGCAGCCCTACTGGAGGATATCATAAATGAAAATTTCCTAAGCATAAGCAAAGTTCTGACATACTTCTTTCAGAGCAGTGGTTCTCAACCTGTGGGTCTCAACCCCTTTGTAACAATGAAAATACATCATGCATATGAGATATTTACATTACAATTTATAACAGCAGCAAAATTACAGTTATGAAGTAGCAACGAAAATAATTTTATGGTTGGGGGTCACCACAACATGAGGAACTGTATTAAAGGGTCGTGGCATTAGGAGGCATTAAGAAGGTTGAGAACCACTGTTTCAGAGGGATATTGAACCCTGGAATGTCTCTACAGAAAAAGCATCTCCAAAACATATTGCAATGAACCTATCCAAAGTCAAAATGAAAGAGAAAATTCTGCAAGCAGCCAGGAGTAAGCATCAGTTGACCTATGGGGGCTAATCCGTCAGGGTGACAGGGGTCTTCTCAAATGAAACTTTTCAAGCTAGACAAGAATAGTCATCTACCTTAACCTTCTTAAACAAAACAATTTTTAGTCCAGACTTCTATGTCCTGCTAAGCTAAGCTTTAAGATTGATGGAGAAATAGAATTTTTTTACTGATATTAAAACATTGAGGAAGTTTGCCATAATAAGAACAGCACTACAGGAAATACTTATACCTATTCTTCACACTGACCATCACAGTGGACCACTGGCAAACTAAATATCCAGAAACTAAAGGACAAAACTGCTTCCACAATGATGCAAAAGATAAAACTAAGCAATGGATTTTCACAAAATAAAATGAATAGAACTCCACCATACTTAGCAATTCTTTCAGTAAATGTTAATGGCTTAAATTCCCCCACTGAAGAGGCAGAGGCTGTGTGATTGAATAAAAAAGTATAAGACATCCATATCTGTCTCTAGGAAGCACACCTAACCTGGAGAGAAAAAACAAAACCCTGAGTGAAGGATTGGAAAACAATTATTTCAGGCAAATGGAAATCAAAAGAAAGGAAGGGCTGCAATCTTATTTTCAGATACAAGTGGATTTAAAGCAATGAAAGTTAAGAAAGATTAAAATGCTCACTTCATACTGGCCAAGAGAATAAAACATTACAACTTATATCTTCTATATATTTATACTAATTGACCAATCTATATGGATCCTGTGGTCTCTATCATCCTACCCTCCACCTACATGAGATCAATCTTTTTAGATCTCACATATGAATGAGAACATGTGAGATTTGTTTTTCTGCATCTGGTTTATTTTACTTAAAATAATAACCACCAGTTTCACCCATGTTGCTGCAAAAGCCATAATTAAATTCTTTTTTATGGCCATTTTGTGTACATATACCACATTTACTTTATTCATTTGTCCATTGATAGATACTGACTTGGTAACACTGACTTCTTTTTCTTTGGATATATACTCAGCAATGGGATTACTGAATCCTAAGGCAGGTCTATTTTTAGTTTGCAAGAAATCTCCATAGTGCTTTTTGTAGTACTATTTACAACTGTCCTAACTTGAATTCCCCTGAACCATGAATAAAAGTTTCCTTTTCATCTCATCCTTACCAGCTTCTGTTATTTTTTGTCTTTTTAATAATGGCCATAGGTCTTAGCCATAGAATTTTCTCATGGGTCAATGCTCTAAAGTGTTTTTTTTATGGTTTCTTCTTGTAGTTTTAGACTTTTGAATCTTACATTTATGTCTAATGTTAAGCAATATTAAGTTAATATTTGTACATATTGAGAAAGAGTTTAGTTTCATTCTTCTGCATATGGATATCCAGTTTCTGAACCCCAATAATTGAAGATAGTATGTTATTAATTGAAGATAGTATGTTATCTCCAATGTTTATTCTTGATGCCTTTATCAAAAATTAGTTGATTATAAATACATTGACTTATTCTGGATTCTGTGTTCTGTTCTATTTTTCTGTGTGCCTGTTTTAATACAAATACAATACTGTTTTGGTTAGAGCCTTATATATATTTTGAAGGCAGACAGTGTGATTCCACTAGAATTTTTCTTTTTACTCAGGACTGCTTTGGCTATTCAGGCTCTTTTTGTTTCTATAGAAATTTTAACATTGTTTTTCTACTTCTTCAAAAAATTATGTCAGCATTTTGAGAGGATGTGTATATTGTTTTGGGAATTATGGTCATTTTAACAGAATTAATTCTTCTGATCCTTGAGCATGGGTTGTCTTTTTGTTTATTTGTGTCAGCCACAATTATTTTCATTAGTGTTTTGTAGTTTTCCTTGCAGAAATCTTTTATCTCCTTGATTAAATTTTAAAGTTTTTTTTTTCAGTTGTTGTAAATGTGATTTCCTTCTTGATTTCTTTCTCACCTAGTTCATTGTTGATGTATAAGAATGCTAGTAATTTTTGTGTGTTGATTTTGTATCTTTCAACTTTAATGAATTTATCACATCTAAGAATTTTTTAATGGAATCTTTAGTTTTTAATTTTTTAAAATTTTTTTGTTTGTTTATTTTTGGAATCTTTAGTTTTTCAATGATATAAGATCATATCACCAAGGACAGATATATTTTTTTATATAATTTTTATCGACCAGTTTGATTGCCTTTCCCCCCATCTTTTGTCTAATTATTCTGGTTAATACTTCCAGGACTGTGCTATATAGGAGTGTAAAAGAAGGCATTCTTGTCTTTTTCCATTCAGTATGTCAGCTGTGGTTTTGTTATATATGGACTTTGTTATTTTGAGGTAGGTTCCTTCTATGCATAGTTTGTTAAGAATTTTTATTATGAAGGATGTTATTTGTGCATCTACTGAGATAATCATATGGTTATCATTTTTTATTTTGATATGATGTATCATGTTAATGATTGGTGTGTGTTGAACTGTTGAATCTCTGAGTAAATCCCACTTGATCATAGTGTGTGTGTGTGTTTGATGATAGTATTGCTATGTTTTGTTTTAGTTTTCATTTGTTTGAGATTTCTTTTATTTCTTCTTTAATTTCTTCTTAGACCCAATGATCATTCAGGAGCATATTGCTGAATTTATGTATATTTGTAGTTTTCAAAATTCTCTTCTTTCATTTATTTCTACTTTTATTCCATTTTGATCTCAGAAAATACTGATATGATTTCAGTATTTTAAAGTTGGGATAATTTCTGTGTCATATCATATGATCTAACTCGGAGAATATTCTGGGTGCTGATGAGAAAAGTGTGTACTCTGTACTATTGGTTGAAATGTTTTGTAAATGTCCATTAGGTCTATTGGATTTAATGTGTGGTTTAAATCCAATGTTTTTTGTTAATTTTCTGTCTCCATGATCTAATAGTGAGAGTGGATTGTTGAAGTCCCCAATTATCATTTTATTGCAGAAATTGCTCCCTTTGAATTGGAGACATAGCCTTATTAATATATATCTGTGTACTCCAGGGTGAGGTGCATGTGTTTAGAATTGTTATATTTTTCTGCTAATTGAGTGCTTTATCATTAAATAATGCTCTTCTTTTGTCTCTTTTTACTATTTTGATTTAATGTCCATTTTATCTGATGTAAGAATAGCTATTCCTACTTACTTTTGGTTTCCATATTCATGGAATATTTGGTTTTAGTCTATATGCGCCTTTACAAATGAGATGTATTTCTTGGAGGCAGTGTATATTTAGATCATCTTTTTTTTTCTCATCCATTCATTCAGTCGATGTCTTTTAGGTAGAAAGTTTAACTCATTTACATTTGATTTATGAGGCTTATTCTAATCATTTTAATACAGACTTCTGGTTGTTACATATAGTATTTGTTTATTTCTTTCTCTCTGTCTCTTTTATTGTTTATCATTGCAATTTGATGGTAATCTGTACTGGTAACATTTGAGGTTTTCCTCTTCCTTGTTTAGAAAGTTTAAAGTTATATTTTAATTTTTTTTTTTTTTTTTGTAGAGACAGAGTCTCACTTTATGGCCTTCGGTAGAGTGCCGTGGCTTCACACAGCTCACAGCAACCTCCAACTCCTGGGCTTAAGCGATTCTCTTGCCTCAGCCTCCCGAGCAGCTGGGACTACAGGCGCCCACCACAACGCCCGGCTATTAATTACCTTTTTATCAAACATTATGAATTTTATTTGATGTATTATTAAGGAGGTCTCAAATTGATGAGGTCTTTAAGATGGACAGGTACATCATCAACATGCTTAAAATTGAATTTATTATTTTCTTAATCCTAGACCACTATCAAGGCTCATATTTGGGAGTTATCTTTGTCTCTTGCCTCTTCACTGATCTTATTGATTTTGACTTCTAAAAATCTCTTCTTTTCTTCATATCTTTCCAACACCAACCTTGCTATCTCTATTTTAGGGCAAAATTACCACCATCAGTTATCTGTGTTAGTTCGACAAGGTTATCCAGGAGGCTACTTACATAATTTCATTCTTCATATGGAAAGTGGAAAAATATTCTAAGGAGGAAAAAGTAATCTTAACTCTCTTTACCTACTATCAGCTTTAGACCCTTGAATGTCTTTTCATATTTACCTTTCCATTAGATAGTACTTGAGATACTCATCTTCCAATATGTGATATGTTTAAAAACAAAAACAGAACAAAACTTGTCAGTAAAATATTTTTAGAAAGCATCTTAATTGTGTGTATGTATCTGTATTTACATTCATTTGATTTCTGATAAGGTAATATAATTTTTTATATGCTACTTTAGTATTTGTAATTTGAAGAAGGTGATTTGCCTGTTTGTATACTTATTTTTGTACTAATTTAATTAAGGACTTTAACCCTTATAATGCTATTTGAAGTCTGAAATTTCCCTTTATAGTTTGTCCTTTGTTAATTTCATAGAGTTTTGACAAAAGAATTATTTCTATATAAATCTTTTGATTAAAAGATTCTTTAATATATTCCAATCTATTAATACCTTCCTCTGTGGGCTTATGTGTATATGTGGATAGAGTCAATATGAACTCATACCATGATTGTGTTACTTCCTTATTTAGTCTTACATTTTTATCTTGAATTTGTTTTTATGTATGATTTGACTTAGGAATGTAATATACTGTTTTTTCCATAATTAACTAGAATAATTTATTGAACAGTGGTACTTTTCTAACTGTTTTAAATTCTATGTTCAGTATGTTCTAAATTCCAGTTTTCCTTTTGTTATATTTTGCCAAACTGACGCTATTTTAACACTATCGAATTATGTGCTAACTTTTACTATATATTTAAATGTTTATTTCTCTTTGTCTTAACAATTTTCATCTTCAGAAAACCTTTACAAATTTATTTGATTCAGTAGCAAAACATGCTGCTGAGATTTGATTTGGAATGCATTTTATTTATAAATTTATTTTTAGAGATTTTACATCATTTTAATATTTAACAGTCCCATTGAGGAATAGATCATGTCACTCCACTTACTGAAGTATTCTTTTATCTCTCTCAAGAAACTCTTGACATTTTTATCCTGTCAGATCTACAGAATTTCCACTAAACTTATGTTTAGTCATTTTATATTATATCCACTCTTATGGATTTTATGCTTCACCTTTTATACTCCTTATTTCACTTACTCATCTAAATGTATTGGCTATAATTTCCATAAAAATAATAAAGCTAACAATAAGCCCCTTTAAATTATTGCTGAATTTAATAGGAATGGACCTATAGTTACAAAGGGAAGTATGATATTGACTATGGATTTGGAATAGCTATTTTAAATCATGATTATAGAGTATCCTTGTATAATTATCTTACTAAAATTATGTTAATCAAGATTGATTATTTTAAAATTGTTTATATCATTAATAAATTCTCTTTCATATATTTGTACAATTGATTACATTAACACATTTTCTAATATAGTATCATTCTGGGATTATCAGAAGAACTATCACTTGGCTTTCACAATTATTTAATCTATGGATTTTTCATAATGAAAGATAAGAACTAGATATCCTTACTCCTTCCATATAAATATGCTAAGAGCATATTTATAATTGTAAACTTAAATACTCAAAATTAAGCTTTATTTCAGTATCTATTTTAAACTGCTATCTTCTTCAATTTTCAAGTATGAGATTCATTAACTACCACCTAAAAACTCTGTCTCCAGCTATAGTCACATTGGCTATTAGAACTTTGACATAAATTTTGGAGGAATACAATTCAGTCTTTAGTAGTATGTAATCTTTTCCTTTTCTCTCTTGCTTTTGTTCTATTCCTATTCCTAATTCTTTATTATTTGTGTGTATTTACTAATGAAGGACTAAATGGATGTTTTTAGTAGGCTTGTTGTAGTTTTCTCTGACATAACATTACTAAGCCCTGAATGAGTATACTGAGAGCAGGTGCCATACATGAGGAAGGACATGTACATTGTAGATTGGTTACCCAGCACCTTCTTGCTCTCTCCCTCCCTACCAATTAGTGAGAGAGGAGTAAATAGCATCTGCCTATATTAAACCTTCCCTTGTGCTGACCTGAGCTATGACTTCCTCTGCTTGGGTTAATCTGCTTTTGCTATTCTAGCTACCTTTGCTGAGTGTAGACCTATGCTATTATCTCAACACTTGAAATACAGGAGGAGATTTTGAAGACAACATGTGTGCCTACTTTGTAGTCTTGAATCAGTAATTTAAAAACAGCAAAACATTTAAGAATATTGTTAACTTGTTAAATCATGAAAATCTGTGAAGTAATTTAATATATGCGTGAAATACTTTATATGAAATTACTTGTAATTACAATAATGACAACTTAGATAAATGTCTTGCGTGTAGCACAGGAACAACTGGAGAAGTAGCTCTCTACTGCCACTACTTAACATTAATTGAACACATCTCATGTGTCTGGTATTTTTGAGTACTTAACATTTGTTAACTTCATTAATATGCACAAGAATGCTGAGCATTGTATACCCCCATTAACTCTATTAAGTACATGTTATGGATTAGGGAACTGAATCTAGAACAATTAAGAGACTTGCCTAGGGTGAAAGAGCTGCTCCATGTCAAAATTAAAATTTACTCCTAGAGTCTAGAGCCTACACTTTAATTTCATTACTACTGTGATGAAAATGTTATAATCACAAAAATTAACTTATATGTGTAAATCCAAAAAGTTAATGGTTGTTTTACAGTCACTAACATTAAAATATTTATTTTTGGCTGGGTGTGGTGGCTCACACCTGTAATCCTAGCACTTTGGGAAGCCAAAGCAAGAGGATCCCTTGTGACCAGAAGTTTGAGACTAGCCTGAACAAAAGTGAGACTCTGCCTTTACAAAAAGACAGAAAACTTAGCCGGGCATCATGGCTTGTGCCTGTAGTGCCAGCTTCTCTAGAAGCCGAGGCAAAGAATCATGTCATCCCAGGAGTTTGCGGTTTCTGTGAGTTGTGTTGACACCATTGCACTATAGCCCAGGTGAAAGAGTGAGACTCTGTCTCATAAAATAAAATACTTAGTTTAAAAAAAATTATCAGTGGTATTTTTGAGAGGAGTCATTCAAGTGAGATGTGTCACTTTCTGTGACAATGACCCTAGACCTGAATCTACTCCCAGTATTATTACTTATAAGTTTTGCAACTATTGATTTGATGTATTTACTTTCTATGATCCTCACTTTTCCTTTGTGTTCCATGCTCATTTCATTCCTCATGGGGTATTTATTGAATGCTGTATTCCAGGTCCTATTTTAAGAGTATGAGGATTGAGCAGCACCTGTGGCTCAGGGGGTAGGGCACCAGCCCCATATATGAGGGGTGGCAGGTTTGAACCTGGCCCAGGCCAAACTACAACAATAACAACAACAACAACAACAACAACAACAAAAATAGCCAGGTGTTGTGGTGGGTGCCTGTAGTCCCAGCTACTCTGGAGGCGGAGGCAAGAGAATCACTTAAGCCCAGGAGTTGGAGTTGCTATGAGCTGTGACGGCACTGCACTCTACTGAGGGTGATAAAGTGGGACTTTGTCTCAAAAAAAAAAAAAAGTGTGAGGGAGATAACAATGGGCAGAAGACTAACGTTATTTTCTTCAATGGATTTATATATTTTAGTAGGAGCCATATAGTCCATGAACAAATAAAACTAAATATAGACTTCTACTTTCAGCAATGAAACTAGCTTAGTTTTTGAGCCATTCTTGAATTGAGAACTAGAAACTTGAGCAAAATATAAAATAACATCTGTTAGAAGGCACAGGGGTGCTACTGAGTAGTAAGATTCACAAGAGTCGAAATCTGGGGAGAAGGGAAACCTAAACAGATGAACTTGTCCCTGGAGACTGCTTTCCCCCTTTTTATATTTGTAATTCCAAAGCAGCCTTTGCAAGGCTCAGTAGATAATTAGGAAATTGTAGTTCAAAGAGTGAGAAATAGACTAGGGTTTTCAGCAATCAAAACTTAGAAATAAGGTCTACAAAGAAAAAAAGCTCTTTGGTTTTTCATTGAGACCCTAAAGCAGGTGTCCTCAAACTTTTTTTTTTTTTTTTGTAGAGACAGAGTCTCACTTTATGGCCCTCGGTAGAGTGCCGTGGCATCACACAGCTCACAGCAACCTCCAACTCCTGGGCTTAAGCGATTCTCTTGCCTCAGCCTCCCGAGTATCTGGGACTACAGGCGCCCGCCACAACGCCCGGCTATTTTTTTTTTTTTTTTTTGGTTGCAGTTTGGCCGGGGCTGGGTTTGAACCCACCACCCTCTGCACATGGGGCCGGCACCCTACCGACTGAGCCACAGGCGCCGCCCATCCTCAAACTTTTTAAACAGGGGGCCAATGCACTGTCCCTTCAGACCATTGGAGGGCCGGACTATAGTTTACAAAAAAAAAAACTATGAACAAATTCCTATGCACACCGCACATGTCTTATTTTGAAGTAAAAAAACAAAATGAGAACAAATATAATCACACTGCCTCATGTGGCCCGTGGGCTGCAGTTTGAGGACCCCTGCCCTAAAGGCTACTGCCTAAGAGTATTAATTAACCAGTAGTAGCTCAGGCCCCCAAAGGGCTGAAGAACAGTTTTAAATTAGGTAAGGGATTTTAAAATAATTTAGCTTAACTGAATGCCACAAGCAAAAGAACGTATGATGATATGAAGCAATGACGGGGAGTTTTAGAGACATTTTTGTAGAACAAATAGCAGGAAAGGAAAATACCCAGCCTGCTGAGAGTGTATCATATGAAATGATTATTAGGTCCATGCCGAGTTGGGAAGGGAGTGAAAGCAAAAGAGGATTCATAGCTTGTGAGAAAGGTAATGGCTTTAAAATTGAAAATCATGGTGACTAGGTGCAGGAAGGTATGATCAAAAGGCTAGTTTTTCCTGTAAAACAGCTCAAAAATTTGGCAAATTCAGTGGTTTGCTAGAGAAAAGGAAAAAAATAATTAAAGAAAACCAAGACACTATGTTAGAGGAATTATCCAAATTGTATGGTGATTTTGCAAAGGATGCTGGCAGGAATTAAAATAGAGAGGAAGTCAAAGCCTCTCTGGATCAGAAGTATTAGCAAACACATTTAAGTACTATTTCTTTAAGGAGATTTTTAACCTTAAAAGGAGAAACCTTCAGATGAAAAACAAAACAAAACATAATTTATCGTTTGTCTAAGGGTCATTGTGTTCTCCTATCCACTTTAATTATTTTATTCTTTAATCCTTAATTTAAGAAAAAATATAATTTTAAAAAGAAGTATTTTTCAGTTATTGTAAGAATTCAGGTAAGTATTGAGAGGATACAATATTAAATTTATAGCTATTATTTTATTATGATTATAAGTAAAATGCTATTTTCACAGTAATTTTGACAATTTTGACAATGTACGTATGACCTAAGCTTACTGTGTAACATATGGTGTACCCTATGTTGACTAAAAATCAATTAGAGTTTTAAATTATTTTTGTGTAACATCTGCATAACAATCTAATACAAAGCCAAATTAAACGGTCCTTCTGGAGATGGTGCAGAATGATACATTTTTAACTTAAGACATTGCTTATTCCCAGAGTATAAGAGTTGAAAATATTTGGCGTGCCTTTCCTGATTTGGTCACCAGGTTTGATATATACCCTTAATAATTGTTTTTATATCCTAATAAAATGTGAGGCCCTAACGAGATTCAGTTTTTCAAAATAATTTCTGAATGCTTCTTTTTACTCTAGTACTTAATTTTCTTATCAAGTTATTTTATAGTCGGCCAATACTTTTAAATAATCCCCATATAATTAATTGGTGATGTTATGATTTTCATCTTTCTGGGTTATCTTGAGCCATTGCCAATCCTGTTTAAATCTTTAAATCTTCTGATTAAAAGAATCAGACTCAAACAGAAATAAAATAAAGTAACCAGAAACTCTGGAGACAAAGTTGGATGCTCATTTTTAATCAACACAGATTCTAATCAATTCAGATTTCACATTTTAACCCTTGATTAATTCTAATTATTTATAACATTTTTATTTTTTGTGATATTTTTTGACATATCTCTGTTCTTCAACAGGATACTAATGTTTCATAAGAAATTAAAATAGAATTCTTTCACCAGAATTACATTAATCTGTAGATGATTGATACATGTGATTGATTTCTGTGTTTGCATTCTAAACATAATTGTGTTTTAGCCAGTTTTCAATGCTAAAAGCTCAGCCGTTAGTATTTTTATAGGAATAGATTTAGGAAGTACAAGTGATTTTGTTACATAGATAAATTATGTAATGCTAAAGTCAGGTTTTCAATGTACTAGTCACCAGAATGCTATACATTGTATCTGATATGTAGATTTTTTTTATTCCTCGCCCCCTTTCCACACTTCCCTTAGTTTTAAATGTTTATTTAAATACTCCTCATTTAGTTTGCAATTATAAGTAAGAATATACGGGATAATTTGTCTCCTTTTTCATGTCTGATTGCGCTTACTTGATGTATTTCTTTTCTATTTTTGGCTAGTGGTCCATTGTTTTTATTCATCTTTACAAGGAACAAAATATTTCATTTGTTGATCCTTTATATTGTTTTTGTTTTCAATTTCACTTGGTTCTGCTGTGATATTTGTTATTTCTTTTCTTCTGCTGGTTTTGAGATTTGTTTGTTCGTTTTCTAGTTCCTTGAGATGTGACATTAGGTTGGTAAATTGTGATCTTTCTATCTTTTTGAGCAAGACGGGTCAGGCTATTAAGTGCCCTGTTAGCACTGCTTTTCCTGAATTTCATAGATTTTGGAAGTTTCTGTTGTCTGTTCAATCCAGAAATTTTTCAGTTTCCATCTTGATTTCATCATTGACCAAAGAATTATTCAGCAGCCAGTTGTTAAATTTGCATATATTTGTGTACTTCTGACAGTCTTTTGTGGAGTTGATTTCTAGTTTTATTCCAATGTGGTCTGAGAAAATACAAATGTGATTTTGATTTTTCTAAACGTTCTGAGCCTTGTTTTGTGGCCTTGATCTATCTTGAACAAAGTCCAGTTGCTGATGAAAAGAATGTATTTTTTCAGTTTTCAGGTAGAGTGTTTCATAATTGTCTATTGGGTCCATTTGTTCTAGAGTCCAAAGTTTCTTTGTTAATTTATTACCTCAACAAGCTGTCCGAGTCTGTCAGTGAAGTATTTAACACCCTGGCTATTATGATGTTGCTGTTTATTTCCTTGCCTAACTTGGGAATAATTTTTTATGGATCTGTGACCGCCTGTGTTCAGGGTATGCACACACACACACACACACACACATATGTATTGTATAGTCATTATATAAAAAAGGGAAGAATTCAACAAGAAGATGTATTTCCCCTTTTCATTATATAATGACTGTCTTTGTTGTTTTTTACCATTGGTGATTAAAGTCTATTTTATCTGATGTGAAAAAAGCTGCTCCTCGTTGCTTTTGGTTTCCATTTACAAAGAATATTTTTTCATACACTTTGCCTTGAGTCTACAAAAATTTTTGCAATTTAAATAGATTTCCTGGAGATGGTATATATTTGAGTGGTGTTTTTTAAATCCTTCAGCCAATCTATATCTTTTACATGGAGCATTAAGATCATTTATGTGCAGAGTTTGTATTGATATGCGAGATACTGTTCTGGTCATCATGTTTATCATTGCCTAGTTGCTGTACTTTCTCTCTTGTGTTAATGTTTTACAAGAGCTGTGAGTTTTAACTTTCAAATGTTTTCACACTGGTGGGTATTTATTATTTTGTTCCATGTATAGAACAATTTTAAATATATCTTGTAGGACATGCATAGTGGTAACAAATTTCCTTTAGCATTTTCTTGTCTGAGAAAGAGTTTATTTTCCTTCATTTATAAAACAGATTTCCCAGATGCAAAATTCTTGCCTGACAATTATTCTCTTTAAGAAAACTAAAAATGAGATCCTAATTCCTTCTGGCTTATAAGGTTTCTGTTGAAAAATTAGCTTTCAGTTTGTTGGCCTTTCCTATGTAAGTTGCATGATATTTTTATCTCACAACTTATAGGATTTTCTCTTTTACATGGACTTTGTCCAGGTTACTATGTGCCTTGGTGATTTCTTCTTTGCCATGAATCTTCCAGTTGTTTGATGATCTTCTTGTATCTGAATGTCTAAATCTCTAATGATATCTTGGAAGTTTTCCACTATTATTCCTTCAAAAAGTTTTACGTGCTTTTTGCTTTATCTTCTTTCATTTCAGGGATACTTATGATTCTTGTATTTGTTTGCATCTCATAATCCCGTATTTCTAGGATATATTGTTCATTCTTCTTGATTATTTTTCCTTCATTTTTTCTAACCTGGCTAATTTGAAATACCTGTCTTAAAGCTCTGAAATTCTTTCTGCTTGGTCCAGTCTGTTTTTAAAAGTTTCTACTGTATTTTGACATTTTCTAAATGATCGTTTCATTTCTAGAAATTCTGTTATAATTTTTCTTATATTATCTGTTTAGTGAATTATTTATTAATGTCCTAAATTACTTTTTTTCATTTCTTTGTGTTGGTTTTCAAGTTTCTCCTCAATCTCATTGATTATACTTGTCACTCATATTCTGAATTCCACATCTGACATTTCAACAATTTCCTTTTGGTTGGAGTTCATTGCCAGAGACCTATTGTGATTTATCAAGAATATTTTAATCATCTTCATTTTACTCAAGGATCTTTGGTTCCATGGAACAGATACACATTCAAAGTAACCCAAAATATTTAAAGATACAGCAATATTGTGGGAATAAATTCTGACTGGGAAAGATTCTGGGATATTGGAAACCATCAGGAACAGACATGATGACTCTTTCTCTACCTGCCTCAGCCTCCCAGAGTACTAGGATTACAAGCATGAGCAACTGCACAGAGGCCGAAATGTTCTAAAGCAGTCTCCTTTTTGAGTTTCCTTAATATAAATTATATTTATTTTATGATATTAATATAAAAGCTTATAGTTTACTCTTGAAGTACTTTAATAGAGAATAGGTACGCAGTAGAATCTATATATGATACCTTTGATACTATCCAGAACTTTCTCTGAGTATTCCAATTTTATATTTTAGATCACATCTAACTTTGTATCCTATATCTTATCCTTTCTAAATTATTTTTGACATTACCATGGATCTGATGACTATGCGTTACTTTTATATATAATCTTTGTTTTTCATAGCCAAGTAGGATGTGAAGAAAAAACTGTTATTTTTAACAATTGGCCTCAAATGCCTTTTTATATAAAAGCATTCTGTAATTGGAAGGTGTGGTGGGTACACAGCTGTGGTATGAATTATGAGGCCTTGAGGTCATGGACTGAAAGAGATGTTTAAACTGTGTGGTGTGAGAAAGTATAGTGATTTGAGATTGGAGCAAGACAAGATAGAAGTGGAAAATAGAGGACTTTAAAAACGGGGTTTTGATGATTCCATTTATGACATTTTCTCTGAGAAATATGTTTAGAAAGGATACTATAAATAGGATGGCATGTTGTTCAACATATTAAAGCAAATTTAACTGCAGTAGAGTAATAGGTGATTCCTGATAATGTTTGAAACCTGCTTCTTTTAATAGAAAGGAAGGAACTTACGTTACTTGCTTTGATTCAGTCTGCTTATGTTTTGGTAGGAGAGAACACTGTTCTGCAAAGAATAGAATGTTCGTTTCTATTTAGAAGTTGTTTAGCATTAGTGACTAATTACATAAATAGAAATTCACTTTCTGGAAATAGTACTGTGCATATTGTATCACTTAAAATGTTTAATGATGATATAAAACTATAATAAATGTAAGACACATTAATATTTATTGAATGTTGTGTATTTTTAATTTAATGGAAAATTAGTAGCTATAGACATTTCAGCAAATTAGGCTGTTGTCTGTTTTCTCCTTTTGCTTCAAGTGTGAGTGCTGTATCTGTAACATAGAGTGTGTTTTAAAAGATAAATCCAATATACTACATAGATAGATAGATTAAATTAACTATTTAACTAACTAGTTAATTAAATTAACTATCTAACTCTATTTTAGATTTTTTTTTTTGTGGCCAATAATACATTTTCTCTGAAAAACAGGCTCCTTTCCAAATTGAAAGAAAAACATCATCAACTTGCCAGTGAATAAAAAGTCTGGATCTAAAACAATGTGTTTGATATAATATTTAATATTTTCCCTCGTATCTCTTTGGAAACATTAGTTGCGCTATAGTATTTTTCCAAATTCTATTAACTGTTTTTTCCTGCTTTAGAAATGACAGAAGGTAGACAATATCCCCTTTTTTGTGTATATTAAAGCTTTATGGAACACTGAACATAAAGGGATTATGTCAGAGGCAAATAGCAAACAGTAGAGATTGGCATTTTGGGGGGTAACTGAGTTAGAAAAACTCCATCCTGTTCGTTGTTTCAGTAACTGACTAAATGTTAAAACACATTACCTACTACATTTTGCATAGAAAAAAAAGTTTTGTTCTGTAAATTATCCCTCTAATTATCTTCATTATAATCTCTTGAATACTTTTTAAGATAATTTAATTAGATAATAAAAACTAAAATTTTGTTGGAAAATTTGGATATCTATGACTTTAAAAAAAACTTAGTAACTATGAATATTTTAAAATTAATTTTAGGTTTCAAAAGAAGCTCTGATTACAAACAAAACGAGTACATTCTTCCACTCACCACTTTTCTTTAAAGAAGAAAATGATGCCCCCAGACATTTCAAGAAAAATCATAGACTAACCTAATTGTAGAAATGTGAATTTTAATGAAAAATCCTTGAAGTTTGGAATTGTGTAACAGCCTTGTTCTGATATGTTTGATCACTCAGCAGAGTGTCTCTCTCCATAACATACAGTATTGGCTAAAGGTGTTTAAATCACTTTTATCATGATAACATTTCTTTGGAGATTTTCTTTTTTTTTTTTGTAGAGACAGAGTCTCACTGTACCGCCCTGGGTAGAGTGCCGTGGCGTCACACGGCTCACAGCAACCTCTAACTCTTGGGCTTATGCGATTCTCTTGCCTCAGCCTCCCGAGCAGCTGGGACTACAGGCGCCCGCCACAACGCCCGGCTATCTTTGGAGATTTTCTATGATCAGCATTTGAAGCCAACTTTTGGGAAATGCAGTTAGGTTACTGACATTGGAACCTTCCACCCTCAATGCTGACATACTATGACCTGAATTTAAAGTAGGAAAAACATTCTCAGGTTCAGAAGAAAATTAAGGTTGGGATTCAGTGTTGCTTAGGAAATTGATATTTTAATATGTGGGAGAAAAAGAGATCAAAGAGTATTAGTGAAAAAATTGTAGAAGTATGTGCTTATATTTGGTCAAGATAGTGTTTTCTATCCAAGAGAAAGTATCAGGAACAAGATAGCAAAGAAAAAGTAAAGAAGAAATCAACTAGACACCTGTAAATCTAGATGATGTATTTTTAGAAAAAGGAACCTAGCCAATCAACAACATATTCATGAACAATGTTCATTGATGTGTTCATTTTAAGGATTTCTTAGAAGGCAAAAAATATATTTTAATGATAATGAGATCAAATTGCATACGTACTAGTGTGTTGCAGGAAGCATGACTAAAAGGTGCTCTTATCTCTCTTTTTTTAATGTCTTGACTGATTAACAATATAACAGTTGAAAGCCTTTAAAGGATCTTAAAATTTTATATATGAATGATGAAAGATTTTTCAGAAGAATAAAGACTTGTAAGACAACCAAAGGATCATATATCTCTTGGCAAACACATTAATTTCATCTGTGCAACTCATAGCAAGTTTTGTTTTATTTCATTTTTTGAGTTTGATTTCATTAATTCTAAAATCTAGCAAAGTTCCTATTTTTGGAAGGGTAAAAAACGGGCTCTGTCATACCAATACATTAATTTGTAAACATTTATATTTGCATAAGTTAACTTTAACAAATCATTTTTGGAGTGACAGAATTGTCAGAATTCATTTGAGTTATGATTCTTGTCCATGACAAGGAAATAGTACCAAAAAGATTAAAAGGGACTACTTCTGAAACATTTATTATCCCCCTTTTTTTGCAAACGGAAGCACTTAATCAAATCATCACCATAACATATCATGATGTATGTAGTGATAAATGTACCAAAGTATGCCATACATTCAGATTCCTATTTTTAGGGATTATATCAGAAAGAAATATTCAGTGCAAATCACTGTTATTTGAAATCTATTCCTAGAATTTTTTTTGGTAGAAAATTGACTATTTGAAATTATATACTATTTGAAATATATTATTTGAAATTATGTATATTAACTATCTTTTAAATAGTTTCTGTGATGAGCCATTTTCTTAATCCATTCAGGTGGCTATAATAAAAAAATACCATAAACTGGGTAGCTTATAAATAACAGAAATATTTTTCGCAGAGTTGTGGAGGGTGGGTCCATGATCATGGTACTGGGAGATTCTTTCTTTTTCTCAGATGGTGCTTTTTTGCACGGTGGAAAGGGAAGAAGGCAGCTTTTATAAGGGCACTAAATTCATGAGGATCTGACCTCATGACCTAATCACCTCCCAAAATGCCCCAATTTCTAATACTTTGAGGGTTAAAATTTCATTTTGTGTTGAATGTTAAGTTGGTTGAGGGTTACATATACATTTTGGGTTGAACACAAACATTCAAAACATCATATTCCACCCCTAAACTGCACTCTCCCCCCCAATTCATGTCCTTACCCCAATAGCCTCCAAAATCTTGACTCATTCCAACATCAACTTTAAAATCCAAGTACAATGGCTCATCTAAATATAGAGATTCAAGATATAATTTATTCTGAGAGTAATTATTCTCTAGCTATGAACCTGGAAATTAAACATGTAATGTCTTCCAAATTACAATGGTGGGGCAGACACATAACAGTCATTACCATTATAAAAGGGAGAAATAATGAGAAGAAAGGGTTAATAGGTCCCAAGTATGTACCAAACATTTAGACTTGAGAATAATCTTGTTAGACTTGAATATTGGCCCTCCAGGCCATCTGGGGTGACAGATGGGCCTTCGGACAGCCCCACCCTGTGGTAGCTCTGTGCCTGGGTCTCACCACCATCCTGGTTCTCTGTGGTAGTCCTACCTCTGCAGCAGCTCTATGCCTGGGGCTTATGCTTGTGGCTTACCTGAGCTGGAATCTTGCACTAGTGGTATACTGGTCTGGAGAACAGGGGTGCTGTGGTCTGGTGGCTGTACTGGTCAGGAGGGGTGCTCTGCCCTCATGGTTCCATTGGACATTGCCCTAGTGGGATCTCTCTGAGGTGACTACACCTTTAATGTGGTTTTCTTCCTGGGCCCCATGGTTCTTCAGGGTATCCTTTGAAATCTATATAGAGCCACATCCCTTAAGTTTTATTTGGTACACTGCATGCCACACCTGGGTCAGCTTGTGTCCCTTGTGGGGCAGCTGAGGAAAACATCAGAGTAAGGGGAACAGTTCATCTGTGATGTGAGGTGTCACTGAGAAGCAGTGGCTCATCCTTTGAAATTGTTCTGCCCCCAAGACCCTTGCACTTTCACCTTGTGGTGGAAGGAAAGCCTCTGATGATCTCTGAGATGCTATAGGAGTCATTCTTTCATTGTCTTGACCAATAGCTCCTGGCTTTCACAGAGACATGGCCTGTCTAGACTAATCTCCTTATCAGTCACTTGGCCACAACCTTGCCATTCTCTTCCGAATCGTACTGTCTCATTCCTTTAAATGTTAGATCTCCTCTAACCCCAGTAATGATAGTCCACATCAGAAAGCCCCAAAGCTGCAGATGCTGGTGTGAATATTGAGAGAAGGGACTATTTTTACATTGTTGGTGGTATTGCAATCTAATACTTTTGGAAAGAAGTATGGCAAATCCTCAAAGAGCTAAAAGTAGACCCTTCATTTGACCCTGCAATTCCATTACTAGGTATCTATCCAGAAGTTTAAAAAAAAATCGTTTTACTATGAGAACATTAGGGTTAGAATATTTATAACAGCTCAATTCATAATCAACTCAAGTGCACATCTACCCATGGATGGATTAATAAACTGTGGTGTATGTATGCCCATGAGACACTATTTGGTCATAAAAAAGGATGGAGGCTTTACATCTTTTGTATTAACCTGGATAGAATTGAAGAACATTCTCCTTAGCACATTCTTTTTATCACAAGAAAAGTAAGTATTCAATGTACTTAAGATTAATATGAAACTAGTAGATGAACAACTACTTGCCCCCAGCAGAGAAAAACACAATTAAATTCAAGTGATGAGGAGTGAGTAGGAGAGAGGGGGATTGGTAAACTCTGAGCTAACAGGCACGATGTAAGAGTCTATGGCTTATCTGGCTGAAAGATAAGCCAACTTGGACTTTACCTAACAAATGCAAACAATGTAACCTAATTATTTGTACCTGCATATTAATCTGAAATAAAATTAATGTAGATAAGCTGAGAATTGCTGAAATTTTTAAATTCTGTTTACCTTTAGATTGGTAATTTTGTCTTCAAATTATTTTTCTCTTCTCACATTTTACTGTAAGCACTCAAGAAGCCAGTCTGCACCTTAGAAATTTCTTTGCTTCAGTATCCCATTTTATCACTTTCAAGTTCTCCCTTCTACAAAATACTAAGACAGGAATGCTGCGCCCACGGCATATAGCCGTAGTGAGGCGATGCTGTCCGCGTTATAGAACGACGGGAAGGTGGTTTGTGCTCCCCGGAGCTTTGCCCCCAGCGCCCCCAGCACGTACAAGCATCAGAAATGTTGCTCAACGTGTTAAGGTATTTGCCAAAGTTTAAAGAGTGTGGCGTCTACTCATGTGATTGTCATTCTATACCTGAAGCCAGTTTGCTCTGATAAATTGTCAAAATGTACTTTCCTAAGAATGAGCACAATGCACTATAGATCCAGATAAAGCCCAGCCTCATGAGCTACTAGACTTAGTGGCACCAACAATGAGCACATAAAGATGTTTTCCCACCATAAATACCAGTGAGCTAAGACGATAAGCCTAAGGACACGAAATACAAATTATCTACGTAAGTTACAAAGTCACTGAAACACATCCACCCACCATGAAGTCCTGTTCAAAACATCTTACTTCACCAACTGTCACGCATAATAAAAATCAATAGAAAAACTAATACTTGTCAAGAAATTTACTCTAAATCAAAATTATAATTATCAATAACAATAAGATCAAATAGTAAATGTAGAATTAGTCAAGCATTAACATAAAGAAGATATCAAGCTGTTCTAAAAAGATAATAAGAAACTAAGAAAAGAGTTGAAAACAGTAACATTCTTAAGATAAGAGGAAGCGGGCAGAGTTGACTAATAACCGCTACCCTCCGGGAAGCGGAACGTTAAGACATAACAATGCATGATAAATCACACTTGCAAACACAAAGATAACCCGCACACGTAAGCAAAAAGATTGCATTATGTAAACTCTGTAAAAATGTATAAATACCAACATGTGTACCCAGTAAATTTACAGCTGCATACTTCACCCGTAGTGTGTCAGTCTGTCATTCCTTCGCCGATCTCTCAACCTTCCTCGTTCCTTCTCCCTACTTTCCCTCGGACTGGAGCCCACCGACAGGGCGGTCCGTTGCACAGGAACATAATTCAGCTAACTACTTTGTCACGTTTTAACAATTTTGGTGGGACGAGGGGCATTCAGACCATAGTACCTGGTATATGACTAAAACTATTTCCTTGTGAATACATGCCACTTAAAAATCTTTAAAGGGATATTGAGATAGAAAGTTTAGAATGATTTATCAAGAGGAACTTAGATCACAATAAGATAAACTCATACTATTTAGCTATATTGTAAAATGTAAAAATTCTTCTTAGTGGTTTGTTACTCAATTACAAAATGATTTACAAAAATATATAGTCCACATATAAAATAAGATGTAACATCCTGTCTGAGTCTTGGCTAGACTAAAAGTAGCCATTATCTCATAGTATTTTAAGATTAGAAAATCTTCTCACTTCCCGGAGTATAACATGTGAATATTTTTCTTTTGTAACTCAAGAAGATGAGTCTTAAAGATGAAAAGAATAACTATGCTTAGCCATAGTTTGCAAAGTGAGTTTAAATTTGTAAACTTCACATGTACAATTTATTTTTGCAAAATGATTGTAGCATGCATTATATAGACTTTTTTTCCCATTAGAATTACAAAATTAGGCCATTAATGCTATTAATTCAAAATTATTTCATTGTTTCTCCAACTTAAAATTTATCTTGCAAATGATAGTACTCTGTGGATCTAACATATAATAACCAATAGAAATGTACAAAGAGCAAACATTTTTATTTTGTTAGTAGGAAACTTGGAGTTTTAAAGAAGGAAAAATATTAGTAACAGATAAAGATTAAAAATATATATTAGTATAAGAAATATTTCAGCCATTTGATCAGTCAGTATATATACTTACAACTCTAAAACAACTATGACTAAATTATTTATATTGTTGTGTTTATTTGAAAAAAAAAATTGGTAGTGTAATTAAGCTCTTTACAGGCCTCCAGTTGTTGTAGAGAGTTGCCCTCTTCACGTTCATTCTCACTTATTTCCCTCTAACTTTACTATGGAGTAATGGCAAAACATCCATTTTGGAGTCAAAAAATTGGGCCAATTATAATTTGTCAAATACTTAAACTGTTGGTGCTAAAACATTTCAATTATAACACGTGATCATGTAAATTCTACCATATAGATCATTTAAAAAAAATATCCCATGTAATTTATTGAATGAAATATTGAAGGCAAGAAACAGAATGGTTATGTGGGTTCTTTTTATTTTATTTTTTATTGTTTGAGATTCATTGAGGGTGCAAAGAATTAGGTTACACTGGATGTTAGGTGAAGTCTCTCTTGTAGTTAATGTGTCCTGCCCCCAAGAGGTCTGCCATACACCATGATCCTCATCCTCCCACTCCTGTCCTCTTCCCTCTCCCTCATTCCCTGCTGTCGGTGTCGCAGCGCCGTGGACCAGCAGAGACGAGGACACCAACGAAGAATCAAAGGTAACTTTAATGCAGCAAGCTCAAAAAAGGACGGAACAGGAACGGAATGCCAACTGCAGCCTTATGCGGCCTTATATACTTTTCCTCCCCCAATCAGAGCTAAGTACACGTGTTCAGGGCATGCATATTCTTTAGCTGAAAGCGGAATCAGGCATACAGCACGAGCACAGCATGCACCTACACAGACCAATCAGGAGGACTTCCTTAAAGTTGTTTACTGCTTAAGGTTCAGGGTGACTTCCTCCCATCGCCATGCTGGCTCTCACCCTGGGGCGTGTCCGGATCAGCCCCGACATCTCCCCCTTCTGTATAAATACAGAAAAACCAGAGACCGTGCCTGTCTTAGGTTGCTCCTGGCCTGTCGTGCCCTTACCCGTCATTGACCTCCTAGGCAGCATGGCCTGGGGTCTGTCTTAGTTTGGTGCCGACAGCCAGGAATGCTTACCCGTCGTTGACTACTGGTCTAGCATGTTGAGCCAAATGTGGGGAGAGTCACCAGCTTCCAGAGCCAGCATGGCTTGTGTCAAGACAGTAAGTTGGTGCTGCTGCTCTTTGCATGCCTTAAGGAAGCACTTTAGGAGTCCTCGCAAGCCTAGGAGGAGCAATACTGCTAGGCATATTAGGCTTGCCCAGTTTTTTGTCAAGTTAGCAACCTGTAGCAATCCCTTCACCCAGGCCTGCATAGGGACTATCTTCACCCGAGTCCCGTTCACAGCGCAGACCTGGGCGCGTAACTGACGGGTGAGATTATGAAATTGGTAGTTCCAAACCCCGGTTAAGCGCTTGCTGAGTTTCCCTAAATAAATTTGCAGCTAAAGAAAAGTTTTGGTAAGCGCTAGAGGTAATACATAGCCCTGGTAAGGACTGGAGGCACCCCACAGTCAACAGTTCCCCCAATATGTCCGTTTGTTCTTGCAGCAAGTCAACTCGTTGATTAACAAGGAGTATTCCAGCCTGCAAATGGACATTGATGGCATCCTGTGTACTGAGGGCAGTGGCTGTGTTTTCGGCTAGTTCGTTCAGCTTGGTGGCTGTGGAGATCGAAGTGGCCAAAGCTGCAGCGGCAGCCGCTGCTGCTGCTGCTGATGCTGCCACGGCGGCTACCACCACAGCCGTGATTCCAAAGTCCCGTTTGCTCCGCGCCAGCACGGCAGGTAGCTCTTCCTCCGGCACCTGCACTGGCATAGGCAGGAACGTGGGGACCCGGGCCACTATGGCGGTGTCACTTTGTGAGGCATTCCAACATTGGGAAAGAGCACATGTGTTATTTTGCATACAGTTTAAGGTAGCATTCTGTGCATGAGATAGATTAAACAGGATGAACATAAAGGGTGGGTGGACACATACAGGGGTAGGTGCAAAAGGGATTTTCTCTTTTGGCTTTGGTATGTATAATTATAACCTCCGAAGGTATCATTTGAATACGTAAGGAAAGGAGGGTGAAAACACAAAACCTGTTTGAAACCCAGCATGGGGTGAGCGCACCTTGGCACCTGGTCCACTCAAGGGGCCAGCGGAACTCGGAGGAGCATCGGGGGTGCCGACGGGGTATAGAAGCAGTGTAATTCCATTCTGCCTTAGGTAGAAAGTGAGGTGTTGACAGGAAAGCTGTCACAACTCTAGATCCATTTTGCTGAAATAAGCCTAAAGTTTGATTCGCCAAGCGGATACAGGGGTTGGACATATTGCCGACTGTCGTGTTAGGAACAGTTGTAAAGCATAAACTACCATGGAGCTGGAACTCCCCGGAGGTAAAAGCGGCACGAGCTGTGTCCATAGGGACAGTGGGGAGCCCGGTAGTGGCGTTGGTCGTAAAGAAAGGGGGAAAAAGTAAGGAGGTATTACTGAGCGGCATTGGGTACGGCCAGGCCCTCACCAGTGTCCATAACAGACGCTGCTGGCTGGTGGGGCAGAGGAGAGTCATCAGGGAGAGGATGAGGAGGGGGCTCACGGTTTTCCATGGGTGTGGCATCCTCACGAGGTGGATTCACCGGGCGGACGAGACGGTCCGGGACCCACACCGGGGTTGGTTGGTCCTGTGGAAAAACACAAACCGCACCTCGGTTCCAGATGAGAACCGGGTCTGGGCCATGCCACTGCCCGGTGAGAACATCCTTCCAGCGAACTTGCACTGGGGAGCCGGTCTGACAGCCGAGGCAGTGGCGGTCCATGGCCGCCTGGCCCTTGGAGTCCAAAGTTAAAAAATTTAAAATGAAAAGAATGGTATTTAGTTTGTCCTTCAGGGAGCGATGAGAGGAGGCAGCTCCCCCTTTTTGTTTAATTAATTGAGTTTTTAGAGTTAAATGGGCTCGTTCTATGATGCCTTGCCCTGGAGGGTTGTAGGGAATTCCATGAATTAGGGAGATGGAAAAGGTGGATGCAAATTGTTGAAACTGAGCGGAGCAGTATGCAGGGCCATTATCTGTTTTGATTTGTTTAGGAGTTCCCCAGGCAGCAAAGGCTTGCAGGCAATGGCTGATTACATCTTTTGCCTTTTCGCCAGTATGGGCGGAGGCGAAGATGATTCCAGAATATGTGTCAATGGAGACATGTACAAATTTTTGGGTTCCAAATTCGGGGACATGGGTCACATCCATTTGCCAGATATGGTTTGGGAGGAGGCCTCGGGGGTTAACTCCCAGACATGGGGCTGGGTGGTGGGTAATACAGGTTGAACACTGTTTGACAATTTCCCGGGCTTGCTCTCTGGTAATTTGGTATCAGTGGCGAAGGGTGTTAGAATTGACATGAAATAGACTATGGAAACGTTGGGCTTGTTTTAGGGGGTCCAGTACAAGGGCGGTTATTTCTTGATGAGTAAGGGCATCTGCGGCAGCATTGCCTTGAGCCAGCAGGCCAGGGAGACCAGAATGGGCTCGGATGTGGCCTATGAAGAATGGCTGCTATCTCTGCCAGATGAGTTGTTGCAGGTTGCTTAAGGCCTTTTGGACCGTTGACCGGGTAGAGATGATACCAACATTCTCAATTACTTGAACTGCCTGGACAACGTACGCACTGTCAGACAGGAGGTTAAAGGGGGTGTGAGGGAACATATGGAAAACTTGTAGTACAGCCAGTAATTCTGTCTCTTGGGCGGAGTTGGTTGGAAACTGGTGTACAATTTGCTGCTTGTAATAATTGAGGCTTGGCCTGCTCTGGAGCCATCTGTGAAGATGGCCATGGCTTTGGGGATAGGGGAGGCAGAACCGGATTAATGGATGATGGGGGTAATGATTATCGAAGTGAGCTGTGGTAGTGGTGATTACGATAGCCCAAGTATCATTTGTAGAAGAGAGGTACTCTAACTGGGCGGGTTGGTAAGGGGTACAGATATAGTTAGGTTGTTTTGCAAACGTTTGGAGGCCTAAATTGATGCTTTTAAGGATCAATTGGGCTATAGCCTTGGGATACCAAGGTA
Organism: Nycticebus coucang; assembly: GCF_027406575.1. Classification (NCBI taxonomy): domain Eukaryota; kingdom Metazoa; phylum Chordata; class Mammalia; order Primates; family Lorisidae; genus Nycticebus; species Nycticebus coucang. Next base: position 110,802,945 of record NC_069786.1, read on the forward strand.
AAACTTTGTTTGGGGACTGTGATAGGTAAATCCAGATTATTGGGCCCTCCTGCCAGAACGCTGCAGAGGGTGCTCGGGAGTCTGGGAATATGCACAAGTACAATGGGGCATTAAGGTTTATACGATGGACTTGGGCTGAGGCCATTCGATCTTGTACCAACTGGAGAGCTTGTTGAGCCTCAGGAGTGAGGGCTCTGGGGGACGTAAGGTCCGGGTCTCCAGTAAGTATTTGGTACAGTGGTTGAAGTTCTTGATTGGTTAGCCTTAGATAAGGGCGGATCCAGTTGATATTGCCTAGTAGTTTCTGAAAATCATTAAGGGTGGAAAGGTGATCTGTGCGGAGGGTTAATTTTAGGGGGGTAATGATGGTAAGGTCGAGTTTGACGCCCAGGAATTCCTGGCAGTTTGAGAGTTGGATCTTTTCAGGGGCAATGGTTAAGTTGGCTGCAGCCAGATGTTGGGTAAGGCAAGGCAAGATCTCTATCAATTGCTCTTGTTGAGGAGCACAGACTAAGACATCATCCATATAATGGTAGATTTCTGCTTTAGGGAACAGTGCTTGGACAGGTGTCAGGGCTTGGGCTATGTATAATTGGCACATGGTGGGGCTGTTTGCCATACCCTGTGGCAGTACCTGCCACTCAAACCTGCTGTCAGGCTGGGAGTGATTGATGGCAGGCAAGGTAAAGGCAAAACGTCGAGTATCTTGGGGATGCAAAGGGATAGAGAAGAAACAGTCCTTTATGTCTATCACTAGGGAAGGCCAGTTTTTTGGTAAGGCAGAAAGGATGGGGAGTCCAAGCTGGACTTGGCCCATGAGCTGCATCTGATTATTTACAGCACGCAGGTCATGGAGTAATCTCCATTTCCCTGATTTCTTTTTAATTACAAAAATAGGGGTATTCCAGGGTGAGGTGGATGGTTTAAGATGTTCTGCGGCAATTTGTTCCTGCACTAGGATGTGGGCGGCAGCGAGCTTTTCTTTAGAGAGGGGCCACTGAGCTACCCACACAGGTTTGTCTGTTTTCCATGTAATTTGAAGGGGGGGTTTTTTTGGGGACAGTTGCTTCCCCCTTTGAGTGTTCTCAGTGGCCCCTAGGAAAAACCCAGTCCTGGTCCTCCTATCCCTCTTTCAGGACGATGCTCAACATGGATGGGCTGTGACTTTCCTTCCTAGTTCTTTCCTATCCCGCCCGTTCCAGAATAGCCTGCCTTTGTCATGAGTTTTTATAGAAGGTGTCTGATGTGAGTTTGAAGGACATCTGTTGTAAGATATCTCTTCCCCATAGGCTGATGGGGATATTTAGAACATATGGTTGGAAAATTCCCGAGTGGCCTTCTGAGTCAGTCCAGGAAAGGGAGGCCGCACTAACGTCTGGAGACGTGGCAAGTCCTAAACCTCGGAGGGTAAGGCTGCTCTGCTGCAACGGCCATTTGGGGGGCCAATCTGATTGTCTTATTATACTCTTGTCGGCCCCTGTGTCTAACAGGCCTAAAAACTCCTTGCCATTTACTTTTAAAGTCCACTGAGGCCTGTCAGCAAGTTCAAAGGTAGCTCCTACAAATGGCTGTCCAGAGGAGCCAAATCCTTTCTGTCCTCGGGCCGCGCCGGCACTGGGGTAAGCCTTGTGGCAGCTGGGGAGAACAAGTATTTGGGCTATTCTGTCCCCAGGGGAGATAGCTACTATTCCCCGGGGGGGAAGATACAAGGATTTTTACAACACCCGTGTAGTCTGAGTCTATGACCCCAGGGTGGACTACAAGGCCCGAGAGGGCAGTGGAGCTGCGTCCCAACAGCAAACCCACTGTATTAAGAGGGAGGGGTCCTTGGAAGTCCGACTAGAGGGGCTGAACGCCCATTTCAGGGGTTAGTATGAGTCTGGCAGAGGCACAGACGTCCAGTCCTGCCGAGCCGGGGGTGGCCCTTCTGGCTGGGACAGAGGGTGAGGGGGTGTCTCCGACTGCGTGGTGGGGATGAGGCGAGGGAGTTGTTGGACTACCCCGTACATTTGCGGGCCCCGGGGTAGTGGGCCCCGCGGCCCGTTTTTTGCCTGGTGAGGGGTAATGGGGTTTCCATCTATGTCTCGTATGGATCTGCATTCAGAGGCCCAGTGCCTGCCTTTGCGGCATCGAGGGCAAAGTCCCCCAGGTTGGGTTGGCCTCTCAGCTGCCTGTCCTGAGTGTTGGGGGCATTTTCTTTTGAAATGGCCTGCCTGATTGCAATGGTAACACAGCTGTTGTCCGGAAGACGGGGCCTTTCCCTGGGCCTGGTGCATACCGCTAACAATGGCGGCAGCCATAACCTGGCCCTGGACAGTGCTTTCATTTATGTCTCTGCAGACTTTTATCCATGTATCAAGACCCTTTGATTTCCAAGTTCTAATTGCCTCCCTACACCATTTATTTGCTTGTTCATATGCAAGGGGTTTTAAGAGGGGCATGGCCTGATCTGCTGAGCCGAGCACACGGGCAGCTGTCTGCATGAGACGGGCCACAAAGTCTGCGTGAGGCTCATTGAGTCCTTGGATAACCTTAGTAAGTTGACCCTGCAGGTCACCTGCGCCCTGAAGGGTCTTCCAGGCCTTTATGGCGCTGGCTGCTATTTGCATGTAAACTGGGGCAGGGTACCCCGTTTGATTGTTCTGTTCCTCATAATTGCCAAGCCCCATGAGCATGTCCAATCCCCACGGGTTTCCCGCAGCGTGGTTGGCACGGGCTACGTCCTGGCTATATTCTTGCCAGGCTGACTTGAAAAGTAAGTACTGCCCCCCAGTGAGGCAGGCCCGGGCTACATTAGTCCAGTCGAGGGGTATTAGGTTCTGCCCGAGAGACTCAACTATGGCCACAGTGAAAGCAGCTTGAACCCCAGACGTGGACACTGCCTCCTTTAATTACTTAACTAGTTTGAAGTCTAGGGGTTGATGATACCTCTGCTGCTGGGCATCCTCAAACACAGGGAAGGCAAGAGGCTCTGGGAACCAGGCACGGGAACACCGCCTCCATTCCCTTCTGGGTTCTCTCTCAGGGGAGTCGGACTGCGAGGACGAGCTGGGTGAGCGGCGGTGCTGCATGGGGGGGTGATCCTGCCTGGGTCTGTGGTGGCTCCGGCCTCGACAAGGGCAGAAGGTATCTGGGTGTGGCCAAGGCCCGTAAGGGGCGAAGAAGGCGGGATTGTAAGGAGGGGGGGCAGTGGGGCAGCAGCCCTCCCCCATAACTAGCCTTTGCGTCTGATTAAAGAGTTCCTCATCAGGGCCACTCTCTTCAGAGGAGGAACCCAAAAGGCTCTCTGGCGGTGCCTTCCTATTCTTAGACCTCCGCTTTGGCGGTCTAGCTACCCGCAGGGCAGCCTCATCCTTTTCTCTCTTGTGCCCTGAACTGTCCTCGGTCTCCGTCTCACGTGGGAGGTCTGGGGTACGGGCCTGGGAAGAGCGCGTCAGTTCCACCTGAACACTTTCCAAAGCTTTCTCCCCCTCGGCCAGAGCTTCCTGGCATCCGGTCAGGGGACTGGCAAGGCACCCTCTTACCAGGGTCCAGATAGCCATGGTCCCGGTAGGTAGGGGCTCAAACGCTTCCTGACACCTAAGGTCTTGACCAAGGCGTTCCCAGTCCCCCGAGGTCAATTGGCCTCGCTCCAAGAACCAGGGGGAAGCATCGCCCACAGTTTTTACAAATACTTTTGCTGTTTTATCTTTCAGTGGAGTCCCATTACGTTTTAATAAGGCTTGCAAAGGGGCTTGCAGCCTTAAGCAGCAAGCTTCGTTACCCATGGTTTTCCGCCACCACACTATCACTTAAAAGGCCCAAAGGGTCTCTGTGCACACTCCCCTTGAATCTTCCAAGTGGCAACGGGGTGGCAAAGGCGGACAGAGACAACAGGGACAAACACAAAACACACAAAGTCACTCACAGAAGCATACACATTAAGGAGACAGTATCATCCCACCACGATGATCGTGGTCACCCAGCGCTGTTTTCCCCGCTCTTGTCGCGGTCCCCCTGCTTTGGTCGCAGGCACTTGACTTACCGAGTTGCTGTACTGCCAAGGCGCGCGAGGTTCCCGGGTTTCGGCACCAGTTGTCGGTGTCGCAGCGCCGCGGACCAGCAGAGACGAGGACACCAACGAAGAATCAAAGGTAACTTTAATGCAGCAAGCTCAAAAAAGGACGGAACAGGAACGGAACGCCAACTGCAGCCTTATATACTTTTCCTCCCCCAATCAGAGCTAAGTACACGTGTTCAGGGCATGCATATTCTTTAGCTGAAAGCGGAATCAGGCATACAGCACGAGCACAGCATGCACCTACACAGACCAATCAGGAGGACTTCCTTAAAGTTGTTTACTGCTTAAGGTTCAGGGTGACTTCTTCCCATCGCCATGCTGGCTCTCACCCTGGGGCATGTCCGGATCAGCCCCGACACCCTGCCCCCAACCTTGCATCAGATCATCTACTGCCTTCATATTAGAATTGAGTGCATTGGATTCTTGCTTCTCCATTCTTATGATATTTTACTAAGAAGAATGTGTTTCAACTGTATCCTGGTTAATACAAAAGATGTAAAGTCTCCATCATTTTTAATGGCTGAATAGTATTCCATGGTACACATATACCACAGCTTGTTAATCCATTCTTGAGTTGGTGGGCATTTAGGCTGTTTCCACATTTCCGCAATTGTAAATTGAGCTGTGATAAACAGTGTGGTGCAAATGTCCTTGATCCTGTAATCCCATTACTAGGCATTTACCCCAAAGAAAAAAATCATATAAATTATTTTAAATGGTAAATGTTTAGCAAAGGTTATTTCTGATGTTATTTAACCAAAATAACCTATACTCATTCTGTAAACATCTCTTCAAGCAATGAGTAAAATATTTTGTTCTTTTAAGTAAGTAATTAAAATTATTAACTATGTTTAAGCAACAAAGCTTACTTGTGAAAAGACCTGCAAAAAATCAGATATTGTAGGATAAAATTGTAAATGTGAAATATGAGAATAAAGTTGTAGGAAGAGGACAAATCACAATTGATGGTATATGCCGTGTTATTCATAAAAGAGTTTGAACCTCGTCTTTTAGTTAATTTGGAGATATCAATGACTTTTAAGTAAGAGAATGACATGATTTATACATTTTAGAAAAGATGATGGGTTAGAAATGATTAATATTGGAGGCTTGGAGACAAGATATAATTAAATTTTAGAAAGAAGAAAAGAGGACAAACACTAAAGCACTGTCTTAGGGATAGAAGAGCCTAAACTAAAAAGGATTTTGGAAGTTGAATCAAGTTAGCTGAATGAGTAGAGAGGAGGGAGATGTCTTGATATCTAGCTTGGTTCACTGAGTATATGGTAGTAATATTTCTTGAAATTAAGACTACAAGAGGAAAACTAGATGATAGTACTAGAGAGAGATGATGAGTTTAAAGCATCCATGAAAGATGAAGATTGCTAGTAGGAAATTGGATATATATTTGAAATACAGAGAAAATATCTGAGCTTTGACGATGTAAATGTGTGAGTTACCAAGTTTCTTCTGTTTATTCCTGTTACTAAATAGGTATATAAAATGGTGACCTGGGTAGTATGTGAAAGGAATATTTTTCCTTATTTAAATATTAAATACCAAAGGCACTTGAATAATTTTTAAATATTTTTAGTTAATCTCCTCCACTTTATCTTCTTTAGAATACATCCTCATATCCTCATATTAACAGGAAATTGAATATGGACTATTACAATGAAGCCTTAAAGTAATAAAATTTAACATGACAATGACTTAGACTACTAGAAAACTTTAAAATTATTTTTTAGTAAAACACTAACCACCTCATGTATCTGTGATTTTCTTTTTTTTGGTAAAAGAATCCAAAAGCACAATATAGTAGACATTGTGATAAGACTTCCTGTTTATTCTAAGTAACTACAGTTGAATAGGAAGATATCAGAAAATGCAATCAATTCTAATATTAAGGTTATTACATGGTAGAAAATTTCAGGTTTAGAAAAACTAGTTGAAATGTAAATGGTAATCTGATCAACTATTTTTATAATAGAAAACTATGTTATTTATAATGATTTTTCTTTTATTACATTAGTCAATTATTAATTTTCATAGAAAAATAAAATATAATAAACTTTATTATGGTAGAGTCTATAACACTCTTTTTTGAATAAAAAAGGATAATGTAGAATTCTTACTTGACTGTGCTCATATATAAGGTTTTTTCAGTTCTGTTGGACTGATGTGGAGCCCAAACTTTCTCTAACTGGCAGAAAATTATATATACTGTGGATGAACATACATAAATATCTCTCTGTACTATTAGTTTATATAACCATAAACATAAAAATACCCTCCAATTTAAAATATTTTATCAACAATTTATTTTGCTAAATATGCAGGTATTTTATTGATAAACAAATGGTAAGTGCTCATTTTTAAGGCAATTAAAATATTTATCAGTTATAATTAATATAATCATAGTTTACTTCGAGTTTCTCCCAATGGTGCACATAGTAAATTGCTCCAAGTTTTGTAATTCAAATTGGGGCATACGTCTCCTCTGCCAGGGGAGTCTCCACTCCTCATCATCTGTCCTCAACCATCTTTACTATAGCTTCACCTTGCCTTGAGAATAATTTCCCTTGAACATTGGTGACTCTGTGTGCTTTTTTGAATTTATAAGTTTTGTCATCTGACTTCAGGAATAATGATAATTCCTCCCATTTTATTCTGATCTGTATAGTTATGAATCTTTTGAAGTGTATTTATGTTCTTATCCTAATCCTCAACCAAACCAATAGTCAAAAAAGACACATTAATGTATAAAAGGTCAGTGTTTGCTATGAAAATCATTCTAGAAAATGGCTAGTTTTCTACAAAAGCTATAATAACTAAATTCCAACTGTTTTTACATATAATTGTGTGTTTTGTTTAATATTTTATAATTCACAGATATTTGTCCTTTATCTTCTGGGAAGCACTGTGATCTGTCACTTAAGTTGTATTAGATTCTGGAGTACATGTTTTAAAATCAATTTAATTACCCATATATGTAAAGGAAAGATCATCTAATTTTGACCTATGTTAAGGTCTCTTTTGAAACATTTTTAATAGTCATTCACACTTTCAGGAACATACAAATTCTGATTTCTGTCTCTTTGCTAATATCAATTAGTAATAAGAATTATATAATTTCTTAGCAATATGTTCAAGAGAATACAATGCCTCCAAGATAAGAAGGCTAGAGCTTTAAAGTTAGGCATGAAATTACAATATATATTATAAAATTTGAAAATTAATCAATTGTGCAAGTTTTATGTTGTTGTGTCATTTTAAAATGTTACCTCTGTTAAAAAATTCTTCAGTAATACTTCTGAAAGAGCAACAAGTCAGACTTTATTCAGGATCATCATAGATAGGTATAGGGACAGCAGCAGTGGGTTTTGTGGTAGGAAGAGAACTTGGACTCAACTCTGAATAAAACCAGGAAAAGTGGGAATTTATAGCAAGGAGCAAGGTGAGGGTCAATGGATGGAAAGTTACCAAGAGGAGACATTAGGGTAGGGAAAAAGATTCTAGTCAAACCAACCTAACAGAATTCTTGCTGAAGACAGGCCTAGGTGATCACTCATCACCCGAGGGATGGTGGAGGTTGAGGCACCTGATTAGATACAGAGGGTGATCACACATCCAGGATGAGGGATTCTGGCTAACCTGATTTAGCAAGATTCTTACTATACCCAGACAATGCAGAGATGAACACATAAGCACGAAAGTCAGAGTCTAGTTGAGCACAGGGTTCAGGGAAGCCTGACTAGAGTTTGGTCAAAAATAAAATCATGTCACCACATTTAAGATTCCTTGCTCCATATAATACATATCTCAATTATGTTTGTAATTTTGTTTGTATTAAAAACAGTAATTTAATGAAGAATTTTTACTATTACAAAATTAGGGTGATAGCTATGAAAAACAAAAAGGACCTTTAATTCCATCAGAACTCTGAAAACTGTGCTTCACTCTGAATATTGAAGTATAACTATAAAATCTAAACATAATCACATGCCATTGTAGACAAGTATGTATAATAATAAAAATGGGTCTACCTGCTGTACAATGAGTCTGTTTACAAGGTATCTCTGATTGATTCAGCCTGGTATTTATTAGATCAGTCTTGTGTTTTATTTTTATTAGGAAAAATTCAATAAGGGATTTATAACTTTATATACTCTTTTTTTTTTTCCTGAAGTATTTGCTTAAAAATCAAATACTTTAAAGCCATACTCTCAGTAAATCAACCTGTTGGTAGAAAAATGCAAATATATTTAATAAACTACATATTTTTATCCTGTCCTACCCCCCGATATTCAATACTCAAAAAGCATCTGGTAATCTTAACAATGAAGATAATAGACTAGAAGCCTCCTTGGTTCCTTTAGGCATTAGTATCTTTGGAGACCTATGGGAAGCCGCTCTTCACAGGAGCATCTTTACTGGAGGATAAGAACTGTTATCTGTGTCTGTTCTCTGTGGAAGGAGGAAATTCAGAGTTTAAAAGGAGCTAATGAAAATCCCTTTGGTTGCAATACAGAGCATGCCGTTTGAGGTGGTTGATATGAATGAATCTCTAAATGGAAAAACCACTTTGTCAGGCTGAATACACTGTTCTTGTGGCAGGTAGAACTCAGACAGACCATTTCAACCTTTTCTTCCCATTTGAACTCAGCTCTTCAAACAGACAAGTATAATATATTTTAATTAATGATTTCAAAAATTTCATCGATCTCCACTTTAATCAATATCCTCCCACTTCCAGCCAACCAATACCACCATCTTTGCTTCACCTTTCTGTATTTTTCCTTTTACCTGATTAGGGAAAATAGACTCAATCCAATTTTTTCATTTTATAGAAAAATAACGTACTGACTTATTTCATATTCAAAGATTAGCCAATGTTTTCTGAGAAATTGCTTCAGAAGAAAGAAAAACTGTTATGTAATGCATTGGAGTTCTATTATAACATGCTTCTTGTCATTTTAATGTGAAACTTTGAATACTCCTGTCAGATCTATCACTATTTTTTCCTAGAATTTCATGTTTTTTTTTTTTCCTGGAATTTTACCAGATCCTGATTACTAAAATTTTGTGTAGACCTCAATCAAATTTGTGAAGTTATAACCGCATCTTTGATCATGTGGAAGAATGCCTTTGTATTCCCTTTTTTTCCTATCTCATCATCTGTATCTCATTTTTGCTCATGAGCTCTTAATATAAAGTTGTTTCTATGTTAATAATGTACATTTTAAAGGCATATTTATTTGCAAAATTTTAGATATCTTTACTTTCAAAATTTAATAATGTTCTATCTGTGTCATTTATATTTGGATATTTTCTGAAGATTTGTGTCAGTCCCTTAAGCCATCTTATTTGCCAGCTTACTATCACTAATATTTTCTCTGAAATTCTTCAGAATGATTCCTATTAGTTAAGATTTATACTCTAACGAGAGAATCAAAGTAGAATTTTCATACTGCCTCACTCGCCCCACATCTTCTTAAACACCAATTCCTGTAGCTTTGATTAGTACACATTTTTCAGTGTGTCACATTCTTTTCATCTCTTTTTGCATTTCTGAAGGTCAGACCCTCATCATGTCTAGCACAGTTTATTTCTGAAATTTTATCTCCTATCTTCAACTCTTCCTCTTCTTCTTCAGTCTAACCTTTACTCTCCACCCAGTAGTAGTTCTCTCAAAGAACTTTCTTTTAGATAAAACCTCCCAGAGCCCCCCGTCATCTACCAATTTAAGTACAAATTCCTCAGCATGACATATAAGACCTTCAGTGACCTTGAATTGGGTTTATATGGTAGCTCCTCCTTTATGTTTCATTACAAGCCTCATGTTTTATTATAAGAAAACTACTACACATTTTGTCTCTTGACTATGCTGTTTCATGCTTCTGTGATATTTTTTCTCTCTTTCCCCTCTTTCCATACCTGTCAAGTCTCTATTCATCTTATATATCTCAAGTATTATTGTCTCTTGAAAATTTTTCTCATTTCTAATTGAATTCCACTAAGTGATCCTTCCTCTGGGTTCTCAGTAAATGTTATTGCAATTAGTTATTTAAATTTCCAACTGCTTCAATTCTTGAAGCAGGGTGTTGGCAGATATATATCCAGCACCTGATAGATGCCAGACACACAGAAGGTAATCAAACTGAACTGAATCAAACCTTTTTTTTTCCTATTTAAAACCATCTTGAGTATATGATATGCTATTTTAAAATATATTCTTCAGTGTTTTAATGTACACTTTGTGTGTGTTTGACTAGCATAGAACTATAACAATTTTGGAATTAATTTACTGTTAGAATATCCATATCCATGTCTGTCTACTTTTCTGTGTATACATCTAAATTGTCTCAAGGTTTCAGAATTATTTTAGGGCTTCTTTGAACTTTTTATAATCAATGTGTGACATATTATAAATGTAACTATAGTATTAAATATATATAATAGATGAGTTTTCTGAGGGAGGAAAAAAATCACAGTAAAATTATAGAAGATAATTGAGAAGCATGATATAATTTAAATTTTAAAGTATTCAAATGATAGGCTGCTATTTCATCAAAAGTAAGAATAACAAACTCAAAAGAATTCACATTCTAACCTATAAACTTTTTCTTTTACTTCCCATGTAACTGTCATTGAGTTAATTAGAACTCACTAGGATGTTGTGGTGAAAAGTTTTAAATCATGTGGTTACTTAACGACTTTTATTCTTTTGGTCAAGTTTAATAACAGTTGAGTTTATACAGCTGGAAAAAGTTAGAGAAAAACATACAGGCAGTAACTGTTGTCAGTTAGCTTCAGAAGAAATGCCGTGTTTCTTTGAACATATATCAAACTTGACACATTTTGCTTTTTCTAGGATTACTTTAAAATGTTTTGTATGGTAACTGTCAGAAGTCTTGATGATTTAAATTTTTAGGTAGTTATAGAACTAACAGTTTTAGAATTTTTTTGTTTTGTTATATGACATAAATATCTTTCTGCCACATAAAGTCATAAACCATTATAATAGAAATACGTATTTTTAGACATTAAATAAATAGCTATGTTAAGTAACATATTGAAGTTTAAATTCCAACTACTTCAAAAATTAGGGTTTGGTTTACCTTATACCTTGGAAATATTAATCATCTAATTCTTATATTAATATTTAAATGACATAAATATATATTATGCAAATTAGATGGCAATTTTTATTAAAATGGAATGCATTTATTCTGCAAGTTATTGCATTCATTATCTGATAACATATTAAAATGTACTTTGATCACCATTGTGTACTTCATCAATGTGCTTTTGTGCCTCATTAATTACTAACTGACTGAAAGTTAATGTTCATTTTGCATCAGTGTCCCTAGACAGATCATTTTGCTATTTACTGCCAAATCACAAATTATTATAAATTACCAGCAACATTTATTTGTTTTTCTTCTTATTATAACAAATTCAAGGATCAGATTGATAGCATATCAAATAAATAAAATAATACGGTTTAATTTAATAAGAAATAGACCAGGCTTATTCCTCTACGTGGAATAATAATGAATGGACTGAAAGCAGAAGGAGTTTGTGCGCTTTTGAGTAACAGTGCAGAGCTTTCATATGCTTATTTGAACCTTGAATAAATATGTACCATCCTTGTCTCTTATGAAATATGATCTAGTTTAAAATTTTGTTTTTTTTTCAGGGCATATAAGGGTTAACTTTTATTAAAATATTATTTATGTAGGCTTCTAGGTTTGTACTGTTGATAATCTCCATTCATATAATACTAATATTACTTTAAACCATACTCACTTTCGATTATGAAACCTGCACGTGTGAGTTTGAAAATCCTTCAAATCTGAGACCTCTCTCTGACCTAAAATTTCAGACAATATCTTTGGGACAGACAGCTGAGACTATAACTAAACAAATATTCAAAAGAAAACAATTGGAGTGCAGGATTTTTTTGAAATTTTGTATACTTCTCTACTTATTTTTGCCAGTGGGAAGATTATTGATAAATTACAATTAAGCATTCTACAAGATCTAACAATTATGTTTGTGAACTCATCCTAGAAAAAAGTGCAACCTACCACAAATATGAATATCACTATGGTCACCTTTGAAGTACTCCCCTTGGAAAGCTATGCACCGAGGCCAGTGCCTAGTAGACTTTTCAAATCAATTTTGGAACTCTTTTTCTGGAATCACAATCAGAGCTGTCATTATATAGCACACAAAATCATGCAACAACAATAATGAATGCCACTCAGGAAGAAACCACCACATGTCAACATGTACACAGCTGTGGGACACTTTTATACCAAGGCTGTGAAACCTTACCAGGTTGTTTTTGCAGTGCTGCCAACATTAGAACATGGTGGCAAGTTCACAGACTCAATTGTCAGATCTCAGACAACAGCTCTGATTATCGTTGCAGAAAATATTTATATATGTTCTACATTGTAATTTTTGTTCAACAGAAATTAAGTTCACTCAAGGTATTAAATGAAATAATAAAATAAGAATTGCATATATTTTCTGTCTGGGGGGAGAAGAGAATGTGGGCCTATTTTGCTCCTAGAGATGAAACATAACTAATTTTAGTATGTTTCATCATGTTACATAAGCTTTGGTAGGAAAACAAAGTCTATAAAAACCTAGTTACTTATTGACTTTAAATATGAAATATTTGACTTAGAAAGTTGACCTTTAGAAAGTGTTAACTTTATGTCATCTAAATTGAGCAAATGTGTATAGGAAAGGTTATAGTTCTTCAGTGTCATTCTGTTATATTATTAAATGCTTATGATCTGTTTATTTGTTCTTTCAGAAGAAACATTTCTAAGTAAAATATTCTTTCCAGAATTTAAAGACTCTGGAAAGAATTATACAGAACCTCTGTAAGCTGCCACCAAGTAAAGGGACTGATCAACATTATGACAATCTGGTCAACATACAGAGGTGGTCAATGTCAGGAATTAGACCTACTGTACTAATTCGTACACGAGGTGTGTGTGTAGTCTATGAAAATTAGGACAACTTACTGTAGGGAGATGATCAACTATGGAGGGTCTACTATAGTTTTTTAACTCAACTAACTTGTAATAATCTAAATATCTAAATAGCTCAATGATTACAGAGTGAGGAAGAAAAGGGACAATTTTTAAAGAAATATTTCTGGAAGCCTATATGAGAACTGTATACTTCTCCTTGAGTATTTTCTTCTTCTTTTTTTTTTTTTCCTTTTATTAAGTCATATACACATAGATACTGAATACATATATGTATTTGTGGGGTCAATGCGTTGATTTTTATATACAATTTAGAGTGCTTACATCAAACTAATATAGCTTTCACCTCATTTACTTGATTATTGTGTTAAGACATTTATGTTCTATACTTGATAGATTTGACTTGTACCCTTGCAATATGCTCCATAGGTGTGGTCCCACCATTTACCCTCCCTCTATCAAATCTCACCTCCATGCCCCCTCCATTTCTCTCCTTCATCCTGGGCTATAGTTGTGATCTATCTTTCATAAGGAAGTGTGAGTAAATATAAATTGGTTTCATAAAAGTACTGACTACATTGGATACTTTTTCTTCCATTCATGAGATACTTTACTAAGAAGAATATTTTCCAGCTCCATCCATGTAAATATAAAGGAGGTAAAGTCTCCATCATTTTAAAGGCTGCATAATATTCCAAGGTATACATATACCACAATTTATTAATCTGCTCATATGTTGATGGGCACTTGGGCTTCTTCTATGACTTGGCAATTATGAATTGAGCTGCAATGAATAATCTGGTGCAAATATCTTTGTCACAAAGTGATTTTTGGTCTTTTGGATATACTCCTGGTAGAGGAATTGCAGGATCAAATGGCAGGTCTGTTTTTAAATCCCCAAGTGTTCTCCAAACTTCTTTCCAAGAGGAACGTATTAGCTTGAATTACCACCAGCAGTGCAGAAGTGTCCCTTTTCTCTCACACCAACATCTGTAGTTTTGGGATTTTATTATGTGGGCTACTCTTACTGGAATTAGATGATATCTCAAAGTGGTTTTGATTTGCATTTCTCTGATGATTAAAGATGATGAGCATTGGCGTATGCTGGGTTTGACTCTGGCGGGTAGGTCTTCTCCTAGATCAGCGCCAGAGCTGTAAGACTGGTACATTTTATGTATTTTGGAAAAAACTTTGCTGAAGATACTGAAGAAGGGACAGTTCTGACAACTTGTGAGGAAGGAATTTTCTGCCTCAGGATTAGAGGACCAGCTCACTTCTAGAGTTTTCTGAAATGAAATTAGGTAAGCCTTGCCTTATAAACATTCATCTGGAGGAGGCGGAGCAAGATGGCGGCCGAGTAACAGCTTCCTTGCATCTGGGCAACGTGAGTCTGGGGAGATAGGACTCCAGGCATCTCTGGCTAGTGGGATCTGCCTATCATCACCCCTGTGACGAGATAACAGGGAGTCAGCAAGAGATTTCTGGACCCCAAGAGGAGGACTAAAACAGTGGAAAAACAGCAAGTGGTCGTGTGTGTTCAATCCGTCTAAACCCGCCCGCAACTGTAAGTTCAGTAGCAGCCAGACTGCAAACCAGAAAGGCCTTACCTGTGAACTGTTTTGGTGTCTTTGGACTTGGCACTCAGTTGAACTGCCTTGGGGAGAGCCTGAGCGGGAGTGCGGAGAAATTTGGCCGTTGTCTAGGGCCCCAGTCTGAGCCGCTGAGCAAGACGGAGCTAATGGTGTTTGGCTGTGGGTCACAGGGAGCCATTGTGAGTGATCTGCCCCGGCAAGCTCCGCCCTCAGGGTCGCAGAGCTAGAATAGGGTGGGAGCTGGTAACCCAGCGACCAAGTAGCCTAAGGGTGGGGTCTGAGCTGCCTTGCAGCCCTAACCCTCAGAGACCAGTTTTGGCACACTGGATAAGTGGATAGCCACTTCAGCGGTGATTCCAGCGACAAGCACATTGCTGGGAAAGCTTCTGCTCAGCAAGTTTACAAGTTCAAAGTGCCTTTTAAGTGGGCTGAAGAGAGATTTAGGGTGTCTACCTGCTGGGGTTTGAGAAATCAGCAGCCTCCAGTCGTATCAGAACTGTGATTAACATCTCATACCCCAGAAGACCACGTGTTGCACAGACAATATTCAATAACATATACATACTGCTTTGTTTATGGTTGTGGTTTTTTTGTTTGTTTATTTTGATGTTGTTGATGTTGTTTTGTTTTTTAATTTCAACCTTTTCCATACAGATCCTCTTTCTTTCTCAATTTTTCTAGTTTAATTATAAATTCCCATTGCTGCCTTTTTCAATAACTAGAACTTCATTTTTGCTAGTGTTTCTACCGCTATTATTTGGTTTTTCACCAAATTTTATCCTGTAAAGTTTTCTGTTTGCTTGTTTTGATTTGATTTATAGCATATTTGTCTTTCCTCTCTACTTGGTGGAGGTGGGTTACTGTGTCTGATCAGGTTAGCAAAGAGCTGCTGACCTCAAGGGAAACACCCAACTGGGCACCCCCAGAAGGTGGGGTTTTTTAAAGGTTGTGTCAAAGTACCCTACTGTACACCTATATTGCTCTGTCTTCCTCTTTCTGTGACTCTCTTCTTTTTGTTAATATTCCTTTTACCCTCCCCCTCTCCTTTCTCTTTTTTTCTTATCACTCGGTCCTCCTTTCTTTCATCCCTCTTTTGCTCTTCAACCTTCTCACCCTTCTGGTCCTGTAACCCTTAGTCCACAGGCACGAGAACTTAAAGAGCAAGAGGAAGTGAAAGGAAAATTAGGGCAAGGAAACAGATAAAAGAAATCACTCATGAGGAAGAATCAGCAGAAAACTCCAGGCAACATGAAGAACCAGTCCAGAACAACCCCGCCAAGGGACCATGAGGTAGCTACTGCAGATGATTCCACCAATAAATAAATATTAGGAATGACAGAAAGGGAATTTAGAATACACATGTTGCAAACAATGAAAGAAATGATGGAAACAATGAAGGAAACTGCTAATAAAGTGGAAAATAACCAAAAGGAAATCCAAAAACAGAATCAAATAAGAGATGAACGATATGAAGAATATAAAAAGGATATAGCAGAGCTGAAGGAACTGAAACAGTCAATTAGGGAACTTAAAGATGCAATGGAAAGTGTCAGCAACAGGATAGACCATGCAGAAGAAAGAATTTCAGAGGTAGAAGACAAAGTTATTGAGATAACTCAGATAGTAAAAGAGGCAGAAAAGAAGAGAGAGAAAGCAGAACGTTCACTGTCAGAATTATGGGACTTTATGAAGCGTTCCAACATACGAGTTATAAGAATTCCAGAAGGGGAAGAAGAATGCCCCAGAGGAATGGAAGCCATACTAGAGAATATTATAAAAGAAAATTTCCCAAATGTCACCAAACATTCTGACACACTGCTTTCAGAGGGCTATCGGACCCCAGGTCACCTCAACTCTAACCGAGCTTCTCCAAGACACATTGTGATGAACCTGTCCAAAGTCAACACAAAAGAAAAGATTCTACAAGCTGCCAGGACTAAGCGCCAGTTGACCTACAGGGGCAAATCCATCAGAGTGACCGCAGACTTCTCTAATGAAATTTTCCAAGCAAGAAGACAATGGTCATCTACCTTTAATCTACTTAAACAGAACAATTTCCAGCCCAGAATTCTGTACCCTGCTAAGCTAAGCTTAAAAATTGATGGAGAAATCAAATCATTTATGGATATACAATCATTGAGGAAATTCACCACAACAAGACCAGCTCTACAGGAAATACTTCAACCTGTTCTGCACACCGATCACCACAATGGATCAGCAGCAAAGTAAGAACTCAGAAATTAAAGGACAGAACCTAACCTCCACACTGATGCAAAAGATAAAACTAAGCAATGGACTCTCACAAAATAAGACGAATAGAATACTACCACACTTATCAATTATCTCAATAAATGTTAATGGCTTGAATTCCCCACTGAAGAGACATAGATAGGTTGACTGGATTAAAAAACACAAGCCATCCATTTGCTGTCTGCAAGAAACACACCTGGCTTCAAAAGACAAATTAAAGCTCCGAGTCAAGGGTTGGAAGACAATTTTTCAGGCAAATGGAATTCAGAAGAAAAGAGGAGTTGCAATCTTATTTTCAGATACATGAGGATTTAAAGCAACTAAAGTCAAAAAAGACAAAGATGGTCACTTTATATTGGTCAAGGGAAAAATACAACAGGAAGACATTTCAATTCTAAATATTTATGCACCCAATTTAAATGCTCCCAGATTCTTGAAACAGACCTTACTCAGTCTGAGCAATATGATATCTGATAATACCATCATGACAGGGGACTTTAACACTCCTCTTACAGAGCTGGACAGATCCTCTAAACAGAAATTAAACAAAGATATAAGAGATTTAAATGAGACCCTAGAACAACTGTGCTTGATAGATGCATATAGAACACTCCACCCCAAAGATAAAGAATGCATATTCTTTTCATCACCCCATGGAACATTCTCCAAAATTGATCATATCCTGGGACACAAAACAAATATCAACAGAATCAAAAGAATTGAAATTTTACCTTGTATCTTCTCAGACCATAAAGCACTAAAGGTGGAACTCAACTCGAACAAAAATGCTCGACCCCACCCAAAGGCATGGACATTAAACAATCTTCTGTTGAATAACAGATGGGTGCAGGAAGAAATAAAACAGGAAATCATTAACTTCCTTGAGCATAACAACAATGAAGACACAAGCTACCAAAACCTGTGAGATACTGCAAAAGCAGTTTTGAGAGAAAAATTCATCACTTTAGATGCCTACATTCGAAAAACAGAAAGAGAGCACATCAACAATCTCACAAGAGATCTTATGGAATTGGAAAAAGAAGAACAATCGAAACCTAAACTCAGTAGAAGAAAAGAAATATCCAAAATCAAGTCAGAGATCAATGAAATTGAAAACAAAAGAATCATTCAGAAAATTAATGAAACAAGGAGTTGGTTTTTTGAAAAAATAAATGAAATAGATAAACCATTGGCCAGACTAACGAGGAATAGAAGAGTAAAATCTCTAGTAACCTCAATCAGAAATGATAAAGGGGAAATAACAACTGATCCCACAGAGATACAAGAGATCATCTCTGAATACTACCAGATACTCTATGCCCAGAAATTTGACAATGTGAGGGAAATGGATAAATATTTGGAATCACACCCTCTCCCTAGACTCAGCCAGGAAGAAATAGAGCTCCTGAACAGACCAATTTCAAGCAGTGAGATCAAAGAAACAATAAAAAATCTTCCAACCAAAAAATGCGCTGGTCCAGATGGCTTCACTCCAGAATTCTATCAAACCTTCAAGGAAGAGCTTATTCCTGAACTGCAGAAATTATTCCAAAAAATTGAGGAAGAAGGAATCTTCCCCCAAAACATTCTATGAAGCAAACATCAACCTGTTACCAAAACCAGGAAAGGACGCAAACAAAAAGGAGAATTTCTGACCAATCTCACTCATGAATATAGATGCAAAAATTCTCAACAAAATCCTAGCCAATAGATTACAGCTTATCATTAAAAAAGTCATTCATCATGATGAAGTAGGCTTCATCCCAGGGATGCAAGGCTGGTTTAACATACGCAAGTCCATAAATGTTATCCACCATATTAACAGGCAAAAATAAAGATCACATGATCCTCTCAATAGATGCAGAAAAAGCATTTGATAAAATCCAGCATCCTTTTCTAATTAGAACACTGAAGAGTATAGCCATAGGTGGCACATTTCTAAAACTGATTGAAGCTATCTATGACAAACCCACAGCCAATATTTTACTGAATGGAGTAAAACTGAAAGCTTTTCCTCTTAGAACTGGAACCAGACAAGGTTGTCCTCTGTCACCTTTACTATTCAATGTAGTGCTGGAAGTTGTAGCCAATACAATTAGGCAAGACAAGGAAATAAAGGGAATCCAAATGGGAGCAGAGGAGGTCAAACTCTCCCTCTTTGCTGACGACATGATCTTATACTTAGAGAACCCCAAATACTCAACCACAAGACTCCTAGAAAGTCATCAAAAAATACAGTAATGTTTCAGGATATAAAATAAATGTCCACAAGTCAGTAGCCTTTGTATACACCAATAACAGTCAAGATGAGAAGCTAATTAAGGACACAACTCCCTTCACCATAGTTTCAAAGAAAATGAAATACCTAGGAATATATCCAACGAAGGAGGTGAATGACCTCTATATAGAAAAGTATGAAATCCTCAGAAAGGAAATAGAAGAGGATATTAACAAATGGAAGTACATACCATGCTCATGGACGGGAAGAATCAACATTGTTAAAATGTCTATACTTCCCAAAGCAATCTACCTATTCAATGTCATTCCTATCAAAATTACAACATCGTACTTTCAAGATTTGGAAAAAATGATTCTGCGTTTTGTATGGAACCGGAAAAAACCCCGTATAGCTAAGGCAGTTCTTAGTAAGAAAAATAAAGCTGGGGGCATGAGCATACCAGATTTTGGTCTGTACTGCAAAGCCATAGTGGTCAAGACAGCATGGTACTGGCACAAAAACAGAGACATAGACACTTGGAATCGAATTGAAAACCAAGAAATGAAACTAACATCTTACAACCACGTAATCTTTGATAAACCAAACAAGAACATACCTTGGGGGAAAGACTCCCTATTCAATAAATGGTGTTGGGAGAACTGAATGTCTACATGTAAAAGACTGAAACTGGACCCACACCTTTCCCCACTCACAAAAATTGATTCAAGATGGATAAAGGACTTACATTTAAGGCATGAAACAATAAAAATCCTCCAAGAAAGCATAGGAAAAACACTGGAAGATATTGGCCTAGGAAAAGACTGCATGAAGAAGACTGCCATGGCAATTGCAACTACAACAGAAATAAACAAATGGAACTTCATTAAACGGAAAAGCTTCTGTACAGCTGAGGAGACAATAACCAAGCAAAGAGACAACTTACACAATGGGAAAGGATATTTGCATATTTTGAATCAGACAAAAGCTTGATAACTAGGATCTATGGAGAACTCAAATTAATCCACATGAAAAAAGCCAACAATCCCATATATCAATGGGCAAGAGACATGAATAGAACCTTCTCTAAAGATGACAGATGAATGGCTAACCAACACATGAAAAAATGTTCATCATCTCTGTATATTAGAGAAATGCAAATCAAAACAACCCTGAGATATCATCTAACCCCAGTGAGAATGGCCCACATCGCAAAATCTCAAAACTGCAGATGCTGTCGTGGATGTAGAGAGAAGGGAACACTTTTTCACTGTTGGTGGGACTGCAAACTAGTACAACCTTTCTGGAAGGAAGTGTGGAGAAACCTGAAAGCACTCAAGCTAGACCTCCCATTTGATCCTGCAATCCCATTACTGGGCATCTACCCAGAAGGAAAAAAATCCTTTTATCATAAGGACACTTGTACTAGACTGTTTATTGCAGCTCAATTTACAATCGCCAAAATGTGGAAACAGCCTAAATGCCCACCAACCCAGGAATGGATTAACAAGCTGTGGTATATGTATACCATGGAATACTATTCAGCCATTAAAAAAAATGGAGACTTTACATCCTTCGTATTAGCCTGGATGGTCGTGGAAGACATTATTCCTAGTAAAGCATCACAAGAATGGAGAAGCATGAATCCTATGTACTCAATTTTGATATGAGGACTGTTAATGACAATTAAGTTTATGGGGGGGGTGAAGCAGAAAGAGGGACGGAGGGAGGGGGGTGGGGCCTTGGTGTGTGTGACACTTTATGGGGGCAAGACATCATTGCAAGAGGGACTTTACCTAACAATTGCAATCAGTGTAACCTGGGTTATTGTACCCTCAATGAATCCCCAACAATAAAAAAAAAAAAAAAAGATGATGAGCATTTTTTCATGTGTCTGTAGACCATGTGCCTGTCTTCTTCAGAGAAGCTTCTGTTCAAGTCTCTTGCCTACAATGAAATGGGATCACTTGTTCTTTTCTTATGAATAAGTTTTAGTTCTCTGTGGATTCCGTTTATTAGACCTTTGTTGGAACTATAACCTGTAAAAATCCTCTCCCATTCTGAGGGCTGTCTACTTGCTTTACTTACTGTGTTCTTGGCTGTAGAAGTTCTTAGTTTGATCAGGTGGCAGTATTGTATTTTTGATGCTGTTTCAATTGCCCAGGGAGTCCTCCTTTTATTTGCCAAGGCTGATTTCTTCAAGAGTTTTCCCTGCACTTTCTTCTAGTATTTTTATAGTTTCATGTCTTAAGTTTAAATCTTTAATCCAGAGAGAGTTTATCTTAGTTAATGGTGAACAGTGTGATTCCAGTTTCAGTCTTCTATAAGTCACCAGCCAATTCACCCAGCACCATTTGTTAAATAGTGAATCTTTCCCCCAATTTATATTTTTGATAGGCTTATCAAAGATCAAATGATGATAATTGTCTGGATTCATCTGTTGGTTTTCAATTCTGTTCCATACATCTACGTCTTTATTTTTGTGCCAGTACCTTGCAGCATGATTCCACCTGATTTGTTTTTATTTCTGAGTAATGTCTTGGCTATTCGAGGTTTTTTCTGTTTCCATATAAAATGAAGTACTAGTTTTTCCAGATCGTTAAAGTATGACAGAGGTTCATTAATAGGGATTGCATTAAATTTGTAGATTGCTTTGGGTAGTATAGACATTTTTACAATGTTGATTTTTCCCAGACATAAGCATGGTATGTTTTTCCATTCGTTAACATCTTTAGCTATTTCTTTTTTCAGAGTTTCATAGTTCTCTTTATAGAGATCTTTCATGTCCTTTGTTAGGTATCACTCCCAGATATTTCATTTTCTTTGACACTACTATAAAAGGAATAGCATCCTTGACTGTTTTTGTTTCAGCTTGACTATAGTTGGTATATATGAATGCTACTGATTTGTGAGTATTTATTTTATAGCCTGAGATGATGCTGTCTGTATTCCTTGATCACTTCTAAGAGTTTTGTAGTTGAGTCCCTGGGGTTTTCCAGGTATACAATCATATCATCTGTGAAGAGTGAAAGTTTTATTTCTTGTGTTCCTATATAGATACCCTTGGTCACCTTCTCTTGCTTGATTGCAATGGCTAAGACTTCCATTATACTGTAAAAAAGCAGTGGAGACAGTGGGCAGTCTTGCCTGGTTTTTGATCTGAGTGGAAATGATTTCAATTTTACTCCATTCAATATATTATTGGCTGTGGGTTTGCTGTAGATGGCCTGTATCAGTGTGTCACACTTTATGGGGGCAAGACATGATTGCAGGAGGGACTTTACCTAACAATTGCAATCAGTGTAACCTGGCTTATTGTACCCTCAATGAATCCCCAACAATAAAAAAAAAAAAAAGAAATGTCCTATACCTATTTTCTTTCTTTCTTTTTTTTTTTTGGCATAAATCTTATTTTTCATTTTATTTTTACATATATATGTGTTTATTAGCTTTCCAATTTTTTTGCCTTCACAAAATTAAAAAGGCTTAAAATTTAATAACAATAACAATGTTTAAGATAAGGACGAGAAACAAAAACCTGGCGAAGAACGAATGAACATAAATACATTCAGAAAAGGAATCAGGCAATTGCTACATTAACATAATAATAATGCAAAGAAAGTAACATTCAAATAAGAGTATGTTCTATTATAGAATGCTTTGAGTCTGAGATTCAGTATGGAGTTATCAGTTAACTTCTTATTATATTTTTAAGTATCAAAAAATAGACAACTAATATTTATAAATAAAAGTAAAAGATAATTTCAAAAAACAGATCATGCCAAATGATATAGACAATAGAAAAAGAAGAAATACTTAAAAATCATTGTATTTGATCTGGGTACAGCTGAAATTAAAATTGGAGAAAATATATTATTATAAAGGGGAAATTACAAACATATGTCACTTATAAATGAGGATGCAATATCCTAAACAATATATTAGCAAGTTGAATTAAAAATTAATGTTTAAGTAATGTACTTTAAAAAAGTAATGTTTTAGTAATGTACTTAAAAATTAATGTTTAAGTTATGTACTAAAAAAAAGAAAACGAAAGAAAATAGTGACTAATTCTCACATAAGTTGGATTTTATTTTGACCAAAGTACATTACTATACCTATTTTCTTAAGTGTTCTGATCATGAAAAGATGCTGGATATTATCAAAAGCTTTTTCTGCATCAATTGAGAGAATCATATGGTCCTTGCTTTTAAAATTGTTTATGTGATATATTATATTTATAGATTTACATATATTGAACCAGCCTTGAGACTCTGGGATAAAACCCAATTGGTAATGGTGTATAATTTATTTGATGTGTTGCTAGATTCTGTTTGCTAGGATCTTATTGAATATTTTTCTATAAATACTCATTAGAGATATTGGTATATAATTTTCTTTTCTTGTTGGGTCTTTTCCTGGTTTGGGGGTCAGGGTGATATTTGCTTCATAGAATGTTTTGGGAAGTATTCTTTCTTTTTTGATGTTTTGGAAAAGGTTAAGTGATATAGGTGCTAATTCCTCTTGAAAGGTTTGGTAGAATTCAGATGTGAAGCCATCTGTTCCCAGACATATCTTTTGGGATGATTTCATATAGTTGATGCTATTTTAGAACTTGATATAGGCCTATTCAACATTTCCACTTGATTCTGGCTAAGTCTTGGAAGGGGTGTGCTTCCAAGTATTGGTCTATTTCCTTCAGATTTTCATGTATCTGAGAATAGAGTTTTTTGTAATATTCATTAAGGATTTTTTGAATTTCTGAGGAGTCTGTGGTATCTCATCTTTGTCATTTCTGATTGATGAAATTATAGGTTTTACTCTTTTGTGTCTGGTTAGGTTAGCCAAAGGTTTATCTATTTTATTCACCTTTTCAAAAACCAACTTTTTGATTCATTAATCTGCTGTATAATTCTTTTGTTTTCAATTTCGTTTAATTCTGCTCTAATTTTGGTTATTTATTTTCTTCTGCTGTTTTGGGGTTGGAATGTTCTTTCTTTTCCAGTTGCTTGAGATGTCCCATTTATTTGTTAACTTCCTCTCTTTCCGTTCTCTTGAGGAAAGCTTGAAATGCTATAAATTTCACTCTTACAACTACCTTTGCAGTAACCCACAGGTTCTGGTAGTTAATGTTTTCATTATTGTTTTGTTCCAAAAATTTGGTAATTTCTTTCTTAATCTCATTTATGACCCAGCTATCATTCAGCATAAGATTATTTAGTTTCCATGATTTTGTATGAGTATGCAGATTCCTGTTGTTACTGAGTTCAACTTTTATTATTCCAAGAAGATACAAGGAATAATTTCTATTTTTTTTTAATTTGCTGAGGTTAGACTTGTGACCTAAGATGTGATCAATTTTGGAGGAGGTTCCTTGGGCTGATGAGAAGAATGTGTATTCAGTTTTGTTAGGATGAAATGTTCTGTATATATCTGTTAAGTCTAAATGTTGAATGGTTAAGTTTCAGTCTAAAATTTAGTTTCTTATTGGAGGATAAGAGCACTGCCAAAGGGGTGTTAAAATCTCTGACTATTATGGTGCTGGAGGAAATTGAGTTGCTTCTGTCAGTTAGAGTCTCTCTTATAAATTGAGGAGCATTCTGGTTGGGTACATAAATGTTAATAATTGAAATCTTATCATGTTGAGTGTTTCCCTTAAGAAATATGAAGTGACCATCATTATCTTTTCTTACTTTTGTTGGTTTAAAGCCTATTGTATCTGTGAACAAAATTGCAACACCTGCTTTTTTTATGATTTCCATTTGCCTGAAATACAGATGACCATCCTTTCACCCTGAGTCTATATTTATCTTTTAGGGTAAGATGAGATTTTGCATGCAACAGATATTTGTCCTGAGTTTTTGTATCTAGTCAGCCAACCTGTGCCTCTTTAGAGGACAATTTAAGCCATTCACATTAATTGGGAGTATCAATAAGCCTGGTAGTATTTTGGTTGTTGAGTTTTCTGAAAGTCCAGTGGACATTTTTAATCCTTTTGCCACTTTGGAACTTGGAATTTGATCAAGTAGCTGAGTGAGTTTACTTTTGTGGTAGAGCATTGTACTGGTCATTGTGGAGGATGGGTCTTAGAATATCCTGGAGAGCTGGTTTAGTTATGACAAATTTCAACATGTGAATGTCATTAAAGAATTTAATTTCTCCATCATAAATGAAACTCACTTTAGCTGGATACAGGATCCTGGTTGAAAATTGTTTTGTTTTAGGAGGTTAAAGGTAGATGACCACCTCTTCTAGCTTGAAAGGTTTCAGCAGAGAGATCTGTAGTCATTCCAATATTCTTCCCCTTGTAGGTTATGGTTTTTTTACATCTGGCTGCTTGTAGAATTTTATTCTTCATATTAACTTTGGCAAAGTAAATTATAATGTGTCTGGGAGATGCTTGGTTTGGATTGAGTAATGCTGGGGTTCTGAAACTGTCTGCTATCTGAATTTCAGAATCCCTTGCCATGTTTGGGATGTTTTCCTTGGTTATCTCTTGGAGTAGAGTATCTGGACCTTTTGAAGCAAACTCACCTCCTTCAGGAATTCCTATAAGGTGAATGTTTGCTTTTTCAGAATTATCTAAAATTAGCTATCTGAGAGAATGATCTGTTTTTGCTCTTCACTTCTCTTCCTCTTTGAGAGTTTGGGAGTGTTCAAAAGGTTTGTCTTCAGTGTCTGAAATCTTTTCTTCTGCCTGCTCCATTCTGTTACTGAGGGATTCTACTGTATTTCTCATATCTTGAAGGGCTGCAACTTCTTTTCTCAATGTGTCAAAATCTTTGGTGATTTTGACTTTGCATTCATTGAATTCTTGAGACAACTTTTGAATTGTTCCTAAAATTTCTAATTCCAACTTTACTTCCATTCTGTTAATCTTATTTGCCACCCAAATTCTAAACTCGATTTCTGACATCTCAGCCATTTGTTTATGAATGGGATTTTCTGGTGTGTCTGCTTTGCCATTCCTTGGGGAGTTGATTATTCATGTTGCCAGGGTTTTTCCATTGATTCCACTCCATGATTGTTTTTCACCATTTGGCTAGAAGAGCAGGTAAGGGGAAATTGGATTGGGGGCTACTGGAGTTGTGATTAACCAGCCCTTTGCCAAAGAGCTAGGACTGGTGACTGCAGCTTTCCCCCTACAGCTTTGCAAAGGACCTGTACAGTACTAAAGCCTGAGACTCTGGGTATCTGCTTGGTGTGGTGGGTCTAGATGGCTCTGTCTTATATTGAGCTGATTTCTGTGTAATCCTAATCTCTGTCCAATCCTAGTGGATCAATGATTTGGTTTAAGTCTCAGCTGTGGAGAAATACAAGCAACTAAAACATCCTGCTTCCCATGGGCAACATCTAGAAGAGAAAAATCAAACCTTTCCACTACAACACAACCAGGGTACCAGCTTTGAGGGTCTTTGGGTGATTTGCCCAAGTCAAAAGTTCCAAACTGATTGCTCCAGTCATCACCAACTCTCAAGTGAGAGAGTTCCAAAGGTCTCCAGCAACTAGATAGCAGGGGTCTACTGGCAGCTCAAGTGTTGCTCATTCTAGTGCTCCATGGAGTCAGAAAAGCCCACCCAGTAGAAGAGTTGGACCATGGAGGCTGATGCCTCTTTCTCCACCTCGTATCTCCTTAACTGCCAGTCTCTGGTAATCCCAGTCTCTGGTAACCCAGTGTCTGTGGCCCAGTTCTGTCCAATAATGAAATGTGCCAGGAGGTTCTACCTGCCAGAGTCAAAGGAAAGTCAATGCCTCCTCACCCAGCCACCACCCTCTACCACCAGCAGGGGGAGCTGAAGCCTGCCTGATTCAGGTACTCAGTGGCAACTGGGGAGTGTTCCACCTGAGCTCAGTCCAAATCTGAGGATAACAAGACAGCAAATGTTTTTCTCCCTCAGTTGCTGCACCTTTACCCCAGCTGCTCTGCAGCTCTGGTATCCCTATATGGTGAGGTCTAGCTCCCTCTGGCAGTCCTCAGAGTTGAGGAGGTGTCTCTCCAAAATTAGACCCTGGTGGGATTGCTCTACTATCACTGAAGCTTCGTGGGAGGTGTCGCTTTGTGGCTCCCATGGTTCCCCTGCAGTGGCAGCAACGGCAAGGACAGCGCAGATTTCTTTAGCTTACTCTATTGCAAGAATACAGGATACTACATATAACATGCAAAACATGTGTCAACTGTTTTATTGGTAAGGTATGTGGTGTTTCTGTTCATCATGGATTTAGAAGTTTGATACAACTTTAAATGTGCAACACTAGGGTATGTGCATATGATGGAGCAGGGGAACCAGGGATTCCTAAAGCAGAATCATTTTCATTAACATAGTTTTGAGTAAAAAAGTATGGTAAACTCAGTTCTGAGCCCTTTAAATCTGAAATGAATGCAGGCCACAGACCAAATATATGTAGGTGTATATATGATAGCAATCTCCAAAGATTATAGTTTATTCTGACTGTGTTCTTCCTATGTTTAGATATGTGTAGACACACAAACACTTCCATTGTGTTACAATTGCCTGCACTATTCAGTGCAGTAACATGGTGTGCAAGTTTGTAGCCCAGGAGTAATAGACTATCCTATATAGCCTAGATTTTCTGTAGACCTTGCCATTTAGGTTTGTGTACGAACACCCTATGATGTCCACATGGCAAAATCACCTAACAACGTATTTCATAGAACATATCTCTATTAAGTAACTCATGACTGTTATTTTAAAATAGCAGTGGAAAACTAAGCCACTATTAGATACACATTTCTTACTCAAAAGTAGGTAGAAAATAATTTGTAATAATTACTTGCATATTATTACTCTACTGTTGGTTTTTAACGTATATTTCTTTCTGAAGGTTTCTTATTTTTAAGTTTAGTAAATGGTATTCTTCATTAAATAAAATCTTTAACTTTGTTTTTGTTTTATTTTTTCCCCACTTGGGGACTTGATTAAGAATTTCCTCTCCTCCGCTTGTTTATAATAAATTATGTACATTCTCTTAATTTATTAACTTTATGGCTTTACATTATGCATTTAGATCTCTCTCTGTCTCCTTTTTTTTTTTTTTTTTTTTTGACAGAGTGTTCTTTCTGTCATCCAGGCTGCTGGACTGCAGTGGTATAATCAGAATTAATGGCAGCCTCAAACTCCTCCTGGCTCAGCCTCCTAAGTGGGTAGGACTACAGGTGTGGTGGGTACCAACAATCCCACTGGGTTTTTATTTTTACTTATTTATTTTTTTGTAGAGATGGAGTCTTGCTGTACGGCCTAGCCTTGCCTCAAACTCCTAGTGTCAAGCAGTCCTCCCACCTTGACCTTGGTTATACTGGGATTAAAGGAATGAATCTCTGCACCTGCCTGCATTTAGGTTTTTAATTCTCTTAGAGTATATAGTTGCATGTGGTACAAATTGGGTTATCTTTTTCTGCAATAACAATCTTGAAATCACATTGACGTAAAACAGCAAAAATGTATTTTTTGTTCACTTACATGAAGAGCGTAAGTCAGCCCTGACAGACTCTGCTATGATCTTTTTATGTTGGCACCCAGTTGAGCAAGGAGCCTCTTGGTAGTTGGTAGGCACCAACTTGGTAGGCACATGGTAGTTGTTTTGTTAAAAAATCTATCTCACTCTAGTCTTTGAACTTCATGAAGTCAGGGACAGAATCTTTATTTTCTCCTTTACGTTAAATTCTTATATATATCTTTTGCACATTTCTCTCCTGGATTGTTTGTGTTGTATGACTAATTTTAGAGGAAATTTTATTGTAAAAATGTTTTTATGCTAATCATCTGTAACATATGCATTTTGCATACTTCTGTCCATCTGACTCTTATTTTATCACTTTGATTATGCCATATTTTGAGGAAGTCATTTATTTTTTAACGTACTTGAATTTTTTAAATCATTTCCTTTATAAATTGTAATTTTTGTCCCCTTGAAGTAATTCTTGCTATTTAAAAGCAACAAAGATATTCTCTGATGTTCTAAGAGATTTGAAACTTTGCTTTTCACACTTAGACCTTGTGTCTATATGTACCTATTTATTATTCAATTGTCTTTTGTTCTGTTTTTGTATGTTTATATGTGGAATGAGGTAGTAATCAAGACTAATGTGAAATACTAATGGATGAGATACACTCTTAAAATGATTCAATGGCATCCTACTGTACTTAGAATAAAATCCAAACTCTTTCTTTACCCAATAAAGCTCTGAATTTTCTAGACCACCATTAACTCACCATTCCACCATTCATTCCCTTGCTCATTAAGTCAGTATTATGGGCTTTGAGTCAGTTTTTTGAACATTAACAGCTTTCCTTTTTCTTTCTGTATTACCCCTCTCTTACCCATAAGATCCCTCTTCATTCTTTGTGTCTTAGCTTAATTGTTATATTTTTAGGAAGGTCTTTTCTCCCATTCTGTAAATTGCTATTTCTATTTGGTCTCTGTAAAAAATCTTGTTTTTTACAGAAATTTTAATGTATCCTTTCACCTTTTGTTCATTTGATGATGATTGATTTCTCCTCACTATGCTCAAGCCTCATAAGACCAAGATTGTATCTATCTTATCTGCTGTTGTTCCTTGAAGTACATCAAATTGCTGGCAGTTATAGGTGTTAAATGAACGAATGATTAAATTATTGTCCTCATTTATATGTTATTTTCATATAATCAATCACATTTTCTAGACCCAATATCTTCCATATTCTCACACTTATGTGTTTTTATTACAAACTTATTGCTGCTGCCATATTACATAATTTTACATCATTTCTTGTTGCTACAGCCATATCATACAGATCTACATCATTTCTTAATTTGTTAGCTGTTTTTTCCTTGGTCATATTTTCCTCCTACAATCCTCTCTCTATACAATGAATCTGTTCCTAAAATTCTAATTATGTGGTTTTTCTAATAATAGTTTTTCTACTCCTCTTCCTTGGTGTCAAGGAAAAACCCTAAATTTATAATATGCTCACAGTGGTCCTCTGCTGCCACATTCTCTTCCAGTTATGTTCTCCTTTTTTCCACTTATCAATTGCATATTTACTCAAGGGGTTTCTTTTGTTTGTTTTTGGTATGTGTTGAGTTCTATTATCTGCCCCTGTTTATCACCAAATCTCTTTCTCTGTTTATCTGTGGGTATAGTTGTTACTGATTGATGGATGAAAGATTTCAAACAAATCAAAACATAAAGGATAATATAATGAACTTCATGTATCCATTAAGAATTATTGAAACATCACCAATCTCACCATATATTTGTCCATCCAATTACCCCAATATACTGGATAATTTTTAAGCAAATACCATACATAATGTATCATCTATAAATACTCTTGGGATGCATTTCTAAAAGACAAGTCATTTTTGAGGCATAATTTACATATCCATAGTAAATATACAAATCTTAAGTGTGTATGTAGTGTGATGCATTTGACATGTGAATGCAATCATATAAATACAACTTATATCAGAATATAGAACATTTACACCATGTGGAAATTTTCTTCATGTCTTTTCCTAGATGCTATCCTCCAGGGGTAACTGCAATTCTGACTTCAATGAACATAGCTTAATTTTGCCTTTATTAAGCTTAAAGGAATCTAATCTAATAATATCTCTATGGTATCTGATGTCTTTCACTTAATTGTACGTTTACGAGATTTATCCAAGTGTTGTGAGTTTTAGAAATTTATTATTTTTTGGTGTTAAGTAGCGTTCTATTACATTATCCAGATACACCACCATTATGACATGTATGTTCTTTCTAGTTTTTGTTCTTTATGATAAAAGCTGCTGTGAAAGTTCATTTATGTATCTTTTGGTGAACATATGCATGACAAAGGAGAGACAAATATTCAGGTAGAATGATATTACAAGACTGTTTTCCAAAAGGGTTGAACTAATTCATAGTCCTACAATCCATGTTTCAGAGTTTCAGTTGCTTCATATCTTTGCCAATATCTTTGATATTATTAGTCCTCTTTATTATAGCTATTTTGCTATATAGGTTGTGTTTTTATGGACATGTTTCTGTTAATAAATTGAGCACATTTCTTATGCTTCTTTGACATTATTTCCAGATATTTGCTAATTACCAATAACATGGCCACGAACCTTCTTGTACATGTCTCCTTAGTTGGTCAGACTACTGATATCTGCCTGATCCTAGTTATTGATTTGCAGTGGCACCTACTACAGATCAAGATTCCTATTCTTTCCTTCAACCTGGATTTCATTATCAGTATCTGACCCTAAGCCTCTGTTCTTTAGTTTACTGATTTCTCTAGCTCTCTTTCTATGTTTATTAATGTACTTCCCTAATTCTGGCATCATCTATACCTTCAGTGAAATACAAAATTCATCTTCTCTGTAGTCCTATCACTCACTATCTTGGGATCTGAGACAATAGTGAATAAATTAATACATCAAATATTATGAAAATCATCTGATAAAAATAGAAGGACCAAAAAGGTCTTGATAGATAAGGGCAGATATTCTCAGGGAAGGTAACAGAAGGGGAACATAGCAGAGTAGGAATCGGCTGGAGCAACTATAGTATGTTATGTTGAACTCATCAATAAGAAGGCATATTCAGTTAGATGAAGGAAGAGACAAGTTGGAAAAATGCCTTGTAGATGGGTCAAAGAGCTTTCATATGATTTAAGAGAATAAATAGCGATCAGCCATGAGGGTTCTTAAATTTCTTCCATAAGCATATTTTACATGGTAGGTTTTTTTCTAATTTTAAAAAAGCATAATCAATTGTTAAAATTTAAATACAACTATATACACATATTCTAGTGTAATATTTATTTACTTGTGTAAAGCAAATCAATATTTCTTTTTTTTTTTTTTTTGGCTGGGGCTGGGTTTGAACCCGCCACTTCCGGTATATGGGACCAGCACCCTACTCCTTTGAGCCACAGGTGCCACACACAAATCAATATTTCTTTTCAGAATTGTATATTTTTTCATTGAAATTTCCTTAAAAAAAAAAAAAGGAAAGAAAAAGGCTTGCAGCATATCTTCTTGGTGCCCAAATAATAAGTTAGTGTGTGAGTTAACTTTCTAGTTTAGGAGTGGGAGATGCTGTGCACCAGCCCGTGTGAAATTGATGAAGATCAATTCCATTTGCTCAAAACATCTGTGTTAAGAACATCTCCAAATTTTCTCATGTACAATTTAATTTAATGACTTACTTTTATAAAAGAAGATGCTAATAGATATTATTGTCATGGTATACCTAGTAAAGAAATTACTTAAACTGAGACATTAAGGCAGAGCTTAGATGCACACATGAGTCTACTAATTTGAAGCTTGTTTCTCTGTCCAGTATGAATTGTCTGATCTTTTTATTGCAAAATCTATACTCTGTGAATTTGAAAATACATCTAAGACACAATTGGGGTTCATTTCCTTTATTCCAGATTGCAGAGAATACTTATATATTTCTCTGGTGAAAGTTGATAATTTGTCAGGTGCAACTGCCTCTGATTTTAGGAAGTCATTTAAGTAATTTCTCTTCTATTAAGGCTAATAAGAACCTTTCATAGTTGTTTAATTTTGTACCTTCCGGACCACAATCCATTTTTAATACTTTAGAAGGTACTAAATTTAACTATGATTCTTTATAGTGTGAAGTGTAATTTTTTTTTCCAATAAGAAGTTCTCTCTATTAAAATTTCTTGAGACCACAGGCTCATATCTACGCCAACCAACTCTTCCTCTAAGAGAGCGAATGTGTGTGTGCATGTACGTGTTAGTAGGTGAGCAGGGAGGTGGAGTTCACAACCATGATGGATACTATATTTTCAAAGAGTAAACAAAATCTCTAAGAAAAATGAAAGCAGGAAACTTTTTAAAAGAATGGTCCTTTAAAAAATTACATATTATAAGTCATTTTGCAGAACTGATGCTAAATTGGTTTATTCATCTCAGAGGCTTGACTTCACAGTAGATATAAAGTAAAGGCCTGAACATTATCCAGTAAATTTGTCCATTCTGAAAATTAAAGCCAGAAAAACACCAGACCCTTGGAAGCTTCCCCAGAAGTATTTTTGCATCTGTCAGTTTGATTGTCTATGTTTATTCTCTGTTACTCACCAGTAATTTATAGTGACCATTTCACTTGCTTTTGGCTAAATTCACTTTAGAGAAATGGCAACCTATTTTATTCTACATTTATACATTTTATACATGCTAATTCCCCTACACCCTGTTCCCATCTTAGTTTTCAGGTTTTGTTTTCTTTTCACCTTTTTTTCTTTTCCAAACAGGTTTTTAAAAACAGATATTTTTCCTTTTCTTTTTTTATTACATCGTAGCTGTGTACATTAATGCATTTATGGGGTACAATGTGCTGGTTTTATATACAATTTGAAATACTTTCATAAAGCTGGTTAACATCACCTTCACTGCACTTTCTTAATTATTGTGTTAAGACATTTATACTCTACACTTAGTAGATTTGACATGTACCCTTGTACAGTGTACCATAGGTGTGGTCTGACCAATTACCCTCCCTCCACCCATCCTACTCCCCTCCTCGCCTCCCCCTCTCTTTCCCCTTCATCTTGGGCTGTAGTTGGGTTATAGCTTTCATATGGAAATTTACTCCGAGTGCTACATTTTCTGGATATCAAGTTCATTTTCTTACATGCCATGGCGACTCGCTATAATCTCCCTCTTGCACTTATACACAATCCTTGGAATTCCGTATCTCATTAAACATCTTTCCAAGTCCTACTTCAATCGAGCTCAAGTTATCTTGCCTCTTCCTTTTATTACTTAGGGACCTGTCTCTTCAGGACATTTTCATGCCCATTTCCCCATCATTTCCTTTTGACTCCAAACTGCCATTTAAAATGATGCTCGTCATTAAAAGTGTAGATTAATCCTTGTTTTCTTTCAGATTCTCTGAACTCAGCAAATTGAGCATTGATTTTTATTCAGCTTTAAATAATGGTAGTGGTGGTAAGTGTCCTGGTGATGTCTATGCTTTCTTAAAACATAAAATAGCTTTATTAATATTAAAAGCTATTAATTAATAGCTTTTTTCAAGTTCCAATTCTCTGAACAAAATTTCCTGTGCCAATTCATAGTTCATCCAATGTAATCACCAGAGGCACCAAGAAAGCAGCCTTCAGTTAGCACTTAGGCCAGTTACGGTTGGATGAGGCTCCTGGATAGGACCCCTACTTGATCTCTCTGTCATTCTCTCAGTGTGGCAATTATGGCCTTTTTAATTTAAATACCCCTGTCATTTTTTTTTGCAAAGTTTGTTGATTGATTTATCTTTACCTTTTTAAAATCTATTTTAATAATAATATTCTCAAATATTTTACATCAATATATTTTAGGTTGAAGTAAGATAATCATAATAATAATTGATTAAGATTACAGTTAATAAGTAGGCATATATTAATAACATGTCTTTTTTCAATATGAGTTTATATTTGGATCTGCAGTAATGATTTAATGTATGAAAAATGAACCCATATTGAAGAAATGAAAAAACATGTCTTGATAAGCTATAATAGATAAGAGTACAGAAAATTTCAATCCATTTTTATGGCTTTGTCTTCAATGGAATAATTAATAATGCTTTGGGTTTGTGTTTTCTCTTTTATATGCTTTTCAGATAGCTGTACCATTAACTGCTCCACTTTTAGGAGCACATAGCAAATCTAATGTAATAGAATTCCCAAGAGCAAAGGAATTTTTCACCTGGAAACACATTTTGTCACTTACATGTGTTTGACTAAAAAACAATAATAAGGTTTACACTCTGGCAGAAGCAGCTTTATTTCTCATAAAGGGTAGCAGCCTGTTGGGTGGCCTTTAATGACAGGCTGGAAAACAGAGCGCTGGCCAGAAGCCAGGCAGAAGTTCTCCAGAAAGATAGGCATTCATACTAAATGGGATGGTCAAACATATACAGTATTTTCAACAAGCTACTGGAGAAGTTCTGAATATTTAGGAAAGGTAAATCAGGTGCATTTGTGATTGTACTTTATCTCTCCTATCCTGAGTTCTGGCTGCGAACTCAGTATTAAGGTGTTTCTGCATTCCCCTGGCTGAGAGGGCTCCGTTTAGTTAACAGGGGTCAGATTTTATTTTTAGTTCATACATTTATTTCATTTAATAACATTAGGTAATGATAGTAATATGTAAAGTAAGGGTAAGTACTTAAATTAGGAAACACTAGGTATCATTTTAGAGATCTAAGAGATCTTTTGTTTCATATTGTATTATAATTGAAACTAGAACTTACTTTTTTGTTTCCTATTTAAAGGCAAGTTTCCTAACTTGGGTTCACAGAAAATTACTCAGTTTTAATACCTCTTTCAGAATGTTTTACGTAATCAATATTTTGTGGGGCTGGGACTATGAAAACCAAAAGCAAGAGTTTATGTAATAATAATAATAGTAATAAAAGTTTCCATGCTTTATATAAATATAATGACTTTTATTGATTTCAGAACCCTGCGTGTGTTTAGATTATATTTTGGCTGATTCACACGTATTGAATACATACAGTGAAAGTACAGTGGGAATTTGAAGTAATTGGTTAATATTTTCATGTAATGTTATAACTTTCATCTGGATAATTTCCACTTTAGTTTCTTTAAATTAACAAACATGTATTAAGTAACTAAGTAACACTTCTTCAAATATTGTTCAAGGCGAGAATACCACTATTAATATATTTTACACAATAGATATATTAATAAAATCTAAATGTTTAAGTACCTAAGGATTAGTTAATCATTGTATTTTATCATTTTTCTTTCTTAGAACTACTTTGTCTTTAAATTGTTGATTTCCAAATGTTCATCTTCAGCCAGGACACCTCTGAACTCCAGCTGCCTACTTTGTACAATCACTTAGACATCTAATAGACATTTTAAACTTAACATGTGCAGATGCAAGCTTTTGAACCTGCTTCTTTCCTGTGTCAGTAAATGGCAATTTGTTTTAAAAATCATGAAATCATTCTGAACCCTCTCTTTCTCACGTATGAAGTATTCTAATACTTAAGAACACCTTTTGGATTTCTTCAGAGTATTTCCAGGATCTGACCACTTCTCACCGCCTCCATTTTTAACTCCTTATATCCAAGCTCCAATTACATATCACCAAGTTATTACAGTGGACTCCAAAGTGGTCTTTCTGCTTATCCCTTTCTTCCCTTTGTGCCCCCAGCATTCCAACACAATAGCCAGAGTAATCCAATTAAAGTACATATAATCAGATCAGCTTACTTCTCTGCTCTCAAAACTCATTGGTTATTTATTTAACTTAAAAGCCAAAGCCTTCCAATGACGCACAAGACCTTCCCTGATTTGGGGCCCTGTTACTCTCTGATCTCATCCCTGTCTTCTTGCTCACTCGACCCTGCCACATTGGTTCCTTGTCTTGATTTGAAAAGACCAAGAAATTCCTTCTGCAGGGCCTTTGTACTTGCCATTCCTGCTTCCTGGAATACTCTTCTGACATATATTTATAACCTTTTTCCCCTCTCACCTACTTTAGGTCTTATTCATTCGTATGACAGCATCTCAATGAGCCCTTTCCTATCCTAATATTGTAAATGTCCCCTGACAATACCTATCTATCCTTTCTGCTTTTATTTGAATACACATGTCTGTTTAGATTTTTTTTTATGTTTTCTGCATTTTCCCAAGAATACATTTTTTTAACTTTCATATTTGTAAAGTGCATTTGTTGATGCATAAGATGCTAAATATCTTGTGAATGTATAAATCTCTCTTCCTATCCCACTCCCCCAGTAGGGAAAACAATTTGGAGGTAGATGAGAGAATTGGAAATACTTAGTTCAAAGATTCCAAATAGAAACTCTGATCTTATAATAAATTCCACATTTCAATCTTTTTGTCACAGAGTGTGGTCAATAAGATAAAAGCTCCTGTAGCTTTGGGAAGAGAATAGCAACCCACTTTAAAATCCCATTCTCCTGTTCTGTTGGGAGAATATTTTGTATGGAGAGTACGGTAAAATAGTGATTCCCAAACAAATTAGTCATTGTTGACTGAGGAATGCCAGTGGAGGAGGAGGGCATTCTGGAATTATATGTATTATATCTGTTCTGCTAAAATAAAATGAAAGTTCTCAGTATTTGCTAAAATGTTTAATGTTCTACACATAGTTGATTAAATCTTGGAACAACTGGATTTTGATAACCATTTTCAAATTTTAGAGGGATGCAAAGGTCATAATAAGATAACAAGATACATGGTATATCTCTTCTTTTCCTATCTTACTCTGTATCTCTCAGTGTTAGCACCAGAAGGCAGTTAAAAGTGCTAGTCAAGGGCAGCACCTGTGGCTCAGTGAGCAGGGCACTGGCCCCATATACCAAGGGTGGCGGGTTCAAACCCAGCCCCAGCCAAACTGCAACAAAAAAATAGCCGGGCATTGTGGTGGGCGCTGTAGTCCCAGCTACTCGGGAGGCTGAGGCAGGAGAATCGCCTAAGCCCAGGAGTTGGAGGTTGCTGTGAGCTGTGTGACGCCACGGCACTCTATAAGGGCAATAAAGTGAAACTCTATCTCTACAAAAAAAAAAAAAAAAAATGCTAATCAATAGGCTCAGGTATGCTGAGGCAGAAAGAGTAGATGCAATTTCCTTGAAATACTTCTTACTTTAATCTTTGATGGCTGATTTGTTACAGCTGGCTGGCACTTTTGGTTCTCAGTCGTCTGAAGCATCAGAAGATGATCACCCATCTTAACTTCCCCTGTTATTTTCTTTAGAACAATATGGCATTCTATCTGTTGGTCAGGTTGATCACAAAGATTAGGAACAGTTCCAGACAGGTCATTTTGACATTTATGTCTTGAATGTGATTACTCTTCTTTCATTGATGAAACTCTCTTGTTATGCTTTCCTAAGACATTGAGGCATATATATATTATGGTTGGTTAATAGTGCCCTGTTGGTGCTGAATTTATGCCTGTGGCAAAGACAACTTATGATTTAATAATGTTTAAAACCATCAACATAGGAATCTTGGCAATTTCATAACATTTTTACTTAATGGTGGAATAGAGGGTAAGGAAGCAAATCAATGTTTCCTTTGGACTTCTCACTGCAGAGGAGCATTTTAAGTCCTTTGTATGTATTTACATTAATTCTTAAAACAATCTTTCATGATTGGTGTCATTAGAACAACTTTACTGATATATAAATAACCTGAGAGTATTAGAGTGGATTCAAGGTCAAGTTGACAATCGATCTGCAAGTATTTCGTGGACATTTACTACAGGTACAGTTTATTCTGAAGAGAAGAGTAAGACAATAAACACAGGTGCAATTCTCATAATTCATCAGGTGATAAAAACCTACACATAGAAGTATCAGAGTTATTAGGATTGAATAGTGTATTTGTATTCTTGAGATTTTGCTCATTGAAGCTATCTTTTAAAACAGACTTTAGCAGTGTAGACATGATACATTAACCTAACAATCCTAATAAAATAACTGGATAATTTGATCCAAATAGTTTATTGCATTGTTATTTAACATTAGGAAGCATTAGTTTATATTGTGTATATAGCTGTAGTTATACATTAAGGGAACGTACAGAGTCAGAGGATAGCTGTAGATAATAGCATACATATTAGTATTATATGGCTTACAAAATGATTGTTACATTGTGCAGTTATCACAATACCCCTGTGAAATTAGTCCATTTTGCCTACTAGGAAACTGGAGATTGCCCTAGTTAATGAATGTTCAAGGTTATGTACCTAATAAGTGGGAGAGTGAGGATTCACACCCACATCCTCTCCTGTGCCATTTTCCTAGCTTTTTTTCAAGACAACAGAATATGTAAACTTACTTCCTGGTTCTCTGTGAGTAAAAAGAGCTATCCTCCAGCAAATTGTTTTGTTTAATTTGACTGCATAATTAAACAGATTATACCATCAACTAATGTGTTGCCACACTTAACTATATCTTATTTACTTTTCTTTCCCTGTGGAGTCTGCTACTCTGCAGGAAGCCTTTTAAACAGAAATAGCCCATTAATTTCCTTAACACAGATGAGGGGATACAGACAGCAACAAATATACCTAAACAGCTACCTGTATTAGGTGCCTAAATCCTTCCTCCACCTCCTGTCCCAGAGCAAAAGGCCTACCTGGCCACATCCCAAGAGTTCTGCCAGAAAAGACCGTTGCCTGCCAAAATCTTCCAGCAACCTGTGGGATCTCCCTCCCGGTAGGCCTAGTATAAAAACAAGCCCCCAACCACTCTGGTGCAGATGCCACTGTTGTCTACGTGGGTCTCAGATCTCTTTCATTATACTTGGCCTGAACATCTTCTAGTCTTATCTCTGGGTACACCCTTTTCACCCTGAAAGGATTTCATCTTGAACATTAGACAGCAATAAATAATAGGAGAGGGGTGGCAGTCTAGGAAAGCTGGAACATAGTCCAGCTTACTTTTTCTCAAAATGTGATTGCCTATAGAATCCGGTGATCTGCTTTAGAAAACCAGGAATCTGTATGTTTAGAGTTAAACATGGGCTCTACTCCGAATTACTGAATGTGAATCTCACAGCAGAGTCCATAATAGACCATTTTTTAAAAAGCTCCCTAGGTGCTTGCCACTGCCCCCTCCACCCCACTCTTGCACATTAAATATTATAACTCCTGACATCTGTACATTGTGCAGTTATCACAATACTCCTGTGAAATTAGTCCATTTTGCCTACTAGGAAACTGTTCTAGGGTGGGCTGGCTAATTTAAACAGGAATTTATTGAGAGCTCTCAAAAGTACTGAGATGGAAGAAGCAGGAAGGGAACAGGAAGGAATGAAGTTAATTCTTAGGGTCTAGGAAGCAGGAACCACGAATGAACAATCTGTTGAGGATACTGTAGCTCACTCTGATGGATGCTAGCCCTTTTCCATGTCTTTGTTCCAATGAGTAGCAGTTGTATACTTTGCCAATGGTAGGCCATTTAAAAGATTTTCGGTCTTTGGAATATTTTTTGAAAGACTTGATATACTCATTTTTCAAAGTATAGTCTAAAAGTAGATCTTCCAATAAAAATTATCTGGGGAGTTGTTAAAAATGAATACATAAGCTCCCTAAACTCTAACCTGATTTTGTAGGTCTGGGTAGAATCCAGGACTCTACATTTTAGTAAGATCCTCTATTATTTCTTCCTTTACAATAAAATGCCGCCTGTGGTGCCTGTGGCTCAAAGGGGTAGGGCGCTGGCCCCATATGCCGGAGGTGGTGGGTTCAAACCCAGCCCTGGCCAAAAACTGCAAAAAAAAAAAATAATAAATAAAAATAAATAAATAAATAAAATGCCAAATCCACTGGAGAACAGACCCTATTAACTGGAACTCTGCTATAGGGTTGCTAGAGCCCCCGTGTCTCATGTTTCTCTTTGGGGCTTATCATCAAATTTGGACCATCTCAAATCTTCTAAACCAACAATACACCTGAAGAATTGAAGATGATTACATTTTTCTATCCTAAACCTGATATGATCAGAAATTGTGATCCTTTTCCACCCTATCTTTATAGCCACGGCTTTCAGAGAATA
Organism: Nycticebus coucang; assembly: GCF_027406575.1. Classification (NCBI taxonomy): domain Eukaryota; kingdom Metazoa; phylum Chordata; class Mammalia; order Primates; family Lorisidae; genus Nycticebus; species Nycticebus coucang. The sequence goes on from NC_069786.1 coordinate 110,843,659, forward strand.
CTCTCTATCACCTTTAGTGAATTGTTACCTGAGTAATTAGAACTCTTCTGATTAAAGGAAATAGAATCCATAGACTATGCAAACTTAGCGATTTCTTTTAATTATGGTAGAATAACATTTTTTTGGTAAGAAATTCAGGAGTTTTGCCTGAGGTCTTCTCATTTTTTTGTATTTTTTCCAGTACAAGTCTAAAGTGGCATCTAGGAAAAGAAATGCAACTCCATAGCAGTCACTGTTAAAGTGTCAATTTTAAGCATTTGGGTAGGTTTATGAGTTAGTTGGCCACACGTGGAGTATCCATGAAGAATAATGAAGGCTTCAATGTGTTAATCAGGAATCTGTGTATGTTTTTCCTTTATTCTTTCCATTTTGAAAAGTTAAATAATCCTTATGCCTCCATTTGGTTGGTATAGGTATTCAAATTTGGCTATCTTTGTACCTTATGCTTGATGAATATAAGGCTGGTGTGGAAGTTGCCATGTGAAGTTAAATGCAGATATTTTTTCTTTAGCAATTGAATGCTTATGTAAAATCAGTTTTTATTCTGCTGGTATTTCATAAACCCACTACTTGCTTTTTTTTTTTTTTTCAATTAAAATAGTTACTGATTTATCATATGTGTGAAAAAAATTTTTTTTCACTATGTTGTCACTAAACAGAAGGCAAACTTTTATGTTTTTTTCCTGAACTTTGAATTCCTTGTAATAGAAAAAATACAGACAAATAAAGCAATAGAAGAGTCTGGAATATTCATGAAGCATTCATCTCTGGGTTTATCTGAAGTAGTCAGGATTTTCTGTTAATATTTCATTTTTATATGATGTGCCCATTTTATATCATCCTCTTTTGTTTCATTGTTGAAATCTAATGTATAATAACTTTCTACATTGCAATTAAACTAGTCTCCATTTTTCTATGGATGAATTGCACCTATTCGATTTACTTTGACAAATAATAACCTAAATGGATGAAAAGGCAGATTGTTCCAGTAATAAATATTTAAGAGTATGTTAGGCACTTTAAAAAATTGTTGTAATGCACAGTTAATATTCTAAAGCTGACTTATAAAAATCATAAAAGACATGTTCAGTATAATCCAAGGTGTAACACAGTAAACATCAATTAATCCACCTCTATTTCTACCTTATCTTGTCTTTCGATATCCAAAGCCTGGAATAATAAATATATGTTTCAAACTGAATTGTCAACACTTATCAAATTATCTACTAGAGATTATATGACACTATTTCATTATGGTTCGTATTTAATAATGTAATAAATTAAACAAAAATCAATTTATTAGATTAATTAAATAGGGCTTAATTAGTAGTTACATAAACTATGGCACAACATATTTTTACCCATTTAAGGAAAATGCTTTTTATGTTTCTTTTTTCTATGCCTGACAACGTTGTAGAAGTTAAACTTAGAAGAAAAAAATATACACTCTAGGTTTTGATTATCACTATTCTGAATTACAAATGCTTGTACTTGAACAAATTATATTATGGTAATTTTTTTCCTTTAAAGGGAGAATATCAATGGTTTAGAAATAATTCAGGCTATTTATCATCATCTTTGAAAAAGTAAAATAACAATAAAGCCCATTTAGGGGACACATTAATCTCCTTCATGACTCCAGAAGCAAGCAGAATTTGAAAAGCATATTCAGAAATTATTTGGAATATACTTTTGTTCTCTGAGCTAACATCCATTAAAAAATTTAAGGCATAAAGGCAATAATAGATGCCTATACTTTAGGAAGTATCAAAGGAGGAAGTTTTGATGAAGCTTATAGCCCTGGAGACTTGGAGGGAAGTGCTAAAAAACCATAAGTAGGGTAGTAGTTAATAATAGTGGCAAAAATAACTATCTTCCTTTTGGTTATTAAGTTATGTTAGAACACTGACTAGCAGGTGATAGAGCTGGGATTTGAACCCAGGTTTCAGAATCAAGTCTCCACACCTTTGACCACAATACTTTGATCTAGTGGTTAAGAAAACATTTTGATGAAGCAGATACTTGGATTCAAATACCTACTGTATAGTTGCTAGTTGTATGATCCTAAACAAGTTATTTAAAGCCTGTGTCTCAGTTTTCCATCTCTAAATGGAGATGGTAACAGTATAAGAGTACTTACTTCATAAAGTAGTTATGTTATTAAATGGATTAATACTTTAAAAGCACTCAGAATGGTCTTTGGAATATCATAAGTGCTCAAATAATGAAGCAAGAAGACTAATAATGGTTAGGGGCATGTTTACCATCAATCTTAGAGCGTATTTTCTGAAAGTGTACACAATTACATATTCCATCGTTTGTTTGTTTTGAAATGAATTTATTGCTGCTTGAATATAAGTTCAGGATGGGGGGAGTTAGTACTTTTTGGACACATTTTGCCACTTGAAGAACTAAGAAATACAAGTTTCTGATAAGAACCAAATTTATCTTACTAGTTCTCAAAACTTGCTACATTTGTTCCACTTTTGGCCTTGGCATTTGCTTTTTGAGTAGTGTTTTTCCTGGATTTTCACAAACTCAGCTCCATTTTATCATTCAGGACCTGGCTCCATGGCACCTCCTCAGAGCAGCCTTCCCTAATTACTTGATTTAATCTTCTGCCACCACCAAAACAACCCTCATCTCCAATCACCCTCTTTCACATTATCTATTATTTTCTTCTCTTGATAATTCACTTTCACTTAATGGTTTATTCATTACTTGAGGACAGAGATTATGTCTTGGGTAGAACATTCATTGCCAGTCCTACCTTAGATTCAGCTGACTCCTGAGGCGCATGTTGGTACTCTTGATTAGCCTTCTAGGTACTAGTTAGGAATAAATGCTCTCCTCTCCTTACTGCTTAACTTAAAACTTAGTTGTGGGGGAAAATATGTGTTTGAAGTTTCTGAATCATTTCTTTTTTTTTTTTTTTTTTTTGTAGAGACAGAGTCTCACTTTATGGCCCACAGTAGAGTGCTGTGGCCTCACCCAGCTCACAGCAACCTCCAACTCCTGGGCTTAAGCAATTCTCTTGCCTCAGCCTCCAGAGCAGCTGGGACTACAGGCACCCGCCACAATGCCCGGCCATTTTTTGGTTGCATTTCAGCCGGGGCCGGGTTTGAACCCGCCACCCTCGGTACATGGGGCCGGCGCCCTACCAACTGAGCCACAGGCGCCGCCCTCTGAATCATTTCTAATTCTTTTCATTCCTCTACATATTCTCAGGTCTAGTCTCACTTGTTAACCAGCCATCAACAAGCTGGTATCTGGCAATCATAATTTTGCCACTCTTAAAATTGAAGAATGGGGTGGGTGGGGGGAAAAAATTGAAGAATAACTTGTACTGAATTGTGTTTTCACATTATGTTCTAGCCCACACTTATGAATATTGAAAGAAATGTTACTTACAGAGTTACTTCAGAAGTGGTATAATTATTTAATGTGTGCTCTTAGTATTAGCCTAGGAAAACAGAAAAACCTTTAAGTAGTTGTAATGGAAGGAAGGTAATGCAGGGCCATGGTTATATGGAAGATGAGAACACTGAGCAATCAAAGACAAGGGGGCAAATGAGAAAGCAGGGACAGACAAGGTCCTACCCTAGGCTGGAGGGACACTGTAGGAAGGCAGGTTTCTGAAGACAGGAGTCAGGGCTTCCAGAGAGAGAAAGTCATGCCTGTGCCTTCAGAGCTAGGGCCAGACACGGGAAGGAGACACAGCAGCTTCTAGAAACGTCACATGAGATAGACATGCCCTCACTATTCCCTTGAAGTCATACTTCCAGGAAGCATTTCCATTGACAGGGACCCCTGAAGGTAAGTAGCTTCCATATTGGCCCCCTACAGCACTGAGTGGGCTAGAAGAGGGATAAGGAGGCGTGTAGATAAACTGGTATACCGTTTATACTTCCCTAAGGAAGCATATGTGCAAATTGTACTCAGTCCACAGAATGGGAAATAACTGAGTTGGTTATATAGAACTGGCTCCAAATTATGCCATCAGTCATGATTTTGTCCTTGTGTTGGTTTTTAAATGACACAAAGTCAATTTTGTTTTTCTCTTTGGCACCATGCACAAGAGTCTTACAGAATATATTTGATGCTCTGTACATACTCTCACTTCCATATTAATTCCTGTATGTTGTGGGTCACTTGCCTAGGCACTGCAGCTACAACAGTGGAGTAGTGACATATATCGTCCCTTGGCTGCATTACTCTGAAGAAGTGGCTACCCTTGTTCTTGGTGTTAGACCAATCTGTCTATTGTCCTATGGATGAGGCTGTTAAAGGGACACATCAGTAATTGTCACGTACTGAGTAAGCTTGTGTTAGAAGACTGGATTTCTGGCTTGGTGCCCTTAGCTCAGTGAGTAGGGTGCCAGCCACATACACCGAAGCTGGTAGGTTCAAGCCTGGCCTGGGCCTGCTAAAACAATAATGACAACTGCAACAAAAAATATAGCTAGGCATTGTGGTGAGCACCTGTAGTTCCAGCTACTCGGGAGGCTGAGGCAAGAGAATCACTTAAGCCCAAGAGTTTGAGGTTGCTGTGAGTTGTGATGTCCCAGCACTCTACTGAGGGTGACATAGTGAGACTCTGTCTCAAAAAAAAAAAAAGTCTCAGTTTCTGACCCCCAAACCTATGCTCTTTAACTATACTGACATTTTAATATTCTTTTGGATTTTATTGACTCCTGAAAGAGTCATTTGCCTTACCTCTGTCATAGCACCTGGAGCACTATAGGACATTCACTTGGATTTTCTTTTTTCTCTTTCTTTTAGGTACTTTGAAGGTAGGTTCAGCACTATTTATAACTTTATTTTTCAGCATCACCTATAGTGTTTGATACATACAAGGTACTCAATAGACACAGTTTGAATGGATAAATAAAGGATGAATGAGTAAAAAAATGAGTACCTTGGTTAGTCATTCCAGTTTCCTTATTGGTGAGGCAGACAACACATTGAATACTTTTGAGCATTGGCATTAATTTAAAATGAATATTAACAAAATTCAAAGTGACCCAGGTCCTTTGAAGAAAGGTAATAGCACACAGAAATGTAATTCAATTAAGACTTGCTGTGTATGTAAACTGTTCAAAGCAATCAAGTCAACAAATACAAGATGGATATTAGAAGTAAAACACAAGTTGTTTAGATTTGGGTTGTGATGTTATGCAAAATAAATGGGTCCATTGTGCAGTGTGCTATGATCAGCCAATAGGCATTTATACTACCTAGCTTAATTTTCTAAATCTGGCACGTACTTTTTTTTTTTTGGTTGAAATTGTATAGTGCTTTGAGTAATGACCATATAGATGAGCAATAGACCGTTCATAGGTTTAAGTATAAAGTTAATAAAGACACTAAGCTCCCTCTACAAAAATATTGCAAAGACCAGCTGTATTTTTAGTGAGCAGAACGGTAATAAATAGACAGAATTTGCTTTGTGCTTTACTATACTCCTGGGAGGAATTAGAAGCCCCATTTAAGTCTTGGTGCTATTTGTGAAACTAGAAACATGTGCATCTTGGAAAACGCTCAGGATTTTCTTGACCTCGTAAGAAAAGGCTGGAAACCCAGTTGCTGAAAAAACTTGATCTCACAATTGAACCATAACTGTATATTTATAAATTTGTGGAAATTTGGCCATGATAGTACTGAGACATGAAATTTCAAGCTAGTGTTAAAAAAGTACAGCTTTGTTCACTGTTTTTTTGAAACAATGCAGAATGTGAAAAGGAGAGTGAGACAGTGCAAAGGCTTATATAACATTTTATTTTCTCTTTGAATAGAATTAAAAATTCTATAGGTTGACATATATGGATTAAAGAAAAGAGAAATACTACCTTGAACATTAGTGATTTAACTATTCTAAAAAAAAGAATAATTTCAGCAACACTGTGAAACTCATATTTTCTTATGTATGATAGCCCTATGAGAGACCGACCTTGACTTCAGGATAAAAGATGAAAATGGTGATAGATGCCATTTTGAGGTTTAAAGTTATTTAAATTATTAGTAAATGTAATACTGGAATATCCTATTAGCATACTGTTTTTGTTTGTGTATTTGAGATCTCAGGACTGTGTAATCATTTAGCTCATCCATTTATTTATCAATTTATTCATTCCTTCCCATTCTTTCTATGGTTAAATACGGAGTTCTCTTTATTTTTAGACACTACAAATATAGCAGGATGATGCTTCAAAAGTTCATAGTATTGGTAAAGGAGAGAGACAAACAGCTAAAATGATACACATTGAAATCACTAAAGCAACGACTAAAATTGCTTTAACAGCAGAAAGGATGAAATGATAAATTTTGTGATGGGAATTTGAAAAGGCAAAATGAGAAGTTTTATTAGAGGTGATTCTATTTGAGCTGAGGTTTAAATGATATTATTCCTTTGGTTATGTAAAGAAGAAAGCCCTGGTAGTCAAGAAGAAAGTATTATTCTGTGGTTTAGAATAATAATCAGCATCTGTTGTATAGTTCAGATCCTTAACAATTCTTAGCTTTGAGAACACTTGAGTTGTATGGGCTGATTTTAATTTAATGCCTCCTTGTTTGCTCCATTGCAACCCTTTCCCTAACAACGTGAGGAAGACTGTACCACACGTGGCCTAATTATCACTTGCTGTTCATTCAGTAATGTAGATTTCTCTTTTGTTAATATCTTGTGTCATTAGCACTATTCTGATATTATACCAAATTATAAGTTCCTGTGTTAACTTTTCCCACAATATCCTTCATAATCAGTACCTGGTAAATGGTAGTTTGCTGAGTAGAAAAGTCTGGCTGTAACTTCATAGGAAGGAGTTGGAATTGAGAAATCAATGTAACTTATGTGTGTCCCTGTTTATAGTATTTTATTCTAAAGGGAAAAAAATTGAGCCTGGTAATAATATCTAGTATGTTATTCAGCCTTATTCTCGTCAAAGCACATAGATAAACAGTCATGATAACTAGGGCAAGATTTTCTAAATTTAAATTTGTGAACATTTGTTAAGTTCAGTTGTTAATTTGAAATGAGAAAACTAAACTTACTTAGAAAGTATAGATAGACCTTATATTGTCATTCGGAGATCTATATGGTTTTTAATGCCTCTTATTTTTGTCTTAAAGAAAAAGTTAGCTCAATTGTAGCAATTATGGCACTATTACTTACTTTGAAAGTAAGTAGACTAACCCATTGGATATTTATGATATAGTATTGGAAAAGGAAGAATACACAGATTTACAGAGGTGTGTATTTGAATATCTAATATCTAGGGTATTGTTCCAGTTTTCTAGACTGGAAATCAGCTACGACTTTCAGTCAGAGGAATGTAATATATGAATCTATTCTAGTAGTATATGGGAATATAACAATATTTTCTAGGTATAAAGTCATATTAATGTAAAAATATTTTTATATTGATTATTTAATTTTCTTACTATAGTTGCTCAAAACTTTAAATATTAATAATGGTTATAATTATAAAATTCCTGGTTTTAATTAAATAATTTTATTTTTGTGTAAGACATTTTAATTATGTTGTTTTAATTTTTATTTTACTTTAGACATTTTGATTATGGTAAATAGCATTATCATATTTTTAAGTTATTTTTGCCTATCCCTAGTTTTATAAAGTTTATATGAGGAATGAATCTATTAATGCAAGTATTTTTTTTTTGGCAGTTAATATTTTGTTAGATTCTTTTTCTTGCTTTATCCATTCTTCTGGAAGTCTGTGAGTTTTTTTTAAATATTTGCTTACAATTTTTAGAGTTCAGAAATTTGATAAGAATATAGCTAGGGTTATTTTTTTCTCATTATTTATACCTCCATTGCTGAACCTTTCAATCTAGTGAGTATATTAGTTTTAAGCGACATTGTTTAATTGTTGTCTTTTCTACAACTGTTTTTCTAAAACTCCAATTATTTTGTATTTAACTCATGAGCTTAATATCTTTTCACATATGATGTCCATTTCTTAGTATTGTTGCTTTATGCTTTCAGATATTCCTACCATGTAATATGCCAGACTGCTAATATGATTCTTTACCAGGACTATCCTTCACTTTACTTTCAGGACCTTCTTGGATCTGTTTGAGGTTGTTGTTGTTCCATAAATAATTCTCTTTCCTGTGGAACTTCTGTCTCAAAATGTCTATGAAAAATAGGAAATATGGCCTCTTCTCACTTCACATAAATAGATCAACTCCACCAGGTCTGAGGAATGAAATGTCTGTAACAAAATGTTAAGAGTTTTAAAGGCGAATATGTTAGGAAAGGTATAATTTCTTAAATAAAGCATAAAACACCGTAAGAGTTTCATAAATTTGATTGTGTTGATCTGTAAAAGATACCTTAAAGAAATTAAAAGATAAGTTACAGATTGGGAGAAAATATTTTTATTATATACAAACAATAAAGTATTAAGTATCAAGGATATATAAATCAGTGGTTCTCAACCTTCCTAATGCCGTGATGTATTTTCATTGTTACAAAGGGGTCACAACCCACAGGTTGAGAACCGCTAATATAAATAAACCCTAAAGACATATAGAAATTAATTATTAAAATATACATAATCATAAAGCATTAATAACACTTTACAGAAGAGGAAATATGTATTGCCAGTAAACATATGAAGAAGTATTTTAGAATCAAGTATGATAAAGATCTTCATATACCATAGAAGGCTGTATTTTTCTTCATTTGATTGGAAAAATAAAATTAAAAGCTCATTATAATAAGTGTTTATGAGGATATGAGCCCTCTGGGTCCTTTATACATTGTTTCTATAAATATAAGTTGGTACAAATTTTTTGGAAATCAGTTTGATACTATTGTGTATAATTTTTCATAACATATGATAAACTAATTCTGGCTGTAGATCTAGGAGGAGATCTCTCCGTGTACACTGGAGACACTCAGCAAGGATATTCATAGCAACTTTCCTCACAGTAGCCAATACATGGAAGCAAATCAGATGCTGCTACAATAGTAGCGTGGCCGAATGCCATATGCTAGACTGTTACAAAACTGTAAAATTAATAAACTATAATGACATTTAAAACTATGGATGACTCTTGGACATGCAAACATAAATCCCTAGAAATTTAAACATAAAATAATTAAAATGAAAATAGATTTTTATAAAGAAATATAGATGAGGAATAAAAGTTGAATTCAGTAACAACAGGAATCTGCATACTCATACAAAATCGTGGAAACTAAATAGCCTCATGCTGAATGATACCTGATTCATAGATGAGATTAAGAAGGAAATTACCAAATTTTTGGAACAAAACGATAATGAAGACACAAATTACCAGAACCTCTGCAAAGGCAGTCCTAAGAGGGAAATTTATAGCATTGCAAGCCTTCCTCAAAAGAATGGGAAGACAGGAAGTCAGCAACTTAATGGGATATCTCAAGCAACTGGAAAAGGAAGAAAATCCCAACCCCAACCCAGCAGAAGAAAAGAAATAACTAAAATTAGAGCAGAATTAAATGAAATTGAAAACAAAAAAATTATACAACAGATCAATCAATCAAACAGTTGGTCTTCTGAAACAGTCAATAAAATAGATAAACCTTTGGCTAACCTAACCAGAAATAAAAGAGCAAAATCCCTAATTTCATCAGTCAGAAATGATAAAGGCCAAGTAACAACACACTCCTCAGAAATTCAAAAAATCCTTAATGAATACAAAAAAAACCTTTATTCTCAGAAGTATGAAAATCTGAAGGAAATAGACCAATACTTGGAAGCACACCACTTTCCTTGACTCAGCCAGAAAGAAGTGGAAATTTTGAATAAGTCTATATCAAGTTCTGCAATAGCTTCAACTGTAAGAAATCTCCCCCAAAAGAAAAGCCTGGGACCAGATGGCTTCACATCAGAATTCTACCAAACCTTTAAAGAGGAACTAGTACCTATATTATTTAACCTTTTCCAAATATAGAAAAAGAAGGAACACTTTCCAACAAATTCTATGAAGCAAATATCACCCTGATCCCCAAACCAGGAAAAGACCCAACAAGAAAAGAAAATTATAGGCCAATATCTCTAATGAATATTGATCAAAAATATTCAATAAGATCCTAGCAAACAGAATCCAGCAACACATCAAACAAATTATACATCATAATCAGGTAGGTTTCAACTCAGGGTCCCAAGGATGGTTCAATATATGTAAATCTATAGATATATTACATCACATAAACAAAATAAAAAACCAAGACCATATGATTCTCTCAATTGATGAAGAAAAAGTCTTTTGATAATATCCAACATCCATTCTTGATCAGAACACTTAAGAAAATAGGTATAGAAGGAACATTTCTTAAACTGATAGAGGACATCTACAGCAAACCCACAGCCAATATTGTATTGAATGGAGTTAAATTGAAATCATTTCCACTCAGATCAGGAACCAGGCAAGGTTGCCCATTGTCTCCACTGCTTTTTAACATTATAATGGAAGTCTTAGCCATGGCAATCAGGCAAGAAAAGGCAATCAAGGGTATCCAGATTGGATCCAAGGAGATCAAACTTTCACTCTTCACAGATGATATGACTGTATATCTGGAAAACCCCAGGAACTCAACTACAAAACTCTTAGAAGTGATCAAGGAATATAGCAGTGTCTCAGGATACAAAATCAATATTCACAAATCTGTAGCCTTTATATATACCAACAATAGTTAAGATGAAAAAACAATCAAGGACTCTATTCCCTTTACAATAGTGCCAAAGAAGTTGAAATATCTCGGAGTGTACCTAACAAAGGACATGAAAGATCTCTATAAGGAGAATTATGAAACTCTGAAAAAAGAAATAGCTGAACATGTTCACAAATGGCAAAATATACCATGCTCATGGCGGGGATGAATCAACATTGTTAAAATGTCTATACTACCCAAAGTAATCTACAGATTTAATGCAATCCCTATTAAAGCACCTCTGTCATACTTTAAAGATCTGGAAAAATTAGTACTTCATTTTATATGAAAACAGAGAAAACCTCAACTAGCCAAGACATTTCTCAGAAATAAAAACAAATCAGGAGGCATCACACTACCAGACTTTAGACTATACTTTAAATCTATAGTGATCAAAACAGCATGGTATTGGCACAAAAATAGAGAAGTAGATGTATGGAACAGAATTGAAAACCAAGGGATGAATCCAGACACTTATCGTCATTTGATCTTTGATAAGCCTATCAAAAACATAAATTGGAGAAAATATTCCCTATTTAACAAATGGTGCTGGGTGAATTGGCTGGCAACTTGTAGAAGACTAAAGCTGGACCCACACCTTTCTCCTCTAACAAAAATTGATTCTCACTGGTTAAAGGACTTAAACTTAAGACATGAAACTATAAAGATTCTTGGAGAGAGTACAGGGGAAACACTTGAAGAAATTGGCCTGGGCAAAAACTTTATGAGGACGACCCCCCGGGCAATTGAAGCAACAACAAAAATACATTACTGGGATGTGATCAAACTAAAATGCTTCTGCACTGCCAAGAACACAGTAAGTAAAACAAATAGATAGCCCTCAGAATGGGAGAGGATATTTGAAGATTATATTTCTGACAAAGGCCTAATAACCAGAATCCACAGGGAACTCAAACTTATTAATAAGAAAAGAATAAGTGATCCCATTTCATTGTGGACAAGAGACTTGAAAAGAAGCTTCTCTGAAGAAGACAGGCACATGGTCTACAGACACATGAAAAAATGCTCATCGTCTTTAATCATCAGAGATGCAGACCAAAAGCACTTTGAGATATCATCTAATTCCAGTAAGAGTAGCCCACATCACAAAATCCCCAAACTACAGATGTTGGCGTGGATGTGGAGAAAAGGGAACACTTCGACACTGCTGGTGAGAATGCAAGCTAATACGTTCCTTTTGGAAAGAAGTTTGGAGAACACTCAGGCATCTAAATGTAAACCTAGCATTTGTTCCTGCAATTCCTCTACCAGGTGTGTATCCAAAAGACCAAAATCACTTTGCAACAAAGATATTTGCACCGGATTGTTCATTGCAGCTCAATTAATTATTGCCAAGTCATTGAAGAAGCCCAAGTGCCCATCGACACATGAATAGATTAATAAATTATGGTGTATGTATACCATGGAATACTATGCAGCATTAAAAAAGATGGAGACTTTACCTCTTTTATGTTTACATGGATGGAGCTGGAAAATATACTTCTTAGTAAAGTATTTCAGGAGTGGAAAAAAAATTACCAATGTACTCAGTACTACTATGAAACCAATTTATAATCACTCACACTTTCATATGAAAGATGAATCACAACTATAGCCCAGGATGAAGTGGGGAAGGAGAGGGGGAACAGAAGAGAAGGGGGTGGTTCAATAGAAGGAGGGTGAACGGTGGGACCACACCTATGGAGCATATTGCAAGGGTACAAGTCAAATCTATCAAGTATTGAACACAAATGTCTTAACACTGTGATTAAGTAAATGAGGGGAAAGCTATGCTAATTAGTAGGATGTAAGCACTCTAATTTGTACAAATAATTAAAACATTGAAGCCCACAAAGGCGTAAATTTACTCATGATCTATGTATACATGACTTAATAAAAAAAGATCAAATGACTATAAAATAAAATAAAAAGAAAATATTAAAAAAATAAATATAGATGAGACAAAGCTATATTAAAAGGACAGAAAGGGAAGAACAAACATAGATTTCAGAAGGGTTGTTCTCGTGAGGGAGGGAACAGAAGGTGCAGCAAGGGGAAAGCTAACATATATAGATACAAATGATTGGGGATAGGCCATCTTTTGTGTTGTGTGGTGATATTTAAATTGCTTATTACACTACTCAAAAAGAATAAATAAATAAAAACAAAGAGTCATGCATAGACCAGTTTTGGCAATATAACATTACCAGGCTTATAATTGAACAAATTCTACACACCAAGGTTTGCAACAAAAAGTTGCCATTTGTCTACTCCAGAAGTTATTTTTCTAGGGGGCCTCACTCATCTACTTCTTTCTTCTTTGTTTTGGGCCTTTACTAGGAATATGCTATTACTTCCTCCATTCACGTTTTAGGACTCAGGTCCCACTGCTGGCATACCTCACGTGGTGGTGATCCATGCAGGAGTGGATGGTGTATTTGCCCTGCTCCTTGGTTTTTTACCAAAAGGCAGATTGGGCGTTTCTTGCTGAAGCCTCAGAAGGAATCATCTGCTTACCAGTGTGCTTGTACTCTCCAGTGTTAGTCACAGAGAGAATCTCGAAGCTTCTCTTCAAGCTTCCAAGACCATCCAGACAAGACAGCCTGTGCATATGGTGCCCTTTTCTAAATGGGAGAATCTCTCTAGGCCTGGCTCTTGCCAGGATCTGACTCAGCTTAATCTAAACCATGGGTCTCACTTCTAAACTGCTGGTGGGAATGCACACTAATACATTCCTTCTGGAAGGATGTTTGGAGAATACTTAGAGATCTAAAAATAGATCTGCCATTCGATCCTATAATTCCTTTACTAGGTATATACCCAGAAGACCAAAAATCACAATATAACAAAGACATCTGTACCAGAATGTTTATTGTAGCCCAACTCATAATTGCTAAGTCATGGAAAAAGCCCAAGTGCCCATCAACCCACGAATGGACTAGCAAATTTTGGTACATGTATACCATGGAATATTATGCAGCCTTAAAGAAAGAAGGAGACTTTACCTCTTTCATGTTTACATGGACGGAGCTGGAACATATTCTTCTTAGCAAAGTATCTCAAGAATGGAAGAAAAAGTATCCAATGTACTCAGCCCTACTGTGAGCTAATTTATAGCTTTCATATGAAGGCTATAACCCAAACATAGCACAAGAATATGGGGAAAGGGCCAAGGGAGGGGAAGGGAGGGGGGAGGTTAGGTGGAGGGAGAGTAATGGGTGGGGCCACATCTATGGTGCATCTTAGAATGGGTACAGGCGAAACCTACTAAATGCAGAATACAAATGTCTACATACAATAACTAAGAAAATGCATGAAGGCTACGTTGAACAGTTTGATGAGAATATTTCAGATTATATATGAAACCAGCACACTGTACCCCTTGATTGCACTAATGTACACAGCTATGATTTAACAATAAAAAAATAAAATAAAATAAACCATGGGTCTCTCTATTACCAGGCCCCAGGCACTGCCTTCCCAGTAAAGGACAAATCATGCCCTATTTATGCTCTTCAGAACCAAAGGAGACCTGGAGGCTTAGTTGCTTCTGTTCTGGCCATAGAAGATTCTTGGCTCATAGAAGGCAGATGTGTCAGAATTGAGAGTAAAGGGGAGCCAGTATGTTTAAAAATTGCCATTTCCCCAGAAGTGACTGTTCTCTGAAAAGTTTCTTTTAATTCAACTAAAATTTTCATTGTCATCATTATCAACTCATAATTACATGAATTTTCTATTTCATGTATCTATCAATTAGTTCATTTATTAATAATCTTTCTTTTCATTCATTTGCAAGATCTGAATGTTTTTTAAGTTTTATATTGTACAATAACAAAAAGAGGAAGCTCCAGGAATAGCAAGCAAAGTTTTAACATTTACTACTGGCAGAGCAGGTTTTAGAATAATCTAACTTTGAGAATGACTACAAAGGGTGTTAATTAAGTAGCAGGTGTTTTATCACCTATGTCTATTTGAAAAAAATGCAGCACAGATGTAGAAAGCTTAAGTACATCTATAGTTTGTATAACAAAACTCTATATTCATTGGGTTCCATCTGCCACACTAACCTCAAACCACACTTAGTGCCAGCCAATTAACACCTTGATTAAGCTGTAGACCACCTGCAGCTTCAGTAATGTAATGATTCACTAACTTTTATATAAATGAATTGTAGAACCTAGACTAAAATAGCATAGTGAAAAGGGGAAAAAGATTCATGCGCACATGTGCAAACACACACCCAAACGCTTTTACTAGGGCATGTTCATCAGTTGTCTCGTTTCTTTTTTTCTCTTCATCTATTCATTTTATCTAACTTATGAAGCTTGGCTGTAGACCTTACAGGCTCATGAGCCCACAAATTGCCAGCAGTAAATAATATTATATGTAGTATCTTATTCTCTCAACTCAAACTTGAAAAAAAACAAAAGAAGTAGTTTAATCTTCTTACTTAGGAAACATTGTTTCTGAATGAATTTGGGTACCCTGGTTCCCATTGTTTAGATTAGTTGCCTAATCTTGTGACCATAATAAGAGAATATGGTTGGCAGACCCTGCCATAACCATGTGGGAGGAGCAGGTGACCAAAATATATTTAGTTTGAAAAAAATAACCTAAATGAACAATGGAAGACAACTGATACGTGTATTTGTTGTTAGATATACACGGCAAATTAAATGATCTGTTTTCATGTTTTTCTCTTTTTGTAAAATGTTTGTTGCTTTCTTATTAACTATGGGACTGCTTTCTTTTCATACAAGGAAGAAATAGTGACTCCCCATCAGGCAAAACTAAGATATAGTTAAAATGTTTTTTAGAAGGAAAGTGACATTTTGAATAATGAGTTTTACACACCTGACTTATTAGAAGCTTACAGGATTGATTGGAGGGGAGGGAGCTGGAAAGAAATAGTAGTTCTTGTATGATCATCCAGATGTAATGTTGTGGAGGGAGGAGAGTTAGTATGGGAGGATAGGTCTGTGTCTGGAGAACCAGCTATTCCTAGGAGAAATAAAGGGTGATACTCCTGAAGGCCTCTGGCCACAATATTTTCATCAACATATAACCTTGCTTTATGTATGTTCCTTTTTAAAGACAACTTGTTTAATATATATCGTTGACCCATTAATATTGAACTCATGGCTGACATCAGTATAACTCATGCCCAAATGAAGCTTATCTAATATACATATTTTCTCTATAAGGTACTTTACAATTTTCTGACCTTAGGAACATTTGCCGGCAGTTCTTTACTATGTTTGGAATAAACTTTGCTGAAGCCAAACTATTTAATACAGAGAAATTGCCAACAAAAAACAAGGCAAAAAAATTCCACACAACATTTTAAAAGGAAAAATTTACAAGACTGAAATAAGGTCAACATTTACTAACATAATTAAGTTCCTTTGGACACGTGTCAATATTGTTTTCCTACCAAATTAAAAGAGTTGGCAGTAATAGTAGGCTACAACTAACTTGGTGTTTGCAAGCCTTCTGTTAATTGCTTTGAACTTTGTTACTTTAATATTAAGAACTTTTAAAGATTTGACTAAAACTGATACTAAACTTGGAATGTGATAAAATAAAAAGACACAGAAACAATATCATCATGACTTTAAATATTTCAATAAGAAAAGGAAAATATTCTCATCAGTGCAGAAGGCAACACTGGTTGCTGGTGGAAGCAAGGAGCAAGGGGCCAGGCCTGCAGCTCTAGAGAGTGGGTAGCAAGAATCCATCCAGAGGAGGGGTTGGGAGGCGAGCCACTGGCACAGGCTCTGTTGCCTCACTGGCACTTCATTTACAGAATACAAATCTAAAGGTAACATTATTATAAAGTTAGAGATGGCAACAATAGACCATTAAACCCCAAATTCAAGGTTCTTGACAGTATGAGGCCCTATGTGACTGAGTTCCCCATGAAACCATTCTGAATAATAGGTATTGGTTTTTGAAGTTATTCTATCCACACAGTCTGGTTTTGCATTTGTCTTTGAAAAGGTATATACTACTAAATGTACAAATTATCTTTCAACTCCTATTTCTAAAAATAATCTACTTGCCTCCTGGGTGGTAATTTCCATTAGTCATTTGATGGGACAGGGCATTATTTTTGAGTGTGGAGAATGAAGAACCCAGTTATGTATCTTTGGTATCTGGCTGAGGGCACTCCTGGGACCCTTCAGATTATTTTTCTAAAATTGGGTCTCTAAGAAGGCTTTGATTCCCCAGGAAGGCTTATCTGTAAATTAATAAGATTATCATAGATATCTCACTGTTCAACATGTGTTTATTTATTCTATATATAAATATTATATATATTGATTGGTTGTTGGGGATTCATTGAGGGTACAAAGAACCAGGTTACATTGATTGCATTTGTTAGGTAAAGTCCCTCTTATAATTGTGTCCCACCCCCAAAAGCTGTGTCACACACTGTGACCCTCCCACAGCCCTCCCTCCTTCCCTCTCTCTGCTCTCTCCTTCTCCCACTTCCCACCATGTGCTAGGTCATTAATTGTTGTTACATCAGAATTGAGTACATAGGATTCTAGCTTTTCCATTCTTGTGATGCTTTACTAAGAATAATGTGTTCCACTTCCAACCAGGTTAATACAAAAGATGTAAAGTCTCCATCCTATTTAATGGCTGAATAGTGTTCCATGGTATGCATATACCACAGCTTTTTAATCCATTCTTGGATTGGTAGGCATTTAAGCTGTTTCCATTTTGGTGATTGTAAATTGAGCTGCAATAAACAGTCTAGTGAAAGTGTTCTTATGGTAAAAGGATTTTTTTTTCTTCTGGGTAGATGCCCAGTAACGGGATTGTGGGATCAAATGTGAGGTCTAGCTTGAGATCTTTGAGGGTTCTCCATATTTCCTTCCAAAAAGGTTGTATTAGTTTGCAGTCTCACCAGCAGTGCTAAAGTGTTCCCTTCTCTCCACATCTACGCCAGCATATGTGGAGAACTAGATATCCACATATAAAAGACTGAAACTGGATCCACACCTTTCTCCACTCACAAAAATTGATTCAAGATGGATAAAAGACCCAAATTTAAGGCATGAAATGATAAAAATTCCCAAAGAACGCAAGGGAAAAACACTTGAAGATATTGGCCTAGGGAAAGACTTTATGAAGAAGACTTCATGCAACTGCAACATCAACAAAAATAAACAAATGGGACTTAAACTGAAGTTTCTGTACAGCTAAAGAGACAGCAACCAAAGCAAACAGACAACCTACACAATTGGAAAGGATATTTGCATATTTTGACTCAGACAAAAGGCTGATAACTGGGAGCTACAGAAAACCAAATTAACATGAAAAAAGCCAACAATCCCATATATCAATGGGCAAGAGAGATGAGTAGAACCTTTTCTAAAGAAGACAGATAATGGCTAACAAACATGTAAAAAAAATGCTCATTGTCCCTAATTATTAGAGAAATGCAAATCAAAACCATCCTGAGATATCATCTAACCTAGGTGAGAATGGCCCACATCACAAAATCTCAACACAGCAGATTCTGACACTTTTTTAAATTTCAGTTAATGAGAGGTATAAACAACCAGGTTATATTTGAGTTTGTTAGGTTGAGTTCCTCTTATAGTTGTATCCCACACCCAAAAAAGTGTGCTTTACCCCTCTACATTGTGCTCATTAAATGACAGCACCCCAAACCCCCAATACTCACATATTTTAAATGCTGATACTACATGCTAGATATATGACCCCTGAAAAGGACACTATTATATATTATAGTGAGGCTCCAAATTATTAGTGAAACAAATGTACAAATGACATGTGTGCTGTACACATTGCCAAGAAAGAAAAAAAACAGTATTCTACATAATTGAATAAGTGGGATAATGACTTGAATTTAGGTAGGGTTAGGACTCAGACAAAATGCGATTTTAGTATGAAGAGGGAGAAGGCTCTAGACAGGTGAGAGTTAGTGAAAAAAAGGATTCCAGGGCCAGGTGTGGTGGCTCATGCCTGTAACCCTAGCACTCTAGAGGCCGAGGCAATAGATTGCTTGAGCTTAAGAGTTCCAGAACAGCCTGAGCAGGTGTGTGACCCCATCTCTAAAACTAGCCAGTTGTCATGGAGGGCACTTGTCTACTCAGGAGCCTCAAGGATTCACTTGCCTCAGTGAGGCCCAAGAGTTTAAGGTTGCTGTTAGCTACGATGCCATAGTATTCTACCAAGGGTGACAAAATAAGACTCTGTCTCAAAAAACAAAACAAAATACAACAAAACAAAACAAAAAGCCTCAAAGAATAAAGTATTTCATGCACAAAAGCCATAAAGTTTTATAAAGTCACTTGGTGAAAAGGAACTCAAATGTATGTAAGAAACTGAGAAAGAGAAGGCCAAGTTTATCGTCATGGATAATGGAGAAAATAGTAAGAAACCATGTTGGAAAGAAGAGAAGGCTTGGAGAGCTGGACCGCATTATGGAAATTTGATTCATTCCACATTAAAGTGAAAGACACTAAAGGGTTTTAAGCATAAGCATCGCATTGCTTGATTTCCATTTTATAATGTGACTCTGGCTGCTGTGTGAAGACTAGATGAGAAGGCCTAAGTGGGTAGGAAGTGGCTACAGTAGCAGTCCAAGCTCAACTAAATGAGGATGGCAGAATTGAAGTGATTGTTTTAGGAAGTAGATTTTATAGGGCTTAGTGATATAGCATTTCCACGTCTGAATAAGGAGGTATCTAACTTGTTCACCTTGGCAGATGTCATGTACTACAATCTTAATGACAAACAGCAGTTTCAAGGCAGGATCCAGAGGTAAGCAAGAATGCAGAGTAGGGCAAGGGTAGTTTGAAATAACTGTTGCCTACCATTTGACTATTAGCTCCACTCTTCCACTCTTTGGGACCCTTTGAATTCTACAAAGTAGATGGGAGGTGTCAGAGTCCCCATAATGCTTTCCTGACCCTCCCATTCCCACCCTGCCCAGTGGAGACTGCACTTTTCCTTCCTCCAAGCACTCACATGTATTCTTTTACCTTAGCTAAGTAAATTATTTCATTATACCTAGTAGTGTGTTGACTTGCTTATGTGACTTGGTTTAACCACTGCACAGAGAACTCTGAGAGTGGGGATAAGTTTCTGTATTTGTGAGCAACATTCACTAGCTTTGCAGATGAGGATTTTTCATTGCTTTTTATGTCAAATGTTACTTCACAGAACTTAGTGTGCCTGTTCTATCAACAGGTCTGTGTGTTTTTGTTTATTTTTGATTTTTATTCTATCTTGTTAATTTTTATTGTCTGTCTGGCCTTATAAGAATATCAGATTTAATAACAATTATAGCTATATTCAAATTTTTCAGTGCTAGGTTCTAGGATATCTTACTATCATAGGATCAGATCTAAAAAGCAGAATCCACACTTGGCTATTGAATGTATCACAAGAACTAAATTCACTTCAAAGTTATATTTTTTGTGATCTTTGTCTCTATTGCCATGGAAAGTCTCTCTATTCCTACTCATTTTATTTAGCAATTGCAACAGTTGTCCCTTTAGACCCACCTCTGTGTTAAAAAGCCTAAGCTATCATGGAGGGATGTTGCTTCCTTCTCTCAAGGCCATTTGAGTAAACTAAGGCCTGGTACTATAAATCTGTTTCTGGACTTGGTCCCTTAAATACGTGTTTAATCATTTAGTTGTGTCTATATTGCCATCTCATACAGTTCTGATACATGCTATTTAGCTAAAATTTCTTAACTAGGAGCAAAATTCTGGTACTACAACCACCTCCCCCCAACAAACTCCAGTGATTTCAGTAGTTAGTCCATCCATATTCTTAGTATACAAAATCTAGAATTGCATGAATCATGTCTATAAAAATACTCCAGACTTTGCCTGACACCAATATCCCAATAAAGGATCTACTCTTCATTTTTAATTTATTTAACCCTTATTAATATCCAATTGATAGGTTGATAAAGCTTTGCCCTTACCCACTTTGAATTATACACCTATTCCATGTAGAGGAGAGAAACCTTGGGTCATTGCTATTTATTTCATAGAAATTCAATTGTTCTTTATTTATAAAGTTAACAGAGGGCTTGATGTGGTTAATCGAAAAAAAAAAGGAGACAAAATGTTCGCACTGAGTCTTGCCTACATGTCTCTGTTGCTAGAGAAATAAGGCCAGTAAAAAGGAAATCACAGGTGTGCAGGTGAGAACAGACACATCCATGGCCAAGAAAGTGGCACTTGCGATGGAATGGAAAGCAAGGTCCAATGTCAACTCTGCAGACAGAGCACCATACACAGGTTGCTAATGTCTTTCTGCATAGGTTCAGAAATGTACATGTCCACTAGGATGAGGATTGTGAGTGACAAAGGTAACGGGGAAAGGCTAACTGATCTCTCAGGGTCATGTTCTTCTTATTCTTGAGCATCTACTCTAGGTTTGTATAGAAAAAAAGGAATAAAACAGGACATGAATCTGGCTAGAGTATATTTTTGTGTAAGTCAAAGGGTTGAGTTAAAGGAGCACATAATAGGAGCCAGATAGTGGGGGTAAAATAAAATAATTCACATAGTATAATAAAAAAGAGCTCACTAGAAAATCAGGAAGATAAATTCTGTAAAAAGAGAGGTTCCTAAGTATCCAAAATCTAAACCAGGTTCTTTAATCCACTTCGGGAAATTGGAGAAAAGTCAACTTCTTGGTGCTTCGGGTCCTCAGTTGTAAAATGACATAGGTCAACTAAGTGATCTCCAAGGCAGTCCCCATATCTAATATTCAACAAATCAATAGACAGGTGGGAAAATTGTGTTTTAGGTACTTATCTTGGGTGCTATAAAGCAGAAAATGATACTACTACAAGGTCAGAGATTGATGTTGGAGAGATACTTTTTTCAATTTGACAATGATGTAGTTTTTGACTAAGTTATGGAAGGAACATTGAAGTGGGGAGTATGAAGAAATAAATATCTTTATATATGCTGAATATAGCAAAAATCTTAAAAAGTATTAGCAAGTCATATTAAGTTTATATTAGTCATTATAAGCTAAACACAAAGATGAGAACAGATGTGGTCACTGAAGATTGTCCTTTTTCTATTTTTACAAAATATTGTCTTTAATTTTTTCTAGATGGTAGTGAGGTAAATAAATAAGGTAGAATACATAATTAATTTTATATAGTTGTAAATGAATGTAATGTGCTTAAATAAAAATTCCATTTTAAAGAAGTGTATGTTACTCACAATTATTTTTTCTTTTTTTGAGACAGAGTCTCACTTTGTCACCCTCAGTAGAGTGCTATGATGTCATAGCTCACAGCAACCTCAAACTCTTGGGTTCAAGCGATCCTCTTGTCTCAGCCTCCCGAGTAGCTGGAACAATAGGTGCCTGACACTGCCCAGCTGTTTTTAAAGGCTAGGTCTGACTCTTGTTGAGGCTGGTCTGGAACTCCTGAGCTCAAGCTATCCTCCCACCTCCGCCTGCCAGAATGCTAGGATTACAGGCATGAGCCACTGAGCCCATCCCTCTTATTCACAGTTAAATCTTTTTACTGATGAGTTAATACTGATATGAATTTTTTTTAAATACATAGACTGTCAATCAGCCTTAGACACACCAGGAGACACCCTGTTATTTTATTAAAACAATTCATGGACTTAACCATGTATACAATAACTATAATTATGAACATTCAAGGAAAATTAGTGCATAATGTCTTAATTAACACTGTGTGATACAATTTTATTTACAGATTGAATTCTTTTGCAGCTTTAGAGTAGTATGTTTTAATTTCACTCTCATGTAATAAATATTTAGCACGTCTCTTTGGGTAGCACACTGTACCATTAATGAACATTTTTTTGAGAAATGTAGTAGTATTTTTAAAAACTCTCTGGAAGATAGCCCATACATTTTGTTATTATATTGAGCTAA
The DNA here is from genome assembly GCF_027406575.1 of Nycticebus coucang. Taxonomy (NCBI): domain Eukaryota; kingdom Metazoa; phylum Chordata; class Mammalia; order Primates; family Lorisidae; genus Nycticebus; species Nycticebus coucang. The sequence goes on from NC_069786.1 coordinate 110,866,310, forward strand.
AAAATTTGCCTCCTGCTTACCAGTTTAGAATACTTATGGATTTCATATTTACTTATTTATAGGTATTACCTGAGAACAATCACTTTGATTTTACTTGGGGATTTATTTTCACATTTTTAAACCTAAGTTGAGTACCTTTCCCAGTGGCATTCTTTACTCAGAGCTATGGTATGAATATTGTGCTTGCCTTAGTCCTGATCTTGTTTTCTTTAGGAAAACTGTGATTCATATTAGCAGCATATTACCAAAGTTACATGGATATTAAAGTTTGAGCCTTGGGACACAAGAGGAGAAATTTCACATTCTTGTTACTACTTTTGTCACAAGACACTGTTGTTTGGTTGTGGTATTCCCCCTAAGAAAGCCTCGCAGAAAAACATCATTTATCTTAGTTAGCTATGAGTAGTCTACAGAAATCCATTCTTCATTTTTTAAAATGAGTTTTCAGAAATATCCACAAATCAAAAACTCTGTTTGGTTTGCTTTTTTTTTTTTTTTTTTTACATAAATGAATAAGAAAGAAGAAAATTTAAAACTCTAAAATCTTTATTTTTATTTTTTTTAAATGGTAAAACAGGACAATATGAATCCTCAACTAGTCCTGTGGTTTTTCTATCAGGAGTGAAAAACTCCTGAATTTTATGACATGTGTTCAGTTGGAAAAAAAGAAAACTGAATTTCTTAGCTCTAGGTGGTAGCTTATTAGCTTATTAGCACAGTGTTGCTCCCATGCCAATGCCGCGGCTACCATCCTCTCACTTGGTTCCCCTCTCACATTCTCATCTACAATAGAAACCACGTCTCTTCATTCTCTGTGTTCTGAGTGAAACGAGGGAAAAGCAGTCTTTACTTAACAATGTCTGATTTTTTGCTCTTTTTTACCCCCCTGGGTAATTAGATTTAGAAATCCCTAAAAATGGAGTTTGTTTTTTTTTATACAACTGTTTGTTTAGTAAACATGTTCTTTCTAATTCTTAAAATTTATCTGAAATGATTATTTGAAAGATAATTGTTGAATAGAATAATTGTTATTATGAATACTTCTAAGAATTCATGCTAATAATTAGCCTCATATCACAAAAGTAAGTTTCTCATAAACTGTTATAATTTAGAATTAAGGGAGAAGATGATGTTATTTTTTAAAAATCACTTTTTTGTGATTTTTTCCCTATAAGGATTATTATAATATGATCTTCAGACTTTTCAAAATCAAACATTGTCTCCTTGGGTTTAAATATTTAGTATGCTTTATATGTCCTAGGAAAAATAAAAGAGATTTTTTTCCCTTGCTGGTGGTATGTATATTAATATTCCAAAGCTCTCTCTGAGTACTGAAGATTGATCACCAGAGCACTAATTTGTTCACCCTCTGCATGCAAATATAAAACTTCTCTCTCACTGGTATTTCTGGTTTTTAAATGTGTTTACAATATTTTAGAACTTTAAGGATAGTTTTTGAACTTTTCAAACATCCTGTATTTTAGCAAGCAAAATAAAAGTCATTAGAAAATTACAGCACGATTGAAATTTCAAGACAGCAATATAAGTTAATTGTTTCATGATAAATGAAAGGTCAGAGTTGTCTCTCCAATTTCAGAAACCTGCCCTATAAATCGGGAACCATCATGTGGTTGCTTAAAAGTATTTAATTGTGAAAGCAACTATGAAAATGATTCACTACTGTGCGGCACCTGTGGCTCTGTGGGTAGGGTGCTGGCTCCATATACCGAGGGCGGTAGGTTCAAACCTGGCCCCAGCCAAACTGCACCAAAAAAATAGGTGGGTGTTGTGGCGGGTACCCATAGTCCCGGCTACTCAGGAGGCTGAGGCAAGAGAATCAGCTACGCCCAAGAACTGGAGGTTGCTGTGAGCTGTGACGCCATGGCATTCTACCAAGGGTGACAAAGTGAAACTCTGTCTCTCAAAAAAAAAAAAGAAAGAAAGAAAATGATTCACTACTATTACCCATGATCAATTCTCAGATTATTTTCAAGTTGAAAGACCCCCAAATTACATAAAGTAATTTTAAAGGGGTTACATGGAATGATCATTTTGATTAATTGTGTATTTATTTTACCATACTAGAATAATATGATATATTAAAACATAGCTTTGACTGATGTTGTTTAGAATAAATAAAGCTTAAAATAATTTATGTGTAAAGAAGTCAACTCCAAGGAAATAATGGAAAAAATTAAAATAGGCTTGGTTTTGGGAGCTTGACTATAGTAGCCATCCTGAAGGTGGTACATGACTGTGTGAGACACAGCAGCCCTTTCGTTTCTGTAAGTATTACTTAATTATAAGGAGATACGATTTCTCTGAGAACTCTTGGAACAAGGAACCTTCTTTTTGGGAATACACACATGATTAGGATAGAGATCAGAATTTTAAGTAAGAAAAGCACTTGAGAGTTGCTGAAGGCAGCAAACTTGAAGGAAGGTCTCTCTTTCTCTCACATGTGGGGGTCTGCTGTCAGCCAAAGTGCTGAAGGGATGCCAGGTCTACACAGAGCTTTGATAAGGAAGGGTTTATTTAGACAGGCTCTGAGCTGAAGGTGACAGTTTGATGTCATTTCTAGTACATCATTAATGTCATACATGAGGAAATTTAGACCTGATGATGATCATATAGTAAATAAGTACAGGCCAAGACTAGAACCCAGATTTGATTAGGCTCATTAATAACCAAATATTATCCCAAATTATACATAAATATTGTTACAGATAAGCAGCACATAGATATTAAGTGACTAAACATGATTTAAAAATAGAAAGTTTTTTCACTTTAGAAAACTAATACATGAAATTGACCCCATGTAAAGTGGAGGGGCAATTAAAGGACTATAGAAAGGAAAGAGTTTAGACTACAGAATGATCTCGAAGTGTTTAAGATTTAATGTCTGAATCCACTGAATTACTTTGACTCTTTTTCATTTCTCTTTTTGGTATTCATTTCCCTTCCAGGAGCCTTTTACTATCATGATATGTCCTGGGCTAGGGTTCCCTTTTCTTCACTCCGACCCTATCAGATTTTAGATATATTTCCTTCAATAGAACACATTTCTCTCAGAAAAATTTTCTTTTTTTATAACATTGCCAATTCACAATTAACTTTTCTTGGGTTAGATTTCTTCCAAGAGAGAATCTCTAGCAGTACATTTCTTTATCTTGTATCACTGATGACAGTTTCAGTCTCACTCTCATGTTCCCTCGTCATCTTTTTGACTGCCTACTGCTGTTGTCCCAGACCTCTGTACTTGCACCTCTTTGGTTTTCTATCCCAATGTTGCAATAATGTATATTTGCCCTTATCTGTTCCTAATCATATTTCTAATTACTTAAAAATATTTATATGAATGTTGTACTATCACCTCATCTCAATGCATTTGAGAATTAAAGCATCATTTTCCCCACCCTCTAACAGGGATCTTTCCAAACACTAATTCTCATCAATGATCAGGTCTCTAACTTGCTCCCTAGACTACTCTCTCTTGAATTTTGGGGTTTTATCACTTTTTTCAAAATGTTCACATTTGTTCATAAAATTTTTTTTTTTGGCCGGGACTGGGTTTGAACATGCCACCTCTGGCATATGGGGCCAGTGTCCTACCCCTTTGAGCCACAGGTGCTGCCCTGTTCATAAAATTTTTAAATCTCTTTTCTTCTATATTCAATTCCTTCCCATCCTTAAAGTACCCAAATACCACCATACTCATGAACTACCTGACTGCTGTGGTCTTTGATACTCACTGTAACTATATTTTCCTAACAAAGCATGAGTTAAAAATCATGAAGGCAAAGAGATATTTTAAAATAGTGATATTTCTAGAAATAAAACATTTTTCTGAAAACAGTTTGAAAAAAGTCACTTTTGGGGGCTATTTAAACCGAATATAGTCATTATTACATACCATGGGCAAAGAAACCTATTCTGCTGATATATAGTGTTAATTTTAGGTTCATTTCAACATGTAGTTATTGGGTCTAGATATTATAATAGAGGGTAAAAATTCAAATGTCCATTAATAAGAGACTGGAAACAATGATGGTACTTTCATACAGAGGAACATTACATAGTTTGAAGATGTATGTGGCCACATTGGCATATGTCCTGAGAGATTGTGAGTTGGAGAAAAGCACATTGCAGAAGAGAGCACAGTCTAATGTTGTATGTATACAAAACTGTTCGTACACAGATAGACACACATTTATTTTATAAATGTAGAGAGCATGTCTTGAAAATCATGCAATAAAATGTGCTGAGGAGGTGCAATAATTCCTATATATACTTTATTACATTTTGAAATTTGGCAATTAGCCTGAATTAATATTATAATAAACCTACTTCATTACATAACAACAAAATAAAGAACAGTGGAGAAATACCTATAGCTTGAAAGGATATTCTCAATCCATCTATAGCTGTTGAATTATTGCAGAAATTTTAAAAGTCTCTTATGTTAGAATACATTCTATGTGAAACATTAACAGCTTATATTTTGTTTGCTTTTATTTTCTTCACTTATAAGTACAAATAGGTTTTTAAATTGTTTTATTGTGCTGGCCCTGTTTTTAAGACTCAAAAAGTTATTCATATTTGTCTTGCCTTGCCTTCAGCCTGTTGATAAATCAAAGAACATCTCCAAGACTGGAGGGTGCTGGAGGAGGCATATCTGGCCCGGTTCTCATGGCTAGCAACTCAAGTTTATGGTTTTTCTGGGATCTCATTAGCCAATTAAGAGGTTCATTCAATCAGGAGAGGGGCCTTTTAAAATTTTGCTTTAGTTTAAAATAGTTACTTTGGATAGCAAGACTGAATCCATTAATTTTGTGGCTGACATGATACTTAGGACTAAAATTTTTAAATGAATGTAATAAGGAAATTATTTTAGAGAAATAGAGAGTGTTTTGTTTTGTTTTGTTTGACTGTTTAGTTTATTTTCCAACAGGTAGTTGAGATACTAAGGCTTAGATGTGTGGAATGGAAGACTAGATGAGAAAGCCAATATTATGTCTTCAGATACATACACAAAAGGGTTTAATCATCTATTCACCACTTGTCTGAGGGAAGGATTTTTTTTAGGGCTATGGAGATGGCCTAATACATAATACCTGCCCTACCCTGAACAGATGAGATTGACTGCAGATTATATACATACATACTCTTGGGAAGGGGGCCCTACACCAAACATTCAGAAAAAGAGTGAACAGGCAGGGTGTGTGGGAGGCAGGCTTTTCTGTATCAGGAGAGAAGGGTGATTCATCATTCCCATAAGAGGATATGATTGTCTTATTTGAAAAATTTCACCATGGTATAAAATTGAAACCTGCTACTCAGATCTATGCAGGAATTGTGCCTACTACCTTTTTTGTCGAGGAAACTCAGTAAGAAGGTCAGAGTTTACTGGGGATTAGGCCTTTTGAGACCTTACAGGTTTCACCAGAGGTCAAGGCAGCACTAATATCAAGCCTTAGTTTTGGCCTCACAATAAAAAATTATTCCTGTGTTGTCTTTGGGTTAGGAGGAACATATATTTTCTCTGGTGGTTTAAAAAAAAATGATGTTTTATAATACAGACAAAATTAAAGACTTTTCTGAAAATCCAAGGCCTAGAATCACGGGAAGACCTCAAGACCCAAACATGTATTCTTTGTTCTCAAAAAATGGTTTCTCTTTCCCTGCTTCATGAGTAATCTGCTCAAATATATGTATTGGATCCTTGCTCTCTCTACTGACACTTCCTCTTCCTAACATCCTTGGATGCTTCTCTTAAGAAGTCCCCTCCATGGCAGTGCCTGTGGCTCAAAGGAGTAGGGCACCGGCCCCATATGCTGGACATGGTGGGTTTAAACCCAGCCCTGGCCAAAAAAAAAGAAGTCCCCTCCAAAGCCTTAGATCTTCTAGTTCCAGTGCCTGTGAACAATTGGCAACTTCATTCTATCCTTTTAGCTTTATACTCCAAAGAAATTACCTGATTTTGTCTTCAACATTATTACAAAAGTATTAACACCAGGCTAAGTCATACATATATGGCTTATGGATGATTTGCTTCTGAGACAGGCATCCACTCATGTTATACTTACCCTTAGCTAATACAGGTCTAGAGATATATGACAAAACATGATTAAATAAAGAAACAGAAGCATCTTTACTTAATCAGATTTAAATGATTGAATAAATGGCATAGATTTTCCCAACAAGAAAAGATATGGGAAGCAGGACCTTCTGAAATGTGCATAGCAAAATACCTTAGAACATCCAATCAGAGGTATTGCACTATTCTCTTTCAGAAAATAACACCATAATTTCTCAGCTACCTAGTCAAATTAGTGAATCAGCATTATCTTTTTGTTCTGCCCACTAGGTCCTCTTCTCTAATTTTGATGGACTAAATTTGTTGAATTTTGCTTCTTCATATTTCTCTTCCTTTGAAATATACAACCATTAGACTGATCCAGGCCCCTTTTCTTCAGTTTAGGTCTGCTACGCTTGTCCTCTGACACCTTTAAGGGACCTGTGCCTCCAGATTTTCCACTGCCAGCTGCTCTTATACCCAGCCCAACTGATCCTTATGAAACACAAGTTTCAATAAGTGGCCTTATGTATATCTCCCTGTCCTTCCAGAATTATCTTGAAGGCAGTACCATGAATTGGTTCTTAAGTTTTTATGTATTTGCCCTACTTCTTGACAAAAAGGGAGATGGCTCTAAGAATTTTAAATTTACATAAAGACTAGAATTACAGGGTAGGAGATCAAGATTTAAAAAAAAAAATCGGGGTATTTAAATTTAAAATAACTCTCGGGGTATTTAAATGGTTTTTGCATTCATTGTTTTCCAAACTAATACTCCTGGAAGAATAAGAATTAAGTCTCATGGTTCTTTTTTTACCCCAGTCTCCTTTTAATCATATATATTTTTGATGATAGAAATGATGATGATTTCTTTATGCTTTGAAAGCATTTATAGTAAGTTATTGGTTATTTGGTTTAACTGCTTATAAGAAATTAAGTATGGCTATTTTGTTTTAACTAATGAAATCACAGAGTAAAAAAATGTACTGGCTTAAATATGACATAATGACATCTTTCCCCCGCCCCCCCACCCTGGGTAAAGTGCCATGGCATTATAGCTCACAGCAACCTCTAACTCTTGGGCTCCAGTGATCCTCCTGCCTCAGCTTTCCTATTTTTTTTTTTTTTTAGTAGAGACAGAGTCTCTCTTTTAGGCTCACATGTATAATCCTAGCATAATGGGAGGCTGAGGTGGGTGGATAGCTTGAGCTCATGAGTTTGAGACATAATGACATCTTAAAGCCACAAACTGAGTCCCAACAACAAATGCATGTTGATCTTTTTTAGTGTTAATATAAAGAACCCCCTTATTGATTCAACAGAACTTTTGATTTTATAAGCATGTAAGGTAAATTCATAGAATTGCAACAGTGTTTTTCTTTGGCAGATAATTACCTAATAAGGAAATCTGATATAAAATGGAAGTTTACATTATATAAATAATGACCAATAACTCATATAAAGCTTGCCTTTAAATATGTGTACATATCACATATATATTACATACAACATTAGCTATGCGATTTTTAGAAATTATTTTCCATGAATTTATATTTTTCACATTGAAATGATTTCATTCTTATATCATCTTTTTCTTTTTCAAATCAAGGGTGAAGGTCATACACGTGAAATCAAATTTTTCTTTTTATAGATGGAATCTATCGTCCTTTAGTTTTCTCACATCACATTATTAATCCTGTATATATACACATACATATGTATATATACATATAATTTGGCAGATATTTAACAGTGTTACATTTTGAAAAACTAGGGCAATATATTATTACCAGCTTTGGAAAAGTTGTTCCCATTTCAGTTTTTCTTAAAATTTGAACAAAAGACCCTTAAATACTCATTTTCTAATTACATGGATTAAAATTTAGCTCTTACAAATTTCAGAATATTCTAACTTCAAATCTAGGTAAGGATTTTGTGTTGTTCTAACCATAACTTTTTTCATCAAGTTTTTTGATTTCTACGTACATAAGTAGAATGCATTCTGACTCCAGACTGACAACATTGGATTGACAGCTAAAAGAAGTTGTTAGTATATCCTGTCAGATTGAAACTCAGTAGTGTCTGAGAAGGCTTGAAGCTTGAAGCTGCCCTGTCAATACTGGCATTTCATTAAGGATTAATTAAACCAAATTTGCTTGCTAATAAAGATCAAAATATCAATCAGTTCTATCACAAAAATATGTGACTAACTGGTGTAGTGTACATGTATATATTCATAGTTGTGAAATGAAGTATCAGAGGTCTTAGTTCCCAGGGTGTCCAACCTGTTTTCTTCTCTGCTGCACCTTGGAAGAGTAAGCGTTGTCTTGGGCCACACATTAAATACACAAACACTAGTGAAAGTTGATTAGCAAATAAAGGTCCATGCACATTTTGGGATCTCTGACATCAAAGATAAGCAAAATAAGTCCTCAAAATCAGTATATGCTGGCTCTCAGACTGCAGATTGGATGCCTCCAGCAAAGGCAGCCGTGTGCAAAGGAATATGGACGGTTTTAGTAAATTAGGTCAGATCAAATATATAACCAAGACTAATTTCAGTTTCTCCCATAACCAGGAAAGTAGAAGACTATTTATTTTTTTCTTGAAGACTATTCCAGAATAGATTTTATGCTTTTAGTATTGATTCACATATTAGAAACAAAAATTTATTTAAATAAATCACTTCATATATTCAACTTGCTTGAATATAATACAGTGAAAAACTTGTTAAAGTTCTATTTAAATTACGTATGTTAGATAAGTAAATAAATAAGAAAAATTACTCATCCACTTATAATAGTAATAAAAATATCTTTTTTAAAGCTTCTGTGTTTCTTGAAGTCAATAATAAACAACTTATTTAGTTTAAAAATAAGCTTATTCATTACATCACAAATATGTATTGCAAAGATATTGCATTCCTTGAACTCTAGAAAATGATGGGGATAAAATGGTAAGCACAGAAGACACATTACCCATCCTCATAATACAGTACATTGAGTGTACATTTACATAATACAGTTCATGTACATTTAAGTAATCTGGCCGTGCAGGACTGCAGCTCTGCAAGTGCTGTGACGGACAGGTTTCCAAGACTGTGAGAGTCTGTGATGGAGAGATCTGACCTAATAAAATAGGTCAAGGAAATCATCCGGAAGAGCCGACACTTGAGTTTAGATCTGAAGGCTTTGGTAAAAATTATCAGTCAAAAGACTAAGGGAAGGTTCAGCCCAGACAGGAAAGCTGCATGAACGGCCCATTGGCAAGATGGAGTGCAACCAACATAGAGGCTACTACAAACTGGATGGTGTCACTCAGAAAGGTATGCTGAAGTCCCAAGCCCCAGCACCTCAGAATGAAACTGTGTTTGGAAGAAAGGTTCATCTGTGCAAATTTTACAAAGTTAAATGAAATCATTAGGGTAGGGCTTAATCCAGGAAGACTAGTGTCTTTGTCAGAAGGAGAAATGGGGACATAGATATGCCCAGAGGGGGATGTAGGGAGAAGATCCCAGGTTTAAAGAGAGGAAGGCTGGGGCTACCAGAGCTGGGGGAGAGGCCTAGAACAGATTGTTCCCTAACCCCTTCAGAGGGAGTAGAGCCCTGTTGACACCTTGATTTGGGGCTTCTAGGCTTCAGAAATATGATAATGTTAGGAGTGAGACTGGGTGTCAGGTCCCTGTGCTCCTGGGTTCTTGGTTCCCAGTTGTGAAGAACGGTTACTGGTACTGAGTTGATGGAGTGATGGGTAAGCAGACAAAATGCCAAAGTTTTCACAAGAACTTCTCCTGGCTGGCTTGCCAAAACGATAGGGCGATTCAGTCACAGTTTGAGGGCACTGGCAAAATAATTGAAGAAAACAAGAATAAGTCAAGTTTTAGCAAGAGAGGAAAGCTTCTTCTAATCTTTTGGACAGCAAACTGTTCCCGGTCCTAGGAGCTGTAGGCACTGTGTAAAGTGCAGTGTCTAGATTTTTCTTTATACATAACTTTTGAGGGGTGTCAACTGCTTCTTAGAAGTTTCCCAGAGTCTTGATTTACTCTGTTCCCATAACATGTTTCTATAACAGCTCATATCTATCTGTGCACATCAGAAAGTCCCAAGGATGTTAATCAGTCCTCCCAAAACAACCAGCTCCCTTAAACAACCCACCTGCAAGGTCTCCGTTAGCAATTAGCCCCATTCCTATAGCCTGACCCAATCCAGTCTAATTAGCCTAATTGCATCTGCCATGCACCCTACTTAAATCTAACTACCTGCCTAACCTAACAATAAAGTAAATTTAGGTTGTTCTGAGTCAGTCTTTGTGGTACTTTGTTACAGAAGCCCTTGGAAAGTGATACAGGGACTGAAAACACATGGGTGTAGACCGATAAGGGAGAATAAAAGCAACTTGATCTGAAAAGAAGATGAAGGAGTGGGCAGGGGCCCATCATAGATCGTTCTGAAGACCATTTTTAGGAGTTTCCTTTTTATTCCAAGAACAAAGGACTTAAGCAGTGTAAGCTTTCTTGAATGATATGATAGTAGCTTAGAATAGAGTAATGGTAATGGTTGCGGAGAGAAGTCAGTGGCAACTGGAAAGTAAATTGACTATTACAAATAAACTACAAAAATTCAACCTTAATCAAGGATATCACTCTACCAATTAGTTTTTCTTTTATCATCAATTTTTTTCTATCTATACTGGATAATTCCCATCAGCCTCAAACCGCACTGTTTTATTCTATCTTTTGAACATGGAATAGCTGTGACTTGATTTTAACCAAAAGAATTGAGGAGATGTGATAATCCAGAACTTCAGGGAAATAGTTACAGGAAGCCTTGTAGTTTCTGACTCAGTCTCTTAAAATGCCGGCTGTCAGAATGGTCACTCTCAATACACATGGAGAGGTTACATGTAGGCACTTTGGTCAATAAGCTTAGCTGAGTTTCCATCTGACAACCAGCATCAACTGCTGGCTACATATGTGAGTCATCCTGAACCTGGAACCTAGAATCACAGCCCTTGCTGACATCTATCTTTAAGCACACGAGAAACGTCAAGTAGGAACGAAGTAACTGACCTTAGTAAAACCATTTTCTGTGGAATACCTTTTGAATTAGCAACTTTTAATTAGCAAAATTAGAAGGTAACTGTTAGGAAAAATGAAGCTTAACCATTGATAGTGATATTAGACATATATAAAATTTTATTAAATGGGTCATAACAAATAAAGATCTATATATTTTCACTCAAAAGTAACAAAACAAATTTTTTTTTTTTTTTTTTTTTTACTGTTGGGGATTCGTTGAGGGTACAATAAGCCAGGTTACACTGATTACAATTGTTAGGTAAAGTCCCTCTTGCAATCATGTCTTGCCCCCATAAAATGTGACACACACCAAGGCCCCACCCCCCTGCCTCCGTCCCTCTTTCTGCTTTTCCACCCCCCCCACAACCTTAATTGTCATTAATTGTCCTCATATCAAAATTGAGTACATAGGATTCATACTTCTCCATTCTTGTGATGCTTTACTAAGAATAATGTCTTCCACTTCCATCCAGGTTAATACGAAGGATGCAAAGTCTCCATTTTTTTAATAGCTGAATAGTATTCCATGGTATACATATACCACAGCTTGTTAATCCATTCCTGGGTTGGTGGGCATTTAGGCTGTTTCCACATTTTGGCGATTGTAAATTGAGCTGCAATAAACAGTCTAGTACAAGTGTCCTTATGATAAAAGGATTTTTTTCCTTCTGGGTAGACGCCCAGTAATGGGACTGCAGGATCAAATGGGAGGTCTAGCTTGAGTGCTTTGAGATTTCTCCATACTTCTTTCCAGAAAGGCTGTACTAGTTTGCAGTCCCACCAGCAGTGTAAAAGTGTTCCTTTCTCTCCACATCCACGCCAGCATCTGCAGTTTTGAGATTTTGTGATGTGGGCCATTCTCACTGGGGTTATATGATATCTCAGGGTTGTTTCGATTTGCATTTCTCTAATATATAGGAATGATGAACATTTTTTCATGTGTTTACTAGCCATTCATCTGTCATCTTTAGAGAAAGTTCTATTCATGTCTCTTGCCCACTGATATATGGGATTGTTGGCTTTTTTCATGTGGATTAATTTGAGTTCTCCATAGATCCTAGTTATCAAGCTTTTGTCTGATTGAAAATATGCAAATATCCTCTCCCATTGTGTAGGCTATCTCTTTGCTTTGGTTATTGTCTCCTTAGCTGTACAGAAGCTTTTCAGTTTAATGAAGTCCCATTTGTTTATTTTTGTTGTTGTTGCGATTGCCATGGCAGTCTTCTTCATGAAGTCTTTCCCCAGGCCAATATCTTCCAGTGTTTTTCCTATGCTTTCTTTGAGGACTTTTATTGTTTCATGCCTTAAATTTAAGTCCTTTATCCATCTTAAATCAATTTTTGTGAGTGGGGAAAGGTGTGGGTCCAGTTTCAGTCTTTTACATGTAGACATCCAGTTCTCCCAACACCATTTATTGAATAGGGAGTCTTTCCCCCAAGGTATGTTCTTGTTTGGTTTATCAAAGATTAGGTGGTTGTAAGATGTTAGTTTCATTTCTTGGTTTTCAATTTGATTCCAAGTGTCTATGTCTCTGTTTTTGTGCCAGTACCATGCTGTCTTGAGCACTATGGCTTTGTAGTACAGACTAAAATCTGGTATGCTGATGCCTCCAGCTTTATTTTTGTTACTAAGAACTGCCTTAGCTATACGGGGTTTTTTCCGGTTCCATACAAAACGCAGAATCATTTTTTCCAAATCTTGAAAGTACGATGTTGGTATTTTGATAGGAATGGGCATTGAATAGGTAGATTGCTTTGGGAAGTATAGACATTTTAACAATGTTGATTCTTTCCATCATGAGCATGGTATGTTCTTCCATTTGTTAATATCCTCTGCTGTTTCCTTTCTGAGGATTTCATAGTTTTCTTTATAGAGGTCCTTCACCTCCTTTGTTAGGTATATTCCTAGGTATTTCATTTTCTTTGAAACTATGGTGAAGGGAGTTCTGCCCTTAATTAGCTTCTCAACTTGACTGTTATTGGTGTATACAAAGGCTACTGACTTGTGGACATTGATTTTATATCCTGAAAGATTACTGTATTTTTTGATGACTTCTAGGAGTCTTGTGGTTGAGTCTTTGGGGTTCTCTAAGTATAAGATCATGTCGTCAGCAAAGAGGGAGAGTTTGACCTCCTCTGCTCCCATTTGGATTCCCTTTATTTCCTTGTCTTGCCTAATTGTATTGGCTAGAACTTCCAGCACTACGTTGAATAGTAAAGGTGACAGAGGACAACCTTGTCTGGTTCCAGTTCTAAGAGGAAAAGCTTTCAGTTTTACTCCATTCAGTAAAATATTGGCTGTGGGTTTGTCATAGATAGCTTCAATCAGTTTTAGAAATGTGCCACCTATGCCTATACTCTTCAGTGTTCTAATTAGAAAAGGATGCTGCATTTTATGAAATGCTTTTTCTGCATCTATTGAGAGGATCATGTGATCTTTATTTTTGCCTCTGTTAATATGTTGGATAACGTTTATGGACTTGCGTATGTTAAACCAGCCTTGCATCCCTGGGATGAAGCCTACTTGATCATGATGAATGACTTTTTTGATGATAAGCTGTAATCTATTGGCTAGGATTTTGTTGAGAATTTTTGCATCTGTATTCATGAGTGAGATTTGTCTGAAATTCTCCTTTTTGTTTGGGTCTTTTCCTGGTTTTGCTATCAGGTTGATGTTTGCTTCATAGAATATGTTGGGGAAGATTCCTTCTTCGTCAATGTTTTGGAATAATTTCTGCAGTACAGGAATAAGCTCTTCCTTGAAGGTTTGATAGAATTCTGGAGTGAAGCCATCTGGACCAGGGCATTTTTTGGTTGGAAGATTTTTTATCGTTTCTTTGAAATCAGTGCTTGAAATTGGTCTGTTCAGGAGCTCTATTTCTTCCTGGATGAGTCTAGGGTGAGGGTGTGATTCCAAATATTGATCCATTTCCTTCACATTGTCAAATTTCTGGGCATAGAGTTTCTGGTAATATTCAGAGATGATCTCTTGTATCTCTGTGGGATCAGTTGTTATTTCCCCTTTATCATTTCTGATTGAGGTTACTAGAGATTTTACTTTTCTATTTCTCGTTAGCCTGGCCAATGGTTTATCTATTTCATTTATTTTTTCAAAAAAACCAACTCCTTGTTTCATTAATTTTCTGAATGATTCTTTTGTTTTCAATTTCATTGATCTCTGATTTGATTTTGGATATTTCTTTTCTTCTACTGAGTTTAGGCTTCGATTGTTCTTCTTTTTCCAATTCCATAAGATCTCTTGTGAGATTGTTGATGTGCTCTCTTTCTGTTTTTCGAATGTAGGCATCTAAAGCGATGAATTTTCCTCTCAAAACTGCTTTTGCAGTATCGCACAGGTTTTGGTAGCTTGTGTCTTCATTGTTGTTATGCTCAAGGAAGTTAATGATTTCCTGTTTTATTTCTTCCTTCACCCATCTGTTATTCAACAGAAGATTGTTTAATTTCCATGCCTTTGGGTGGGGTCGAGCATTTTTGTTAGAGTTGAGTTCCACCTTTAGTGCCTTTTGGTCTGAGAAGATACATGGTAAAATTTCAATTCTTTTGATTCTATTGATATTTGTTTTGTGTCCCAGGATATGATCAATTTTGGAGAATGTTCCATGGGGTGATGAGAAGAATGTACATTCTTTATCTTTGGGATGGAGTGTTCTATATGCGTCTATCAAGCACAGTTGTTCTAGGGTCTCATTTAAATCTCTTATATCTTTGTTTAATTTCTGTTTAGAGGATCTGTCCAGCTCTGCAAGAGGAGTGTTAAAGTCCCCTGTCATGATGGTATTATCAGATATCATTATTGCTCAGACTGAGTAAGGTCTGTTTCAAGAATCTGGGAGCATTTAAATTGGGTGCATAAATATTTAGAATTGAAATGTCTTCTTGTTGTATTTTTCCCTTGACCAATATAAAGTGACCATCTTTGTCTTTTTTGACTTTAGTTGCTTTAAATCCACATGTATCTGAAAATAAGATTGCAACTCCTCTTTTCTTCTGAATTCCATTTGCCTGAAAAATTGTCTTCCAACTCTTGACTCGGAGCTTTAATTTGTCTTTTGAAGCCAGGTGTGTTTCTTGCAGACAGCAAATGGATGGCTTGTGTTTTTTAATCCAGTCAACCAATCTATGTCTCTTCTGTGGGGAATTCAAGCCATTAACATTTATTGAGATAATTGATAAGTGTGGTAGTATTCTATGTGTCTTATAGGTGAGAGTCCATTGCTTAGTTTTATCTTTTGCATCAGTGTGGAGGTTAGGTTCTGTCCTTTAATTTCTGAGTTCTTACTTTGCTGCTGATCCATTGTGGTGGTCAGTGTGCAGAACAGGTTGAAGTATTTCCTGTAGAGCTGGTCTTGTTGTGGCGAATTTCCTCAATGATTGTCTCTTTCTGTCATTCCTAACATTTGTTTATAGGTGGAATCATCTGCAGTAGCTATCTCCTGGTCCCTTGGCGGGGTTGTTCTGGACTGGTTCTTCATGTTGCCTGGAGTTTTCTGCTGATTCTTCCTCATGAGTGATTTCTTTTATCTGTTTCCTTGCCCTAATTTTCCTTTCACGTCCTCTTGCTCTTTAAGTTCTCGTGCCTGTGGACTCAAACAGGGGACCGATCTTGTTCTTCTCCAGGTAAGCCTGGATCCGGGTTTGCTCATGAGACGCCATGGAGAGCCACCAGGGTCACCGAGAGTGCAGGAAGACCTCACGGCCGTGCGCCTCCGTGGGGGACAAGCCTCCTTTTGCTCGGACGGGGCCAGGACTGGAGCTGCAGAGAAGGGCTCGGTCGGGGCGGCCGGCTCGGCCCCCAACAAAACAAAATTTAAGAGCATATAATTGTTAATACTAGGATTTATTGCAGTACTCTTTTTTTTTTTTTTAAAGAGACAACGTCTCACTTTATTGCCCTTGGTAGAGTGCTGTGGTGTCACACAGCTCACAGCAACCTCTAACTCCTGGGCTTAGGAGATTCTCTTGCCTTAGTCTTCCATGTAGCTGGAACTACAGGCACCCAGGACAATGCCTGGCTATTTTTTGTTGCAGTTTGGTTGGGCCAGGTTTGAACGAGTCACCCTCAGTATATGGGGCCAGCACCCTACCCACTGAGCCACAGGTGCTGCCCTGCAGTACTTTTTTTGAGTGGTTAGACTTAATATAGAGTTATTCATGTTTATTAACATGTGTTTTACATTATGTAATGTGAAGTATATTTATGGAATACCTGCTGGAGATTGACTTGCTTATGTGCTAACAGTACATATAAGATATAGTAGAACTTCTGCAGGTTGAGCACCCAAGGGATTATAGTTGATTAACATATAGAGGTGGTCAGCATAAGGAACTAGGCCTACTGTTCTGATAGGTACATGTGGTGGATGTCCCATCTATGAAAATTAGGTCACTTAATGAGCTGGACAATGTAGGGAGGTGGTCAGCTATGGAGGTTCTGCTGTATTTAAAACAACAATAACAAAAAGACAGAGAGAAGGACACTGATTGATTGTGTTCGGTATCTAAAAACAGCTTAATTCCTTTTTGTGGAAGGATAATGCCTTACTGTTTTCTTAAAGATGTTTTATCTTGAAAACTATATTACAGTTCATAGATGTAAGTAATGTGAAGAATAGCTACAAGTTTTTAAGGAAAAAATAAATTTTAAAAATGTTTCCTGAAAACTCTTTTAAAACTATAGATTCTAAATTTTTAAAGCAGATAGATTCATTTGTTAATAAATAACTGGGATCTTTATTATATGAGAACCGTAAATGTTTGACTTCGAATTCACATGCCAACATGCATTTCTAAGCAAACTATAACAAAGAAAAATGCTAAGCACATTCTTTTAGGCTAGAATGAATGTGAATGTCATATTAATTTTCTTTGACTCCTTTCTGAACTCGAACATCTTATGGGTTTGCCTGGGCAATTTATCAATTCTCATGCTCAGTGAATTCAGTCGTTGAGCACATGCAACTGAAAGCGATGAGGCCTAACTGTTGGGGGTACTTAGAGACATGGGAGGGGATGGATAGCACAGGATCTGCATACTAATAGAGATGTGATAATGTAAGCAAAGACTATGATTTAGCCTGAATTCAGGGCAAAACCAAAATGAAGACCAAACCCCACTGTAACACACTGAAACTCAAGTTTTACATGTTTGCTTCATATTTGGGACTATTTCACATGTATATACCTTTCCAAAAATAGAAGAATGCATGAAGTAGTTGCTAAATAATTTAGTGGTTTTTTAAAAGTACTGCTAACAGATTCTAACCTAATATCCTGATTTTAAAATCCTTTTCTTATAGAATGAAGCATCATGATAACTAGGCACTATGTATTAGTTATGTCAGTAAGGTACCAAGGTGCATCTGTGGAAATTAAGCTTTACATAAGGAGAGACTTAAGTGTGTTCAGCCTTTAATGGTAGAACTCTTTAGTGTGGAGATAAGTAAGCACCTTTGATTTGGGAAAATCAAAGTCAAATGCTACAGGGCCTGGAACATGGTGAAAATGAGTGAAGTGGACCTAGTGGTGATTGAAGCTTGTAAGATCTATCTTAAGGAAGACCACTTAGCTCTACCAATACTTGCCATGCTGGAATGGGGGGCTAGGATACTCAGTGTTTTCTTCCTGCAAGGAAAGCCAAAAATCTGGTTTTATTATGTCAAATACCATAACTGATAAATACAGAAATTTACTTCATTGTCTTGTGCTATATGTAAAAAAAGAAAGAAGAAAGAGAAAAGAACAGACACGTGCACACACACACCCCTCTGTAAATCCTGTATATTGAATATAGTTCATCAGAGTTTACCAGTTTGAGATCTGTAAGAATAAACTGAGGTGGTAAGAGAAAGAAGACGGCATGTCAGTTAGGTCAGAATTACCTGTACAATGTATTATGAGCATTTATTATCACAGATAAATTTATGGACAGAAAAGAAAGTTTCAGTTCAAACTGTATAAAGCTTTCTGCAACCCAGCTATATACCTTCCTCTTCTCTTCATTGCTATCATCTTTTTTTTACTCCCCCTCCTTATTAACAGAAATCTTTACTATTTATTCACAGTGTGTGTGTTATTCACACCCATTCCATTATACTCATTTGTTCATTAATTCTATTATTCATTTATTTAATGAATATTTTTCAAGATCTATATGCCTGGCTTTCTAGGATATATTGAGATGTGTTACAGTAACAAAATGGCAGTGACCACGTGGATGTACGTATACATCCCAATACCTTATCTCCTCAGGGTGTTGATCTCCCTGAATTTCAAAAGGCATTACCTTCATTTTACTTCACCTCAACATTTCTTAAGGTCACAAGCTACACATTGCTTTTACCAGTAAATGCTCCCCATCTAAAATGATATGTTCAGATTTTTAAGTGATTAATTCTTCCTCCCTCCCCAGTCTGGATTTTATCAGTATTACTGCACTGCATCTATTTTGTACCCTTATTAAATTTTTGAATTGTATACTGATTCCCTATAATAACATTTTCTTACTCCCAATATTTTGGGGGTCTTGTCTTATTTTAATTGAGCTAATCTATCTTATTCATATTAGTGAATCTCATCCATCTCTGTACTCTTTGGATCTTGACTTTCTTCAAACTCGACACATAAAATTTCACCCTTGTGTTTATCTATTTACCAGCCACCCATACTCCTGCTACGTCTAGTACTGTTTATAATGATACCACCACAAATTTATAATCATCCAATTTCATTGGACCTCATGATTCTCTAGATTTCTAGATCTCTTTTGTGTATATATTTTTTCTTTTCAAAATATTAATATTAAGAGGGTCCTAGTGTTTTTGTTAAATGGATGACTTGTGTAATGCTGAAGTGAGGGCTTTTAGTGTGCCTGTTACCGGAATAGTGTTCATTGTACCTGATAGGTAAGTTTTATGCCTCATCTCTCTCTCTCTCCTGCCCACCCTTGGTTTTCAAGAGGTTTTATACCTTTTCATGCCCACATGTGTGCATCATTTAACTCCTACTTAATAGAAGAAAAAAACATGTGGTGTTTTTTCATTCCTGAGATACTTCACTTAGATTAATTGTCTCCAATTCTATCCAAGTTGCTACAAACAACATTATTTTGTTCCTTTTTATAGCTGAGTTGTGCTCCATGATTTGTGTACACACGCACACACACACACACACACACACACGTGGGTCACTGTGAAAGTTTTGAGATACACTGTGTTATGGTCCATTATTTCACTGCCAAGAAACACAGTTAACAGTGTCTTTTCTGATTCGCCCGTGTAAATTTCAATTTGCTCAGCTTATCGGTATTACTAGGAGGACTTCATTTATTTCCATCCAGGTGGATTTTACATTTCTTGATTTTTGTGTATCTCAAAACTTTCATAATGTGTATATACACATACATGTATATGAGTATATATATACAGACATATACATATGTATGTACACACACATATCTATGTGTGTATATACAGACATATGTATATATACACACTTATATGCGTGCACACACACACACACACACACACACAAAACACTTTCTTTATCCACTCAGCAATTGAGGCACTTACGTTTATTCCCTGTCTTTGCAGTTGTGAATTGTGCTATAATAAACATTTAGGTGCAAATGTCTTTTTGATATAATGGCTTCTTTTTCTTTGGGTAGATTTCCAATAGTGGAATTGCTGGATCAAATGGCAGGTTGACTATTTCTAACCATATTTTTTTCTCATTCTTCTCAATAGCTATTTCAAACATTTCCTATTGTACTTAAGCTCTTACTGACACTTTTTCTTCCTTAACACATGACCACCAGAGAAATTTCTATTAAAATTTCTTCACTTACTTCATCTACTGACTTATCAATGGTAACAAGTTAGCATGGTAAAAAAAAAGGCTATATTTCTATCTTAGGCTAATTCTTTTAACCATGCTCAGTATACCATCTGTCAAAATCTCCTTATTTTCTATTCATTCATTTTATAAAATATATATTCTTCACTTTGTGATAAGCACTGTTCTGGGTTCTTGGGCCATAGCAATGAATAACAAATATTAGATTCCTGTTCTCAGAAAAAGATTCCATTGAGAAGAGATGCTTAGAGGTCAGAAAAATATTGATTCCAGCTAATAATAAGAGCTTTGAACAAGACAATCAGATATTCAAATACTGGGTATCTCTGTGTGTACTTTTATATGAAGTTGGCAAATAGGCTTTCTTGAGGAAGTGACATTTGGTCAGAGGCTTGAGTGAGAAGAAGATGGAGAGGAGGGACATGTGAATTCATAAGAAAGAAAGAGCACAGGAGTCCTAACGTGGGGAATAACTGGGAAGAAACAGTGGGAGATGAAGTCAGAGAGACAATCAGGAGCCAAAGTTTGGTTTTCTAGAAAGATTTTATTCATTGAAAGCATGCGAGTGACTTAATCTGATCTAGATTTTTAACCAAAACCCAAACCTCACTGTTAGTGGAGCTAGGTCAGGATAGAAGAAGAGACATCATTTTGCAAGTAATTCTGGTAATGTATGTGACAGATAATAGGGCTTGATTTTAGGAAAAGAGAGAATGATTAAAGATTAAGAATATAATTAGGGCATTTAGGCTGTTTCCACATTTTGGCGATTGTAAATTGAGCTGCAATAAACAGTTTAGTACAAGTGTCCTTATGATAAAAGGATTTTTTTCCTTCTGGGTAGATGCCCAGTAATGGGATTGCAGGATCAAATGGGAGGTCTAGCTTGAGTGCTTTGAGGTTTCTCCATACTTCCTTCCAGAAAGGTTGTACTAGTTTGCAGTCCCACCAGCAGTGTAAAAGTGTTCCTTTCTCTCCACATCCACGCCAGCATCTGCAGTTTTGAGATTTTGTGATGGTATCTGGGGTTAGATGGTATCTCAGGGTTGTTTTGATTTGCATTTCTCTAATATATAGAGATGATGAACATTTTTTCATGTGTTTGTTAGCCATTCGTCTGTCGTCTTTAGAGAAAGTTCTATTCATGTCTCTTGCCCATTGATATATGGGATTGTTGACTTTTTTCATGTGGATTAATTTAATGACAATTATGGTTATGGGGGTGGAAGCAGAAGGAGGGAGGAGGGTGGGGCCTTGGTGTGTGTCACACTTTATGGGGGCAAGACATGATTGCAAGAGGGACTTTACCTAACAATTATAATCAGTGTAACCTGGCTTATTGTACCCTCAATGAATCCCCAACAATAAAAAAAAAAATACTCATCTTGACCATTAAAAAAAATAATAATAAAACATACATTCACAGGTTAGTGAAGAAAAAAAAAAGAATATAATTAGGGGATAGAGTCAGAAAGATGTGTTGATCGACTTGATGTAGAAGAAAAATAGAAGAAAGTAGCAAGAATAACTTCTGGTTTTTTTGTTGATGTTATTTATTTGAAGAATTTTGTCATATCATTCACTAAATTGGGAAAAATGAAAGAGCAATACTTTTCAGATGAAGATCAAGTTGCAATCCAAAGTTAAGTTTTAGGCATGCTAAATTTGAGATGCCTTATTAAGCATGTAAGTGAGGATGTCTAATTGGCAGTTGCAAGTATGATTTTGGAGTTCAGAAGAGAGAACTGCACTGGCCATTAATATTCAGTGAATCTTAATATTTAGTGCCCTGTGGCATATAGGTAGTGAAGCCAGGGAGCTACATAAGATGACCTAGGGAGAAATTGTAGAGAGAAACGAGAATAAATTCAAGGCTCACCCCTGGTTCCCTCTACTCTTTAGATAATAATCAGCAAAGGAGGAACCAAGAAAAGGGACTGAGGAATGGCTACTCAGATGGGGAGAAGACAACAAAAATGATGCCACAGAAGCCAAGAAAAGAAACTTCTTTAAGAAGAGGCAAATGGCCAACATTTGAGCTGAGAGGTCTAGAAGAATTAAAGCAGAGAAATAGCTAATGTTAGCATTAGCAAGTGTCATTTAAGAGATATTTCAATTGAATGATGGAGCCATTTGAGGATAGAATGGGAGGTGAAGGACAGGAGGCAACAGACAACTCTTCCCTTAAGTTTTATCAAGAAGGGGGACCAAGAAAAGGAATAATATATGGATAACTCAGGGTTTTATAAAGTGGGAAGATTCTAGAATATGTATGCTGCTAGGATTCATTCACTAGATAGAAAATGATGAGAAAGGATAGGGGATAATTGCAGGAGCCAAGTTAATTAGAAACTGAGCAACAGTGGAAGATAAAGCACAAATGGAAGGGTAGAACATTGACACGAGCAGAACACTTCATTTGTTGTGAAAGAAGGGAAAGGGATGCATAGATGTTTAGTTTTAGATAGGTAGCTGAATTCTGTGAGGAGGGCCCAGACTCACATTTGTTTATCAAGGTCATCATAGACAAGGAGGAATATGTGAAGAGGAGGAGGGAGGGAGGCAAGGGCACAACTGTATAAAGGGAGAAGGGTATAGAATACTCCTTTGGACAATGTTGAAGTAAATATAAAGCATAGTGCGGTCGCACAGCATTAGAAAGTACTGTTTGTCATTTATGTTCCTGTATGAGGAATGAGACCAGGCAGTGTTGTTGTGCCTCTTTAAGCTTGCACTATTTGGTAGGCTGAATACTGGTCCCCAAAGAGATCCAGATTCAAATCTCTAGAACCTGTGGATCTTACTTTATGTGACAAAAGTGACTTTGCAGATGTGAGTAAAGATCTTGAGATGGCAATATTATCCTAGATCATCTAGAGTTGTCCTAAATTTAGTCCCAAATAAGACATAATAATAAATGTCCTAATGAGAGGGAGGCAGAAAATAACTCAACTAGTGAAGAGGAGAAGGAAGCATGACAAGAGAAGCAGAACTTGGGTGATGGGGCTCCAAGCCTTAGGGATGTTGATAACAACTAGATGTGGGAACAGACAAGGAGTAGATACTTCCTTGGAGCTTCCAGACACACCCTTATTTTAGCATAATCAGACTCATTTTGGAGTTTTGACCTGCATAATTGTAAGATAACAAATTTCTGTTGCTTTCCACTATAAAGTTTTGTAGTGTTTTATTGCAACAGCAATAGGAAATTAATATGGTCCACTAAGTAATTCCTCTCCTAACGTCATTAATGTCTGCCTTCTTTCAGGCTTGCTTAGGGTATCCCTTAAAACAACATAAACAAAACACAAAATAATTGAAGCAAACTTCCTCACCTTCACCTGCTCTGCATTAGCTACCATCCTCTTCTATATGGTCCTTTTTACAACTAAAGAGTTGGGTTTTTGTTTTTGTTGTTGTTTTTGTTGTTTGTTTGTTTGTTTTTTTGACAGAGTCTCGCCCTGTCACCCAGTGGAGTGATCATAGATCACTGCAGCTTTAAACTCTTGGGCTCAAGGGATCTTCCCCACTCTTAAACTGCTAGGCACTTGGCCTATAAAAATTGTTATTTTTATTAGCTCCTCCTCACTTCTCAGCACTTTTTAGTCCACTGCCAACTGGTTTTAACTCTTTTTGCTCTAGTAAAGTGTGTCCACTTTTAGCAAGGTGCTCTTATTCTTAATTCTAGTATATTATTTCAACATCTACCTTTGTGGACATCTTTGTTAATCAATTAATTCCCCCATTCGGATGATATTCTCTCTTAGGTTCTATGACTCTACATTTGATTTGATTACTTTTTCCCTCTGTTCATTTTTTTATTTAAGGGCTTCCCTTTTTCATTTTTTTCCTTAGTGTTCTTAACAGTGCTCTAGTCAATCTTATCTATTTTCAGAACTTCAATTCCCATCAATATACTGGTCTTCTAGAGGATTCTTTTTTGTTGTTGTTTATTTGTTTTGTTTCGTTGTTTGTTTGTTTGGTTTGGTTTTTTCATACTCGGTATTCATCAGGTTAAATACATTCAGTTCTTTACACTTTATCGTCACACTAAGAAGTCCTGAGTTGGAGTGAGAGCCTCTCTTGTCCCATTTCACGCCACACTCATTTCAGACTCCTGTGATTAAGTATATTGGACATGGAGTCACTGAACTGAATTTGAATTCTGGCTTTTCCCCCTTCCTGCCTACAATAGTAAGTGATTTACCATCTTAATCTGTAAAATAGTAAAAACATTCTAAACTGTGATAATTAAGTGAGATAAAGTACATCCAGTGGAAGGCATAATACCTGCATATAAAACATGGCTAATACATGTGCACAATGATTATCATTGTCAGTTTCCTCCTTTGCCTTTAGAAGCGCTGTAGCTGCTGACATCACCACCATGCATCTCTTTGCATCTTTTCTAATCTCTTCTAGTTTGGAGTTACGGGTCACCACTGCCATGCCCACTCTTCTTTTTATTTTTCTAGTTCACTTTTTCTGCTACTCCTGTATTCTCTTTCCTTCTTCTTCTACTTTCCCCACTATTCCCACACTCTATCTTTTCTATGTTCATTAAATCTCTCTTTTCCTTCTCCTCCCCCGCCCCCCCCAACCCAGCCCAATTAGTGAATTTGTGATTCTCAACAAACAGATCAGACCACTCTTCACGGATATTTCATTGCTAGGATATAATTGCTATTTATTTTATTGCTATTACTTATAGTAAATATGGGGAGGAAATGATTAGTGCCAGGCCTGCAGGCCTACCATAATTGAGGAGATCCCTGGGGGGAAAAAAAAAAATGTTCTTGTTATTTGTTAGTGACAAACCACCTGGAAAATGCTAATGGTATGTGCTAGTTGAAGGTTTCTTTCTTTTTTTTTTTTTTTTTTAATCTTCAAACATGTTTATTCTTTTTGCACGTTGCCTTCATAATTGAATGACAGCATTACTGGTCATAATGTTTTTGGGGTCATGTTGTCTTTTCTTCATAGGACC
Organism: Nycticebus coucang; assembly: GCF_027406575.1. Lineage (NCBI taxonomy): Eukaryota > Metazoa > Chordata > Mammalia > Primates > Lorisidae > Nycticebus > Nycticebus coucang. The sequence goes on from NC_069786.1 coordinate 110,891,320, forward strand.
ACTGAAGTAAGTAAAGTTTATTAAGCTTCTATTGAAATTTAACACAGAGAAAATAATGTTAAGATTATTAGTCAAAGATTTCTTATCTGTGGACTGCTGTAGCAGGATGTCTGTGGTGCTTATCGAAAAAAAAAAAAAACCTGTTGTTAAATTTTAAAACACTGGCCCTTCATCAGAGAATCTGAGTAACAATGCCATAAACAATGTACATATACCTATATGAGCTCTAGAAAAAAAAGTTATTTGCAATTCAGTGGACAAAGTGTTAAAATCTACAGTATATAAGAATTAGACAAATTGACATGTGTCATGGCCCCCTGGAAATATTATGTACTCGATGTCACTGTTCTACTATAACATAGAAATGGTTTATGCCAAAGTAGCTGCCTTTTGTGTAAGAAATGTGACTATGCACATCTCAGAGCCGTGGTCCCTAACCTCTGGGTCACAAACTGGTATCTGCCCATGGCCTATTAGGAACCAGGAAAAACAGCCTAAGGTGAGTGATGGAAGAGTGAGCAGAGCTTCACCTGTATTGATATCTGCTTCCCATCACTCACTTCACCTCTCAAGTTCTACCTCCTGTCAGATCAGTGGCAGCATTAGATTCTCCTATAGGCATGAAGCCTACTGCAAACTGCACATGTGAGGGATGTAAGTTGTGCTCTACTTGTGAGAATCAAATGCCTGATGATCTGGGGTAAAGAGATAATGCGCTTGAATCATCGCAGAACCATCCCATTCAGAACACACCCCAGTTGATGGAAATTTTGTCATTCATGAAACCAGTTCCTGGTGCCAAAAAGTATGGCAACTTCTACCTTAGAGGCTTCCTTTGTTAAATCTGGGCCAGAGTATCCTAATGTGATAAGAAAGGCCTTGGAAAGTATATTATTCATCCTGGATTTTTCCCTGCTTTTTTTGTGCTATTTAATTACATATGCCCTTAAAATCATCAGTAAAGTTTGATACTGGGTAAAGTTTATGATCTGCATGAATGTGATAGGACAGCTTGAACCATTGTGTTTTCTCAGTGGATATGGTGACATCTCAGATGATTAAACTGACTAGAAACAGTTCTATACATACCTGATTCCAACACAATTATCTATTATGATTGCAGTTCCCTTTGTAACAAAAGATTATCTTCTGTAATTTAGTCCAGAAATGTGTATACATGCATGTAATGTAATACATCATCAATATCTGTATCTTTGGGTCTACAAATGCTATAAGAGCAAACATCAGTCTGACCAATGATTTGATGTTATTGAACCTCTAAAACTTTTGACTGTTAAAAAATAAAAATACATAATTTATTCATTTAGCTTGTAATTATTTAAGAAACATTTTCCAGCTCCATCCAGATACACATAAAAGCTGTAAACATATTCTTCTCAGGAAAGTATCTCAAGAATGGAAGAAAAAGTATCCAATGTATTCAATACTATTATGAAACCAATATTAGAATTACCCACACTTTCATATGAATGATAAAACACAACTGGAGTCCAGAAAGAAGGAGGGAAGAGGAAGGAAAGGAGAGGGGAGGGGAGGGGGCAGGCCAGGAGGAAGAAGGGAATTTGGTGGGACCTCACCTAAAGCGCACAATGCACGGGTACATGTGAAAACTATTAAGAGTAGAGTAGAAATGTCTTAATACAATAAATAAGTGAGGTGAAGGTTATGTTAACCTGTTAGATGTAAGCATTCCAAATTGTATATCAGATCAGCACATTGTACCCCATAAATGCATTAATATACAGTTATGATTTAATTAAAAAAGCCAAAAAACAACAAACAGAAAAGAAACTATTTCCATAGAAATATAGGCATTTCTTCTCTGAACTATGATGGAACCAGATTTATAAGTACGCTTAGTTCATTTTAAGAACATCACATGTCTCTTTTTGAAATTTCTGACCTAAACTATTTAAGTATTATTTATGAGAGGTTGAAATATAACATACCATATATATGTCTTTTTTTCTTTTTTGCTATTACAATGAATGTTACATATTTCTTGATTGCTATATTTCAACAAATATGTATTCCATCATATTGTAATTAAGACCAAAACATTTCCTAGAATGTTACTTACCACTTAATGAAAAGATAATCATAATTGATGTTTTCATAAATTACAATTATGTATTATCCAATTCACATTTATTTCTTTGTAATTCTTTCACTTTGCAGATACAATTTTCATTTTTTACATTTTTAATAAATCATGTGCCAAATGGAAACCAAAGATAATCCCAAGTGAAAGTGAGTGTTGTCCAGTGATAAGACAACACTTACTCTATATGGAGGCCCTTTTATTTTCTTCTTGTATAGATTTTTAAAATTCTCTATTTCCTTTTATTCAGGGTTTCTTGGATATTTCTCTAACATTGCTTTTCTTTCTGTACCTTTCTAAAGATAAAATGTGTAGAGAGAATTATAGTCTGCAAGGAGTTGGGAATCTAAAAAGCCATTTGGATAAGAAAGAAAGGTAGTCAATAATAACTACAATGTAATAACAATGATTATGTTTCATTTTTGTATAGTCCTTTTAACCTTTCAAAATTATTTCTTTATACAATGACATGTCTAATATGGAGCTATTCAAAATCTGTAGCGTATAGATGCTGAAATCTCAATATGTTCTAGTATATACTATTTAGGAAAGAGGATTATACTATATCTGTCCATAATGTGGAGCTCAGATGTCCCCATGTGATGTGTTGTGGTCAGTGAAATGTCAGTAAAAGTGAAGTGTGTCACTTCCTGGCACAAGCTTTAAGAGTCAGCGTGTGCCTTCCCATTCCTTTCTTTTCTCTCCTGTGATGAAAACGTAACTGTGTCCAAAAGAAGATGACATGACAAAGCTACAGGCAACCAGCAATGGACATGTCATAAGATTGAGAAATAAACCATCACTGATACTTTGGAAATGTTTGTTACTGAAGCACAACCAGACTATCTTGATTGATGCAGCTTTGCTCAAAGGTTACTAAGGACTTTGCCTATCCTGTTCTCCAGGGCTGTGCCTGCCTCCTTAATATTCTCACTAGATATGACTGTAACATACTCTCATTGATTTTCCACTGCTGAAAGACCAGCACCATTTTAAAGTTTAAAATTCGGTGTCATAAAACTGTAAAACAAACCTAGAATCTAGTATAATTCCTCATGTTTTTATGGTTCCTCAATTCCATATGGAATCCCAGGATAAAAACATCTTGCTGGAAGTCTAGTCTTACTTTCCTGCTCCTGGCTAGGAATCAAGTGGCTCTTACCATATGTGGCAGGCACTACAGAGATACACAGATAAGCTCCCCTATCAAGAAAGGACTCTTTGCCTATCTGTAAGGACCATCCATGAACTCCTCTGGATCCATCTCAGCTTACACTGAAGTCATCCTCTCCTTAAAAGTAGCCTTAATCAATGACTAAGCAAGAAGGTTGTACAAGCACCTACCCCTTTCCTTTCAAGGGGGGACTTCTATAATAGGTAATCTTTGATTTCCCTCCTGGCCTGGCAAAGATTTTGTCAGATATGCATTGCAGTCTGGCAGTTCCTCCCACACAATCCTTCATACTTCTGTTTCTTTTCAGATACTACTTTCCAAGATATTTTGTACTCTTAACTTCTGCTTGGTATTTGCTTCCTGGAGAAGAGAACTTACATAATATCTACCTCCTCTTTTGGAGTGCTCTCCTAGATATAAAGTCAAGACCAAGAAGGAGAATGTCCCATCCCTTTCTTCTTATTCTTAATACCTGCCTCCTGTCTGTGTTTATTCACTGGGCAACTTTATCATACCCAGGATAATTATGCCTATCACAGAACAATAACTTATGGCAGCCATATAATGATATAAACAAGTATACACCCTTGATTCTGTCAAGATTTTAAAATGGAATGTTCTCTTTGATAATTTTCTCAATTGTAAAATGGGGATAATAAAAGCAATATCTATACAGAATTGTGTTAAGAATTAATAGCTAAAGTGTATTAAGTGCTCACTTTATGTCAGGCTTACTCATTTATCTCATTCCCTCAGCAGGGAAGTCTACTGGGGCACAGGGAGGATAAGTAACACACAACTAATAATAGGCTGAGCCAGGAGTGGGGTCTCTGCACAGTGACTTCACAGCCTAGTCAGTAAACCTCTCTCCCCCTCTCCCTCTTAATGACATCAGTGAAGACCTCAGAAATGCAAATCCTTTTGTGGATTTAGTTCATCCTTTGTAGAAGTTGGTACTCTATAAATGTTAACCGCTGTGATTATTCATTTTCAAAGTTAAGGAAGAAAAAAAAACTGAATAATTTAGATATAAAGAAACAAAGGACTTTTTTAAGCCAAGTTGATGGATTTAGACTTTATCTTGAGGGCCAATGAGAGTTAACTGGAACATATGAAGAATGGAATAACATTCATATTCTTATGTTGAAAGTTAACTCTATTTGTAATATGGTCAATGAATTGAACTGGGCCATAAATGTGAGTAAAGAAATGGTGGAATTTATACAAATTGGAGGTGATATCTGTATGAACTATGGTAATGGCAACAAGGATTGTAAAGTAGATTTGAGAAACTTAATTATAGCTTTAGCCTTGCCACCAAGTGGTACCACATTGGTCTGGACTCCCAATCTATCTGGGTTTTAGTTTACCCATTTGAGAAAATAAGTCATTTGGATGATAATTGCTATAGTTTCTTTTCAATTGTATGGTATCTATTAAGAGGGAGGTGACAGGGGTAGGGGCAAAGAACAGAACAGAGCAGGAAGAATTATAGGAATAAATATAGTGAAGGAGATTTTGAATAACTTTGGAAATTATGCATTTCTGACATTATTAAGAAAGTCTTTTTAAAGCAAAAATCTAAGTGAAGGACATTTAACATTGAACTTTATGTTCCTTTAGGTTTTCAGTTTACTTCCAAACTCCCTCAATACAATAAACACATTCTTGTCTGGTATGTTGAAAGAGCATTTATCACACATTGGAATTGTTGCTTAAATATGAAGAGGCAACCCAATCAGAGTGGAGGTGCTCAGTAAGTTTATAAAAGGCATTAAGCAAGCTTCCAATAAAACGAACTTTTCTCTTTGAAAAAAAGCTGCAATTTATGCAAATTCCATATGGAATTTATGCAAATCTCATACAATTTGTTAGTCAAGGAAAATAGATTATTTGCCAGAAAGAAGGGTGAGTTGAATCTTTCTTTCAAACAATATGATTATTGTAGAGAAAGTAGGGAAATAAGTAAAGTGTATCATTTTGGAAATTGCTGCTGAGTATGGTTAAAACATACTACTTCAGCTGAGATTTAGAAGTCATCATGGAGCTGAGGTGGCAGGACCACTGCATATTAGCACTATCGGGGATATTTGTTAGAGTCTGATGAATAGAGGACATAAACTCCAGGAGGAAGAAAAGTTCTAGATGCCATTTTCACTGGACAAAGTTTCAAGAGATGATGAGTGAGTGAATAAAACTTCTACTAACTTATTTGTACTTCTAGAATTCCATATTGTTTTTTGAGTGTTGAATTAAATGCGAAGACTAAGAAATAATTGATTTTAAACTTACATTTGTCATTCTAAAATTTTTCTGGAAAGAATTTATATTTTAAACAAATAGCAGTAAATACAAATATAGCAATGAAAATTAATGCAATACTAAATTTTTAACCCTGTTTTGGGGTACCATCATTTCTTGCCTGACATATGGAAATAGTCTCTTTGCCTGCCATTTTGGTTTTCTGTAGTCTTCTACACAATGTATTCAAAGAGATTTTTTTTTTAAATCAAAATTTGATCATATAGTTCCTTGGATAAATATATTATTGTCTGACCTGTTTAAAAACCTTTAGTAGGCTCATTCATTAACTCATGATGTATACGCATATCAAAATATAGTTGTCCAAAGCAACAAAAGCCGTCTTTTTTTTCCTCACAGTTTCTGTGGGCCCTCAGTGTTCCAGAGTGGCTTGGCTTGTTGGTTATGGCTTCAACTCTCTCATGAGGTTACAATGACTTATTGGTTGCAAGTGCACTTATGTGAAGTCTTGACTGAGGGTGGAGGATCTGCCTCTAAGGAAGTTCACTTACATGGCTATCAAGTTTCTTATTACAACTTGGTTTTTCTCCATAGGGCTGCTTGAGTGTCCATGCAAGATGGTGGTTAACTTAAAATTCACTCTACAGATGACTTTTTAGAGTGACTTTTTAAAAAGAAGGGAAGGTAGGGGCAGCGCCTCTGGCTCAAAGGAGTAGGGCGCTGGCCCCATATGCCAAAGGTGGTGGGTTATAGGGTTCAAACCCAGCCCCGGCCAAAACAGCTAAAAAAAAAAGGGAGAGTAGAATTCTCCATTGCTTCTATGACCTAATATTGAAACTTACTTTATCACTTATGCCACAGTCTATTGGTTACATAGACCAGTTGATTCACTGTGGGAAGCACCTACATCAGGGGATAAATAATGAATGGTAGGCAAAATCAGTGGGCACCATTTTGAAGGTTGGTGATAACAGTTGGTTTTCATTTACTTTAGGATAAAGTCCAAATTCTTAGACATGCTTACAGTATCCTTCAGATAGGACTGTTTCTTACCTCTTCAACTTTATCCTGCCTCTTCATGGATTATGTGCTCAAGCCATAAAGAAAACCTTTCTTCACTTCTTTTAATGTACCGTACTGGTCTCATGCTCTTCTTATATCTTGTTTTCCCATCCTTTTAATTAACTCACTCTTACTCATTCCTCAGGTTGAATTATTAGATTATTGTCTTTCTGAAAGTTTCACCTTGACTTCAAAATTATAAGTTGGTTACTTGGTGCTCTGTCCCCCATAGTTTCTGGTCTTCCTTAATTATAGCATTTATCACATTTACTTTTTAGTGATTACTTTATGCCCATTGTGTTCCCTTGTTGACTGACATTTATGAATAAAGTCAACATTTTGTTTATCATTGCACCTCATTGTTCATCATTGTTTACTATATGGGAATATTTGTTGAATGAATGAATGATTGTATAAATGAATGAGAACATGTCTTGATTCTTACTCAGTAAGTGATATTTGTCCTAATTTTCTAAGCAAATGAAAAAAATATAATAGCTAAACTCACCTGTAATTATTTCCACTTATTATCTTTCTAAAACTTAAAAACATAAGGAAAAATGTGACATAGCAATAGTACAGTTTGATTCTCTGTTGGATAACACTAGTGATTTGTTGAGTTCAGAGATATAAATCCTATACTTCTCTTCCACTGATCAGTGAAAGGCTAATGAAAATGATTTTTATCTTTCTAAGTTAAAAATTGATACTACATCTGAGAATTAGTAAAATCCAATAAAGATTCTCTATGTAATTAATATTTTTTCTTTCAAAGCTGTGAAATTACAATTCTGTGGTTAAAATAGACTGAGACAAATTTTTCAGATCTTTAAATTTAGTATCACTTACATATTATTTTCTATAGCTTAGTATTAAAGATGAACAAAATATCATTTAGCAAAATATAGTATTACTAATTCAATGTACAAAACAAAAGATCATTTGAAGACATTTAAATGAATTTCAGATGTCCTTATTAAATGTCACTTTCTCCCTCATTTAACATGCCACCAAGTATATCTAAATCACTATTCACAATATTCTGCATAGCATTTATAAAAGTAGTAGCACTTAAGAAGAGTACCTCAGTGCTAAAATTTTAGCTAGTGCTTTCAATACTTTAAAAGTATTAGGATATATTTCTTCTGAAATGTTAGATTATAAGTAAACAGAGAGAAGCAAGGAAGGAGAGACAGTTCACATCCCATCTTACCAATTTAATGTTGGTGTCTATAATTTAGCTCTTTATGTAAGTTGAAATGATGTCTGTATGTAACAGTAGACTGAACGGAACCTCCTTGTTGGCTACCAGACTCCCGTTCTGGTATTAATGTCTATGGGGCTCATGTTTATTCTCTCACCACTCCCCAGCTAAACTTCTGGGGAAATGCTTTGGCAAAAAATCCCAAATTAAATAATTACCTTGTATTTTGTCAGTACACCATGTACGGAAAACAAAATTTAGTACATTATTTGATAACCAGTTCGTGGTAATCCATGGGTTTCTTATGGTATCATTTATACACCATGCAACCTGCAAGTTTTTATTTTTTGATCCTTTCTTACTGGCAATATGGATGTAGTGGATGCAAAGGAAAAGGAAGGTGTGAGATTTCTTTCTGCCTATGATGCTTATATAACATCTGTAAGAAGGAAAGACCTCTCACTTCCAAATTCACAAACATAATGAGAAATTTAAAATTAGGAAACACTTATTTAATATTTAGAGCTATAATTTGGTTCATCATAGTTTTCAACTGTTTCGTGTCCCTGTGATTAAAAGCACTTCAGTTAGTTAAACAGTAGTTGATTTTACTCTTGCCAGTTTGACATGTGTTAGGAAAAAAGCAAGATGCCAGGAAGGAAAAAATAAGCATAATCAAAAGTTCATCATATGGACCTAACTTACTGGTTTTTCATGTTAAGGGGGGATTTTTAGCAACTGATAAAGATATAAAAAGCATGAAGTATATATTTGTTTTTAAATACCTGATTCCTTAGTCTATCTTCAGAGATAGTCAGAATGAGTACACACATTTCCTTTAAACTCTGATAGTGTATATTTGATTTTACAATGTTTAAGGTCATTTCTTAGATACAGAGATTAATTTAACCATTGTCTAAATATAAATTGTAATTTAAACATTATTTATTTATATATTTTTTTATTTTTTAAAATAAAGTTAACTATTGTTTGTGTGTTTTGATATTGAAACTACCAGTGTGCAGATGCAAGTAACTTGGAAAAAATTCAGAAGTTATAAGGGGTGACATAAATCTCAGGGAAAATTACAGAAATACATATAATTTGTAAGAAATTATGACATGATTTGTTAAAGTTCAGTTTGTTATATGCACGTCTAAGATATCTTAGGTGTCTAGAACCAGAATGTAAACATGTATCTACACATTAAATAGAATGAAGCATTCGTCACAAACTTACAGTTTGATATTCTTATTCAAAAATGTACTTTGGGATATGAATCACAAGGAATGGATATGTTGTATGACTGTAGTAGGGTGAGGATACTGACAAATTTCTATTATTATTAAGCTTAAATAAATATGACATCATTATTTTGATAAATTTTAGTAAAATGGCTTTTCACCTAATGTCCAAAATAGAATAGTTCACTTCTGAGTTGCTCCTTCTTTCATGGCAAAACTTCAATGACCATGAAATCACAACTCAAAAAATCCGTAGCATTGGAATTATAAGTCTATATTAAAGGTGTATGCTGGTATCAAAGTGATTCAAGATGTTGATGATGTAATCCATTTTTTTCCTCCAACCCTTTCAGGATGTGATTTGGACCTGGCCATATAATAAGCTTTAAAACATTTACAAATGAACATATGTTTCCTTATCACATGCTAGGGAAAGAGCATGTAAACAAACAGATTATTTTTACCAAAATGAAAATAAAGGACTTTTGGCGGGGGTAATGATTCTGGTGATTTAAAAAAAATTGTAATGATATAAAATAATAATAAAAAAATATAGCAGTGGCTGAGAAAGTCTTAGTGCATTTGTAGTATGGTAATTATTTCCGATTTTCCTTGTAAGAGACAGTTTTAAAAAACTTCAGCTGTATTTTCAGTCAATAATTTTAGCTGCTGGTGTTTGGTTGCTGGTACAGAATCATAAATAATTAATAATTTTAAGTTAGCATGATACAGCCTTCCAATTTATTGCCTCAGTTACTCAATTTTCAAGTAGATGTATTTTTCTCTCAGGTATCAGGAGGTTCTCTCTCTCTCTTTCTTTTTCTTTCCTTATTTCTCTATTTATTGAAACAGAATCTTACTGTACTACCTGGGCTAGAGTACAATGGCATCATCATAGCTCATTGCAGACTGAAACTTCTGAGCTCAAGTGATCCTTCTGTCTCACCCTTCTGTGTAGCTGGGTCTATAGGTGCATACCCCCATGCCTGTCTAATTTTTTCAAATAGAGACAGAATATCGCTATGTGGCTCAGGCTTTCTTGAAATCCTGGTCTCAAGTGATCCTCCCAATTTGGCCTGCCAAAGTGTTAGGATTACAGTTGTGAGCCACCGTGCCCAGCCAGAAAGTGGGTTATCTATCTATTTAAGACAGAATAAATAGGACCTAAAGCTTGATTAGATATGGGGATGAGAAAAACTTATGTTGTATCATTTATTTCTCTGTGTATATGAAACTGCAAGAGTACATCATAACATTAGAATAGGGATAAATTAGGTAAGTCATGATAAACAGTTGGCACAGTATGCTACAATTGCTCAGAAAGTTTGCCACAATGAGCCTCCTGTGTACATCCTGGGAAACATGATAGCAAACCTCTGTTCCTTCTATGCCTTGTCTGTGAGTTACCTGTACTTCCCTCCAGTGGGAATCCATTTAGTGAATTACATTAAATAATTCTTGTATAGAGATTATCACAGCTGCTGACACACAAAAGATCACAATTAATGCTATCCATCTTTTACTAGACCATTTTCTTTTCATCTACCTGACATTAGTGATACAGGTCTTTGAGATTAAGTTCTGTACATCACAAAAGACAAATGAAGCTAGTTCCTTTCAGAGGAAACTAATATTTTATGAAGTGAGTGTGTTGCTCTTATGTAAATAGGGTAGATCTTTAAGACTTTGTTAACTGGTGACAAAACTTTATTTTGGCATGATACAGGGTGGGGGGGAAGACACCACCTACTCCACATGGGTAAGATAAGTAAGGGGAAAACAATTGTAAACTACAGAGTGCAATATTGTGTCAATTAGGAATTGCTCAAACCAGGTCCAAGATTAAAAGTCTCTTCAAAGCTTCTAAAAAAGCTGTCACATTCTGAGTAGTTTTCGACATTTTATTTTGTGTATTCCATGATGACCTCTAATTTGGTTCTTCTTCGTTTGCATTTAAACATGGTAAGTCTGCTAAAGTCAACTCCTCTTTTAGTTCTATTTTAATTTTATCTCAAATGCATTACATTTTTGAGACATACTTGTTAATGCAATTTTGATATTTCAAATAATAAACAGTTAAGATGCAACAGAATATTCAGTTTGCTGCACAAACACTTATTTACATATCAAAATGATGACATAATAAAAGTGACAAAGAGATTGAAACACAGCTCTGCCATATCAAAGCTTAAATGTTCAATAGCTAATATACAAGATGATTTAGAGGTGTCAAAAAATGTTCAATAGCTAATATACAAGATGATTTAGAGGTGTCAATGAATAAACCCAGGTGTCTATACTGTATACAGATCAAACACTTCTAAATTGAAAGGTGCAAAAATCTAGAAGCAAACTCAAAATTATGGGGGAGGGTGGGAAGAAGTAACAATAATATTTTCTTTAACCAAGATGGAGAATAAGACTCTTCCTCAGTGATGAAGCTGGTATATTAAACTGCTATTGCTTTGGCATCTTTCATAACTATTTACCAGCTGGCTTTCTGAGGGTAAATCAGCTTAGCTTAGCCTCTGTAATTCTTCTGAGGGAAGTTTAACTTTTTTTCTTTAATCTATCATTTATATTACCTTCCAGATGAACTCTATGCATGCGAAATCACATTTTGCTTCACTTGTAGGATTCTTGGATTGTTTTGTCCCTACTTTGTCATCGTATAATTCTAAAAATTCGTTTTGCAATCTGTAGGATTGGAAGTGGTAAACACAGTGAGAATTAAAATGTATTGACAAGTGAAAATAAGTTCTTTGATCTCAGTGGGAAAAGAGAAATGCAGTTATGCGCACCTGAATTCCTCTGCTTTCAAGCTTTTGAAGTTTTTCTTTCCTCTGCTATGCTTTGGTTCATAGTTTTATTTTTTCCTGATAAACCTACTTGGTATGGTTACAGTTGTAAAGATGGATAAGCATAGATTATCATTTAATCATTTCTGTAGGCAAATTACGTACAGAAGCCATAGAGAAAGCCACCATGTTCTACCCGTCCACATATCCTTACTGCATAAAGCAGGGCTTTTCTTCCTTACTGTTCATTAGAACCAGCTGACAAGCTTAATAAAATGCTGATACTGACACAGTGGGCCTGGATATCTTAAATTCTGTTTTTCTAACAATTATTCTGGTAGTGCTGTGGGGACCACATTTTGAGTAAAGATAAACAGGACTATGGGAAGGCCAGGAGTATCCTAAATACATGACTTCGCTGCTTTCACTATCTTAGACACCTTACATCTATTTTCTTCTGTTAACTCCCATAATACCTCTAGAAAGTATATAATATCATCCCTAAAATGTGGGAAAACTCAACAAACAGACACAGATTTAGCAATACATAGCGAGTGATCCCTCTGCAAGATGTGGATTATGAATTTCCTAACCTCTGGATGTCTTAGCTTTTATTTTGTAAAGTGGGGATAAAAAATATTTACCTCACAGGGATATTAGGAGGGTTTGAGAAACATGCAAATTGTCCATCCCAGTGCCAGGCCCAAGTAAGTCCTTAAAACATTTTCTATTGTTATTGTTATCATAACTCCAATTTTATAAATAAGTCTTGCTAATCAACCAAGAAGAAAACTTAAGTGCTTATATTTCATATTTAGTGTTGGTCATTAAGAGATGATATAATTTTAATTATAGATGTAATTGACAAATTTGCACTTCCTTTGACCTGACTGGTTAAGATACTTAATCATATAATATGACTTTTCCTTTTAAAATAATTAATCTTGGTAATAATACTTCATTGCAAATTATGAATGTATTGACTTTTCACTAGTCAGCACCAAGGCATCCTGAGTGTGTGTTTTGTTCTCAGCATGGAAAAGTACATTGTCAAGCAGTGAACTGTAGTGTGCCAATCATTGAGCAATTTCAAGACTACTAATTAGCAGCATATTGAAGTGGGAAGATTATAAGGGTTTAATGCATTCATTACATTAATGATTCTTTATTTTATCTTATACAGAATCACACATTTCCCCTTGAAGCAAAAAGAATGAAAGAACCAACTGGAGGCTTTTAATAAAGGGTTCATGCTTTAAACATGTGATTAACCTACAGACATATTAGAAACACTTTATTTTAAAAGAAATAATAAAAACACAGACTGTGTATAAAAAGTAAGATTTTCTTTCTAAACACAGCTGAATGGAGTGGTTAGTGTGTAAATATCCTACCTCCGCACCAGTAAAGCTGAATACATGGTACCTCTCAGGGATGTGTTCCATACTTCTCAAACAGGGTTAATTAAGATCAAGTACCCTGCTATTAGCTGGCTTGATAAAGTACCTTTTAATAGATACCTTTCCATTCTTGTCTTTGTTGGGATTACTCTAGGCAGATAATTGAATACAACCTTTCCTATCCAAAACATAATTTGCTGAGCATGTTAAATGTAGGGATATAGTTAGAGATTGTTAGCTGCCAAGCCTTGTCTTGAAAAAAAGTCAAGAATTTTAACTTCTGAAAGTCATTGCAATCAAATAATGGACAATATGAAAATAAATTGGGAGCTTGCCAATCTCGATCAGAAATGTACCCACAGGCATCACATTACAATGGCCACTAATTGGTATTTGGCATTTACTTTGAAAGTTTGAGGAACTAGAATAACAAGAGCATTCATGTCAAAAATGAATATCTTCTTGGTTTCATTAATATGATCATACTCATATGGATTGTTTCAAAACATCCCATGTGCTGAGGGCCTGATGAGTCTGACAAGACAGTTGGGAAATTAGGAGTCTTAATATGAGAAGCAAATGTCAGATTATTTTGTTCTGATTATTATTTTGTTCAAATTTACTCCTTTTACTTTAAGGATTCTCAAAAGATAGTGAACAAATATATACATGCACCAGATATTCTGCTCCACAAATTTAATTTTGAGCCTATAATTAACATAGAATTTTATCTTTGGAAAATTTTAATATTTTATGGACATTCTTATGCATTCAATCTTGATATCAATCATACAATCATAGTCTTTATGATTGTTTTGATAGTGATCTAACATTATCAAATCACTATCCCAACCTTCTCAGGACATAATGAACATATACCGAAATTTAAAGTAAATGTGTTTACCAGACATGCCTACAGGCAATAAATCATTTGATTTCATTTTATAAAGAAATGTCAGTGTTCTAACGAATTACATTCACTGATTCATTTAATTAATCATTTGTGATGGGCACTAGAAATTAAGCAGTGACTGACATACAATGTGAAAGCACCCAACTGCACGCAGATTAATTCTGGAGGACAGACGGGCAGTTAAGAAGGCAGAAGGTAATTTAGATGGTGATAAGTGCTGTGGAGAAAAATATATAAATCAAGGGACAATGATGGGATGTACTGAGGTAGGTGGGTAAGAAAAAAGTCACAGAGAAGGTGATTGAGGAAAGAAGGAAGCGGGTGAGTGAGCCATGAGTACCTGCAGTGAGAGTCGCCAAGTAGAAAGGACAACTGAGGCTAAGGCACGCGTGGCAAAGCTTCCACACAGCAGTTAAGTCAGCATGACATGGAGAGGAGCAGAGGGAAAAGGAGTAGTGGGGGACAAGGGAAGAGCGGTAGCGATGGGGGCGTCATATAGGATTCTAAGAGCCTTTCTGATGATGTTGGTGTTTAATCTGAATGATCTGGGAAAGCGTTTAAGGGTGCGAGGCAAAGGAGTGACATGAATTGATTTACACTTAGTATCATCAATCTGGCTAACGTGTGAAGAATAGAAAAGGGAGGTTTGTTAGTCAATTTATGTGAATTCCTGTTAAAAAAAAAAAAACTTAAATATCAGTGGCTTAACAGAATAACCATTTGATTTTTGTCTTCTTCATATGACTAAATGAATGTGAGTGTTTGGCAGAGAGGGATTCTGCCCAAGAAGCCGGTAAGGTATTCAAGGTTGCTTATTTTGTGGCTCCCTCAGAGTCTCAGCCCCAGAGTGTCTGCTTCCTCCTTCAGCCTCTTTGGTAGTCAGAAGAAGAGAGGAGAGCCCTGAAGCAGCAGTGCATATTATATCCACTAAAATCCACTGACCAGAACTCAATCCCAAGCTGTACCAAACCGCAAGGAAGCTGGGAGATGCTGTCTAAATCTGTGTTCCAGAGGGAAAGGAAATGGGATTTGGAGAGCACAGCATACTATCTGCCACAGGGAATAAAGGCAGAAAGAGAGAACTACCGAGGGCAATGTTAATTTTGTCAAGAAGAATATGATGGCAGCCTCCACCACTATGGTTGCAGCGAATTCCGTGTGTCTGATGCCCTGAAAAATTCCCCACACTATTCTTTTTATATTTTCTTTTTGGTTGGGGAGGCAATATTAATAGATGCTATATAAAAAATTATTTCAGAAGTCAAATATTATTGGGAAGTATTGTTATTTCTATAGGAGATTTCTTGTAACCTTACTAAGTCTGAGGAATTTTTTTTTGTTAAAAGATAAAAGTAACATGTAGTTTTTACAAAATCAGTTGAAATTTTTTAATAGATAGTATCAAATAGCTAATATTCCAAAAATATTCATTGAGAAAGTTAAATGAATTATTGAATAGACAACAGGGTTTGGTCTTTGACACATACATCCTGTGTGACTTTGGATGACTCCTTACCCTCTAAGATAGTGGTTCTCAACCTTCCTAATGCCGTGACCCCGTAATACAGTTCCTGTGGGTCACGACCCACAGGTTGAGACCCACTGCTCTAAGAGATTTATTTTCCTTGATTCTGAAATGGACATACTACTTCTTAAACTGTTCACCTTACAGAGTTATGCCCATCAAATAAAATATTGTACATGTAAGTATTGTAAGCATAAATGAGTATTATTATAAGGCTTGCTGGATCTAAGAAAGAGAAGAGCATACAGAGATGTGAAGTCTTTGTCAGGAGGAGGTTGAATGTCCGACTTTCAAGGAGCCTTAACAGGATAGCATTATCTTGACAATAGCCCAGTGAGCCTCTGCCTTTACACCCTGGAATTGAGGAGACCATATCTGTGAAAATATATATCTGTCCTCTCATAAAACCGTTGTATATGAACAGGACTTACAACAGAATAATTTAAAATTATCTAGGGAGCACTAGGCTTATCTCTCCCATTGATGACATCTTTCTAAAATGAGGACCTTTAGGAATGCCAAGTAAAAAGCTAAACATTTGTTTAGTGCACACAGAATATCAGAGAACAAAAATGTAAGATTGTGGTGGAAGATATCTGATAGTCTCCTTAGGCCTTGGTAAGATGTTATTCTTCGGATAGACAGTGGCCAAGTCCCCTATATTTAGAGTTTTTTGTTTGTTTTCTTTTTCTATAAGAATGTTCCATTTAGATTTTATTTTTTATTATTTCAAAATATTAAGGGGATACACATGTTTTAGGGTTACATAGATCACTTTTGTTATGCTTGAGTCAAGGTTATAAGTATGTCCATCAGCCAGATAGTGTTGACTGTACCCGTCAGGTAGTTTTTCACCCATCCTCTCCCATCCCCTGCTTGATTTCCACTGAGTTTTGCATTCCAAATATGTGATCATCAATTACATACTAAACTCAGTACTCTCCAATTTTCTCACTTTAAAATATAAATAATGGCACCTCAATTGGTTAAAAAAAATTCTGACTGGTATAACAAATCCTTCAATTGCTGAATGTTTTAAATATGATACAAGTGTATTTTTTGGTCATGTAAATTCCTCCTGAACAGTTTTACTCAGTGTCAAGTTAGTTCTGCTCCAGGTGCTGGCTTCTTTCATCATGTACTTCATCAGCTTCAAACTTAGATATAGTTTCAAAGGTTGCTGCACTGAGAGTTGATATCTAGCCATCAATCAGGACAAGATAGTGAAGAATTTGTAGAATGTCTTCATAGGTCAGGGTGGAAGTGATTCAGGTTACTTCCATCCACACTCCACTGACCAGAACTTAGGTTAGTTAGTCTTATGACCATACATAACTACAAGAAAGGGGGTAGGTTGGACAATATATTTCATCTCTGTGTTCAAAATATAGGAGAGAAATTTTATTGACAAATAGTCAATCTTTGCCGTGGCAGTTATTTTATAACATTGTAGTGATTATTAAACTATTGGAAAAACATGTAATTCTTTGAGTAGTCTAGTACTGTAACTGGGATTTGTTGAGGATTATGGCTGAAATATTAAGTGTAAATTCATTATACAGATGAAGGAATTATCAGGAATTATACAGATATAAGTAACTTGCACAATGTCACTAAGATAGTTTGAACCCAGGCTAATGAAAATGTGAAACCTTTTTATTTTTTCTCACTTTACTATGCTTACTCCACTCAATAATTTAAATACAGTAGGACCTCTGTAAGTTGAGCATACAAGGGACTATAACAAACTGGTCAACATACAGAGGTGGTCAATATAATGAACTAAGCCCTACTGTATCATACGTACATGTGATACATGTTTGGTCAACGTAAGGAAGTGGTCAATGTAGAGAGGTCATCAACTATGGAGGTTTGACTGTAACTACATTGTTTTTTTAAAGACATCCTAATTTTTATATTTGTGGTGATAATTTAATATTCCTTAATAGAGTGACATAAATAAATGGGCTATTTTATAAAATGCTCTTGGATTAGTATAATGAAGATAATGATGATGATACTAATTCTTGAGTTTTTAATTGCTATAGTTTCAGTTTTTAATAAGATGACAATTATAAAAAGTGTGTTTCAGAGAGGTAATAAATAAAAATTTGTCATTTATTAAAATGGAGATCGTAGTAACAAATTAAGAAATAAATTTCTCTAAGGATATAAAAATTAATCTAACTAGGTAGACATATCTTTTAAAATGCTGTTAACCTTTTTAACAATCTCAGTACTAGGAGCTGTATTAAGGCAGCCAATATTTTAACAGTGTCAAAGATTTTCACCATATCACCAATATGATGTCTAGTTACAGATTTATTTTTATTCATTATTTTTCTATAGAAATTCTGTGAATTACAATTACAATTTTATTACAATTTTATTACAATTACAACTTTTTAGAAACAAATTATGATGCAATAAAACTTAATGAATATTAGTAGAAAAATAAATTTATACTTTAACACTATTCATGTTTGCTCTTTCTTCTACTAGATTTCTTCATAGATACATGTTTTACATGTTTGAAATTATAGAATACTTACCTCTTTATAGTCATTGTTTTTCCTAATATAATTCTATATTTCTATTGAGTCTTCAAAATTATCACTTTTAATGTCTGTAGAACATCCCCAGTGCTGTTGTGAAATTGGTCTTATTTAACCATTTAACCAATACCAATCAACTTTATGTTCTCATTACTTATTCAGACAGGTATACTTCTTAGCATTAGTAAATATAGATTGAGATGTTATTTTCAGTTTTTGTCAGCACATTTTGCCTTAATTCGATATGCATTTCTCTCTACAGTTGTTACCTATCCATTTTTTAATAACTTTTCTGCTCCTTTTGAGCTGAGGTTTTTGAATGCTTCTTCCCAGTGTAGTTTTAAATTAAGTTTATACTCTTGCCAAACACTCATTATCAACTTTAGTATTCAAATAATATCCTGTATTCAAATAAGGTTTTTGCCTTATAACAAAAGAACATCAGTATTGTGCTGGTCATGATGTTATTGTGTGTAAATTAATTAAATTCCAGAGTCTCATTACTGGACATTTTATAGAGCCATTTCAGTGAAGCACAGTCATTTCCCCTTGTCCAGGAGGGAGGAGTTCCAAGGTCCCAGTGGCTGTCTGACTCTGCAGATGGTACTGAACCCTACACACTATATATTTTTCTTTGCATACATATTTATGATAAAGTTTAATTTTAAATTAAGTAAAGTAAGAGATTTATAACAATAACTAATAATATAGAATAATCATAACAATACATTGTAATAAAAATTATGTGAATGTGGTCTTTCTCAAAATATCTTATTATGCTATAGTAATTTACTTTGGACTGTGGTTAGCTGCAGGTCACTGAGACAATGGAAAGAAAAACAACAGTTAAGGGGAGATTACTGTATAACATGTTGGAACTCTTGACAACAATTGCTTGGAAGAATAGAAAGATGACAATGATAAAACAAATCATATGAAAAAAACTAATGGTGAAAATACCACTATAAAAATTAGAGGGAATTATACATACATATATATATATAATACGTAACAGATATATCATATATAATATAGCACATATATTGTATAATGTATATGTCATTATATATATTTATCAGAACCTTATTACTTATATCAACATAGAGATACCATAAAACATTCATCTTAAAGCTCAAAATTTTCATCATTGATTTTTGCTATTAGTATAACATTTACACATGTATGCTATGAAAAGTATGACAATTATAATGCTGGTCACCAATTATTTCCAACTCTCCGTTTTTTGACACATAGTAGAATCATATATTTTTTTCCCCCTTACTGGTGGATGGGACTTACAGGCAGGTACTGATCAGTGAATTTTGCTCAGAAGTATCTTCTGATCAGATTTCATTGAGCGCGAGATTCTATGGAGCTCATTCTCTCTCTAGCACTGTAACTAGACATACTACAGATAGTGGCTGTGCTCTGCCAATGTTAGTCATGATATGCATGTAGGATGAGCAGGAAATAAGCCTTTGTTTATTTAAACACCTGTGATTTTGGAACTGTTACTATAGCATAACCAATTGTATTCTGCTCATAACAAGAAAGCCAGTTCTTGTTTTACTTGGACCACTTTTCTCAATCTAGTATTTGCTCATCTTATTAGTCTTAGTAGCAATTTATACCAAATGACTAGTGAAGTGTTCTGATTTCAAATTATTAATTTCTTTCCCTGATAACCTTAGTAGGAATGGGTGATTTGGTTAATTTGGCCACATATTTCTTATTCTCTCACAAAAGTTAATTTTATAACATTTCTTTTATACAATTAATTCAGAATTAAAATGCATCTTTTGCATAGTAATATTTCATCTGCAGAATGGTTGGTTGAATAAATTATTAAATGCACATCTGTTGCTTTAGATTTTTAATTCTTCCTTCCCTAAGTGCCACTTATTTTTTAAATTTAATTATATAGATATCCATAAGTTTAGTAGGATTTCTTTATAAATGAATCTTTTTTTTTTTTATTGTTGGGGATTCATTGAGGGTACAATAAGCCAGTTACACTGATTACAATTGTTAGGTAAAGTCCCTCTTGCAATCATGTCTATAAATGAATCTTTTAATGATTCAGCTATGAGAATATTCCAGGTATGTTTTATTTAACAGAACATAACTCTGGCATATTATTCATTTGTTTTGATGCTATATAGTATAGACTAATGTAAAAATCTGCAGATTTATTAAAATATTAAATATAATTAGAACTTATATTAATGTATTTGAATTTTAAATACATCTAGAAGTTCTTTTTAAAGCAACATGAATTATTTTGGACAACTAAGATTTATTTTTTATTAATAATTAAGATTTTATAAAATTCCTTTCCTTAGAGTGAAAAAACATTATATTTACCTACAAATAACATTATATTTAAAAGCATGTTAAAACAGAGTTCTGGATGTGAGATAATTTATAATTAAAAATTATTTCCAATAATTTCTCCTGCATTAGAGCTAAATATAATCTCTATTTTGAGGTTTAAGCATTTGATTCTGGGAATATAAATCTAAGGTATACAATATATTATTTGAGTGAAGTTTCTGTAACAAAGAAACTGAAAACAGAGATTGATATCTTATGAAATGTGAAGGCTCTGATATAGAAGCAGAACAGAAAGGAAGAGTAGCCCACTTCCACAAAGATGTGAGTTAAGGCTATTTATAGGAATAACCTTGTCAAGTTTCTTTATAAGAGGTCAATGTTGGGCGGCGCCTGTGGCTCAGTGAGTAGGGCGCCAGCCCCATATGCCGAGGGTGGCGGGTTCAAACCCAGCCCTGGCCAACTGCAACAACAACAAAAAATAGCCGGGCGTTGTGGTGCGTGCCTGTAGTCCCAGCTGTTCTGGAGGCTGAGGCAAGAGAATCGCATAAGCCCAAGAGTTAGAGGTTGCTGTGAGCCGTGTGATGCCACAGCACTCTACCGAGGGCAGTACAGTGAGACTCTGTCTCTACAAAAAAAAAAAAAAAAGAAGTCAATGTTAAGTCTTCTGGAAAAGATTGTGATATGAACATAGGCCTTCAAAATTTGCCTCCCTCTCTTTATACTGACTGGAAGGAGCAAATGAAAGTGAGAAAACTCAGAGGAGAAAAGCCCATGTTGACATGAAGTACTATGCCACAAACTTCTGCAAGATATAAGACATATAGACTTCTTAAAATGAAAATATAGTAGAATCTCATCAGTTGACCAGCTCCTCACACTAATCATTAGTATTGATCTAATTTTCATAGACTGAACATCCACCACATGTACATGTCCGAACTATATGCCCAGTTCTTTATGTTGACCACCTCTATATGTTGACCACTTTGTTACAGGTCCTTGCGTGGTGAGCCTACAGAGGTTCTACTGTATTATAACAAGAGTAACTCACTAGCCCCTTAATGAGAAAGTCAGTAAGACAAAAGGAAAGAATAACTATTGCCTGAGTACCCGAGTGTCAAGTCAAAGGTAGGACCTGAAGGTGAGGACAAAACAAGGGCCCATTACTTCTAACCCATTCCACGGTGATGTATTTATAATAACCTAACGTCCTCCAGTGATTACTGAGACAATAGAAAACTCTTTCAAAAAATTGAAACAGAGTAACTATTCTTTCAATCTTACCAGTTTCCTATGAGTACAGAATATCAGAACATAAGTTTGAAAGTTTAGGGAATACTAGGCGTAAACCAGCCAGTACTGAGCATTAAGTGGTTCAGACATTAATTAAATGCCCCATAACTCTAGTAATTGTGGTAACCAAAAGAAAAAAAAAATGTCTTTCTTAATGAGAAGTGTTATTAAATCTTTATTAAAGGGTGAAATAAGAATATAGCAGTAACCTGAACAAATCAAAATTAATGATAGTTATCTCTTATTGTGAGTGTTTATTTATAGGAAATATTTTAAACATGTAATGTGTTATTTAATCATCACATTTCTATTAATTATTTCCATTATAAAAATAAAGAACTTTAGGCACAGAGAGACTGAGTGATATGCCCACTAATAAATGTTGGAACTTGAATTGAATCTGATCAATTTTCCACATCCTCAAAGTCTAAGTGTGCTCTGTTGCCTTCAAAAAAAGAAATAAATTCAAGCATATCTGTTAGGACCATAATTGTAGAATTAACCTTACCCATTAAAAGATTCATGTAAACTGTTGATTGAAACAAATGGTACAGGGCAGCGCCTGTGGCTCAGTGGGTAAGGCGCCGGCCCCATATACCGAGGGTGGCGGGTTCAATCCCAGCCCCGGCCAAACTGCAACAAAAAAATAGCCAGGTGTTGTGGTGGGCACCTGTAGTCCCAGCTACTCAGGAGGCTGAGGCAAGAGAATCGCCTAAGCCCAGGAGTTGGAGGTTGCTGTGAGCTGTGTGATGCCACGGCACTCTACTGAGGGTGGTACAGTGAAACTCTGTCTCTACAAAAAAAAAAAAAAAAAAAATGGCACAGAGAGATTATGAATTATACTTTAGGCAAGGATTTTTAATTAAATGCAAATAAAAGAAGCAGAAATTATAATATTGATTTAGATTTTAAGAAAGACTTCAAAGTAAAATAAAACCAAATGTTTCCAGATTATTTTTCATATTAGTCATTGTATGCATGTGCCAAATAGTTTGATAGATATATTTTAAATTCTGGTTTATTTAGAGATTGTATTGTTAATCACAGTCAACTTGTAGTTGTTATATCTCAGAGAAAATAGATGGATTACCTACCACAAAGGAGGGACAGTTTGGTTGAGAGCAATAATGGAAGCCAGATGCCAAAAAATGGGTATTGTAAATTTAAAATTAAAAAAAAAAAACATTGAATTCTGTATGCTGAAATATATCTCTTAAGAATGAAGCTCAAGATACTTCTAGGGAAAAAATTAGAAGGCACATGAACAAATCCTTAAAAGGCAACTTCTGCAAGACACATTTTGGATAGAAGGACATATTTTGGATAGATACATTTTGGATAGTTACAGAAACTTCACTTAAATAATATATTGTATACCTTAGATTTTATATTCCCAGAATCAAATGCTTAAACCTCAAAATAGAGATTACATTGAATTACTTCACCACTCTTAGCTCTAATGCAGGAGAAATTATTGGAAATAATTTTTAATTATAAATTATCTCACATCCAGAACTCTGTTTTAATGTGCTTTTAAATATAATGTTATTTGTAGGTAAGTATAATTTTTTTTCACTCCAAGTTTAATTCTTACCAGGTGAATCATTTGATGTTTCTTTTTAAGGCTTTTTTTCTTAAAAATCTTTTTTGAGGCAGGTGGATTCTTGAACTCAGGAGTTTGAGACCAGCCTGAGCAAGCACCAGCCTGTCTCTAAAAATATTCGGGTGTTGTGGCAGGAGCCTGTAGTCCCAGCTGAGGCAAATGGATCATTTGAGCCAACGAGTTTAAGACTGCTGTAAGCTATGATACCACAACACTCTACCTAGGGCAACAGAGTGATACTATGTCTCAAAATAATAATAATAATAATAATTAATAAAATAGAAAATTAAAAAATAAAAATCTTTTTTTGTCTAATATCCATGTAGTTATACCAGTAATTTTGGTTTTGCATTTGTATACTTACCTTTTCTTCATCCTTTTTTACAATCTTTCTGTATAATTATGTCTTAGAAATATTTGTGAGTTTATAGTTTTGGTTTTTTAATTTAGTTCATTTGTTTTTAATTGCAGCATTAAATCAATGTTTAGTTATGTAATACGTATTTGGGTTTGAATCTGCCATCTCGTTTGTACCTGATGTTTATTCTGAACACTCAGTATTTCTTTTACTCTCCTTTCTTGGCTTCTTTTTTATTTTGAAAACATATTCAATTAAATGTTTTCCTGAGTTTGGAAGTTATAAACTATTCACCACTCTTTGTGGATATTGTCCTGAAGCTTATGTTTTAGATACTTAAAGTCTTTTATCTGCCCTCTTAAAAATGCAAGGACATTAGAATACTTTAGCTCACCTCTTCTGATTGATGTTACTATTCTATGTTTTAATTTTATTACTTTGATAACTTAAGAAGACATTATTCTTTTTGTTTTCAATTAACAGTTTTGAGATTTACTGTAATATTTACCCCTACCACTGATCACCTCATATAAAATTGCAAATATCTCTATCTACCTTTGATCCCCTGTATTTTGCTTTACTTCTTAATTCTATAATACTTAACCATTTTCTACCATGCTGCACAATTGCCTTTCTAAAAAATTATGTTGATGTTCGTTGTTGCTCAACTAAAATGTAAGTTTTTAATGCAGTAATTTTTGTTGCTTAAATTCATGGGTTTGTCTCAAGTTCTTAAAACAGAACCTGCCTCATCTAGGAAGCACTAATCATGTATTTACTGGCCAGAAGAATAGATTAGTTCTTATCATTCTGATGCTTCATTCTGAGATCAACTTCCTTCTATCCAAAATGTGTCTTGCAGAAGTTGCCTTGTAAGGATTTGTTCATGTGCCTTCTAATTTTTTCTCTAGAAGTATCTTGAGCTTCATTCTTAAGAGATATTTTTTAGCATACAGAATTCAATGTTTTTTTTTTAATTTTATATTTACAATACCCATTTTTTGGCATCTGGCTTCCATTATTGCTCTCAACCAAACTGTCCCTCCTTTGTGGTAGGTAATCCATCTATTTTCTCTGCTATTACAAACTCTTTTTACATTTGATACTCTGCATTTTCATGGTATTGTGTTTGTAGTAGATTTATTTTTAATTAACTTTTTGGAGGGAAGGATTCATTAGATTTCTTGAAGCCATAGATCATCTTTCATTGCTTCTAGAACGTTCTCAGCCATACCATCTTTAGTGACTAGTCTTTATCCCATTTTCCTTCTATTCTCCTTTTAAACATGATTAAACATGTGTAATACCTCACCGTCTTCTTCACGTATTTTAACTCCCTTTCCCGGTTTTCCATCTCTGCTGATTCCTGTTCTTGTTTGTTCTGCCTGGTGGTGCCTTGCTTCTTGCATGGTTCATTATGTTTGACTGTGAGCTTCTCTTTTTTTCTTGGAAAAATTTTTGTGGGAATTTTTGAGGCTAGAATAAAGGTATATTCCTTCAGAGACAATTTTACTTTTGCCACTTCCCGGGGTACTTCCTGTCTGGGAGTAGTTCATACTAAATTGTGGCTTGTGAATTTTTATCTGCTCAGTTGATGTGTCTTTGGACAGCTCAGGGATATTTTCTCTCCACTTGTTTTACTTTAAGCCAAAGCAGCTTTTATCTAGCCTGTTTGGGGTGTTAGTGAAGTAGGTACACAAATTTCTGGGTCACATGGCCCTCCGAGGACACAGCTTTATAACTGAGAGCCTTCTCCTGGATTTTTCTTGTTGGCTAGAAACTGGACTTTTGCTTTCTTTCTCTGTCACCACCTCACATGTATTCCCTATCCCTGCCTAGGTTGCTGTGATAATAGAAGCTCGAGAGTTCTCCAAATTTGGCAAATATCTAATACAGAATAAGTATCAGTGCTGTACTGACTTCTCTGGATTTCTGCCTTTGTTCTTTTTTGTCAGGTCTTTGGTGAGCTATTTATGGATTCAAACACAAAGTAATATATCATCATGGTCATGTTTTTAATAGTTTTTGGATAAAAACTCTGACCATGCAGTACTTCTGCTTCCCTCTTCTCTACAAATAATAATTTTAAATAAATCAATAGGGGATGTAGGGGGTGTTTAATAATAAAACATCTGAGAGACGTGGTTAACAATGAGTAGTCTAGAGGAAGGCTGAGAGAGGAGAAGAAAACTGACAGCTATGTGATTTGAATCTATGTTCATTTTCATACTGCAACTAGATACACCTTTTTAGTATTCACGGTGAATGTTTTTGGTGACTCATAGTAACATTGGTAATAACATTCTAGCGTTCATAGTGTTTCAGGCACAAATATATATTTACTTATAATGCCATTTTTATATGTTGTAAACATTTTATACTCATTTATGGATTTGGTGTAAATAGATCCTTCTTCAATCAAAGATCAAATTTAAATTCACCTGTGCATTTTTTGTCTAGAACTCTTATGGTTTCACTGTTTTATTCTCTATTTTTTTTTTTTTATTGTTGGGGATTCATTGAGGGTACAATAAGCCAGTTACACTGATTACAATTGTTAGGTAAAGTCCCTCTTGCAATCATGTCTTGCCCCCATAAAGTGTGACACACACTAAGGCTCCACCCCCCTATTCTCTATTTTTTAATTTATCAGGAGCTTATTTTTTATGCAGTAACCTTTGTTTCCTAAATGTCAACAAGTTATACAGTGCAATGAACTAAATGCAAACATGTCTACAATTTGGAAATTCTACCTATAATTTAAATTAATTTGGTCTATTTCTGGACTGTTCATTATATTTTAAATATGTAAGTATTTTCTGCTTGTCATTAAATATCCTTCAATTTTGAATTTAGGTTATAAATATATACCTTAGAAAAATATTATCAACTTTATTTTCCATAATTATGATATTTACAAATACCTTGGAATTCACCTGTATGTTTCACATCTTTATGGGTATTCTTTTGTGCAATTTATTCAAATGCTATAATTATAAAAATAACAATTTTAAAAGGAGGCATCCATTTGGCTAGAGAAGGAATTTAACTTATTGACTGAAAATATTAGAATAAGATGGTAAAAGAGATTGTCTGAAACGGTAAACAGAAAAACTGAGCAAATTGAGTACCTAAAATTTGAAAGTAAAAATTTATCATGGAATTTTCTGTGGTTTATGCTTAACTTATGTAAAGGCAGTATGTTTGCTCTTTTAATGTCTTGATTTCTCATACAACTGATTCATGTTTTGATGCTAAGATCAGTTATAGCTCTTTCCCGGCTAAAATGAATGATCAACATTTAATTGTCTTAGTTTCTTATAAGTTGCTGTGAACATCAGGCCCAGAGAAACAGGTTTACTAAAATTATGATCCCTGGTATATTTTCCCCTGGAGACATATAGACATTACTTGAAAAAAAATGTATTTCTCAACACATTTTACCCATTATTATGTCAATGCCATACATACAAGTGTAACTGAAGTTGAAGGGTTCTGGAATTATTGAGAATGATACTGTCTGAAAAGGTCTATTAATATACTTATATGCTATATGACAACATTTGGTCAACAGTGGATTATATATGCAATAGTGGTCTCATAAGATGACTCAGATAATGAAACTGAAAAAGTCCTATCGCCTAGTGACATCACACATGTCATAATGTCTTAGCACAAAGCAATACATGTTAGTGGCTATGCTGGTGTAAACTACTGCACTGCCAGCCTTATAGAAGCATAGCACATACACTGATATACAGTACTTAAAACTTGATAACAAGGGAAAAACTACTTTCTTGTGCATGTTTCAGGAGCAGTTTTATTCAAGTATGCTTAATAAATAGAACTTTGAGTAGATATACTTGTTCAGATAAAACAAATAAATTTCACTGTCCTTGGGGACATAAACATATTTAAAAAAACTAAAAAAATTATATTCAGAATTTGTTTCTTTCCTTAAGTCTATATTTTTCTCTTTTTATAAAAATTAAAAATAATGAAGCAATAATTAAGAAGATTAGTGGCTTTTTATTAATTCGTTATAAAATATAACCAGAATATGTAAAAATTGCTCATAGTACTAAAAGCTGTTAATTAGATACATTAACTGTGGTTAGTTATTTTTCTTCACATCTTCTATTATCACATAAAATAAATATTTACTGAAAGTAAGTATAAGGCTTGTTATACGTAATTTTGTGTAATTTCCATATTCAGAAATCAATACATATGCTAAAATTATTGACACCTAGATAAATTTAATTCTTTTTTAGATATATAATATAAATAAAAAATTTCTTACACAAGGCTTAAGAGAAAACTACAGTATTCTAGATTTGGGTTTTTTTTTTTAATTTGAGTAAAAGTACTTTCCTTTTTTTTTTTTTCAGTTGCAGTTTTGGGCCAGGGCTGGGTTTGAACCCAGCACCTCTGGCATATGGGGCTGGTGCCCTACTCATTGAGCCACAGGCACCACCCATAAAAGTACTTTCATTTGACTTCTTTTGTGCTTTTTAAAAAAAGCATTGAGAAGACCTTTAATAGCTGCCACTTACTGTATACTTTCCTCCTTTTTTGACTTTTACATTATAATAGTAGTCATTTCATATTTTTCTAAATTCTCCTACTTATTCTCCTACAAATTCTCC
Organism: Nycticebus coucang; assembly: GCF_027406575.1. NCBI lineage: Eukaryota > Metazoa > Chordata > Mammalia > Primates > Lorisidae > Nycticebus > Nycticebus coucang. The sequence goes on from NC_069786.1 coordinate 110,919,816, forward strand.
TGGCAGCATAAATGGAATTTGCAATCTCATTGCCAGTTGTCCAAACAAGTTTTCTCGTCCCTGATGTGCGAATCTGTGCTGAGTCTGGTAAGGTTGACGTGAGAGGGCAGATATCTAATGGTCCTGATAGCACCCAGATTAAAGCTGCATTAAAAAAGTTCTGTTAACCATATATATGAACTAGTCTCTAGCATAAGTTTGTGATTCTTCTTTTCTTAAAATGAGAACATGGTTATGTTGAATTATAGATGTAAATAAAATAATTTATGAAATTACTTTTCTTTTTTTGAAATTCATATTTTATTTACAAGTAAAAGAATGTCCCTCCTAAACTCTCATTTGGGATAAGAAGAACAATAGAAAGATGTAGTAGTTGCTGGCTCCACAGTGGCCTGAGAAAGGAGTCCATGCCACTGTTCCTTTAAACAAGGATTTTGTTTAAAAAACAAACCCCCATATGATTTCGTCATGATATCTATGTCGAAGAATTAAAAATAAAAATGACTTTTCAAAACTGTACAGTCTCTGGCCCAATGTGGGAGGTAACCAGGGTTTGACTTTGGTTTAGTGACCCCACCTGCTCTGGAAGGGCAACAGCCTCTGGGCGGAGGCCGTGCTCCTCCCTAGGGGGACCTGCTCAGGAATGGAAAGGCCTCAAGCCCACAACTGTCAGCTTCTCCGCTTCCAGTGTGGTCTGCTGTCCCAGCCTGTGTTCTTCTAGAACACTGTTTTTCAACCTTTTTTTTTTTTAATCTCAGAGCACACTTGAGCTATAGTTAAACTTCCATGGCACACTCAAATTATGTGGAGTAAAAAAAAAAAAAACAAAGAAAACAACACTGCGATTTGAAAATTTCTTCTTACTTCTTTCAAAAGTAAATTAATTAATGATCTTTAAAATTTCCGTAGCACACCAATTGAAAATCACTGTTCCAGGATTTCTTTTCCACCAGGGTGGAGGGACACGTCACTTTCCTTTTCCACGTCTGGTTCTCCTAGAGGGTCACATTTTTCTCCTCTGACCACAACAGTTCCTCCAGGCATATGACAGAGCTTTTTGTCCACATGAATAAGCTCCACATCCTGACATAGCTCTAAGTTAACTTCGGTGCGGGAACTGCTTGGAAGAGTAGTGACTCCCAGGCCAACCTGCGCACTGCAGCCTTTCCAGTGCACTGAGTTTATTTCCATCACTTAGCTCCCTCAAATTTATCAATGCTTCTTAAAAAGCCCAGACATGGGGTGGCACCTGTGGCTCAAGGAGTAGGGTGCTGGTCCCATATGCCAGAGGTGGTGGGTTCAAACCTAGCCCTGGCCTAAAACCAAAAAAAAAAAAGCCCAGACATGTTCTTCCATCTGGAAGTGGGACCAAATGTTTTTTGTTAATGTCCTAGAAGAGGCTGGCAGTGCTGAGCATATAGTACTTTTTGAACTGAAATAAGGCTGTAATGTATAAGCGGGGAGTTCGGGGGCGAGGTGACACAATGCTTCTCTAACTTTCTTTCTCCTACTGCCGTGGCCACCTTGGAGGACCGGGACAGGCACCCCAGCCCAGACCAGCACTCCTTCCCAGGCTTTAAGGCCCTGGAGCCCACCAGAAACTCCTCCCCATGACCTAGATTTACTTTCTTTAAAATTGAAGATCATTTTTAGTGAGAATATCGTGGTTCATTGAACCTTAAATTAATTTTTTAAAATAAATTCTGCTTTACCTTTATGTCTCCTTTCCTTTTTATAATTTATTTACTTGGGCTATAAACTTATTTTTGAGCTTGAGTTGTCTCTAGGCTAATCCACTTCCTCACTAATTTCACCTATTTTGTACACCTTGTGCTATAGGAACTTATGTAAAATAAATGTGTTCTAACTGTAGCAAAATCCATGAGTTACTACCAGTGAAATCCTGGTTGAGATACTTTCAATCTTATTTTATACTTACCACCCCTTTAAATCCCCTTGGATTGTCTTTCTAGGCCCAACTTCATCCTTAGTGTATTTGTGGCCAGGTAGAATATCTATGATCCTAGAAACAATAACTACATTGACTGGTAGGGATCAAAGTAATAATTAATTTTTGCCTTGTTATATACTAAAAGGACAAACGCTCTAACAAACCCGAGTTGCTGAGGTGGTAAATACAGAAAATACTACAGAAAGCCTTTGTAAAGGTTAACATTGCTACAGATATACAAACACATATTTTCCCTAACAAGATTAGTAAGTGCCAGCTGCCTGCATTCAAAGAGACAATTTGACTTCAATTTCAATATTATATGAAATGCTGAATAAAATGACAATAGTTTAACTGAAATATATATCACAATCCCAAATGAGGAAACTAAAGCATACCTTCATGTTATCTGCTACTATGACTGTTATAAATGAAGAAGAGGAAATACTTGAGATTTTATCATGGTGATCTTTTTTATAAAAAAAAATAGTATTTTATAATTATGTAAAAATTTACAGATGGTTTTACGCTTTCTGTATTCTGTTTCATGTTATAGTTTAACTTCCTCCACTTTATCCAACTTTCCTGTGCTGCAAAGGCTGAGAAGATAAAAACTTATGTTTTCCAGAATTGCTTGAAGCTTGAGTTCTATTTGTAATTTGGGTTCTGCCAATTACATGCACTTGAGTAAAATTTGGAAGGTAGAATACAATCTAGGCTATGCCTGTATTTTCTGCTGATAAACACCTGGAGGAATAATCTACTATCTGTAGGGTGCTTTACCAGGATAATGGTTCACTCAGCAGAGGCTGCACTCTCAGCACCAACAGCTTTCTAATCACAGTCAGTTTTTATATCATAGATGATACATTAATTCCCTGGATGATCTATTTCTATAGCTTTCAGAGTGGGCTCTTTTATAATAAATGCGTTTTAGGGTCTGTAGTTTCACCCGTCAAGATGATTCAGTAAGTCATATGGGAATTTATAACGTATTTTTTGTCTATACTACAAAATAGGGTGTCCTCTGCATTTTTACTAATTAATAATATATTTTAATTTTACTTATTTCAGTTGTTAACACTTTTTACCAGAAAAGATGTATTCATATAGTAAATGCCATAACTTTGTTCAATAGAGTTGCTGCCTCAGTTTTCTTTTTTAGGGCTGACATAGCTTATTTGAAGCTTCGTGATCCCCTGTCACCTCATGAAGACTTCCCCTCCGCATGGTGTTATATGCTGAATAGCCTGCTTGTTCCTCTTCCCACCAACCTAAATTCAACACGCCCAACCACTGTGACCAGGATGAAACCTAATGTTCAGCAATTATGTAAATAAGTTCCCCCTTTACAGGTGTTTTCTTTAAAGTAGATAATTCACAGCCTTTGGGAGAGGTCTAAGGGCTAATACCCATGGACGTTAAGGACCACCCAGCCCCACAAGTCCCATCTCTTGCTCCTGGACCACTGTCGAGCTCCCTGCTACCAGCTTCCTGTCAGCACCCCTACCCTCTCTCACACATGTGAGTAATACATTTCTTCTGTCTTATGCATTTTGGCTTCACTTCCTCATTGTGTCTCACCTGATACACTTACCCCTGAACTTAAACTTCTTTAGGGCTCTTTTAGAGAGTGGCTGTCTTGGTGAGAATAAAGTGGATACAGGTTAGAGAAAAGTCATGAGGAGACCTGCCATATAAGTAAGTTTCTTGTGATGGGGACACCTGGTTACAGATATATGGGAATAAAGCCATCTACCAGAATAAAGAAGAATCCCATCAAAGGCACACTGTCAACATTTGTGCCCAAATCTCATGGATTCCAAGTTCAGTATAGAGTTGGAGGTTATGGCCACTCTCAGAAATATTTCAAGATGAAATCAGAAACAAATAATAAATTAAATAAAAACTGTAAAATAAAAATATATAATCGGTCCTATAATTTATTACTGTTTTTTGGCTGGGCCTGGGTTTGAAACCACTACCTCCGGCATATGGTGCCAGCGCCCTACTCCTTTGAGCCACAGACGCTGCCAGTCTGGGGCCCCACTGCCCCTGCTCTGAATTGCTGTAGTTAGAGACAATCACTTTTAAGTATTTTGGGGTTTTGTTCTTTGGTGGTTACTTCATATCTCTTAATAATGTAAATATTCCAACAATCTTGATTTTTCTCATGTCAGACGTTCTGTTGTTTTTTTTTATTTATTAAATCATAGCTGTGTACATTAATGCAATCTTGGGGTACAATGTGCTGGTTTTATATACGATTTGAAATATTTTCGTCAAACTGTTTTTTTTTTTTTTAGGTCTTAACACATTAGTAGTTTATTAAGTCAATACATTGGGTATCAGCATTTTGAAACAAAATAAATAATAGAATACAACAAAAGAACATCACATGAAATAAATGCAAGATTAATGAATCTTTTGTTTCTTGTGTACGTGGGAAAGGGTGGCAAAATTGTATTTCTTATTTGGACCCTACTCAAACACGTTGGAAAGTCACTGTCTCATGCAGTGTTCTTTACAGAACAGAACACGATTAATCAGAGCTCAAACTGATGGGAAACCTGAAAGAAAAGTGTTCCTTCTCAGACACCAACAGCTCCAAAATCACAAATGTTACTGCAAGCAGGTCACAACCACTCTGCGTCATCGGAGAGGAGTGAAATATATTCCCAAAACAGCCCTTGTCTCTTTCTTTGCTATGTAATCCTGGAGTAGAATGATCTTTTGGAAGGAGGAGCAAGATCATGAAGCTCTGAGAGAACATGGTTAGACCTGAGTGATCTGTCCAACTTCACATGGAATTCTACACTGGATTAGATGTCACCCTCCCCAGCACACAGAAGCACTCCAGTTGAATTAGTTCAGGAAGTAAGCTGGGCCTGGCCCCTCATAATGCCACAAAAAAGCAGAATTAAGGCATCCTCCATTGGAATTCTAGTCTTTTTTTTTTTCATTCTTGCACATGGACTATGCTAGGGCCCATAAAAACTAAGTTAGAAAGATGGACTCGCCGTAGGCCAGGATATATGACAACTATGCAGTAGTCAATAACAAAAGCCTTCAGTATTTCAATAATAATTTTAAAATAGGGAGCTGCACAGAGGAAGCCAGTTTGTTATCACTATCATACAGAAGAACATCCCATCCACATCGAACAAATGGCTATAAACCTGGATATTCAAAAACACATAACTGAAGTTGAATTTTTTTTCAACCGTAAGGTTCAATCTGTTAAAAATGGTTATTTTTCTCCCACAGAATTCTCCCCATGCCCGAATTACTTTTACAATACTGATGTTGCCTATGATTCCTTCACTTTCTAGCATCACCATGTCACGTATTAATACTGGCTGTGGTAAAGGTCTCTGAATGAAAAAGAAGTTCACTGCATCTAAATCATATAGAGTCAAAAACCTGCATCTTTCAGGGTGGAGGGCACCGGGAAGGGGGAGGTCTTTGTTCCAGAGGGATCAAATTTCTCTGTCTCCAAAAGAAGCTCAAAGAACCTGCTAAGAAATTTGTGAGAGACAATTTCCATCATAAAATAAATCAAATGCAATAATATTCAAATCTGTTAAATGTATATGGTGAACATTTTTATGGCTACTTAAACATATCCCCTAATCATGACAGAAAATACTCTAGAAATTCTTTGAAGGAGAAATTTAGGTAGCGAAGCCTCATTCAAACTTTTTTTTTTTTTTAAGGTGTGATCTACCATGCCGAGCCAAAAAGAACATCTTTCTTATTAAATCTTCAGAAAAGATCTTGGGTAGAATCTTTCACAGCCTAAGTAGATTTTTTTTTTATTTTTATTTTTTTCATTGTTAAATCATAGCTGTGTACATTACTGCAATCAAGGGGTACAATGTCCACCCTAACCTCCCCTCCTCCTTTCCCCTTCCTTGGCCCTTTCCTCATAGTCTTGTACTATAGTTGGGTTATAGCTTTCATGTGAAAGCTATAATTTAGCTTCATAGTAGGGCTGAGTACATGGGATACTTTTTCTTCCATTCCTGAGATAGTTTGCTAAGAAGACTATGTTCTAGCTCCATCCATGTAAGCATGAAAGAGGTAAAGTCTCCATCTTTCTTTAAGGCTGCATAATATTCCATGGTATACATGTACCAAAATTTGCTAGTCCATTCGTGGGTTGATGGGCACCTGGGCTTCTTCCATGACTTAGCAATTATGAATTGGGCTGCAACAAACACTCTGGTACAGATGTCTTTGTTATATTGTGATTTTTGGTCTTCTGGGTATATACCTAGTAAAGGAATTATAGGATTGAATGGCAGGTCTATTTTTAGATCTTTAAATATTCTCTAAACATCCTTCCAAAAGGAATGTATTAGTGTACATTCCCACCAGCAGAGTAGAAGTGTGCCCTTTTCTCCACATCCATGCCAACATCTCTGGTTTTGGGATTTTGTTATGTGGGCTTCTCTTACTGGGGTTAGGTGATATCTCAAAGTAGTTTTGATTTGCATTTCTCTAATGAATAAGGATAATGAGCCTTTTTTCATGTGTTTGTAAATCGTCCATCTGTCTTCTTTAGAGAAGTTTCTCTTCAAGTCCCTGCGCCACCCTGAGATGGGATTACATGTTCTTTTCTTCCTAATACATTTGAGTTCTCTGTGGATTCTGGTTATTAGACCTTTATCCGAGGTATAACCTGCAAATATTTTCTCCCATTCTGAGGGATGTCTGCCTGCTTTACTTACTATGTTCTTGGCTGTGCAGAAGCTTTTTAGTTTGATCAGGTCCCAGTAGTATATTTTTGATACTGCTTTGATTGCCTGGGGAGTCATCCTCATAAAATATTCACCCCAGCTGATTCCTTCAAGAGTTTTCCCTGCACTTTCTTCAAGTATTTTTATAGTTTCATGTCTTAAGTTTAAATCTTTTATCCAGTGAGAGTCTATCTTAGTTAATGGTGAAACGTGTGGGTTCAGTTTCAATCTTCGACAGGTTGCCAGCTAGTTCACCCAGCAGCATTTGTTAAATAGGGAATCTTTTTCCCACTGAATGTTTTTAATTGGCTTGTCAAAGATCAAATAATGGTAAGTAACTGGATTTATCTGTTGGTTCTCTGTTCTGTTCCATACATCTACTTCTCTGTTTTTGTGCCAATACCATGCTGTTTTCATCACTATCCATTTATAGTACAGTCTCAGGTCTGGTAGCATGATTCCTCCTGCTGTGATTTTATTGCTGAGTAATGTTTTGGCTATTTGAGGTATTTTCTGATTCCATATAAAATGAAGTATTATTTTTTCAAGGTATTTAAAATATGACAATGGAGCGTTAATAGGAATTGAATTAAAATTATATATTGCTTTGGGTAGTATAGACATTTTAACAATGTTGATTCTTCCCAGCCATGAGCATGGTATGTTTTTTCATTTGTTAACATCTTCAGCTATTTCTTTTCTTAAAGTTTCATAGTTCTCTTTGTAGAGATCTATCACGTCCTTTGTTAGGTATACTCCCAAATATTTCATCTTCTTTTGCACTACTGTGAAAAGAATAGAGTCCTTGACTGTTTTTATGGCTTGGTTATTGTTGGTATATATAAAGGCTACAGATTTCTGGGTGTTGATTTTGTAGCCTGAGACATCATTGTATTCCTTGATCACTTCTAAAAGTTTTGTAGTAGAATCCCTGGTGTTTTCCAGATATACGATCATATCATCTGTGAAGAGTGAAAGTTTCGTCTCTTCTGACCCTATGTGGATACCCTTGATCACCTTATCTTCCCTAATTGCAATGGCTAAAACTTCCATAACAATGTTAAAGAGCAATGGAGACAATGGGCAACCTTGCCTGGTTCCCGATCTAAGTGGAAATGATTTCAATTTAACTCCATTCAATACAATATGGGCTGTGAGTTTGCTGTAGATGGCCTCTATTAGTTTAAGAAATGTACCTTCTATACCAATTTTGTTAAGTGTTCTGATCATGAAGGATGCTGGATATTATCAAAAGCTTTTTCTGCATCAATTAAAAGAATCATATGGTCCTTATTTTTTAGTTTCTTTATGTGCTGAATTACATTTATAGATTTACGTATATTGAACCAGCCTTGAGACCCTGGGATATATCCCACTTGGTCATGGTGTATAATTTTTTTGATGTGTTGTTGGATTCTGTTTTCTAGGATCTTATTGAGTATTTTTGCATCAATATTCATTAGTGATATTGGTCTATAATTTTCTTTTCTTGTTGGGTCTTTCCCTGGTTTGAGGATCAAGGCGATGTTTCCTTCATAGAATGTGTTGGGTAATATTTCTTCTGTTCCTATATTTTGGAACAGGTTTCGTACTAATATAGGTACTAGTTCTTCTTTAAAGTTTTGGTAGAATACTGACAAAAAGCCATCTGGTCCTGGGCTTTTCTTTTTAGGGAGATTTTGTATAGTTGATGCTATTTCAGAACTTGATATAGGCCTGTTCAACAGTCCCACTTCATTCTGGCTAAGTCTTGGTAGGTGGTGTACTTCCAGGTATTGGTTGATTTCTTTCAGATTTTCATAATTCTGAGAGTAGAGTTTCTTGTAGTATTCGTTAAGGATTTTTTTAATTTCTGACGGGTCTGTTGTTATTTCATCATTACCATTTCTGTTTGATGAAATTAGAGATTTTATTCTTTTTTTTTTTCTGGTTAGGTTGGCCAAAGGTTTATCTATTTTATTGATCTTTTCAAAAAAAAAAAAAAACAGCTTTTGGATTTATTGATCTGTTGTATAATTCTTTTGTTTTCAATTTCATTTAATTCTGCTCTGATTTTGGTTATTTCTTTTCTTCTGCTGGGGTTGGAGTGTTCTTCCTTCTCTAGTTGCTTGAGATGTCCCATTAAGTTATTACTTTCCTCTCTTTCTGTTTTCTTGAGGAAGGCTTGCAGTGCTATAAATTTCCCTCGTAGGACTGCCTTTGTATTATCCCAGAGGTTCTGGTAATTCGTGTCTTCATTGTTGTTTTGTTCCAAAAATTTGGTGATTTCCTTCTTAATCTCGTCTATAACCCATCTTTCCTTCAGCATAAGGTTATTTAGCTTCCATGTTTTTGTATGGGTTCCTGTTGTTATTGAGTTCAACTTTTAGTCCATGATCATCTGAGAAGATGCAAGGAATAATTTCTATTTTTTTAAATTTGCTGAGGTTAGATTTGTGGCCCAGCATGTGGTCAATTTTGGAGTATGTTCCGTGGGCAGATGAGAAGAATGTGTATTCAGTTTTGTTGGGATGAAATGTTCTGTAGATGTCCGTTAATTCCAGATGTTGAATGTTTAAGTTTAAATCTAAAATTTATTTGCTTAGCTTCTTTTTGGCGGTTCTATCCAGCACTGCTAAAGGGGTGTTAAAATCTCCAACTACAATGGAACTGGAGGAAATCAAGTTGCTCATGTTTGTTAGAGTTTCTCTTATAAATTGAGGTGTGTTCTGTTTGGGTGCATAAATATTAATAATTGAGATCTCATCATATTGAGTATTACCTTTAACAAATATGAAGTGTTGATCCTTGTCGTTCCTTATTTTGGTTGGTTTAAAGCCTATTGCATCTGCAAATAGGATTGCAATGCCTGCTTTTTTCTGTTTTCCATTTGCCTGGAGTATAGATGACCATCCCTTCACCTTGAGTCTAAATTTGTTTTTTAACGTAAGATGCTATTTTTGTATGCAGCAGATATCTGGCTTGAATTTTTGTATCCAGAGAGCCAACCTGTGCCTCTTCAGAGGACAATTTAAACCATTCACATTAATTGAGAATATTGATAAGCCTTTCGAAAGTCCAGTGGACAATTTTAATCCTTTTGCGACTGTGGAAGTTGGAATTTGGTCAAAATTTTCTGTGTGGGTTTACTTTTGTGGTGGAGGATTATGCTGGTCTTTATGAAGGATAACTCTGAGAATATCCTGGAGAGCTGGTTTAGTGATGGCAAATTTCTTCAGCATGTGAATGTCATTGAAGTATTTAATTTCTCCATCATAAATGAAAGTCAGTTTAGCTGGGTACAGGATCCGGGATTGAAAGTTATTTTGTTTTAGTAGATTAAAAGTCAATGACATCCTCTTCTAGCTTGAAAGGTTTCAGCAGAGAAATCTGCAGTTATTCTAATATTCTTCCCTTTGTAGGTGATGTTTTTTTTTCATCTGGCAGCTTTCAGAATTTTCTCCTTCATATTAACTTTAGTGAAATTGATTATGATGTGTCTGGGGGATGTCGTATTTGGGTTGAGTCATGCTGGAGTTCTGAAACTATCTGCCAACTGAATTTCAGAATCTCTTGGCATGTCTGGAAAGTTCTCCTTCATAATCTCATGGAGAAGAGACTCTGTGCCTTGTGAAGCCACTTCATCTTTTTCTGGGATCCCTATAAGACAAATATTGGTTTTCTTTGAATTATCCCAGACCTCTCTGAGAGAGTGATCTGTTTTTGCCCTCCATTTCTCTTCCTCTTTGAGAGTTTGGGAGTGTTCAAAAGCTTTGTCTTCAATGTCAGAAATCCTTTCTTCTGCTTGCTCCATTCTGTTACCGAGAGATTCTACTGTGTTTTTCAGATCTTTGAGGGCTGCAACTTCTTGTCTCAATGTGTCAAAATCTTTGGTCATTTGGTCTTTGAATTCGTTGAATTCTTGAGGCATCTTCTGGGTTACTGCTTTGGAATTCTAATTCGATCTTATTTGTTATCCAGATTCTGAATTCAATTTCTGACATCTCAGCTATTTGTTTGTGCATGGAATCTTCTGCTGTTTCTTCCCCATTGATCCTTGGGGGAGTTGATCTACTCTGATTATTCATATTGCCAGAGTTTTTCCTTTGATTTTGCCTCATGATTGTTTTTCACTGTTGTCTCTCGCCATCCTCAGATTTGGGGAGGTGTCTCTGTAAGATTAGACCCCAGTGGGATAACTCTGTTGCTGGATCTTTGTAGGGAGTGACCTTGTGTAGTTCCTCTGGGGCTGCCCCAGCCAAGGAGTTCTGGTTGTGGAACCAGCTCCAGAGTGTGAAACACCCAGATTCAGCAACAGGTTGGGAGGTGCTGCACACAGTTCTGGGAGTTCCTGGCACCCAGTGACTTTGGCACAGAGAGCCTGAGGCTCCAGCAGTCTCTGGCCAGAAGAAGGGCTCTGTGCAGAGTCAGGGAGGGCAATGGAGGGCACGTGGCTATCAGAGACCCTGGCCAGACAAGCAGGCAGGTGTGGAGGCAGGGACGGTACAGGAGGGAGGACGCAGTGTTGTGCGGCTCCTGCAGTTCCTAGTCAGGGCATGCGGAGGCCTGGGGGTCGTGGGTCGCGTGTCGGGGGTCACGGCGCAGCTCTTATGGAGGCCTTGGTGGCACCAAGCCCAGGAGTTTGAGGTTGCTATGAACTGTGATGCCACAGCACTCTACCCCGGGTAACAGCCCTAGGCTCCAATGTGCCAAAACCCATCTCACTCTGTCCCTGAGGGTTAAGGCTGTAAGGCAGCTCAGTCCCTGCCTTTAGGCTGCTCAGTCACTAGGTTACTACCTCCTGCCAGATCCTTGCTCTGTAATCCTGAGGGCAGAGCTTGCCAGGGGAGTTCTCTCGCAATGGCTCCGTGCAGCCCACAGCTGAACGCTATTAGCTCTGTCCACGGCTCAGTATGAGGCCCTAGACAATGCCCAAAGTTCTCCACACTCCTGCTCAAGCTCTCCCCAAGGTAGTTCAACTGAGTTCCAAGTCCAAAAACACCGAAACAGTTCACAGGTAAGGTCCGGTTTGCAGTCTCACTGCTGCTTGTACTTACAGCTGCCGACGGGATTAGGTTGATAGAACACATGCAACCACTTGCCAGTTTTCCACTGTTTTTGTCCTCCTCTTGGGGTCCAGAAATCCCTTGTTGACTCTCTGTATCCTCAAAGGGATGATTATAGGCAGATCCCACCAGCCAGAGATGCCTGGAGTCTTATCTCCCCAGACTCCTTGTGCCCTGTTGCAGGGAAGCTGTTACTCAGCTGCCATCTTGCTCCACCTCTCCTAAATAGTGGCATTCTCTTTGTTATTGTGTTAAGACATTTATATTCTATACAACGTTCTGTTGATTTTCTGCTAGGCTTGGTAAGTACTTGGCTTTTATATCCTTTTCCTTTCTCTTCTCTCTACTACTACCTAATATAGTTATATTACTATTTTTTTCTTTACTATGTTTTTAACTTTAAATGATATTTTTATTTTTTATCACTTTTCCATCAACCCTAGAAATACTGTTGTGACTCCCCTTTATGTAAGACTGTGTATGTGGTCTCTAAACTCTCCTAATCTGTTTTCAGCCACTCTTTCTTCCATTTGTGTTTTGTTCTTTCTGTAGGCACAATAACTATAATGAATAGTAGTATTTCTTTCTCTTAAAAATTTCTACTGAACCGCAAAGGGTTTCAAGCTTTCTTTAAATATACTGAGATTCGATAATGAAAGTCTTGTTTTTCCTATCAGATTTTTCATGATTTTCTGATCTTTTCTCATGATTATTTAATGTGGAATCTTTCAGTCAGAATTTCCACATTAGTCTATGCTCATAGACTAAGTTTGTCTATTGTCTTGGTTACTTCATTTGTTGTTCTCTTACTCTTTCCCTCTGCTTTGCATTTCATGAAGCACTAGAAGCTACATGGTATGCTAAAACATAACTAACCATGCTTTGTAATAATGAGTAGTTAATTATATATTTTGGGTTTCCAAACCCTAGAGCCATCAATTTGTTAATTTTATTTAGTTAGCAGTTGAATAACTGTAGGGAAAAATGTAGAAACTCATGTTCTTTTTTTCTGGCAATGAGTGCAAGCTTACAAACCATCATTTTATGTTCATAGATTTTCACTAATTTTTTTCACTAATTTTTTATTTTTACTTTGTACTTGTTTATATTAAAGCTTATGATTTCATTCTATGCTACCTCACAAAATTGTGATTTTTTTTTTCCAGCATATGTCATTTAACTTAGTACTTTCTTTCTCATAAGTGTTTAGGGCAATTTGAAACTATTGCAATTTAACTGGATTATTTTGGTGATTTCTCCAGATTATTTATTATTGTACAAGATACTTCTCAGGCCCTCTGTAAGGTCATTTTAACAAATAAATTATAATATGTTAGTATATAGGTATTACTATAATGATTCATTTATGTTAAAATTTCAATAGCTATAGGTAGGAAAGGGGCAGGAAAATGAAAACAGGTAGATCCAGAGTCAAATACCTCACATAGCTATAAAACTGTCCTTTAGGTAATGATGGTAGGACAGATGACACTTTCCAGTGTATATGTAATATGGCAGAAGGTTCCTCCAGGGTAAGTCAGGATATTTTTAAATTGCCTCGTGCCATTGTTGTAATTGTAGGTAGTGTGGATGACTTTCATGTGACTAGGGACATGAAGACTTGCATGATCTTAGGAAGAAGGGGTTTGCAAGATCAAATGCAGGAAAATTCTCCACCTTCATAAGGGAGACAAGCTACAGTCACAAAACAAAAGTATAATTTCAATTACACATTCAGGAGGCCATAACCTAGGGTCAAAGTCTGCAGCTCACTGGGCACAGAGGTATCTTGAAAGTTAATCTAACCTAGTGTTCAGCAAAATGTGACCTATAAAACTCTCTGGGATTGTGGTTGAAAATTCAAATCATTAGGCCTATTCCAGTTATTAGGCTTTAGATCAGATTTACTAATCTGTTTTAACTTCCCTGAAGGATCCTTATGAATTGTAAAATTTGGGGACCGCATCTTTAGACATACAAGATACTGAGTTTAGGATAGGGAGACAAATACTACAGATTTTATTTCACTTGCTCACAGTTCTTCACACAAATTTTGAGGCCAGTCTTTAAGTCACTGTGAGGCTTGTCAGTGTGGAGAAATATGAAATAATTTATAAATTCAGTAATATAGAGCTGAAAAAGAATGAAAGGATGAAAGGGATTGCTCATCTCTCCCCCCCTTTTTTTACTATACTGGTTTAATGTGGCAATAAAATATGAAAAATCATTTTAGCTTCATATATCCCACTGTATGTTTCATAAGAAATACTAATAGATTACATTCAGTCAGGGTAGCTTCATAATCAATCTAAAATATGCACAAACGTATTAAACATAGCTTATGCGATCTAACTTTGTAATGTTCATGGATACGAAAAAGAATGTTCTTTTCTTTAATAAATATGAAAGCTAGGATAGTCTTATATTAGCTAAAATAAAATCCTAAATATAATATTAAATAAAATAAAAATAAAGTATCATAGCCCAATGGCAAGTTTCTTTTCATTCATCTGATAATACACAAAGGCCTGTTAGTTAAAATAAAATCATCTGGAGTGTACTCAGATGCATTAAACTGTAGAGGCTTTAGAACATGTTAAGAAATGTGATTTTGATTTCACCTGCTGACTTTTTGAAGGCAACTTATTATAAGAAACAGTTGAGGAGTGATATCATGCTGTTGGCACTTGAGCTTCCTGCTAGAGGTTGCAATACAGTCTTTGCAAACCTGTAATTACTATTTGCTAAGTAATTCTAGGTTTTCATTATTGAATTTGGATCTGTCTAAAAGGTACTGAGATGTAATAAGCAGGCATCAAGTTTGTGTCAACAATATTAAATTTCAACATGTTACTAGTAATAATATTTAATAGAACTGATAGGTTGAATTTATTTTATTTTTATGTTATTATTGCTTTTATATTTTCCAGTCTATAAGTCTTTCAGATGGAAATATTTTTGTTTTAGAATTACTTGTCTACATATTACAACTTTGAGAAAGAAATCAAAGAGTGTTAAATTTTACATTGAAATTTAAATATCCTGCCCTGATTAAGTTGATATTGTTAAATGATTTTCTTATTAATACCATATTGTATAGAACATGTGGAAACCCATAAGTGTCTGTGAAATTGAATATGACAAGAATATATTTTTGTTTATTTAAAAATAAAATTTTGGTAGACTCATAATTTCTCCTTTGAAAGTAGATAATATGAAAGTGATCCATGAAGCACATAAACACTCCAAGTATAAAGTTCCAAACTGCATATAAAAATATATCAGACATAGCACTTTTTTGTTTGTGAAAGAGAAAGAAATGGCTCTATGCTTAATCATTCCATTTTAATGTATTTCATGTGCTGTCCTAGACATAGGAAGTTTTTGAAGAGGAAGAAAGTTTACTTTTGTGAAGCATAGATTCAGATAAAGGAGACAGAAATGGAACAAGTGAATAGCAATATCAGGCTGATGATGATGATAAATGAGATGGTAGCTGTCACAGTGGAGATGACAAACAGTGGGCTTTAATAGATATCTTAAAGGTATGCCCAATAACATTGCATGTGATATAAAATTAATGTACAGAAATAAGTAATAACTAAGTAATAAATAAGTAATAATAATTTTGAGCTCAAATATTGAAGTTTTAGTACCAAGTTTTTCAGATACATAGGTGGAAAGAACATAAAGGAACAGAAAATTATCTTGATATTTCATGGGCTCTATTAATTGATATTAACATCTATATATAAAAATTGATATCTAATGAAATAGTTTAAAAACATGCCCAAGATCATAAAACTATCTGGCTGTGTTAGGACTAGATCTGAAAACTCCTGATACCAATTTTGCACATCAGCAAGAGTGAACATGACAAATCAAAAGGATCATCCAGGGAGGAGTTAAAAATATTTAAATATTAGTAATTTCAGCAATCTGATATATCTAGAACATATAATTTATGCCCAGATAAAGCTTTATACTAAACTAGGTAAGCTTTTGGGGCACCAATAGGTTTGGTTTATAGTGGTAAACTATAACCTTTGGTAGTCTATAGCCACTGTATTACCAAGATGTGAATCTTTCCTTTTCCAAAGATGTCAATAGATTATAGGTTCTTAGTAGATTATAGTAATGGAAACCCCTAAATGGTTAATGTACAATAGATTGATAAAAATTTAATGCCTTAGTTTTGTGAGAGTATACATGTGTATTGATAAAAAAGGCACTCAATATTTTTTCTAAAAGGATAAAGTTTTGACACAAAAGTTAAATGATATAATGACTTTTGGTTCAGTCATGATGTAACACTGTAACACTGTTATGTTCAACCAGTATCTCAAAAATGACTTTAAGTTAGTCAATAGCAGCTACCTTATCTTAAGATGTGTTCTTTAGATCAGGACTTGTGGCTCACACTTGTAATCCTGCACTCTGGGAGGTTGAGGTAGGAGCATCCCTGGAACTCAGAAGTTTGAGACCAGCTTGGGCAAGACCAAGACCCCATCTCTACTAAAACCAGAAAAATTTTCCAGGCATTGTGGCAAACAATGGTAGTAGTATTCCCAGGTACTTGAGTGGCTGAGGTGAGAGCATCTTTTCAGGGAAGGAATCTGAGACCAGCCCAAGCAAGAACAAGACCCCATCTCTACTAAAAAAATTAACCAGGTGTTGTGACAGGTGCCATAGTCCTAGCTAGTCCCAGCTACTCATGAGGCTGAGGCAGGATGATATTTTGAACCTAGGAATTTGAGGTTGCTTTGACCTTGATCAATGTCACAGCACTCTAGCTTCAGGCAACAGAGTGAGACTGTCTCAAAACAAACAAACAACAAAAACAAAAACAAAAAGAGGGTAAGAAATACTGCTTATATGGACTAAATGGAAAAATAAGAGAAAAATTAAGACATTTCTAGAAAAAACACAAGCCGGCAGAGTATGTTTACCAGTAGACTTGCCTTGCAAGAAATTCTCAAGAGAGTCCTGGAGGGTAAAATGAAGAGCACTAGACAGTAACTTGAAGCTGTGGGAGGAAATAAAGATCTTAATAAATGTAAACACTTGCCTTGATCATTGTACTCTCAATGATTCCACAACAATAAAAAAATAAAAATAAAAATAAATATAAACACATGGACAATTATGAAAGCTAGTATAATTATAGCAGTGGTTTGTATTTGCACTTCGTGTCTTCTAGACTGTTTTTGAGACTAATACCTTTTAAAATATATTCATCTAAAACTCACTATTATAAATTTGGTAACTATGCATTTTGTTTTATAAAAGAAACTAATGCTTTTATAATAATTAGAAGTTTATGTTTCTAGACAAGCAATATATAAAGATGTGAATTTTTATATCAACTGAAAGTGATGAGGTTGGAACTGTTAAAAGGGCAGAGCTTTGTACATTATTGCAGTTGTACTGGTATAAATTGAAATTGAATGTTATAAATTCAGGATGGTAAATGTAATCACCATGGTAACCACAAAAAAATAGCTATAGAAATATACAGAAGGAAACGAAAAGGAATTTAATCATTTCCCCAAAAATTGAATTAATAAAAATAAACTAAAAAATCCCAACTAAATCCAGAAGATGACAGTAAGGGCAAGAAAGTAATTAAGACACAAAGAAAACAAAGAGTAAAATGACAGATGTCTTCTCATCAGAAATTTCTTAAATTGCAAATGAATTAAACTCTAATCAAAAGAGTGATTGGCAGAATGAATTATAAAAATGCATGATCCATGATGTCTACAAGAGACTTATTTTGGACACAAATAGATCAAAAGTTAAAGAATGATAAAAGATATCCCATTTAAATAATTATCAAAAGAGAGTATGGAGATTATGCTAATATCAGACAAAATAGACTTTAAATCAAAAAGGTTTACAAGAAGCAAAGAAGGATATTATGTATTAATGGAGGATTAAACATGACAAGAAGATATAATATTTAGAAATATTTATACACTTAATAAAAGATGATCAAAATACATGAAGAAAAAATTACCTATTATCAGGGAAATATATAATCCTACAATTATAGTTGGAGACTTTACTACCTCACTGTCAGTAATGTCTCTTTACTACCTCAATGTCAGTAGAAAAACTAGATGGAAATAAAGGAAATAGAACACTTAACACAGTGAACCAACTAGATTTAATAGATACATGCAGTACGCTATATCCAACATCAGTATGCACATTCTTTTAAAGAATACATAGTGCATTTTCTAGGGCAGACTATTATATTTCTCTACAAATTATGTTTCAATAGATTGAAAAGATAGAAATAATAGAAAGTATCTTCTCTGACTAAAAATTATTGTCTTAGTTCATTACCACTGCTGTAAAAGAATACTAGAAACAGAATAATTTATTTTTTAAAAAGAAATTTCTCACAGTTCCTGATTCTTGGAAGTTTAAGAGTATGGTTGTAGCATCTGACAATAGTCATCCCGTGGTGAAAGTTATTACATAATGAGAGAAAGAGGCATCAAGGGCTGGACTCTTTCAAAAACTAACCTGCTCTCTCAAGAATGACATTATAACCCATTTATGAATACCTGTCCCTCATGACCTAATCACTGATTATTAGACCTCGCTTACAACATGATTACAGTGGGGATTAAATTTTCAGCATATGAACTTTTGGGAGTAGGGAACACATTCAAACCATTGGAAGAATGAAGTTAGAAATCAGTAACAGAAGTAAAACAGGAACATTTACAAAATTTTGGAAATTAAAACAAACAATAGATCAAAGAAGAAATCACAAGGGAGAGCAGAAAATACTTACAGATGAAAGAAAATGAAAACACAATATATCAAAATTTATAGGATACAGGGAAGTTGTGCAAGGGAGGAATTTATATCTGTAAATGATTACATTACAAAAACGGAAAGATCTCAAATCAATAAGGTAATCTTATAACTTAGTGAACTAGAAAAAGATCAAACTAAACCTTAGGCCAGAAGAAGGAATGAATAATAAAAAATTAAAACAAAGATAAAATACCCTGTTTCCCTGAATATAATACAGTGTCTTATTTTAAGGTGTGCTCCCAAAGATGTGCTAGGTCTTATTTTCAGGGGACGTCTTATCTTTCCTGTAAGTAGGTCTTATTTTCAGAGGATGTCTTATTTTTGGAGAAACAGGGTAATAAGTAGAAAGAGAAAATCAATGAAACAAAAATTTTGTTACTTGAAAGATTAAAAAAATTGACAAACCTTTTGATAAATAAACTAATGAAAAAGAAGACAAGTTAGAAAAATTATAAATGAAAGTGTAGCTATTACTACTGATTTATATAAGTGAATAAATCTAAGCAAATAATACTGAGAACAATTTTATACTAAGAAACTGGATAACCTAATTGAAATGGATAAATTCCTATAAATACAAAACCTACCAAGTCATAACTGGAAATCAGAAGAGACCTCTGGGGGTAGTGCCTGTGGTTCAAAGGAGTAGGGCACCAGTCCCATATACTGGAGATGGCGGGTTCAAACCCAGACCCACCCAAAAACTGAAAAAAAAAAAAAAGAGAGACCTCTGAATAATAATGAAATTGAATCAGTAATCACTAATCTCCTGAAATTGATGATGAATTCTAACAAATATTTAAAAAGGAAACAGAACCAATCTTTCTCAAACTTTCCAAAAACTTGTACATTCGGGAACACTTTCTAACCCAGTATGTGATGACAGTTATACCATGAAATCAAAGCTCAGAAAAAGAAACTAAAACTAATGAAAACCACAGACCAATATCCCTTATGAACATTGATGGAAAATACTCAACAAAATACTTGCAATCTGAATTCTGGAACATATTGTGAGGATTAGCAGCCATGACCAAGTACAATGTGTTCCTGGAATGCAAGGATAGTTTACATACAAATGTTGATCAATGTAATACACCATATTAGCAGAGCAAAGAAAAAAAATAAACAATACTACATGATGACAATGACCTTAATTGTAGCGGAAAAAGAATTTGACAAAATGCCTAGAGCAATCAAAATCACAGAAATGGAAAGGAGACTGGTAGTTTCCAGGTCCTGGGACAAAGGGAAAACATGGAATTACTGTTTAATATACAGCTAGTATTTTAATTTCACATGATGAAAAGAGTTGGGGAGATGAATGGTGGTGATGATTGCATAAAATTCTGAATACATTTAATATCACTGAAATGATACTTGAAAATAGGATGATAAAATTTATGCTTATTTTAACAAAGTAAAATTATTGAGAAAACAATATGAAACAAAAAATACAAAAGCAAAACAGTATGGTTCTGAAATAAAGAAACATATAGTTCAGAGAACCCAGTAAACCCACACATGTGTAGTCACATAATCTTCAACAATAGTGCTGAGAATCAACAGTGGAGAATAAATACTTGCTTCAATAAAAGGATTTTGGTAAACTGAATAGCCCCTTGCAAAAGAATGAAATTGGATACTTATCTCACACTGTACACAAAAATCAATGTAAAATGGTTTAAAAATTTAAATGTAAGACCTGAAAACATAATGTAGGAGAAATTTTATAAAATTTGTCTTGGCAATTATTTCTGGATATGACGACAAAAGCACAGGCAACAACAACAACAAAAATAAGTGAGAAGGGGGCACTAGATGGTGGACTAGAAAGATCTCCTTAGGCCTACTCATGGTAAACAGAGGAACATGGACTTCAGCCACCTCTTGCTGGAGGAATCTGTACAGAAACTTCACTCCTGGGCACAGTGAAGCAGTGGGAGATGTCAGGAGCCAACGAGGACGTCTAGAGCTGAGGAAACCCAATAGAAGGCAAGTGCTTAGTATGGGCAGATGCCAGTCATTTGGCTGGCTCTCCTGTGGAGGTCTGGGAAAAGGAAAGGGCTGGCCTGCAATATTTCAGTTTTGGACTGGACTGCTTGCTGGAGCAGTAAGTAGACTCTAATAGTGTCCCATCAGTTGGGGTTGAATACTGGTGGGTAGTACTCCTATCAGCTTGGCTGCTGGTGGGGTGCCACCACTGTAGGAAGACCCTATAATGGAGAAAAAACTGTGTGGAGTCTTAGTGCATGGCAGGCTCTGGCATGCCTGCTGAGCTCGAGTGGCAGACTTTAGGGTGAGCTAAGTGGCCCCTACACCCCTGGGAGGGCTGCTATGTTGTCAGACAGGCCTGTCTGATAGGCCTCCTGAGACTGGTGAGAGCTCTGGGACCCCATTTCCATAGGACATGAGTGCTGATGAAACAGTTTAAAATTGAGGGGAAAGAAATCAGGAAGACAAGGTCTGGTTTCCTTTTGTAACTAGAGAGTAGCTTCTGACCCCCATCACATACAGTATAGCCAACATGGGTTCTCTATCTCCTCATGCCACAGTGCCACCTGGTGTCCAGGGAGAATATTGCAATTTATAAAAATAACATATACATACATACATAGTTTTACATTTTTTTGCTTCTCTTTTTGATTTTTTTCCTTAGCTTTCCTCTTATTTTCTCTTCTTATTGTTATTGTTTAGTTTTTTTATTGTTGTTGGCTTGCATTTTTTTTTCATTTTTACTTTTTACAATAGCAAGAACTCCTTTATTTTTGTTACAGTTTAGGGCTGGGGAGTCATGACATTGGTCTGTCTCAATGAGCCCATGATCTCTCAGTCTTGGGTAGTCCTCTGGTTTTGGACTTTGGCAAGAAGGTATTGGTAGGTTCCTACTGCAACATGTTGTTGATTACTTTCTATATTTGGTGATGGGGGTGGTGGTGTCTTGCTTTTGACCAGGTTGGAAAGGAAGCTCCTGATTTTGAAAACCCACCTAGCAGTCCTAGAGCTGTGGGTGTGGTTTCAGCTCCCCACTGAATACTATCATTTCTCCTGTCACTCTATTTCTTTCTTAGTGCCTTTTTTCTCTCCTTGCTTAAATTCTTTCCTTTCATCCACCCTTATTTATCTCTCTCTTTATCTTTTTATTTTCTTTCTCTCGTCTTTCTCTTTACCTTTATCTTCCTTTGGCCTTACACCAAAAGGCTATTTTAACACCTAAGCTCTGAGACAAGGTAATTTAAAGTGAAAAGGGTAATGAAAGGAAAAGGTAGGGTAATGAAGTAAACAAGAATAAAACACACATGAGATGGAACAACAGAAAAATTATGGCAACACGAAGAAATAGAATAGAGCAAATTCCCTAAGGTATCATCAGGTAGCTACCACAGAGGATTCTACCTATAAAGAATTAATGGAAATGACAGAAAGAGAATTTAAACTATGAATGGAAATGTAAACAATAATTGGAATTGATAACAGGGTGGAGAAACAGATCCAAAAAATGGCCAAAAGATATTAAGAATATAGAAAAGATATAGTAGAGAATATGGACTTAAAGGAGTCAAACAGGAAATGTAAAGTTGCAGTCAAAAATATCAATACAGATTAGACCAAGGAGAAGAATCTCAGAGCTAGAGGATAAATCTCTTGAGCTTACCTGGGCAGTAAATGTGGCAGAAGAAGAGAAAGAAAGCAGAACATTCACTCAGAGAATTATGAGAGCTCCTAAAGCATTCAAACATAGGAATTACGGCTATTCCCAAAGGAGAAGAAAAGCATCCTAAATGAATGGAAGCCTTACTTGAAGGATATTATAAATGAAAATTTCCCAAAAATCACTAAAGATTATGAAACACTCCTTTAAGAGGGATATTGAACTCCATGTCGTCTCAACAGAAATAGAGCATCTCTAAGACACAGTGTAATGAATTTGTTCAAAATCAAAAGAGAAAATTCTGCAAGTTGCCAGGAATTAGCACCAATTAATTTACAGGGGACAAGCCATAAGGGCGACAACAGACTTCTCAGATGAAACTTTTCAAGCCAGAAGAGAATGTTCATCTAACCTTAACCTTCTTAAACAAAATAATTTTATCCCAGAATTCTGTATCTTGCTAAATTAAGCATCAAAATTGATGGAGAAATCAAATCTTTTGCTGATACACAAACACAGGAAATTACCACAAGTAGTCTATCTCTACAAGAAATACTCAGACCTATTCTCTACACTGAACATAACAATGGACCATTAATAAAGTAAATACCCACAAACTGAAGGACAAAACCAAGCTTCCTCAATGGTGCAAAGGATAAAACTGAGCAATGGGCCTTCACAAAACAGGATGAATAGAACTCCACCACACTTATCAATTCCATCAATAAATATATAAGTGGTTTGAATTCCCTACTGAAGAGGCAAAGTTTGGCTGATTGGATTAAAAAACACAAGCTATCTATATGATTATGCAAGAAGCACACCTAACCTTGAAAGATAAAACAAGTCTCAGGGTAAAGGATTGGAAAACTATTTCAGGCAAATGGAAACCAGAAGAAAGGAGGGGTGTCACAGTTTTAATTTCAGATACAAGTGGATTTAAAGTAACTATAATCAAAAAATACAAAAACCGACACTTCATATTGGTCTAGGGACTAATACATCAAGAGAACATTTCAATTCTAAATATTATTGCACCCAACTTAAATGCTCCCAGATTTATGAAATAGAACTTAATTGGTATGAGCAGTATGATATCCCATAACACAACAATAATAGGGGACTTTAACATTATTCTTCCAGAGCTGGACAGATCCTATAAGCAGAAACTAAACAAAGATACAAGGGACTTAAACATGGCCCTAGAACAACTGTGCTTAATAGACATATACCAAACACACCATCCCAAAGCTAAGGAATGCACGTTCTTCTCATCCGCCTAAGGAACATACTCCAAAATAGATCATATCCTATGTCACAAATCTAACCTCAATAAAATTAAAATAATTGAAATTGTACCTTGTTTCTTCTCAGACCATAAGGCAATAAAGGTGGAACTCAACTCCAACAAAATATTTCATTTCCATATAAAAGCAGGGAAATTAAACAACCTTATGCCGAATGACAGCTGAGTTCAGGAAGAGATAAATGAGGAAATCATTAAATTCCTTAAACATAACAACAATGACTAGCCGGGCATTGTGGCGGGCGCCTGTAGTCCCAGCTGCTCGGGAGGCTGAGGCAAGAGAATCGCTTAAGCCCAGGAGTTGGAGGTTGCCGTGAGCTGTGTGAGGCCACGGCACTCTACAGAGGGCCATAAAGTGAGACTCTGTCTCTACCAAAAAAAAAAAAAATAAAAAAATAACAACAATGACGTTACAATGCACCAAAACCTGTAGGATACTGCAAAAGCAGTCCTAAGGGGAAAATTTATGGTATTAGAGGGCTACATTTAAAAAACAGAAAGCACATCAACAACCAAATGAATAATATTAAGGAAATGTGAAAGGAAGAGCAATCCAATCCCAAACCTTGCAGAAGAAAAGAAATCATCAAAATTAAATCCAAAAGAAATGAAACTGAAAACAAAAGAATTATTTCAAAAATTAATGAAACAAAATGCTGGTTCTTTCTTATAGAGAAATAAAATCAAACATTTTATTGATTAACTAGAAACTAGAAACATTAATGAGAAACAGAAAAATAAAATATCTGATAACCTCAATTAGAAAAAAGGGGAAATAGCAATAGATATCACAGAAATACAAGAGATTATCTCTGTCTACTACAAGAAACTATATGCCCAGAAATTTGACAATGTAAACAAAATGGACTTGTAATCATACTATCTTCCTAGACTTAACTGGGAAAAATATTAAACAATGAGATTGAAGAAACAATAAAATAGCTTCCAACAACAACAGCAGCCCTGGACCAGATGGCTTCACACTAGAATTATATCAAAGATGAGATCGTACCTATGCTGCAGAACCTATTCTAAAACATTGAGAAGGAAGGAAACTTCTGTAACACATTCTATAAAGTAAACATCACCTTGATCCCAAAACCAGGAAATGACCTAACAAAAAAGGAGAACTTCAGACCAATTTCACTAATGAATATTTTTGTAAAAATACTCAATAAAATCTTAGCCAATAGATTACAGCAACACATAAAAAAATTGTATACCACAATCAAGTAGGTTTCATCCCAGGGATGCAAGGCTGGTTTAACATATGCAAATTCATAAATGTAATTCACTATATGGAGATCAAATTATTCTCCCAAAAGCTGACATCTAAGAAAAGAATATAGAGAATATTATAAAACTGTGTAATATTGAATTATGAATATTTTAATAATTCTAAATATTACACCATACACTAAATAATTTAATGTTACAATTTCTGTTGAGAAAGCACTTATAATTGTGACATCTTAACACTTTATTTCTCAAAGAACACTCAGTTTGTGAAGAATAAATGTTTTATCAACAAAATTTCATAGACCATTATGACAATTATAAATGCTTAACTCAAGCAAGGCTCATTCTTTGATGTGTCCCTTTCAGACTATTCCAGGCCTTTCTCTCTTCCTCTCACTGAATCACATGAAAAGCAAACAGCAAACAAGTAAACAAAATACAAAAATAAAAAGCAAAAGAGAAATTCCAATGATTTTTTTGAATGGGGCTGAGAAGAATGGAGGTAGAAAAAGTAAACAAATTCCCAGTTAGGGAATCCCTTTTATATCCCCCTGTGAATAAATGTGTGTGTGCACTTAAATGTGCATTTATATATATATATGTGTGTGTGTGTGTGTGTGTGTGTGTGTCTGTGTATTACTTTTACTTGGTTCTATTATCTCTCATTCATTTTTTTTCCCTCCAAACAGCTTCACTCAAAAATACACATGCTTTTGGAATTAAGATACTAACAGAGTCAAGTTAACTTTCACTTAGTTGTTTTGTTCCTAACTTGGTAGCACTATGCAAGTTTTGTTTTTGGTAGTGGTGGAGGTCTCTTTGTGCTGTTGGAAGCTGATATATTTGGAGTTGGAGCTCTTCAGGAGCTAGAAAAAAGACTGAGTAAGCTGGTTTTAGGGTAATAGAGTTGGGGAAACAGAGATCTAAGAAATTAGGAAGTGTTGTCCAGTCACTGAGAATGGGCCACTGTCAAACAAGAGTTTGTAACCTTTGCCTGAAACTGACCTTGGACTGAAGAGGATAGAGGGACTTCCTGTTCCAGGTTTCCAGGTACTGGGAGCTCAGTCTTGTGGCTTTAATACTACTTTCCACCTGTCTTACGGTCTGATTAAATTGTGTCTGTGGAATTTCATATCGAAGACTGAATAACAAACTGGCTTCCATGGAGTTTTATGAAAGGCCATATATTGTATAATTCCATTTACTTGAAATTTCAAAAATAGGCAAATCCATAAAGACAGAAAGTGATTTAGTGGTTACCAAGGGGTGGGAGACAGGAGAGTTGGGCTGCACTATTGAGTTTATAAGTCACTTTTTCAGGGGATGCAAATGTTCTGGATTTAGATAGTTGCATCATTTTGTGACTTTTCTGAAAAACACTAAATTGTATGCTTTTAAATGGCAAATTTATTATATCTCAGCAAAAAGAAATCTAGTTATAAGATGAGAACTTTATGCAGTGATCTTTGTCAGTATTTCAGTTGAACTGCAAAGAGAAAGTTGAAGTTTTAGGTGTCAGATGATTAAAGCCACAGCAAAAAGGAGTTACTTACTGCTGATTAAAGCCACAGCTGAAAATGAGTCACTAACTGCTATGGTATAAAAGCAAGAGATTTAAACTAGAGAAATTTCTGACAGCCCAGACTTGAGAGTAGTCTCACTGTAGAAGAAGCCCTGAACAAAAGGCTCTAGCAGTTTTAGGGACCTTAGCATGGGGGTAGGGATGGGGAAGAATAGGAGTGGAAAAGCAAAATACAGGGAACTAAGTGGGGGAAAGTGTCTTCAGGATGTACCAACTCTCAGCCCTCCCTCTCCTTTGCCATGAGGCAGTCTCAGCAGAGGCACCTGTGTTAGGTAGGCAAATTTGCAGTGAGTATAGCTAGCCAGTGGGGCCCGAGCTCTTGACCATAACTTTCAGAGTTTAGTGCGTTACTTGTGCACAAAGTGAAGTGTGGGGAGGGCAGCATTTGTGCCGGGGCTTGTCTGACTCAGCATAAAGTTCTGAAAATTCATCCATGTTGTTGCTTCTATCAATGTTCTGTTTTTTATTTGCCGATTTTAATTTCAATATGTAAATACAGTAGAGCTTCCATAGTTGACCACCTCTGTCTGTTGATCTAATTTTCATAGACTGGACATGTACCACATATATGTATCCGTACAGTAGGCCTAGTTCCTTATGTTGAGCAGTTTGTTATAGTCCTTGGGTGGTCAACTTATGGAGGTTCTACTAGCACAGTTTATTTATTCATGTATATTTATTGACAAACACCTGAGATCTACCCAGTTTGGAGCTATTATGAATAAAACTATGAATGTTCTTGTACAAAGTTTTGTGATTATTTGTTTTGCTTTGTCTTTTTTTTTTTTATAGATGTGTCATTTCTATTGGATAAATACCTACAAGTGAAATTGTTAGGATCATGATCAAGATGTAAATCTAATGTTTTATGAAATTAAGAAATAACTTTACAAAATCATACCATTTTTTACTCTTATCAGCATATTCTTTCATCTTCATTATCTCAACACTTATTTGAAGACCAGATATTTTTAATTTTGGATGAAGTCCAGTTTATCATATTTTTTCTGTGTTTAGTATGTATTGTATTTTATGTAGTAACATTTCCTAACTCAGGATCACAAAGATGTTTTTCCTGTGTTTTTGCCTAGAAGTTTTATAATTTCAGCTTTTATGTTTGAGTGTATGGCCCACTTTAAGCTCATGTCTGTGTATGGCATGAGGTAGAGTTGAGGCTCATATGTTTTTCAGTACCAAAAAGAGTTCAGTTGTCCTAGAGCTGGAAAATACTTTCTCTCCTTTATTGCTATAGTAATCTTGTGGGAGGCTAATTGGCTGCTTATGTGTTGGTCTCTTTCTGTTTTATTGATGTTAGTCTATCCTTTTAACAAATGACATTCCTCTGATTGGTATAACTTTATAACTTTATAATAAGCCTTGATGTCAGTTAGATTAATTCTCCTAAACTTTCGTCTTGCTTCTTAAATGTTTTGGCTATTTTAGAATTAACATGTCAATTTCTGCAAAACAGCTTATGGCATTTTGATTAGAATTAAGTTTGAAGAAATCAATTAAATTTGAGGAAAATTGACATCTTAACATTATTGTCTTTTAATCCAGGAATGTATATGTTTACAAATTTTTGACATTGTCTTGGATTTCTTTTAGCAGAATTTTAAAATTTTATTGTGGTGGTTTTATACGTCTTTTACTAAATTTAATCCTAGTATGTTTCGGAGTTTGGATGCTTTTGTACATAATATTTTTTAGTTTACTTTTCAATTGTTTGGAGTTTATAAAACTATACTTGACCTTTGCATATTGACTTTGCATAGATTTGTGCTAAATTTTTCATTAATTCTAATATATTGTGGGTGATTCCTTAGGGATTTAAAATATATGTAATATTACCATTTGCAAATATAAACAGTTTTATTTATTTATTTTGAATGTTTATAACTTTCACAATTTTTTTTATCTTATTGTTTGACTAAAACTCTGGAACTGTTTTAAATAAAAATGGTGAGACTGAACATCCCTGCTTTGTTCCTGATCCTCAGAAGTGAAACATTTAAAACCTATTATTAATTATCATGTCAGCTCTGTATTTTTCTGATTTGCTGAAAATTTAAAAAACATATTTTATGTTAATTATGTCAAATACTTTTTTCTGTATCTCCTGTGGTGATCACTGTAATCTTCTTGTTAATATTCAACTTAGATGAATTATAGTGATATAAAACTAATCTTGCCTTACTAGGATATACCCCACTTGGTCGTGATACATTACATTTTTCGGATATTGCTGCATTTGATTTACTAATATTTTGGAAAGGTTTTTGTGTCCATGTTCATGAGGGACACTTTTCTATTTTTTATAATCCCTTTGGTTGAGAATCAAGGTTATGTTGTCTTTGTAAAGTGAGTGAGAAGAATTATCTTCTCCTCTATATCCTGAAAAGTTTTTTATTATATTGACATAATTTCTGTCTGAAATATGATAAAATTCACCACTGAAGCCATTTAGACCTCTTGTTTTCTTTTGGAATTTTTTTTTTTTTTGTAAATATAGTGGAGTAGAAGGTAGAGAGTAAAATTCACTTTTTCAATGAATTCAATGAGTTTTGACAAACACAGTTAGAATAAAGAACATTTTGACATCTCCAAATGTTTGCTTGGTATTCTTGGCAGCCAATCCTCTCCACATATTTCTGCTTCTAGAAACACTTATATAGGGAGAATTAGATTTAGTTTTTCTATAAATGATTTTTCCTTTTCACAAATATCCTAGGGAAATAAGATAATATGTAGCTGCTTTTATGTAGCTTCCATAACTTGACATAATTCTTTGGAGATTTATAAATGTTGCATATGTAATTCTTTGTTATTGTTTTATGCAAAATCATTGTAAATTGCTTTCACAATTAGTACTTAGTTGATGGATATTTGGTTTGTTCTAGTTTGGGGCTGCTACAAATAAAGCTAATATAAATATTTGCCATAATGTTTATTTTCATTTTATTTGGGTACAAACCTCAAAGAGTGATTGCTGGGTCATATAGCAAGTATGTGTTTGACTTTATAATAAAGTTCCAAATTGTTTTCTGAAATTGCTACCTAATTTTTGCATTCCCTTCACCGACATGTGGGATTTTCAATTGCTTGGTATGCTTACCAGCACATGATAATGTCAATCTTTTTTTTTTTTTCCCAATTTTTAGCCATTCTACATGGTGTGTAGTGGTATTTTATTTTTGTTTTTATTTGAATATCTGTAATGCCTAATTATGCTGATTATCTTTGATTGTTTTTCACATATCTTTTTATGATGATAACTGTTTTAAACTTTCGCCTGTTTTTTATAGAGTGTTTGCCTTTTATTATTTAGGTGTGATTGTACATTATATATTTTGTATGTAAGTCTTTTAGCAGATATAAGTTTTGAAAATATTTTCTCTTGGCCTCTGGATTATCTTTACATTTTTTAAACAACATGTTTTAGAGAAAGATTGGTAATTTAGGCAAGATCAAATTTATCAAGTTTTTCTTTTATGGTTTGTGTTTTTGGAATTCTGTCTAAATATCATTTGCCTAACTTATGTAAGAAATAAATTCTCCTTTTATTCAATAACATTTCTAATTTATGATTTTATATTTAGATCTACAATTTATATGAAAATTTTTATATGGTGTGAACGCAAAGGTTCAGGGGTATATATGTTAGAATTTCATGTCTTCTTGAATAATTGTCCATTTTAATCATATATAATATTTTCCTTTATCCATGATGATATTCTGTGTTCTTAAGTCAATTTCATGTGCTATTACTATAGTTACATTGGCTTTTTTCAGTTATTGAATGGTTTATCATCTTCTCTCATTTTTCTCCTTATGTTTCAGGTTGAATAATTTCTAAGATCCATTTTTAAATTTATTGATTCTTTCTCTGCTGTGTTCACTCTTATTTTAAGTCTGTCAAATAAATTATTTCTAATGTTATGTTTATGTTTTTATGTTTAATAATACATATGCCCTGAAAAATAGTACACAACCCATCATTTGAGGCCACTACTATGGATACTGAATCAATCTAGTCTGTATTTGATCTGGATCTTTAGTTTTGTTGAGGCTTTAGTTAGAATAATTTCTTTTCAGACCTCAAGTAATTTGACAGAACCACAAGTTTTCTTTTGTGCATACATTAGATTTGAATGTTTTCTCATGTTTCCTGCTCAACTCCCAGTCTTAAGCAGACTCAATGCAACCTGTACTTGGATGTGTTTATCTTAGTACCCCTGTCTTGTTTTTGAATTTTTTCATGAAGTTTTGTGGAAAAGAGTTTGTGAGTGTGTTCAAATTCTCATAGTTGAACTGTTTTCTTCCACTTAGTATTTATGACAATTTTCTCCTTTTCCTCCTACACTGCGAAGGAAGAAATCAGAATCTCTACTCTTCTAGGTGGGTTTCTTTACATTTTAGGTTTTATTTTATTAATTATATTTGCATTCTCATGTTTCTGATGAGGTAAACAAATCATAACATTTTGCACATTTTTGTTGTTGAAGTTCTCTTACAATATTATTTTAACCACATTTTGATATATTAACATATAAAACTGTAAATATTTTTAATATAGACAACTGATAAGTTTGAAGATAATTATACACCTGTGAAACCATCACTACAATCTATTCCATAGATATATCCATCATGTCTAAAATTTTTTTCTAGCTCTCTTAATTTATTATTATCTATTTTTGTGATAAGAAAACTTAAATTGGCTCCATCTGTTTTTTAAGTATACAAGGTCTGAACATTAAGTTTCTGAACTTGCCACCATGTGCTTACATTGGCAGAGGCAGACTGTACAAAAAACTCAGTGAGGATTCGTAAGATTAGAAAGAATATCAGCGTGTCACAGCTGTGTTCATATTGACATGTGGTGGTGTGTTTCTGTGTTGTGCTCACTATTGTTAAATGTTTTTGTGTGCCATTACAAAGAATGTTGGCACTTGATTTGGAGCAATGAACAAACACTAAATTTCTTATTAAACTTGTCAAGAGTGGAAGTGAAATCAGAGACATGTTAGTACAAATGGAGATAATGCCATCAAGAAATTGGCACTGTAGCAATGGATTAAACATTTTTTTTTCCTGAGGGGAGAGAATTTGTCACTGATGAAAAGATGTCAAGATAGCCAGTAACAAGCAGAACTGATGAAAATGTTGCAAAAATTTATCAAATTGTATATCAAAATTGTCTACCAACTTTGAGAAGCATGGCAGATCAAGTAAACATTGAGAGAGAAAAAGGAGAATCTTAAATAAATTCTAGCATGAGAAAGGCCTGTCTAACAATGGTCCTGAAGAAAGCTCACTGATGAAAAAAGCAAAGGAGAGTTGAAGTTGCCAAGACCTTTTGGAGAGGCAAGATGATATTTTAGGCCGTGTTACCACTGGTGATGAAACACCGTTGCACTAAGACCCTGAAATAAAGTGTCAGTGTGTAATGGAAGTCAGCCAATTCTCTGTTACCAAAAAAAATTTGTAGGTCCAAATCAAGAGTCAAAATAGTGTTGCTAATCTTATTTGCTATCAGAGGGACTACTCATTATGCATTTATACAAACTGGACAGTAGGTAAAGTTTACTATTGGGAAGTGCTGAAAAGGCTGCATAAAAAACTTAAATGAAATTTTTGGCCACACCTCAGGTCTCTTATATCATAACAATGTACCAACTTATAAAGCACTGTTTGTGAAAGAGTTTTTGGACAGTGAACCAAAAACTGTATTGGAGCACCCTCCAAGTCATTTTATCTGATCCCCATTGACTTTCTTCCTTACCTGAAGATAAAGGAAATATTGAAAGGAAGAAATTTTGATGGCATTAAGGACATCAGGTGTAATACAGTGATAGCTCTGATGGCCATCCCAGAAAGAGTTCTAAAATTTACTTGAAGAGTGGACTAGGCACTGGCACGTGCATAGCTTCCCAAAAGGAGTACTTCAAAGGTGACTGTAATGACATTCAGCCATGAGGTATGTCGTACATTTTCTAGGATGAGTTGTGATTTTAATTGCCAGACCTTGTATAAAAATGGTATTATAAACTATAGACACTGTGCTGTACAGTAAATCTCTAGGAGTTATTCATCATATAGAACTGAAATGTTGTGCCCCCATGAATAATACCTCCCTCCCTGTTTTCCTATCTCTTTAGCTTCTATTAATCGTAATCCTCCTTTAACTCTCTGATTCTATGAGTTTGACTATTTAAGATTCCTCATATAGAGGGTATCATATAGTAGCGTGGAAACTACATATTTTAAATCTATATCTGTGTATAACACCACAGCTAAAAACACCAGTTACAAACCTTCAGCCTTGAGCTGGTGATTGTTAGTAAATACCCAATAAATTAGTTCAGTCGCTGTGATTGTTTCTCTCTAAAGTCTGTGTATTTACCACACACCACTGTGAGCCATATAAGCAAAGCATTATAAGTCATCTTGTATGTCATTCTGTATAATTCAAGACCTGTGGTAGGCAGAATAATTCCTTCCCCCATCCAAAAATATCTATACCCTAATCTGGTTTTTGTGAATATGTTACCCACTATGACAAAGGGAAGTCTGTGGCTGTGATTATGTTTGGGACCTTGATTTAAGGGGATGGTTCTAGGTTATCTTGGTTGGCTCAATCTAATCACAGGAGTCTTCCAGAGCTGTATTTCTGGGTGTTGTTCGTGGGGGATGTAACTGCAGAAGAAAGATAGGAGAGATGCATCTTTTCTACCTTTGGAGGTGGAGGAGGGAGCCAAAGAAGCTGGAAATGGTGAGGATACAGATTCTCCACTAGAGTGTTCAGGGAAAAAAAATGCAACTCTTCTGGTTTCTTGATTTAAGTTCAGTGAGACTCATGTCCGACTTCTACTCAACAAATGTTAAATAAATTTATGTTATTCGAAGCTAGGTTTGTGGTAATTTTCTACAGCAGCAATAGAAAATGAGCATAAGAAATAAAAAAATACTTATTCATATCAATTTTTGAAAACTGTGGGGGTTAAATGAAAGGAAAATATTTTTCTCTTATTCTCCTAGTTTTGGTTTGTCAGGTAAATAAAGTAGGAAAAAATAGAAAGCAGGAAGAGACATTAATTGTTTTGGAAATATTAATTTAAAAAATAGCATAGAAAAATTAATTTTTTTCAAATCTAAGTACCTCCAAGGGAAGGAGATCTCATAATACCTTTCCAGCATTTAATATCTCTTAAGGTCAGAGCATTGTTCTTATATGATTTATAAATGTTCTTAAAAACAGTAGAAAATAGGTTTATGAAAGTAGAAAATAGGTAAATTTGTGGATGTGTTAGATTCAGAAGATAAGCAAAATAAAAGTAACTGACTTAATTTTGAAATAATGTACATTAAACTTAGTTAATAAAACACCAATTTTTATTGTTGCTTCTCAATTAAGAACATTATATTATGCTTCCGTTTTTCATTTACATCATTAGAAAAAATATTTCCCAAAGACAGTGTTGTTTTTCTATTTAAATCCAACTTCCACTTAAATCCACTAGCAAGTGGCCAATTTTTAAGCATAATTTAATTGCACTCCAGTTGTACCTAATTCAATTGCCCTTCACATTATCAACATCCAATCTAATTTCTCCCTAAAATGTCATCTTCCTGAAGAGTAAAACATAAGGATCCTTGAAAACCTAGCTTTTTACTTTTTCTCTTAACATTATAATAAATTTCCTGGCAAAGGTGCTGGCAATAGTCTTTATGGCTATACCAAAACACTATGTATAAGCTGTACAATCCAGTGATGGATTTTTTTGGAGAAACTTGAATAATAGTTATTATATTATTTGATATTAAAATCACAGAATGAGAATGTTATCAAGACCATATATTACAAATGACACGATCATCGTCATTTCCAGAGAGTTGTTTAATGTCTTTACTCAGCCTTTCTTCTCAGCTTAAAGTATGCACTCAGTTATAAAAGTTAAAATGAAAAAGTCATCTACAGACATTTTTGACACTATTTTAAGAAGCAACACCTGAAAGCCTGCTACTGAAGATAGAAGAAAGGAGATCAAACTTAAAAAATAGACTGAAGTCAAGTAATCTTTTATTCTTATAATAGGGGCAAAAATCTTTATACCCTTCACTTTCCAAGGGTAGAATATAGTATATGCTTTATTATTAACTATGTTATCCTTGTGCTTTCTTCTGTATCATAATGTCAATCATCTCCTCAAATAGCCCTACCCTAGGCTTTGTCATGACTTTCACTACTAAATCCTCTGACCGTAAGTCTAGAGGTTGTCAATTCTGATGCTCTCAGTACTCATTTTCTTCTTATCCATAGTATATTTACCTTTCACTGCCTTCTCTTCTCTCCCTACTTGGCTGAATCCATGGCTCATCACTTCAACCAACCCCTGCCACTGTCCTCAATTCTTTGGCCCTATTGATCCATCTGTCTACCAGGCTATATTCCCTTATGCAACTGCAAAGGCTTGGGTTAACATTGATTAATTGTTTTCAATTATCATGTCTGCACTGTTTCACAGCAAGCCTTCTTTATCCCCCTAGTCATTTTACATTTTACCACTCTAGCCATTTCAAAGCATTTCTGCTCTCCATAAACCAATAAGTGCCCAATAAATTAGTTCAATCACTGTGATTGTTTCTCTCTAAGGGCTGTGTATTTAGCATACACCAATGTGAGCCATATAAGCAAAGCATTGTAAGTCATCTTGTATGTCATTCTGTATAATTCAAGACCATTATATCTCATTTCACTCCCTTCCCATCACTTTACCTACTTCTTTGCAAGTAATATTAAAATCATCTTGAGTAAAGGTACTCAACTTCCCATCACAAAACCTACACAAATGTTTCCATCTTCAACTTTCTTTTCCCCCCAACAATAGAAGCACCTTCTTTCATACTTAATGTTTCTCAGTGATCTTTCTGCTCCATTACTTTTCTCTCTGTTTTTAACTGTTTCTCCAACTTTTTTGTTCAGAATGTCCTTTATTGAGTTGTGAAGTATGTTTACATTTCTTCCATATTAGAAGGCTATACCCATAGTATCAAACTGAACCTTAAACTTCGTGTTCTGTATTTAGGTCTGTAACATTTAGTATAGCTTCAGTTACAGATTATAGTAAACTTGATTTATAATTAATAAAACAATAAAAAAGTAGCTTATGTTATAGCATCTCCAGGAAGTCAGTGTTTCAACTGTATTCCTCTGAGATATGTCCAGTTCTACCCTCTTCTATATTTTGGTTTTGTTGAGGGAGAGGAGACTTCTGTCCTAACTATGAAATAATTATTATTCCCTAAAGGAGAGGAGCCTTCTGTCCTAACTATGAAGTCATTATTGTTCCCTGAAATAATATCATTCCCTGGATCATCTGCTGCCCCAGGATCAGTAATAGTCACAAGACCTTGAGATGATTGGCTTAGGTGTGGACACTTGGTTTAGTCATTGGTGATAGGGATGAGATTGCCATGATTGACTAAGCCTTCTCTGGATCATCACCTATAGCTCAAGATGGGGTTTGTATCTCCTGAATCACAGAGGGCATGTAAGGGAAGTAGGGATAATTAACTAAAATTGAGAGTTTTTATTTTTCCCAGTGAGTGAGGAAAAAGGGACACTAGATAAGCAACCAGTCATACTAGCACATGAAGAAACAAGGGGAATAAAGTGACCCAAATGCATAAAAATGATTGCATAGAAAAGTAAAAATCGGGTGGCGCCTGTGGCTCAGTGAGTAGGGCGCCGGTCCCATATGCCGGAGGTGGTGGGTTCAAACCCAGCCCCGGCCAAAAACCAAAAAAAAAAAAAAAAAAGTAAAGTAAAAATCTAGGATCCTATGAAGACTCAAATAAAATTCCTGATTTACTGCTTGAAACAGAATTCTAGGCACGCTGGCTCTTGTTCCTTTATTCACTCTGTTTGAGGACTTTGTAAGAAGTGGCACTAGATCACCAGTCCCGGGAACAACAGAGCAATGTCAGAGCAATGTCTAGATCTGGCTGTGCTCTGACTGCTCTTCAGTCACCTCTGGGGCCAACCCCTGTTACTCATCCTATCCACCCCAACATTTTGATGAGATGTGCTTTTACTAATATAGATCTTTATAAAGAGCTTTTTTCTTCTTGTGGTTTGTTTTAGAGCATCAAGGTCAAATAGCAAGGAATGATAAAATTTAGTAAAAAATTTATATTACTGTTTAAAATCCCAAAAAACTTTTTTGGAAAATAATTTCATAGTCCATTTTATAATTAAAGAAGAAAGAGCTAACAGAGGCATGTTTTCTATAACAATAACTACCTTCTTTGTGTTTTCACCTCTTCCGAGGCTAATAACACTGTCAAATTGATGGAAAGCTTCCTGCTTTCTAAATTATAGCATTTCAATTTACATTAGTGTAACATATGCCAAAAAATGAAATAACTTTTCATTTCAAAGTCTATGGATTTATTTTATTACTTATAGTTGATTTTTCTTATACTCTAAGCTGTAATAATCCACTTTAATATTTTTTATTTAAAAAAATCAAAAAAAAAAGAAAAGGAAGGAAGGATAGAAGGAAGAAAAGAAGGAATGGGGGAAAAAAGTCTTTTGGTATACTCTTTACCAACATGTTAGATAATTAGTAAAAACATTAAGACTAAGCAATGATTATATGGGAACATAAGGAAATCTTCTCAAAACTAAACACTTCATACATTGAAGTATGGCACCTCAATAAAAGAGTCTCTAAGAGGAATTTTGTATAATAGTCATGGATATATGGTTACAAATGTTAATAACTCAAAATGATTACATCACTAACTTTTAAAGAATTCTGTTTTATGTTGATATAAAATCTGTAATTCATCAGTAAGAAGATAATGAAGGTAGGTGAAATTAAACCTTGAAATTATGGAAATATATATTGATTGTAGCATAGAACTTTTGAAGACTTCCCAGCAGCCCTGGGAAGTAGACACTGTAGGTCTTAACCCACTTCGCAGATGAGAAAAGTGAAGCTCAGAGAGATTCAGATATAAAAACTGTTAGTGGGACGTTAACTCACATTCTAACTTCAGTGAAATTCTTACTATGCCATACATTTTTCTTTGTTTTTTGGCAATAGATACCCTAAAAGTAAGAATTCAATTCTCTCATGACTGTGATATCGTTTTTCTCAAGGAGACTTTCATTGTCTCATTAACTTTGGGATACATCTGCCCGAAGAGAACGCCAAGAATTATGGGAGCTCTGTGGTATAATTATGTGTTCCTTGCTCTCAAAGAAATTCCAATCTAGTAGAAAAATAAGTAACAGAAATGTTCTAAGGTGCACACACTTCCATTTTACTGGGAACAGAGGCCTCCAAAGCTAATTTCCTTACTTTTATGCTCACCTGAAATTTTGTGAATGATGCCAGTCATGATTTCCACATATATTAAGATTATTTTTAATTATGTTTCATAATTATTTCTAGTGATGCCTTAGCCTTCTTGAATGTGAATTTTAGCTTCTGTTCATCCTAGTTTTATTAGGCTAAGCTTAGTGCTTGCCATACAGTAAACATTCAAGGGGAATATGGTGAGATGAGCTCAGAGATGGATGACGGTAGTTTTTAGACAGCTGTGTAAATCATATGCCATTTAATCTATGCATAGTGGGAAAGCATTGGGGGTTATAGTATCAAATTATATTATAGGGTAAAATACGATTCCATATGAACAAGACTATGTTCCAGCTTTATCTATGTAAACATGAAAGAGGTAAAGTCCCCATCTTTCTTTAAGGCTGCATGATATTCCATGGTGTACATATACCACAATTTATTGATCCATTCGTGGGTTGATGGGCACTTGGGCTTCTTCCATGACTTAGCAATTATGAATTTAGCTGCAATAAACATTCTGGTACAAACATCTTGGTTATAATGTGATTTTTGGTCTTCTGGATATATACCTAGTAGAGGAATTATAGGATTGAATGGCAGGTCTATTTTTAGATTGCTAAGTGTTCTCCAAACATCTTTCCAAAAGGAATGTATTAGTTTACATTCCTACCAGCAGTATGGAAGTGTTCCCGTTTCTCCAGATCTATGCCAACATCTCTGGTTTTGGGATTTTGTGATGTGGGCTAATCTTACTGGGGTTAAATGATATCTCAAAGTAATTTTGATTTGCATTTCTCTGATGATTAAGGATGATGAGCATTTTTTGTATGTCCATATTCCTTGTGCCTATCTTCTTCAGAGAAGTTTCTCTTCAAGTCCCTTGCCCACCCTGAGATGGGATCATTTGTTCTTTTCTTGCTAATACGTTTGCGTTCTCTGTGGATTCTGGTTATTAAACCTTTGTCGGAGACATAACCTACAAATATCTTCTCCCATTCTGAGGACTGTCTGCTTGCATTACTTACTGTGCTCTTGGCTGTGAAGAAGCTTTTTAGTTTGATTGGGTCCCAGTAGTGTATTTTGATGCTGCTTCAATTGCCCGGAGGGGTCCTCCTCATAAAATATTTGCCCAGACCAATTTCTTCAAGAGTTTTCCCTGAACTTTCTTCTAGTATTTTTATAGTTTCATGTCTTAAGTTTAAATCTTTAATCCAGTGAGAGTCTATCTTAGTGGGTCCAGTTTCAGTCTTCCATAGGTTGCCAGCCAGTTCACCCAGCACCATTTGTTAAATAGGGTATCTTTTCCCTGCTGAATGTTTTTAATTGGCTTTTCAAAGATCAAATAACTGTTAAGTACCTGGGTTCATCTTTTGGTTCTCTATTCTGTTCCAGACATCTACCTCTCTGTTTTTATGCCAGTACCATGCTGTTTTGATCACTATCGATTTATAGTACAGTATCATGTCTGGTAGCGTGATTCCTCCTGCTTTGTTTTTATTTCTGAGTAATGTCTTGACTATTCGAGGTTTTTTCTGATTCCATATAAAACAAAGTATTATTTTTTTTTTAAATCTTTAAAGTAAAGTGGAGCTTTAATCAGGACTGCATTAAAATTGTATATTGTTTTGGGTAGTATGGACATTTTAACAATGTTGATTCTTCCCAGCCATGAGCATGGTATGTTTTTCCATTTGTTAGCATCTTTAGCTATTTCTTTTAGTTTCATCATTCTCTTTATAGAGATCTTTCAAATCCTTTGTTAGGTAAACTCCCAAATATTTCATCTTCTTTGGCACTACTGTGAATGGAATAGACTCCTTGACTGTTTCTTTAGCTTGACTGTTTTTGGTATATATAATACATTGTGTAATCTGAGATGCTGCTATATTCCTTGATCACTTCTAAGAGTTTTGTAGTAGAATCCCTGGTGTTTTCCAGATATACAATCATATCATCTGTGAAGAGTGAAAGTTTCATCTCTTCTGACCTTATATGGATACACTTGATCGCCTTTTCTTCCCTAATTGCGATGGCTAAAACTTCCATTACAATGTTAAAGAGCAGTGGAGACAATGGGCAACCTTGCCTGGTTCTTGTTCTGAGTGGAAATGATTTCAATTTAACTCCATTTAATATGATATTAGCTGGGGGTTTGCTGTAGATGGCCTCTATCAGTTTAAGAAATGTCCCTTCTATACCAATTTTCTTAAATGTTCTGATCATGAAGGGGTGCTGGATATTACCAAAGCTTTTTCTGCATCATTTGAGAGAATCATATGGTCTTTGTTTTTTAATTTGTTTATGTGCTGAATTATATTTATAGATTTACGTATATTGAACCAGCCTCGAGACCCTGGCATAAAACCACTTGGTCATGGTGTATAATTTGTTTGACGTGTTGCTGGATTCTGCTTGTTAGGATCTTGTTGAATATTTTTGCATAGATATTCATTAGTGATATTGGTCTATTATTTTCTTTTCTTGTTGGGTCTTTTCTTGGTTTGGGAATCAAGGTGATGTTTACATCATAGAATGTGTTGGGTAGTATTCTTTCTTTTTCTGTATTTTGGAAAAGGTTGAGTAATATAGGTACTAGTTCCTCTTTAAAGGTTTGGTAGATTTCTGACATGAAGCCATCTGTTCCTGGGCTTTTCTTTTTAGGGAGATTTTGTATAGTTTATGCTATTTCAGGAGTTGATATAGGTCTGTTCAACATTTCCACTTGATTCTGGCTACATCTTGGAAGGTGGTGTGCTTCCAAGTATTGGTCAATTTCCTTCAGATTTTAGTATTTCTGAGAATAAAGTTTCTTGTAATATTCATTACAGATTTTTTGAATTTCTGAGGAGTCCGTTGTTATTTCGTTTTTGTCATTTCTGATTGGTGAAATTAGAGATTTTATTCTTTTTTTCCTGGTTATGTTAGTTAAAGGTCTATCTATTTTATTGACCTTTTCAAAAAATCAACTTTTGATTTATGGATCTGTTGTACAATCCTTTTGTTTTTAATTTCATTTAATTCAACCCTAATTTTGATTATTTCTTTTCTTCTGCTGGGTTGGGTTTGGAATGTTCTTCCTTTTCCAGTTGCTTGAGATGTCCCATTAAGTTGTTAACGTCCTCTCTTTCCATTCTCTTGAAGAACGTTTGCAGTGCTATATATTTCCCACTTTGGACTTCCTTTGCGGTATCACAGAGGTTCTGATAATTCATGTCTTCATTATTGTTTTGTTCCAAAAATTTGGTAATTTCCTTCTTAATCTTATCTGTGACCCAGCTATCATTCAGCACAAGGTTATTTAGCATCCATGAGTGACCCGGCCCGCGGGTCAGTCGACAGGGATACCTGGAGGAGGGGGTGAGAATGGGAAGGGGCAAGGGGCGCGAAGAATGGAGACAAGACAGGAGTCTGATCAAGTCTCGTTTATTGCAAAGTTCTTCCAGGGTATATAAGGGTAGGTGAAGGAGGAGGTTTACGTCACCAGGTATCCAAGCAACCTGGCCTTTGTGGAGATAAGTTTCAAATGGCAAGCTTCCAAGTTTTGCTCACATGATTTACGAGAAGAGGCCTGACCTTTGCAGGGAAATAGAAACTTAGGCCTAGCATTTGCAGGGAAATAGAAACTTAAGTCTGTTAGTACCAGAAATAGCACTTGGCCTACAAAATAGATGCTGTGGTGTCAGCCTTCCACACATGAGTATGCAGATTCCTATTGTTACTGAGTTCAACTTTTATTCCATGATGGTCTGATAAGATGTAAGGAAGAATTTCTATTCTTTTAAATTTGCTAAGGTTAGACTTATAACCTAAGATGTGATTGATTTTGGAGTATGTTCCATGGGCTGATGAGAAGAATGTGTATTCAGTTTTGTTAGGATGAAGATGTCTGTTGAATCCAATTGTTGAATGGTTAAGTTTAAATCTAAAATTTCTTTGCTTAGCTTCTTATTGGAGGATCTATCCAACACTGCCAAAAGAGTGTTCAAATCTCCGACTGTTATGGAGCTGGAGGAAATCAAGTTGCTTATGTCTGTTAGAGTTTCTCTTATAAATTGAGGTGCATTTTGGTTGGGTGCATAAATATTAATAATTGAAATCTCAACATATTATTACCCTTAACAAATATGAAGTGACCATTCTTTTCCTTCCTTATTTTTGTTGGTTTAAAGTGTATTGTATCTGTGAATAAAATTGCAACACCTGATGATTTTTTTCTGCTTTCCATTTGCCTGGAATATAGATGACCATCCCTTCACCCTGAGTCTATATTTATCTTTTAACGTAAGATGAGATTCTTGAATGCAGAAGATATCTGGCCTGAGTTTTTCTATCTAGTCAGCCAACCTGTGTGTCTTTAGAGGACACTTGAAGCCATTCACATTAATTCAGAATATTGATAAGCTTGGTAGAATTTTGAGTATTGAGTTTTTTGAAAGTCTGGTGGACATTTTTAATCCTTTTGCCACTGTGGAAGTTGGAATTTGATCAAAAGTTTATGAGTGAGTTTACTTTTGTGGTGGAGGATTACGCTGGTCATTATGGAGGATAGGTCTGAGAATATCCTGGAGAGCTGGTTTAGTTATGGAAAATTTCTTCAACATGTGAATGTCAATAAAGTATTTAATTTCTCCATCATAAATGTAACTTGGTTTAGTTGGATACAGTATAGTGGG
Source organism: Nycticebus coucang (assembly GCF_027406575.1). Classification (NCBI taxonomy): domain Eukaryota; kingdom Metazoa; phylum Chordata; class Mammalia; order Primates; family Lorisidae; genus Nycticebus; species Nycticebus coucang. The sequence continues at coordinate 110,962,215 of NC_069786.1, forward strand.
TTGAAAATTATTTTGTTTTAGGAGATTAAAAGTTGATGACCACTGTCTTCTAGATTGAAAGGTTTCAGCAGAGAGATCTGCAGTCATTCTAATATTCTTCCCCTTGTAGGTTATGGTTTTCTTATGTCTGGCTGCTTGCAGAATTTTCTCCTTCATATTCACTTTAGTGAAGTTAATTATGATGTGCCTGGGGGATGTCTTATTTGGATTGAGTTGTGCTGGGATTCTGAAACTGTCTGCTATCTGAATTTCAGAATCTCTTGGCATGTCTGGAAAGTTCTCTTTCATAATCTCATGAAGAAGACCCTCTGTGCCTTATGAAGCCACTTTGTCACCTTCAGGGATTCCTATAAGGCAAATATTAGTTTTTTTCAAATTATCCCAGAGCTCTCTGAGAGAATGATCCATTTTTTTTCTCCATTTCTCTTCCTCTATGAGAGTTTGCGAGCATTCAAAAGCTTTGTCTTCAATGTCAGAAATCCTTTCTTCTGCTTGCTCCATTCTGTTACTGAGGTATTCTACTGTATTTCTCAGATCTTTGAGGGATGCAAATTCTTGTCTCAATGTGTCAAAATTTTTGGTGATTTTGTCTTTGAATTTGTTGAATTCTTGAGGGAACTTTGAAGTGTCCTTGAATTTCTAATTCCAACTTTATTCTATTAATCTTGTTTGCAATAGAAATTCTGAATTTAATTTCTGACATCTCAGTCATCTGTTTATGAATGTGATCTTCATTTGTGTCCACCATATTTTTCCTTGGAGGGGATTGATCTACTCTGGTTATTCATGTTACTGGAGTTTTTCCAGTGATTCTGCCCTGTGATTATTTTACACCCTTTGGCTTTTCCCCTAGAGCTTTGCCAAGTACTCATACTGTGCTACACCCTGAGAAACTGGAGACCTGCTTGGTGTGGTGGGGCTAAATGGCTCTGTCTTGTTTTCAGCTGGTCTCTGCCCTACCCTAGTGAATTAGTTACTCAGGGTTGAAGTCTCAGCTGTGGAGAAATACCTGCAATTATGTCACCCTGCCCCCCACAGGCATGAATTGGAAAAGGAAAATCAAACCTTCCCACAACCACACACCCATAGTACCACTTTAGATAGTCCTTGGATGAGTCCAGTTCAAGAGGTCCAAGTCAATTGTCCCACTCAGCACCGGTCTCAGGTGAGAAAGTTCAAAAGGTCTCTGGCAACTAGGTAGCAGGGGTCTGCTGGAAGCTCAAGTATGACTTGCTCTGGTGCTTCTTGAGGTCAGAAGGACCCACCCAGCACTAAATTTTTCTAAGAAAGTTGATGCCTTCTTCCCCCACCTTGTACCTCTGTCACATCCAGTCACTGGTAACCCTGCAAGGCTGTGACCCAGTTCCCTCCAATGAGCAGATGCTCCAGGGGTTTGCACCTGCCTGAGTCACAGGCAGATCTATGTCTCCTCAGTGGAGGCTGGGGCAGTTCACTCAGTTCTAGCCCCACCCCTGATTGATGATGCTGACAGAACAGAACAACTTCGCAGAATTTGTTTCTGTCCTGGCTATATTCTCCTGCAGATCAGACGCTGTTTGAGTTCACAGAAACTGTGACTCAGCCCTGATCTGTGCCACTGCCTGGTCTTGACTGCAGTCTATGTTGGGGTGGGTGTGGTTAGAGCTTACACTCAGCTTACCTCTGCCTGCCGGTCTTGGTCTCAGCTATGATCCCCTGAGGGCCAGGTGCATCTTAGGCTCAGTAAAGAAGTCCTCTCAGTCAGCCCCACCCTGGGAGTCTGCTTTCTCTGCCCATGTGTATTCTAGTCCCTATGCTCCACCCAGGCCAGTACCACCTCAGGCATACCCTTTACTAACGGGCCTGCCTTTCCATCCCAGATCTGTTCTGCCAGTGTGCCAGTGCCAGCCACCAGAGAAGATGCCCAGCTTCTCTGGTTGCCCAGAGAGACAGGGAGTGTCCTTCCAAAATATCCCCAGGTTTGTGAGCCCTATTGTTCCTGCCGCTGCGGCTGCTGCTCTGTGCCTCGGGGCAGCACCTCTCCTGTATTGTTCCCTCTCAGTTGACCATCTTCTCCTCACTCCTGTGCAGCAGAATCAGCACGACCAGCAACAGCCCATGCCCTGTCCACACCTCTCAAGAAAATGTTCAAGATTCTGGACTCCATGGGGGACAGGCTTCCAGACCTTGGGGTGAGATTGGAGGGGAGTTCTTGGAGTTCAGAATTGCAGCTAGAGAACATATACAGTTTTATACAGTTTTATGGCTGGCAGGAGAGTGCCATGGCACACTAGTTGGGGAAGGAGGTCTGTTTTTTAGAGGGTCTCCCTGTGGGATAAAATAGGAGGATGTTTGAATTCTGCTCGCTTGTTTGTCTGTGAGCCGTTCTCGTGGGGGAAGGGACTCCAGTCCGCTTGGCGATGGGTTTTTTTACCTTTTTTTTTGTATCCTTGGGTTCACAGCTTGCCTCAGCAGGGTCGATGTGCATTCTTCGAACTTCTCTTTTAGCTCAGCTCCAAACCATTGGCTTACTTGCTAAACTTCTGTCCTTTAACTCTCCTTCTAGATGGGAGCTTCTGTGGAAGGCTGGCTCCAGTTAGCCATCTTGCCTCGGACACACACTTTTTAAAAGTGCAATTGAAGATCTTGTCCCTGCTTGATACTGACTTGTCATGTGTACAAATAATAACAAAAATTTTAAGACCTAATGTTGTTGATAGGACATTTGGTACTCTTACATATTAGATTAAATCATCATTATATTCTTCAATAGTAATATCACTTTTAAGAAAGACTTAAGTTAGACCCAGAAATTTTAATTTTAGTTACTTATTGTAAAGAATTTATTAGATTTGGATTTAGATTTAAGTACAAATGTGTTGTTTTAATATCATAATAGAAATTAGAAAAAGAAGAATAGTTAAATAAATTATATTACATTAAATAGTTAAAATGTATAATAGTTAATAATAAGTATTCATAGATATGAAAAAGCATAATATATTATAAAATAAAAATAAGTTACAGAACTACATCTATATAAATTCCAAATAAATCATATGTAAATTGATATATAAATAGTAACAAGGAAACCTATAGGAAACAATTGATAGTAGTAATTCTATAATGATGGAATTTTAGGTGATGGTGTTTTTACACCTTTCTACTATGATTATTTGTTATTTAAGTAGAAACACTAAAAAATTGTTTTATATGATTTATAGAGCTCATCATTATTTTGGACAATTTTAGTCCTTTCAGAGGCTCGTAAGTTTTAGAGGACATACCTAATGTGTTAAATTCCACAGGAAACCCTTGGAATAAACTGAATCACTGGGGCCCTTGATGTCATTATTTGCATCAGGCAGTCTTAATCCCTTTGATCAAAATTTGCTTCATATATTTTGTAAAATATATTGAATTATAAACAAAGGCTGAAAAGAATAGGATAACTTTTAAACCAGTCTCTCAGCTCTTGTTATTACTTTTGTTTGTTTGTTTATTTCGTGGATGTGACAGATTGATAATATGCCTGCATGAGTTCTTCATGATGAGGTAATAAATCATTGCTCAATTTCCATAGGTAGACTCTATTTATGTAATAATTCTAAGTAGTATAATTTCTTTCCTCTTTTTAATATCATGTTTGCTTTATAAGGATAGATAAATAATAGAAGTCTGAACATTTTTCTTATTTGTTACATCACTGAAGGAAAATACTGGTTTAGTTAAAAATAAGCAATTGAGTGCAGGTACTTTATAAGGGCCATTTTAATCATTATGATTGTAGTAGAGCACTTAAAAATGCATTTAATAGACTCTAAAAACATATTAAAATTCCTTGAAAAAATTCACTCATTCATTTGATTACTTTGAAGTTGCAAAAACAACCATTTTTTCTGTAGTCTAAAATGTTTCATTTTGGGTTAAAACTGAGTAACAGTAATACCATTTTTGACATTTAATATGGGTCTTAATATTTTATTAAACATTTTGATAAATTTGACTTCAATCATTTATATGGTTTGTCATATCATATTTACTAAGAATAATGACAAATTATTAGTTATGCAAATTTAGTAAATGGAACCACAATGCTGAGAATTATAATGATAAGCCTTTATATTCAGAAGTATCTGAGAGGATATTTAGTTTGCCTCTTGAAAAGATACACACCATTGTTTGGAGCCATTATTTGCAGACCAATTTATTTGTCAGTCTATTTTTTGTGTTTTACTGACAGTTTTAAAAAGATGACACACCATTCCAATGAACTACATTCAACATTTTTCAGTTCTATTCAGCGATAGCCTTATTCATTCAAATGATGCAATTTTTCCTTTTGTTCCAAAGGAACTCTTCCTAGTTTTCTCATGTCTGTCTCATATCTTTGCCCATAGGCTCATGTTGCTTGAAATTCCAAGTTGATTGATTTTTCAACTAAAATTGAATATATCTACTTAGATACTTTCAAACCCCAAATATATGCATCTTTTGTTGCCTCAAATCCTTTTTAAGAGTAGGGAAATTAAAAACAACTTGTTAATTGGTAATGTTTCTAATCATTCATAGTGACATTATCATCAAACCTATTTTGAATCAAAACCTTATTATTATTTTTACTTTTCATTTTTCTAGATCTTTCTGAACTTTTCATTTTAAAATCTGCCCTTCAGAAATGCCCTGTATCTTTTTGTCTCTCATCTTTTCTGCCCTGTCCATCTATTTATTGCAATATCACTTAATGTGATTCTTGCTATTTCAGTTATCTTCTAATTCCATGACACCATTTATCCCCTTGTGTTTACCCAATACCCTTGGCTCTATTCTTATGGCCAAGATTATTATTACAAATCATGGATTTCTGAAATCCATGATTAATTATTAATTATTAAACATCATAGGTGACTTTTTACTGCCTATAAAATAAGATGAATTTTTTTGTGACATTCAAAACTCTCAAAAATAATTTCCCAAACTATCTTTTCATCTGTATAATTCCCTTCGATACCCTTTTAAATCGTCACCCTCAAAACTCAGCTATCAACACATATATCTTGCATTCAATTCCAATGACTCATTTACAATTCTCTGAACATATCCTTTCTAAAGTACTATTCTCACTAGCCTAAATGTTCTCCACAATGCAGGCTATTATAACTGAAAGTATATTTTTGGTTTAACTTTAATATTTATATAATTCTGTTTTATATTGTAGGTGAAAAAATACTGATAGTATTAAATGTATACATAACAAGGAGTATGCGTTTATGTGTTCGTACATGTACAAGCCTATGTGTTTGTGTGTGTGTGTGTGTGCCCAAAGGTCTAAGAATGAAAGAAGCCTACAGTATAAGAGGTAACTTTTGCCCGTTAAACTAGTTATTCATGTTTCAACTCTGCCCATTTCGTGTCAGTTCAAGATGCCCATCATGATATCTGAAATAACTTTCTTCTGCCTGTTCTGATCTTTGTTGTCTCACTTTAAGTCATCACCCACCAGCTGCCTAAGTATTTTGTTTTAATCTATTCTCTACTCAACTAAATTAGAAATACTATTTTAGATGAAAATAACACATAAGTATCCACTGAGAAATCCCTGGTGGTTTAATTATCACTGATTTTTTTATAGAACCAATTTGAAATGGTCTCCAATTGTGGTTAATTTAGCAATAAGTTTTCAGTGGTGTGGATGGGGTAATAAGTGTTAAAATATTAAACAAGCCTTCATTTTGATTGCCAAGTTTCTTCTGGAGAAAAACTAATATAGGAGTCTTTATAATCAAGGCTTCTTTACAAATCCAAATCTTTATCGAGTGTTTGTTTTTTTTTTTTAAGCTTATGGTAGAAAAATAAATTCTTCATTGAATAAAACTAAACTTTGAAAAAAACCTTAAATCTTTTCTATATATTCCTTATTTTTGAGTCATGAGAGATTTTTGGTAAAAGTAGAAAGCAAATACTATCACTAATCTTTAATACATTTCCTGTTTGTTCATACAAAGGAAGTAGATTTGAAGAATAAAATGGTACATTGGGTCCAACTCTTGACTAGATAATCACAATTTTAGGGAAGACTATTTGACAACAGCTTAAGGGATACACAAAATAAGAGCATTAAACCATGTAAAAGGGATTAGACTACTGTTCTCTCAGTAATGGGCTGAGTTGCATAAATCTGGAACTTGAATGGGAGAAGAAGTGTATGCATTCTAATCCTAAACAGGAAAACCATGTTCATTCTTAAATATACATTAAATATTTTAAATAACAATGTTACTATATCCATATGGATTTTCTAAAATCTATTCTCTTAAAATGTAAGTCAAGCATGCTAAGATAGGTCCTTATCAGTTAATGGAAAGGATTAGGAGTGAGTGTAAAAATGTTTTAAGTTACATTTTCCAAAGTTTGTTCTGGGGGAAGTTAAGTCCCACAAAGATGTTCCATGAAAAAAATAGTGTTCATGAATAAATGTTTAAAAAATATTGTACATATGATGTCATCCTATATTAAAGTCAAGTCATTCATTAACATATTAAAGACTGAGACTTTTACAACACATTGGAAGCTAAATTTTTCAAAGTTGTTTCAGAACAAGATCCTTTCCTAAGCAAAACATCATTTTTCTTTTTCAAAACAAAGTGGAATTCAAGAGAAATTCTCAGAAATGTTTTAAAATGCCACTTTAAACATAAAACAAAACAAAACTTCACAGGTAAAGAATAGAATTGAAGTAAGAACTGCTTTACAATGGCTTATAGTATTTAGCACAGAAAACAAACCTGCAAAAGAATCTATGGCTGTTGCTAGGTGGAGGCAAAGTGTGTTCATTGTACGGCCGATAGTCTATTCCGTCTGACTTTGTTCAGCTTTCGTTTCCTCATTTATTCAGGGGTAAAAATTGCATCTTCCTCAATGTATCATTGTAAGGATTAGATACAGATGTTTATTTTGATAGCTCTAAAGTGCTACAAAAATTCCCACACTTTCCACCTAATATTCTTCACATTGCCTGATGAGCTCAATTTTTACAGTCAGTTCAGTTTTCCTAGTCAGGGTTGAGGGGGTTAAACGTGTTGTCCTCTCCTCGCTTCTCTGAGGGCTCTCCTACAACAGCATTGCTATCAAATTTCATCACTTTTTACTTCTCAGTGAAAATACAAATCTTTCAGAAGTCCTTATTGTCCAGCTGTCACATCTCTAAAACTGACGTGCATGTTGCCAACCATTCTCTTCCTAGCAAAATGGTGTTGTCTGAATCGTACTTTTCCAACATTCTCGGAACTGTAGGCAAGTTTTCTTTCTCTAATATTTTCACTGAGTTTGTCTCCTTTAGATTATTGCCATCAATATTTAAAAACATATTTTTGTTTTTTCTAGCAAACCGAGACAAATAGTAGCAAAAACGTACAAACCAATAAAACATTCAAATGTTCATTCTATACACTTTGGCTACCATTATACCTCCTTCTTCCCATTCAGAGAGAAAGATTTTTGAAAGATGTGTACATGCTAGCTCTTCTCCTCACCTTTCAATCACTTAGAACAAAAAAATCACCAGTCTGATTTCCGTGCTCATACTTTAGCATCAAATTTAATTTCATATAGCTGGACACCAGTTGCTTATTTGTATTTAACAACTTTAATAGCCTTGAAAAATACTTCAAGAAAACTGATTTAAGTTTCTAAGTTTCTGTGGTTTTACATAAGATGTATAGTCTACCTATGCAAAGGATTACTTGTAAGAAGTGGTAACAATTTAAAGCAGAATTTTCTACATGATGTTAAATAAATAAAACAAGATTTTATTCCCAAAATCAGAAGTAAAAAATAAAGTTAATGTTCATGTTTCCTTTTTAAAATGCTAGTTTCTTTCCCCAATTATACTGTTCAGATGTCCCAGAAGTTATAGAGCATAACTTCTTTTTTTTTTTTTTTTTTTTTTTGCCGGGGCTGGGTTTGAACCCGCCACCTCCGGCATATGGGACCGGCGCCCTACCCCTTGAGCCACAGGCGCCGCCCGAGCATAACTTCTTAACACTGATAGGTATCTATTATTTACCTATATAATTTATTAACGGGTCACACATAAATTAGACATTTCTCAATGGATTGTGATTATGCACTGCTTCTCAAATGTTTCAGGTTGATTTCTTTTTAAAATAGCATATATCTCCAAATTTAATAAGTTCTTCTGTTCATAAACATCATCCATAAAAGTCTTATTTTTTAATTTCAAAATATTAAGTTGGTACAAATGTTTTTGTTACATGGATAGTTTGGTAATGCTTGAGTCAAGACCATTAGTGTGCCTATCAACCAAATAGTGTTCACTGTGTCTATAAGGTAGGTTTTTGCACCTCTCATCCTTCTCTCACGCCCTGCTTCTTCATTTCCGATGACTTTTACTTCTGTCTGTGCCCAAGTGTGTCCATTGCTTAGTTCCACCTTATTAGAGAGTACACATAGTGTTTGTTTTTTCATTCTTGAGATACTTCACTTAGGATAATGATCTCCAGTTTCATCCAAATTGTAGCAAAAGACATTAACTCATTTATTGTATGGTTGAGGAGTCCATGGCATATGTACAATATCATTCATGAATATTATAAAAGACTCTATTTACATGAATCAGAAAATATAGAGGAAATGGACAAATTCCTGGAAAGACACAACCTCCCAAGTCTCAGTCAGGAAGAAATAAAACACCTAAATAGACCAATCACAAGCTGTGAAGTCATACAGTAATAAAAAATATTCCAACACAGAGCCCCAGACTGGTGGATTCACAGTAGAAATCTGCAAGAACTACAAAGAAGATCTGATACCTATACTACAGAAATTATTTCATAAGATTGATGAGGAGAGAATCTTCCCCAAATTATTCTACAAAGGAAGTATCATCTTGCTATCAATGTCAGGAAAGGACATGGCAAAAAAGAAAGCTACAGACCAATATCTCTTCTATATATAGATGCAAAAATCCTCAGTAAAATACTGGCAAGCCTAATTTAATAGCACATAAAAAAAAATCTACCATGACCTCCAAGAGACTTCTTCTCAGGGATGCAAGCTTGGTTTGCAATACATAAATCAATAAATGAGATTCACCACATAAGGAAAGCAAGACCATGTGGTCATCTCAATAGATGCAGAGGAAGCATTTGACAACATCAAACACCCTTTCAGGATTAAAAACCCTCAACAAACTAGGCATAGAAGGAACCTATCTTAAAATTATAAAAGCCATAGATGACAAGCCCACAGCTAACATTGCATGGAATGGGGAAAAGTTGAAAACATTCCCCCTCCCAAGAATAGGAATAAGACAACGATGCCCACTGTCACCACTTACATTTAACATAGTAGCTAAAGCCCTAGATAGAGCAATCAGCCAAGAGAAAACAATATATCTATGTTAGGAAAGGTGAGGTCCGACTATTGTCTTTCACTGGCAAAATGATCTCGCATTTGGCTCAGTCGGTAAGGCGCCGGCCCCATATACCGAGGGTGGCGGGTTCAAAACCGGCCCCAGCCAAACTGCAACCAAAAAAAAAATAGCCGGGCGTTGTGGCAGGCGCCTGTAGTCCCAGCTACTCGGGAGGCTGAGGCAAGAGAATCGCTTAAGCCCAGGAGTTGGAGGTTGCTGTGAGCTGTGTGAGGCCATGGCACTCTACCGAGGGCCATAAAATGAGACTCTGTCTCTACAAAAAAAAAAAAATCTGTAAGACTCCACCAAGAAAATATGAAATTCATTAATGTCTCAAGTTACAAAATCAATGTACATAAATCAATAGCATTTCTATATACTAATCATGGTCAAGCTGAGAGTCAGATTAAGACTCAGTACCATTCACTATAGCTACAAAGAAAATAAAATGCTTAGAAAGATATTTAAAGAAGGAAGTAAAAGATTCCTACAAGGAGAATTATAAAACACTGAGGAAAGAAATCGTAGATGACATAAAAAAATGGAAAAAACATGTCATGTTCATGGACCAGTAGAACCAACATTATTAAAATGTCCAAGTTGCCCAAAGTGATTTACAAATCCATTAAATTCTTAACACTTACATTCAGATCCAAATTTAAGAAACTCTTCAGCCTTTACAAAATATAATAAAGATCACTCTCTGTCTCAATGAGGTATATTTATGGGTGAGAATGTTTTGAATTAAAGTTCAGACCTATGTTCATTTTTTCTATTTAGCAACTCAATATCAGGGGATAATTCTTCTATTCTAAAAAGAGTCACTGAATTTGAAATGAAATTATTTTAATTACAGTGAAAAAAACTCAGTGATATTTTCCCCTGTAATTTGTTCCATCTGAATTCAATCAAGAAGTGAAATTGTATTGAGCATAACATCTATGGACATGGTATAGTTTAGTATATAGATGGTGGTTTAATCATAACAGTAGCCCATTTTTATGAGCAGTATTTTAAAACAAAGTATCAAGGCTCTGCAAATAAGAAGGGCTACTCAAAATAGATTCTTTTTCTTAATGTTTCCTTTCCTTATACTTTTGCTATTTTGCTTTGACTTTTTCCACTCTCTTACTTTGATTGCATCATTTTGTTTGAAATGTTTCTTACCTAAACACTTATTTCCAAAGGCAGTTGTTGAGATGACAGTAATAAAATTGTTGGACTGGTAGCTAAAGAACAAATTGTATTTGAGAATATACCTGATATTTTTCAACTGTGATAGATAAATTTTATTTACCACCTTTCAAAGCATTACTCCATTTAATCCTAACAGTAGCCTATGAAAAAGAAACCAAAGTTATGCCCTGCATTTAATAAATAAAAAAATAAAGTTAGATAAGGTAAATAATATGTAAGATTACTTTTGATAAGGGATTTATAATTTACACAGGTCACCCTAAAACAAATTTCATGCTCTGATTTTCTTAGATATACTAAATGACATGAATTTAAAAGTTTAGATTATATAAATTTAATTTACATTTGGCTTTATAATGTTAATTTCTTCTTAATATTAAAGAAGAAATTTAACTATTAAAATTAAAATATATTTTTTGAGCATGCAGCAAGTGATGGTGAAAGACTGTGGAGAAAATGAGAGCCAATGTGAATAAAAACCTATGAAGATTAGAAAAGATTATTGGTGATCACCATTTAAATATATCATCGTAGGTAACTGATAACTGAGAGTTCATTCTAAAACTCTGAGAAGGTTTTGTCCAATGTGGTAGTTGTGAAATAAACTCTGTAAATATTGTGATTAAAGAGATTTTATGTTTAGCAATGATTAAGGATTCATACTGGCAATTTCTGGAAAAAGAATTATTTTCATTATATATTTGTATCCTGAGATTAATGTTAGATATAAGGTATTTGCACAGTACTCAGTATGTAAAATTCTAATGTAATTGATCACTACATGAAACTGGTACTCATACTTTCTAGTCATTCCTATGCATTTATGTCTTTAAATCTTAAGTTTAAATCTTCATGCTTTGGGTTTTTTTTATTTACCATTAACATATTCCTCCCATGAAAAGGTCTAATTTATGCCTTCAGAAAGCATACCAATGAATTTATTAGAAATAAACCATGAGGACCATTTTCTCATTCTTGTTCACGCCTAACACTTGCTAGTTCAGAGCATATATTGTTTTTTTTTTTAAGAAAAAAAAATCACATGTTACAAAAATTTCATAGGACATGATACACAGTAAGAAAGCATTTAATAAATTATTCACTCCTTCTAAATATTGTTAAAAGTTTTCATTAGAAATATTTATTTGGATTCACAAATATTTTTGCAGCTTTATTAAGATTTTATGGTAATTTCATTTCTATAAAATTTTCCCTTTTTAACGGTACAATTTAAGGATTTTTAGTAAATTTACAGTGCTATACAACTATCATATGAACCTAATTTTAGAACATGGCCATCATCTTGCACAGAAGCCCGTACCCAGTAGCAGTCAGTCCCCACTCTGCCCCCCATTCCCTAGGAAGCAACTCATTTACCTTCTGTCTTTATTTGTGTATTCTAGACATATTATTTCCATACAGATAGTATCATACATGTTTGTTTTTGTCTTGATTCTTTCATTGACCACACTGTTTTCAAGGTTCACTCATGTCATACATATAGCAACACTCCATTACTTTTCATAACAAATGATATTTAATTCTATGGATGTAATCATATGCCATATAGGAATGTTCCAGTCAATGACAGACTGCTAGGATGATGACCCCATAAAACCATAGTGGAACTTAAAAATCCCTATTATGTAATGACATCCTAGACATCATAACATTGTAGTACAATGCATTCCATATTTGTGGTGATGCTGTTGGAAAGAAACCTACTGCACTACCAGTGAGATACACGTATACAGTATGTACAATTATGTATAGTATATCATATATAATAATAAATGTTTATGTATTTACTATACTGTTTATCATTATTTTAGAGTGTAGTCCTAATTATAAAAAAAATTAACTGTAAAATAGCCTCAGCTGAGACCCTCAGGAGGTATCATAGAAGAAAGCGTTACTGTCGTAGGAGATGAAAGCTGCACGTGTGTTAGTGCCCCCGAATCCCTTCCAGTGGGGTGAGATGTGGAAATAAAAGACAGTGACACTGACGATCCTGACCCGTGTAAGCACAGGCTAGTGTGTATTTACATCTTAGTTCTTAGCAAAAGAATTTTAAAAACAAAAATAAATAATTTATTACATTGAAAAATGTGTAAAATAAAGATATAAAGAAAAAATATTTTTGTATACCTCTGTAATGTGTTTGTGTCTTAAGCTAAATGTTATTAAAAATGAGGCAAAAGTAAAAAAAAAAGCTTATAAAGTAAAAATGTTACAATAAGCTAAGGTTAATTTATCATTGAAGAGGGAATAGAGAGAATTTCTTAATAAATTTAATATAGCCTAAGTGTATTGTATGCTGTTTATAGAGGCCACAATAGTTTACAGTGATGTCCTAGGCCTTTGCTTTTATCATCCCTCATTTTTTGACTCACCTGTAGGAACTTCCAGTCCTACAATCTCCATTCTTGGTAAGTGCCCTCTACTGGTGCACCATTTTTATTCTTTACGCCATATCTTTTACCATACCTTTTCTATGTTTGGACACATTTTGTTACACGAATACTTAACATTGTGTTACAGTTGCCGGCAATATTCAGTATAGTAACATGCTATGGAGGTCTGTAGCAACGAGCCATAGGCTATATCACATAGCCTAGGTGTACAGTAGGCTGTACCATCTAGGTTGATATAAGTATGTCCTGTGATGTTTTCACAATGATGAAATTGCCTAAAGATGCATATATCAAAATATTTCTCCACCAATGACTTAACACTTATTTAATTTATTCCTAAGTATTTTATTCTTTTAAAATCTTCTGCAAATGGAATTATTTTTCTAATTTTATTTTCAGCCTATTCATTGCTAATGTATACTTATACAATTTATTTATTTTTTTTGCAATTTATTTTTGTATATTGATTTTGTATCCTATCACCTTCCTAGACCAAATATTTTGCATGATTATTAGAAAACCCAACTTAGTTTCTTAATAACAACACTACAGAAAATTTAGGAAAATATCTGTGAGCCCACTGTCTTGTTAAAATAAGTTCACAATTTGGTATAATTTATTCCATTTAAAATTTCGTAATGTATGCATAATTTGATATGAATACAATTATAATACAATGCAATGACCAATCCTGTTTATGGTTAATATTATAGGCTATATATTTTTCAATGAGACTTTTATTGAAAATATAACATCAATGATTACCTCGTATGGATGTTAATCTGTTACACTGTATGACTTACTAGAATTCATAATTGAGAATATTAAGCCAAATTATTATATACAAGAGTAAGTAGGAATAAATATATAGGTTCTGGGATCAGAATATTAAAGTCAATATCAGTAGGAAACATATAATAACAAAAATAAAACAGTAATGCAGAATACAGTCAATTAACAAACCAGCTTCTAGAAATAAAGAAAAGAATCTTTGTTATTTAGAACATCATCATCATTATATTCATAAAAGGTACTAGGTATTTCTGATTACTATAAATATTCTTGAACTTTGCCCTGTAACACATTTGCTTTTGTAAACAGTTTCATTATTTTGGGGCCTTGCTATTAAAATTTTCTATTTGAAACCAAAGATGTGTTTAGTCTAGGGCTAATTGTTCCCCACTACTGAGACAAGACTTCTGAGTATTCTACACAATGCCCTGTGGATTATTCAGTTGTCTAATCTGGCTGGTGGAAGCAGGCACGTAGCCCTGTGTAAAGGTGGGCTATTATTTCCTTCAATTCTTTCTGGTGCTTTCCCCCCAACCTATAGTGATTCACATGCAGCACTGATAGGCATTCTTCAAGTATTTAGCAGGGACTCTCTCCTGTAGTTTTTATTTCTTCTACTAGACTAAATATCAGAGAACTTTTCCTTCAAGCAAGGACAAGACAGAAAATATTTCAGTCTTTAGAACCACACAGTCTCTGTTGTAACTATTCATCTTCGCTATTGTAGAACAAAACCATTTGTTGACTGTGTAAATGATGTGCTCCACCAATGCAACCTTATTTACAAAAACAAGGTCTGGATCCTGAGTCATAGTTTTCTTACCATTTACTACACTCATTCTATTTAGTAACTGTGGATGATTAACAAACATTTGTTGAATGAATTGAAAAAAGTTTGCCATATCTCACACTATCTTTTTTTAAAAGTTCTTTAGTTTACCTATCGCTCTTTTAAAGTATGATGTTGCCAGAATACTTTGACCTATAGTGAAACCTCCTTATTCTGGGCAGCCACTACCTTTATTAATGCAACTGTGCTTTTAATGCAATGGTATTAGAGTCTTGGTTTATATGGGATTTTATGATCACCTAATACAGTTCTTTCACTGAATTACTTTTTTAAGCCATACTTCTCCCATATTTCATGTGGACTTCGTGTTTATTCTTCAAGGCATAATGTTTCATTATGTTGACTTCATGTATAATAGTATATTCTTAAGTAATATCTCCTGATGCTTTCCAGAACTAGAATTAAATAAAAATGATTATCTTGGAACCAAACCAGCCTACCAAGTAAAATCCTTCCAAAGAATTCCAAATCTCATACTAAAATTGCAGTGGTGCTTTATGTAAGTGTGACATCCCAGTTCTGGTTGAGCCGTCACTACACTTCCACATAACAGGGTAGAGGAAGCTTTGACAGCATTTTTCTGTGCTTTCTACCAAGTATTACATGTTTTACAGCAGAAGAGATTTTGTTCGATTCAGAAAGCAACAAAACTCAAGAATTTTACCATAGTATTTCTAATCTTAGTCTTCCACTCTCACTACATTTTTGGAATTTCAGTATCTCATCACTATCACCTATGGTATAAAAGCAAAAAATGCCAGTGTTGTGAGTAATAGGACATTAGGCACCGAAGATTCTCTGATTTGTGAGCAAAACTTTCTAAATGTTAGAGGGTCAAAGGAATTAAACAGGCAAAGCTCCAGGCCATTCAATAGAATATGTATGGAATAAAATAAACAAGCAACATTCATTAGTCTTTATATTTGTTTTCATAGATGATCTAGACATATATGGAAAATAGTTATTATCAAATTGTTTTAATCCATTCAATTTATAAAGAGAAAAGGTTTATTTGGCTCATGGTTCATCAGGCTATAAAAGAAATATGGCACCAGCATCCATTCTGTTAGGAGCTTCAGGGAGCATTTAATCAAGGCAGAAAGCAAAGGGGAACAGTCACGGCATAGGATGAGAGAGGGTGCAAAAGAGGGAGGATGTGGTGCCAGGCTCCTGTAAACAGCCAGCGCTCACTTACACTAATAAAGTAAGAACTTGCTAATTATCATTAGGAGAACACTCAGCCATTGTGAGAGATCTGCCCGCTGACCCCAACACCTCTCACCAGACCCCACATCCAACACTGGGACCAAATGTCAACATGAAACTTAGAGGGGACAAATATTTAAACTGTGTCAGAAATCAATATAAAAAGAGTATTGAGCTATGAAATAGAAGAGAAAGAAACTTTTTCTTTAGTGCTGAGAAGATAGGGATCAGGAGAGTTAAGAGGTTAAGAGCTTAGTCAGACAAAAAGGAAGATATGAGAGTTTGTGTGTGTGTGTGTGTGTGTGTAGTTTTCGCAGTTCCTAACTGATGATTCTAGAAATCAGCTGCCTTTCAGATGATAAAGCTTTCCTTGGCAACTCAAATCTGAAAGCCGTCACTAAATTCTGTCATTTAGGCCCATTGTTTTCATCATGTGCTGAAAGATAAAAAATACAGGACTGTATTTTAGGAGATTGACAGATTGTCCAGGCATATGCCATATTAGATCCACAGTCAAATTTATGTTTTGCAAAACACATAATATACAATCTCCTAAGGAGTAAAACATGAGGCAGAAATCTTTCCATACATTCCAAACAAATTTCTTAAAAAGCCATGAAGTCAGATGCATTCATGGTGAATTCCAAGGTAAAGAGAATGAGCCTAGGTATGAGATGCCAGAAGTAAAGGGAAGTTCAAAGGTAAATGAAGACAGTGGGAGCAGAGAATCTGACATGAAACCCTGAGAACAGTGAGTTGTCAAGTTCATTCTCATTTACTTACCGTAGTAAGCCACTGAATTTAGATATAAGTACGAGAGGAGATGAAAGTATTCTAAACACGGGAAGAATCGATTTCCTGACAATTATTGTGGGAACCAAATATATAATGTGAATGATAATTCATTTATTTGAAAAGATTGAGTTTATTAATTTATAAAATCAGAATAAAACACTTTATAATTGCAATTTTTATAAATTCCATGAAAAATATATTCATTTAAATACTGTCATTTGTGGCTAATTATCACTAATGTTTTCAGATGATCAACACACAAATAATGCCTAAAAAGAGCATGTGAAGTGGCCACTTTTTTTATCTGGATTTTTCTTACATTTTAAGGAGAGGCTCAAAATACTTACCAATTCTTCTCATATAGTTGCTTATAATCTATCTGAGATGGTTTTGAAGATAGGGACTTTTTGGCCAGAGATTACAAGGGAGGAATGTTTTAGATGTTGGCATGTTCCTTTAGTAGTGAGGAGGTAGGGATCCGGAGAGTAAGAGGTTAGTCAAACCAAAAGGAAGCTCTGAAGGTATCAGAGACTCATGCACCTTCTTAACCCTTCTGCCTGTGGCCAGCCTGCATCTAAGTCACAGAATTTCTGAGAAGTCAAATTTTCACTTAAAAAGAAATACTCAAATGTTTTATGTCTTCTTAACATATATGAGATTGGAGTTCAATTTCTTATTATGATATGATTGTATAACTCAGTAATTCTGACATAGTCAACTATTACTTTTTTCTGAGGACAAGGTGAGAAAGAACAGTTGCTTTCCAGAAAAATTAAAACAAGGGTCTACCTTTATTTTGAAGACAAAGGCAATAATGAATACTTTTCATATTATACTAAAAGAACCAATATCTGATTCCTTAAGAGAAATAATATTAAGAATATTCATGATTTTACAAAAGGAGCAAAGGCATTAAGAAGAATAAAATATATAAACTTATTATTCAGAGTTTAATTAGTTCACTTTTCCTTTGGTGAATTACTCAAACTCTTTTCTTCTCTCTCTTTTTTAAAAGTTAATGCTTTCCTTTCACCACTTACTATTACGTCCCGAAAAAACAAATTAAAAATGCAAAATAGAAGGAAATCTAAAAATCATCAGAAACTCAAGTTATTACGCAAGAATATGAAAAAAAATTCTGTCCTCTATATTAAATGAGGTTGTAGTCTCTTTTTCCTCATATGAATTATACTCTAGAGCCGTGGTTCTCAACCTTCCTAATGCCACGACCCTTTAATACAGTTCCTCATGTTGTGGTGAGCCCCAACCATAAAATTATTTTCATTGTAGCAACATCCAAATTCAGTTCAGTTTGGATGTGGCTCATCCAAATTCAGTTTTACTTGTTCTTGTATAAATGTTTGATTGTGTCTTCATCTTCAGCAGATTTTAAATTGCATGAAGGCAAAGACCACCTCTGTTTTTGCACTCAATTTTTCCTTAGAATCTAGCCCAGTATTTGCTCTTCAATAGGTCATCAATAAATATTTACATATAATACGTTGGATTCAGGGCTGCCACAGAAACCAAAATTTGAGAGATAGAGATTCTGGAAAGAAGAAAGGCATGGGGTATGGGTCTAATGGTCTTGCCCTAAAGGAACTTTTTGATTCTAAAATTCAGAGGATCAGAAAATAGAAAGGGAGAAAGTTGCTGAAAAACTCAAACAGAATTTTTAGTAGTCTTATGGTGCTAGAAGACAAACATTGGAAGAACCTAGGGAGAACATTTATACAAGCACAAGTAAAACTGAATTTGGATGAGCAGAAGGAGGTATATGATTCTGCAAAACCAGATATTAGGCAAGGAGAAGATGCTCTTAAGGAATGATGCTTAAGGAAGGGAGTGGGATTGTTAAGGGAGGGATGGTGCTGAAGAACATTTCTGAAAAAGGGAGCACAGATCACAAGCCCTGTGCAGCGTGGAGAGAAGACCAGTGTGCCTGAAATGAAAGAGCTTTGGGAAAATCTGACCTGTGCTGAGCCTGGGTATGATGCTGAGGGCCAATTCATGTAGTGCCTTTTAAGCTAAGCAAAGAAACTTTATCTTCATCCTCAGAGCAATAGGAAGCCACTCAAAGACTGTAAGCAGA
This sequence comes from Nycticebus coucang, assembly GCF_027406575.1. Classification (NCBI taxonomy): domain Eukaryota; kingdom Metazoa; phylum Chordata; class Mammalia; order Primates; family Lorisidae; genus Nycticebus; species Nycticebus coucang. The sequence continues at coordinate 110,980,973 of NC_069786.1, forward strand.
GAAATAACAAGAAATGCTTATTGGAAATATTAGCTGCCTGCAATGTGGCTAATGGCTTGCATTTCATTAAATACTATAATATTAGTGTTACTTTTGAGAAGTCTAAAATTGAAAGAGGTGATTTATGGTCATAAAGCTGATAAATGATAGAGTTAGAAGTCGTATTCACAATTCTGGTTCCTGGGTGGTTGTTTCCTCCTTTAATTCAAGTTGTCTAACGCAGCAAAGGAAAAGCACATATAGAAAGGACCTACAAGCAAATACTGGAAATTCAATTTGGTTGTCATGTGACACCAGGAGAGGAGAGGCCAGTCCTGGGCTCTGCATTTTCAAAAAGGGAGAAAAATGAGAGAAAGATCAGAGAGGTGGAGACACTGATGTTGTGGCACGGCAGAGATAATTGAAGGGTTTAGGTATGCCTGTCCTAAAGAGAAAATATAGGTGGTTTGAGCATTACAATTGTCTTAAAATATTGAAGAGTCTCAATTTATTCTGTAGGGCTTTAGAGAATGAACCAAGGCCCAAAGGACTAGGATGTAGGGAAGTATATCTTAGGTTTGTAGAAGAATTTTCTGAGGATGTGTGTTGTTAAAACTATAGCATGATTTTCTTACTATTGAAAGTACATAAAAAGGGCTGGATAACCTCTTGTTAGTGATATTGGACAAAACATTTATTTTATCCTTTAGGCAGAGAAATGAACTTGTGATGACTAAGTGCTATTATAACTTCTCATTTCTGTGATTCTCTGATATAATTACATGTAACTTTTTATATTTTTTAATAAAGAAAATACCCCCAATATAAAATTATAGTAAAATGCCTACAAACCAAATTAACTTGTTCATAGTTCAAACTATTTTATTAAATGTTAAGGTGTCTTACTGTAACAAGGGTTGTTATATCTCCTAAGGCACAGTAAAAATCCATGTTCTAGACAGTATAGCAAATTATTAAAAACTGGGTTCTCATTTGAAAGGATTTATTTTAAAATAAACAGGAAAAAAAGGTTACATGGCAAAACATCACCTCCTTTACAAGCTTTCTTGGGATATATTGATGGTAAATAAAAGAACTTATTCATGATAGAAATTGCTAAATATATAAAATAAATGGACAATTATTATCAGGTTTTATGTCTAATTTGATTGTTGGTATACAATTGATACTTCCTGTGTTAGCATAAGGCATTATTAATGTGCTCACCATGCAGATATCAGTGTTCCAAACAAGTACCAAAAACATTGTTCTATTAAAACAAAAACAAAAATAAGCGCCTGTAAATGTTGAAGTTTTTCAAGTGAAAGATGATATTGCAATTTGGACGATTAATTCAGAATTGCTCAACGAGGCTTCCTTTATGGCCTTGGTACCAGTTATAAATATCTTTCATTCTTGCCACCAGATGGCAGAAGTAGGTAAAAGTTTACAGTTAAAGTGCTTTAATTTTTTTTTTTTTATGATTAGATTAAACCGAAGCAAACACTTTGAACATTTTTTTAACTTTATTCAAATTAATATGAAGGTACAATATTTAGGTTACGTTGTTCTCACTTCCAGGCTAAAGTTCCATTTGTAAAGGAGCCTCTCCCCCAGGGGCGTGATATACACCCTCACAATGTGCACCTTAGTGAGATCCCACCTCCTGCCCTCCCTCCTTCTGCCATACGCCCCCCTCCCACTTCCCTCTATCCCCAAACTAGACTATAATAGTATTATATTGTTCTTAGGAACATGTAATTGTTTATATATTGATTTCATAGTAGTATGGAGTACATTGGATAAATTTGAACATTTTTTAACAGGTCTTATAACAAGTTTTATAATGGTAAAGACAGAAAATATAAGCTAAAATGAGACTGTGGAATTAAATTCATTATTTTTTTAAATATTCCCTGAGAATACTATTTTTTATATGAAACAAAAAAGTCTCACAAGTAATTTAATAAAGCATTTGGTAAATATTTTAGTTAATTACTTATATATTAATAATTGTTATATTTCCCTTAAAGTGGCCATTGGATTTATAAATGGGGTAAATTTAAAAGCACTATGTGCATATTAAGTACAAACCAATGAAGAAATTGAATTAAGACATAAATGATTCGAAAAGGGATTATAAATGTTGCTACCAAAATACAAACAATCATATGTTCATTAATATAAAATGACATGACTAGCTTTAATAAATTAAAAAAATGATTCATCTAAGCTCTAGGCATTTTTTAAAAATCATTCCAAAGGGATATAGATGTTTATTTACTAAATAGTAAATTTTATGGTTAATTAAGAAGTTTTTTGAAAGATAAAGGATGTGTTGGCTGTTTTCTGTATCAGTTCACATTTTTGTTGTGATGCTTTGGTCAGTCCTTTAACAGTTGTGCTTTCTTACATCCCACTGACTCTTCAACTCTCTAATGTGACTTATCCACGTGTATGACTAAGAAAATGCTCGGCTGGTAAATTTGTCCAGTTAGAGTCATTTGTTACAGACAATCCCTTCTTTGCCAAATAACAGACACATTTTATGTTAGGCTCTCAGTAACATGACAGTTTTTCCTCTAGACAGGATGTTTTCTTGACTTCTAAGATACCACGTTCTGCTGTGTTCCTCTTCACATTCCTTTCAGTCTATTTGGGGGAGATTTTGGTCCTTTACTCCACTTACACATCAGAGATCACTGGACCATTTGCTTTCTCCCTCAGAGTTGCCCCATTTCTTCTGTCAACTGTTAATGTTAGGTCTGTCATGGAGCCTCCCACATGCCTATCGCAATCCACTGCTTTCTGTTTACCTCCAGACTTGTATATCCAACTTCTTTATGAAACAAAGTCTTTTTTACTGCAATGTTCCCTTTCTTCATGACACTGACTTAATGAAGGAGCCAGACTAGTTTTCCTTCATAATGTTTCTATTTCTGGTAAAAGTGTCAAAGTATGCTAAAGTAAAAACCATAAATTATACATTCTTAGAAGAATTGTATGAGAGGGGCCACGTTATCATCACCTCATCCAGAAGCAGATATTTATAAAGGTTTTCGAAAATTGTTTTCTGCTTAGGGCAATCAATTGCCATCTGGATTCTTGAGTGTAGACTTTTGACTGAATCCAAATTTTACAGAAAAAAATTCCTAGATTCATACAAGGGACTATCTTTGGGGATCTGGAGGGCCATGTGGCCTTGCAGCTATAGGTTCCCCACACCCTGTCACCTTGAGCATGGCTGTGATATGCATTTATATTTATTGTTCTGCCTGGCCTGGAATAGAAAACTACTCAGGAGTCGTCTTCCCACAGGGGTAGATAGTGGCCTCTGATATATCTTGGTGACAAATATTCTGCCAAAATGAAAATAGGCTGCAGCACAGACTCACTTTTAATTTGAATTGGGAAACATGGAAAGAATGAGACACCAAACAGTGGAACCTGCAGATGTAAAGTTAAGGCTTAGTTCACTGAAGAGGCCATGAGTGAGGCTGGTAATGAGTGAATCATGAACAGTGTTAAAATGAATACCTACTATGTGCCAGCTGTTATTCAGAGTACGTGATATACAAGATAGGCAAAGCCCCTCCACACGTGAAATGGGCTGATGGAGATACAGAGACAGGTAAACATGAGGATAACTTTAGAGCATGTAAATATTATTGAACAGTGGAGTTAAACAGTTACTGTTCTAGATTGGGGTGAATAGAGGAGGTCTTGGAGATAACAACTGAGCTGAGATTGTGAATGCTGAAAATATGTTAGCATGACAAAGAATTTGTGGGACAACATTTTAGACAGCCTAAACAACAAAAGCAAAGTACTTAGGAGAGAAATTAAAACAAGGGAAGAACAGTGTAGCTTGTACAACAAGAGATAGTGAGAAATGTGGGAGAGATTGCATGATATGAGGATGAGGTTTCTTTCCAAAGAAAAGCCAGAAAGACTTTTGAGAAGGTGAGGTGGCATGATACACGATGATTCTGGCTGTGGTATGGACAATGTACTAAAGTTAGGAGGACAGTTCAGTAAGAAGCAAGAGAGATTGATAGATTTTTTTTTTTTGAAGTGCTCAAATGGGGCAAATAGAGATAATGAAGAACTTGAACAGATGAGAGTCCAGGTGGTGCTGTTTTTATTTAGTTTTTCTTTTTAGGATTGAGAAATCTTACACATATATAGCTAAAGTAACAGAGAATACAGAAAAGGAAAGATAAAAGACAGGTACAGAAAAGAGATTAATGATGTAAAATGCTACTTGAGGTATCAAGAAGCATTAGCACTTTTGTCCCAGATGTGTTCTATGAGAGCTGTCTTAAGGTGTACAAGAAATTATTAAAAATTTATAACATCATGGGTTAATGGTAGAGTCTTATTAGATAAAAGGAGGATCTTGTATGACTGGGATCAGCAAGATAAAGATGTGAAAGGACCCTATCTCATTACTGTTTGATGGGCATCTTTTCATTTTGTGGACAAATCCCTCTCTTCTGTGTATCTCCTTATTAATAGAGTAACCATGACAAATGGCCTTATTGGCAGGAGAATACATTGCATTTGGGCATTAGACAATCTGGATTTGGTATGCTAGCCAAGAACAGTGGAACCTCCATACTTCATTACCTCCCTATGATGGCCACCACCTTAAGTTGACCTTTTCATAGACTGGACATGCCCATGTGTATAACTACTTCTTTATATTGACCATTCCATGCAGTCCTTTGGATGGTCAACTTACAATGGTTCTACTGTATTAGATTTTTCTGTGAATGCCTCCTACTCCATACCTGGGGGAATAGGAATCTAAAGGGTCTAGGGAATTCTTCTGTTCATTCTGGCTAAAGGAGGAAGTCATTGGTTCTATGGGAAGCTGGACTTGGATAAATAACCCTGAGCAGGGAAAAGGATAAATACCCTGAGCAGGGAAAAGCCCACCCAAGTCCTAGCAAACTCATTGTTCATGCAACCCAGAAGAAGTAACAAAGGTCATTTTTTAAATGTTTCTGCTAATAATATAACAGCTTTGAATGAGAGAAGAGATAACTCCATTCAAAATTATACAAAAAAATTGACAAAGTATTTGAGATGATAACAGGTCAGAGAAAGAGGAATTTAAGTAACTGATGTTTCAAATGTTCTCAATAATGCAGGCAGCAAGGATGTTAGCTGATACAGTGGAGGTTTAAAAATTACCAATAAGGAAATGAGAGAAGCTTTTAGAAAAAAGTCAAAAGACTGATAAACAATGCTAAGGGCCTAGTTAATGGGTTTTTATTTGGGGTAGAATTAAGGTTGATCAATTTTAATGGTATTGACATCCGTGTGTGTGTGCACGCATATGTGCATGTTTTCCTTTGACAACTTTCAACCTTTGTTTATAAAAATCACTTGTGTGGCTATAGACTTGATTTTTATTTGATATTTTATTAGGTGTATATGACACAAGGATGAGATTCATGGCATTAAGGAAGCTGGTGAGAGATTAATTCATGTGGTAAATTATACATCATGACATCCACACTTAGGAAGGAAAGGATAGTAGTCCTGAGGAGCCTGATAGGTCATGAGAAAAGGATTTACCAAGAGGATAATATTCTCTTTAGTTTAAGAGATGTCTGAATATTCTAGGTTGTTTCAAGATTCTGTTTAAGATGTTCTGTGGATCTCACTCATGACTGACAACAAGAGACTAGGATAGTTTGATGCTTTTGTCCAACTGTGAAGTAAGGTTGTTTACATGGCTTTAGGTAGAGCTTTTTAAGGTAAAATTTATAAAATAATGTCAAGATTTTGTTTCCAAAGAGAACTGAGAACTGCATGGGCATTAAGAAGGTCTAGGATTTCTGGGTTGAGGTGAATTGGATAATTAATAAACATGAATTCTCAGGCCTTCTAATATTATAATAGGAGCTCTTATGGAAAGAAGGAGTGTGAGGTCTCTCAACTTTTGGCAAATTTGAAGAATGTTTAAGATATTCAGTTGATTGTAATGACAAGGAAAGAGTAGAGTCCATATGACATTATGGCATAAACTTTCAGAGAAGGTAAGACATTATAAGAGATGCTGTTACCGAAGAGAATAAATATTGTCACCTCCTCTCTCACTATATCCAAATGCAGATGTGAAAAGCACATGTCATTTTGAAAAAGGAAAATCTGTTCAGCTAATAGATAAAGAGAGATTTGAAGATAATGGAGGACACATCAGAAGAACTTGAAAGAAAAAAGTCAACATAACAGGAAGAGCAAGGAACAAAATACATCAAAAGAATGAGAATTTTAGAGAAATGCTTGCCCTTGTTTTGGTGGTGCAAGATTACTGGAATGGGGGCATAATGAACTGTACTTAACCTCAAATATTCTGATATTGGTCTAAGTTGTTTGGTTGCAAAACCATCTGAGGGTACCAGGCAATACCTAGCTTTGTGCTAAAAATGTGGAGGTGACAATATTTTAATGGGTGGCAAGAGTCTGGTTTTTCAGAAAGATAATTCTGATTTGGAAGAGTTACTAGTCCTGCAGTGAAGCAGGGACCACTGTGGGGGTGTCAAGCAGCTGTTTGGCCTCTTTCCTGGCCCAGGTTGTGGAGAACAAAGGACGAGTGGTGACGAAGGCAGGGCCGCCAAGAAATCTTATTTTCATAGTGATGCCTACTATACTTGAAAAGAAAACAATAGTAAATGTATATACTTATAAAAATAATTAAAACATGCATTATTATTCAGTTTTTAAACTTCTGCTTATTTTTCAAAAAGAATTCTCTCTTGGTTTAACCATGTGAATGTTAAGGCTTGTGTTACTAATATAGCTCTTATAAATCCAAAATCTCTTTCATTTCCTAATGACTATAATTAAGGTACATGTTTTCTAAGACCAATAATTTGATTCCATAATAAACATACCATAGTAATGGTTAGCTGTGACAGATAAAACATTAACATTGTAAGATGGGGTTTGCTTCTTTTCTCTTTCCTTCCAGTTTATACTTTTTCTTGTAAAACTCTTAAATCCCTGGGCAGCGCCTATGGCTCAGTCGGTAAGGCGCCGGCCCCATATGCCGAGGGTGGCGGGTTCAAACCCAGCCCCGGCCAAACTGCAACAAAAAAATAGCCGGGCGTTGTGGCGGGCGCCTGTAGTCCCAGCTGCTCGGGAGGCTGAGGCAAGAGAATCGCGTAAGCCCAAGAGTTAGAGGTTGCTGTGGGCTGTGTGAAGTCATGGCAGTCTACAGAGGGCGGTACAGTGAGACTCTGTCTCTACAAAAAAAAAGAAAAAAAAAAAAACTCTTAAATCCCACGTGTCCATTTATGTGTGTGCACATGTGCATTTTACACATAATATGGGAGAATTTGGTGGGTTTGCAGGATAGTCAAGAGATCCACTGGTCTGATTTGCTGACAAGCTGGGAGTTTTCCTCTTCTTTTGTTTCTCTTTTCTCTTCCTTCCCAACTTTCTTATATACCCCTGCATACAAGACATTTAACTGCCACTAGGCAAGGGAAAGAGGCACAAAGTACAAAAGAAGCAGTTAGGCAGAGAACAAGGGGGTACAGATGTCCCAACTGTATTCTGTAAAGGAAATGCAGGCTTCTAGCTGTGGTGTTTAGTCAGGTCATGGCTGAGAACTGAAATTATTTTTTCCTGATGATGTGTACATTTTCTTTACTCCCTAACATAAAACAAGCACCATCAGTAAGATTGCCAAGAGCCAGCTTTAATGTGGTTGTAATAGAGGGAAAATCAAGAGTGAGGGGCCCGTCCTGGAGAGCACACTCGGTGGCTGGCTGGCATGGGCAGACCCAGCTGCAGGCTGCTGGGAGAGGTCCAGGCTCCAGAGAATACAGGAGATAATACATGGTTACTATGGCAGGGCTGGGGAAGGTGCAACCAGGGCTAAGAAGTGGGCATAGCAGCAGGAGTCAGAAGCACAATAAAGGGGGGATGAAGAGCAGAGAGGGAGAGAATCAGGCTGCTAGACAGATGGTTTGTGGTTGTTACAGCAACCCAATCAGAGAACTCCAGTCTTTGAGAAAACCAGAGGACAAAGCAAAGTTACAAAGTGAGAGAAATTATTACTGTCCTCGACACTAGTCAAGACAAAGCACCACGGAGAAGAGAAAGACCAAGTGACACGGAGCAAGTATGTAATGACTTGGAAAGGTGTCCATTTCGTAGAACCAGACTCAGGAGTAAAGCTGCAAGGCCCATATTACGCTGAATAGCCTGTGCAGATGAAACTGGAGCTTGGCAAAGAAGGAAATTTATCTCTGACCTGATACAAAACTAAGTCAACAATTGTGAGCTAAGAGACTCAGCTCTAGGTCAGTGGACAAAGAAGTACAGGAAATCTAGTAGGTCGTTACAAGCAAAATATATTTCTATAAAGTAATTAGAAATGAGTTTGAGAGAAAGGTGATTTGATGATTACCTGGTATCAGGTCATTTGAGGAAAGAGGTGAAAGGGTAGCACAATGGCTCAGGGGAAAGACTGCAACATAATAGTGCATTTGGGCCCCAGAATAAGCTAGATTTTTTTTTCTCTCATGGCATTTGAAACATTTGGTATTTAAATGATTTTATGCTATTTAACCTAACAGCAAACTTTTGGTTCATTTATCTCTTTATACAACAAGTATTTATTATTTTCCATTTAATTATATCATCCCTTTGGAAACTGGGATACATTCTTTAAACCAGAGCATGTTTTGTCTGTGAACTTTGATGCGTTGTTTCTTATGTTACTAACTTTTTTGAGTTTCAAATAACATGAAAGAAAGAAATAAGATGTATATGTTTAAAAAAGTAATAAGACCTTTAAAAGATTATGAAACTGCCTTCAATTCCAAGTCTAAAATGGATAAGCAAAGAAAAAAATTGAACCTTATAAATTGACTTCATTTCATGACTTAAAATTTCCTTTAAGAAGTTCTGCTTTATATCAAAAATAACCTCATAAGAATGCCACTCCACTCCTAATAATTAGAACAAACAAGGCACCTAGAACATTTTTAACTTTTCTGAGCCCCTTAAAGAAGTGAGGTAATATAAGAATCTGTGTGAACTGAATTCCAAAGGGTTGACAAATGCCTCCAAAGAGAGACAGGACACATAAATTGTATCACCTTTAGCAGAGAAAGGGAAAAGAAGATGGAAACCATAAAATTGGGCAAGAAGCAAAGAACAAAAATTTTAATGAATTTTTAAAGGCTAGTGCAGCAAAATAGACTCCTTAGGAGTCCCAGACAGCAGATGAATCAGCACCTACTCACCAGATCATTTCACAGACTTGCACTATGTGCTCACAAGACAGACTTGGGGCAGGCAGGAGATCTGGGGCATTCCCTTCCATGGTGCTTCCCATCTTCCACCTATCACTGAAGCAAAGGATGGATGTCTTCACTGTAGGAGGGACGGGAAAACTCCTGTTCCCTTGTGTTATGCAAAGGTCAGCTACAACTGGGGTATAGGTAGAAGAAAACTTGCCAATGAGAGCAGGAAACATGCCTGGTTCCAGATTCCTGCACTGAGAAGCAGCAGCTGCCACTGGAGAAAGGGTGGCAAACTTACTCCCCGACTTGACAGGCAGCACCTCCCACACCTCCCAATCCTGCCACAACCAAAACATACAAAGCAGAATTTAGCTAACATGAAGAGGAAGGAAAGGAATTCTCAGAAATCCAAACTCTGAGGCTGAGATAAAGAACTGTCTGAGACTGAGGCTTTGAGCCTTGGACCCAGGGATAGGAAGGGTGGGGCTGAGGGACGTAGGAAGAGAAGAAGAGGGAAGGAAAGATCTGGAGAGATTCATGGTTGATTTTAAGGAGCTGACTGACGTAACTGTGGGGACCAGTAAGTCCCAAATTTGTAGATCAGGCTGGTAAGGTAGAAATAAAGGAATGATCTGATATTTCAGTCTTGACCTCAAAATCTGCAGGCTATAAACTCAGGCAGGGTTTCTGATTCTGCAGTCTTGAGGTAGAATTGCCTCTTCTTTGGGAAACCTCAGCCTTTGCAATTAAGACCTCCAACTGGTCAGTTGAGGCCTACCCTATTACCGAGGGTAGTCTGGTTTACTTAATGTCTACTCACCTAAATGCCAATTACAACTAAAATACACCTTCTCAACAACATCTAGACCTGTATTTGATGAAACAATTGGGAACCATAGCTTAGCCAAGTTAGCATATAAAATTAACCATCACAATTAGTATCAGAAAGGATGGATTGGAAAAAGTATCATTAACAGTAATGAAGAGAGACCTTAAGTGAAGATAGGAGGGTGAGTCTTCAAGAGAATGGAAAATCCTAAACATGTATTTCCATAGCTTCTAGAAATATGGAGCAAAAAATGATAGAACTTACAGAAAAATTAATAAATCCACAATTATAGTAGGAAACTAACAATTCTATCTCAGTAATCATCAGAGTATGTAAACAGAACAGTCAGAAAATATAAAAAAAACCTAAATAGCAGTATCAACCAACTTGACCCAAGTAACACTTATAGAACATTCCAACCAACAGTAGCAGAATAAATAATCATCAACGTATTCTGGACAATCAAACAATAATTAATTTCAATAAATTTAAGAGGATTGAAACAACTGATAGAATGTGTTTGCATCATGAAAGCATTATATTAAGTTATAGAAGACAGAAATGAATGGCTATATACTGTATTATTTCATTTACATGATGTTATAGAAAAAGAAAAGCTATTATTATAGATAAATTATAGCTCAATAAATATTTTCTTTAAAATCTCCTTGTTGGTGTAAGTGCCAGGGCTACAGAGAGACAGCCTTGTAGCCTTCAGAGATAAGCTCACTACTGTAATGTTAAGAAAAGGGGGCAAGAAACAGACTACATAGCATGGGGTGGCGTGTAGCAAAGTTCTTTATTCAGGGGTCTGATTTTATACACTTCTAGCTATGTACACACTTAATCTATTTATGTTAGTTTCACCATTACTTATTTTACCTATCTGAAATTAACTTGTAAGGAAATATCCTGTTACATCAACACAATCACTTCTGCAGTAAACATTCTTTTCTAGACATTGACTAATCTCTTGGGCAGGTATCTAAATAAAGATCACAAAGAAGAGAACAGCCACAGGGGAACAGAGTTAATGGAAGAGTGTCTTCAAGTGTTCACTCAGTTTACCCAGCATGAAGTGACAACTGTGTTTCTCCACAGGGCAGAACACCTATAGACCTCTGACAATAGGTTTTTAACATACGTCAACCCACTGGCCCGTGTCTCTGAGGAGGGGCAGCATGCCCTTTGACCTCATGCTTGACGGGGTGCACAACTTCAGAGAATCGGCTTGTGGAATTTTAACCCCAGGCAAGCCAGCTCTGTGTGTGCCTCAGGGGGGCCCAGGTTCCTTAAGCCTCTGCAAGAATAGCAAGCTGTTTTTAAGTCATACTGAGTTCACTTTGTGTGCTTGATGTAGGATATGTTTATTTCTAAATATTATCCTACATTCCTCTAAAATCAAATTCTCCAATTTTGGAACTTCTATAAAAAAAGATGTCCATGAAATTTTTAAAAAACCAAAACCACCAGAGTGGATTCTCTAACGCCCAGGTAATACCTAGGATCAAAGGGTATCCCTCCTCACTTGTAATAGTGTCAAGTGTTAAATTTCCAGTATTAAAAATTGATGTTATTACAAACAGTTTATTCTGCTACCTGTCTGCTTGAAATCCAAGGAGATACTTAGGCCAATATCTAGAACACGTTATTTTATAAATGTGTGTAATGAAAAGACAACTGTCACACTTATCTCTTATGTTCATACTTAGCAAGATAGAGTGAACCTCCCTAGCTGACCACCTCTTACATTGACAACCTCTGTAGGCTCACCTAATTTTCATAAGCTGGAAATACAGCACATGTACTTGTTGGCATAGTTGGGCTAGTTCCTTACGTTGACTACCTCTGTATGTTGACCAGTTTATTAGGAGTCCCTTAGGCACTGGTCAACTTAGAGAGCTTCTGCTGTAAGTTGTTTTCTAGGCCTACATACACGATGATATTCACATATATGCACTCAACAAAACTGAAGATGCTAGGAGGCAAAGAATGATTTACCAAAGAACAGGGCTTTGGCTTAAATGTGCTTTGAGTGCTTTGAATTAAAAGAAATTGAAAAAGCTTAGAAGCTACCTAACCTTATAAATTTCTTCTTCGTTTTTTTTTTTTTTTGCAGTTTTTGGCCAGGGCTGGTTTTGAGCCTACCACCTCTGGTATATGGGGCCGGCGCCCTACTTCTTTGAGCCACAGGCACCACCCTAACCTCTCCCCAAGCACAGAGAGAGGTTCTCTCTGCAATTTCCTATCTAAGGAATCCATCTTTCCAGAAGAATTGTAATTGTCTTAAGACTTCCTCTCTAGGAATTTCATTAAATACCAGGAAAGCTTCTGCTGGAAAAGAGAAGACTAAAAGCCATCACTGTGCTCAGACAGACTTTCCATCTATTCTTTTGAGGGCAAGCCCTCAAGATTGCCTGGGAGACTTTATCTCCTAATAAGATAACCTTTGTTCATAGTAAAGTTCTATGCCTCAACTTGCTACCACCTTGTACAGAGCTCAGAGGACCTGTCCCCCAGCACATTGCTCTTGGAGATCATTTCCTCTTTAAAAATCATTTGCTACCTCTCTAAAAATTTTCTGCAGCCTCCCATTTCCCTCTTTTTTTTTTTAAACTTTATTCAAATTAATATGAGGATACAATATTTAGGTTACATTGTTCTCCCTCACAGGGTAAAATTCCACTTATAGAAGAGCCCCTCACCCAGAGGGTGTGTTATACACTCTCCATTTCCCTCTTTCTTATGAGTCTAATATTTGTTTATGTTCATGTATACGTAAACACATTTGTATGTGTTTTTCTCTTACTTCTCTTGTCAATTCATTTCAGGGAACCTTCAGAGAGGGTGTAAGGGAACCTTCCCTTCATTCCTACAAAGGCATGCATAAGTTTGCATGTATGAATGAATAAATGTGTACGTTCATTCTTCTATATATTTATGCTCTTAAGGAATACTATCTTAATGTTTTAGTAAAGGTTTTTTTTGTTCTTTTTAATGAGTATGGTGAATTTCTTTATAAAATAGAACTCCAACATGTGCAGAGACACTGAGCAGCTTTGCTGTTGTACTTCCAGGCCCCTTATTGAAGTAGGCCCTACAATAGTATAGTATCTGAATATCTAGTTATAATCAGATAGTTTGCAATTTCTTACGATTTTCTGGAAAAATATTATTCAAGATATCCTATTTTATGGAAAAGGCCAGCACGAAAAATGTTTTTTGAAAGTGTGAAAGACTTCCCAGATAAAACTTCACTGGCTCTGGGTTCTAACGTGGCACTAATCACAAATCAACATTTTATTATTATTATTATTATTTTTGTAGAGACAGAGTCTCACTTTGTCACCTTCGGTAGAGTACCATGGCGTCACACTGCTCATAGCAACCTCCATCTCCTGGGCTTAAGCGATTCTCTTGCCCCAGCCTCCCGAGTAGCTGGGACTACAGGCATCTGCCACAATGCCCAGCTATATTTTTGTTGCAATTTAGCCAGGGCAGAGTTTGAACTCACCAACCTCGGTATATGGAGCCGGTGCCCTAACAACTGAGCCACAGGTGCCGCCGACATTTTATTATTTATCTATTTATTAATGTGTTCATTTTCTTATTATCTTTTTTCAGACAGTAGATGGGACTATTTATTGTTCATTCTAATATTCTCAGTTATAGGTAGAGGTGTTAATATTTGTTGTATGAGTGAATAAATGAACTTTTAAAAAAACTAATTTGAAAATAGAAACTCATTTATGTTATTGACTTCTTTATTGATTTCTGGTAACTTATTTTTGGCAGGAAAATTTTTTATTTTATCAAAATTTACAAATTCCTTAGTAAACTTATAATTTTTGGTGATGGGCCCAGTTGGCGTGAGTTTTTTCACAGCTTTCAGAAATTTCTCTTTGGGAGAAACTTTCTGAGAATATTATTTAAAGTATTTTATGTGTATAAGTATGTCTGCATATGTGTGTATGCATATGTGTGTATATATGTATGTATTTTTAACATGGTTGAAAGAAGTATAATAAAGACTCCTAATTACATTTTTTTAGATTTACCATATAACTTTTTATTCTATCCTATCATATGTATATAGGTTTATGACTTAATATCATCATTCTGGATTATATCTTTTACAAATATTAAATCCATTCTGGATTATATCTTTTACAAAAATTAAATTTTATATTCTTAATGTAATTGCTAAATGTGTAAAAACTACTATAAATCTTACTTTATTCTGTACATTTTTAATATGTATAATAGTTTTGTTGATTTTCATATGTAAACAATATTAAATTTTTCTGTTAGTCAAGCATTTGGGCATAGAGATGCCCCAAAACCAAACACAATGAATTCCTTTCTGAAATTCTTCTTGTAGATATTTGCCCATTTTTTTCTTTTTTATTTATTTTTTTATTAAATCATAGCTATGTACATTAATGCAATTATGGGGTACAATGTGCTGGTTTTATATATAATTTGAAATATTTTCATCAAAGTGGTCAACATAGCCTTCACCTCATTTTCTTAGCCCATTTTTTTCTTAATATTCCTGTATTATGTTTCTTATAATTAGAATACAGATGAATTTTCCTACACTATTTTCTTTTACACAGTTGGTGGGATTTTTACAGGCCATTTAAATCCCATAAGTTCATTCTTCAATCATGTTGTTTTCCAAAGTATTAAATTTATTTTCTAACTTCTGCTTTATAATGTATTTTCTCATCTGTTTTTCTTCTCTAGTATATTGAGAAGCTTTATACTGATTCTACTGGTTATTGCTTTTATATTTGTAAACATTCTTTAACCTAATGATTTAATCAAAATAAAAAATACAATTTAAAAATGTTATATTTTCACTATAATTACAGGGATTAAACTTAGATTATTCTAAATAAATTGCTCCTTTATCTGTAAGTTAGTATTTCCTATAAAATGTGTGTTTTCATTTTCAATGATTATTTTTAATTTTTATATTTTTTATATTCTGTTTTAGGTCTATATTTATACCAATTATTTGACTTTATCCTATGTTTTATTTTTTATTCAGTACCCACTGTAACTTTTTTTCACTTCTTTCAAAGTTTCTTTGCTAATCCTATCAACATTTCTCAAACCTGAATTCTTTTTCATTTATATTTTGTTAACTGACAAATACTTTTAAGTATTTGTTTTTCAAGACATGTATTATAAGTGCTGTATTTTCTTTTTTTTCTTTTTTTTTATTTTTTTTTTTTATTAAATCATAACTGTGTACACCATACACTGGTTTTATGGACCGTTTGACACATTTTCATCACACTGGTTAACATAGCCTTCCTGGCATTTTCTTAGTTATTGTGTTAAGACATTTACATTCTACATTTACTAAGTTTCACATATACCCTTGTAAGATGTACTGCAAGTGTAATCCCACCAATCACCTGCTGTATTTTCTGAGATGCTAAATAGATTATCTTTTTATCTTTAATATATAAATACTATTTAGCAGAAAGGGGGTCTGATTTACAATTTTTCCTCTAAAATATCTTTAGGTATGACTTTCTTTTATTCTAATTAATTATTGAAAAGTGAAGCATGAGCTTTTGTCTTTGAATGCAGCTAATATTTTCCTCTGCCAAAATGCTTTTATTCTTTTAGTTTAGTTTGTTTTCTTTAAAATGTATTTTTAGAGTATTCCTTTCTTACTTATTATGAGTTAGATAAACCCTATTAATCAACATTCACAGTTCTTCATAATTGTCTTTGTTTGTGATGGTTTTTGTTTTATCATATGTTTATTTACTTTTAGCTCAAGAAAATTTATTCATCTCTAAATTTGATTTTCATTTCATTTGAATTATGCAAGTTCCTTTTTTTATTTTTGTAGTTTTTGGCTGGGGCTGGGTTTGAACCTGCTACCTTCAGTATATGGGGCCAGTGCCCTACTCCTTGAGCCACAGGCACCGCCCATACAAGTTCCTTTTAAGGAAGTTATAACTTCTCATTTCTTTATGCAAGTTCCTTTTAAGGAAGTTATAACTTATCATTTCTGTGGTGAAGATACATTCCCCCATTTTATAGATGAGAAAACATAAACAGACTTTGTAATGTGCCCACTGTCATATAACTAGTAAGAGGAAAACACTCTCACTATAGACCACTGGTTTTTATTGCTTCTGAAGTGCAACTTTTGCTCTTAACTACTGGTGGAGCTTAGAACATGATATCCCAAAGTATGCCACCTTGGCCGGCTACAACTTTGAATTAAACATCAGTGGCCTCAAAAGCAAGGTCTGACCTCCTTCCATCTTTCTGTCTCTTACCTCTCTTCTTCCCCCCAAACAAGTCACAAGTAACAGAATTACTCTTCTTCAAGACGAGTCATTGCAAATAAAACCCTTCTTCCCTAAAGCAAGCCACAGGCAGGTCACTCTCAGAATAAAGAGACTATTTTCTTCTTGTATCTTTGGTCATTGGGTCTTCACTTTTGAAGGTACTCATGTCACATAAAACTTGGGAGTAAATATATTTGTCATCCTTTTTCCTAATTAATCTGTCTTATAGGAAAATCGGTGTAACACTTGTGATAAAAAGGAAAGTATTGCACCTTTCTGTCCTTTGCTATCCATAATATAATGCAAATTTTAATTATGTTATGAAAGATGTATGTTTCATATAATCTTTTATATCTAAGTTCTCATTGAATTTTAATTTTCTATTATTATGATACCTTTTCTTTCTCATCTCAATATTTTCTCTTTTTCTTGCCTCTGGAAACCACATCTTTAATATCTTCTTGCATGCTAAGTATTACTCTAATTTCTATAATATATTCTCCCCATTCTGGCTCCCAACTTGTCCTTCCTCACCTCAAATACTCTGTTTCCTTTGTACTGTAGTATTGCTCAGAGGTCTAAAGGTGGTTGGTGCTCTTGTGGTTCTCTTTATTCATTTTCTAATGAGAGAGATCCACCAGGCTGTTTTCTAGTATACAGGGTGCTAATGTTTTAACAAAATTCTCTAGCTCCCTGTGTCCTGGGAGCTTATATACCTACAAATGGGGGGCAGAGGGCTGTGTGTATGTGCACGTATGTGTGTGTAGGGGTATACAGTTACTTGACCTAACTTGTTCAAATGTTATTTAATGTGCCTCCACCTCACTGATATGGGATCTTCTACCCATGTGGCTCATTTCTCAGAAATTTAAACCAACAGACCACGTGAAAAACTCTAGACGTTTGCCCATCTCCCAGTTTAAATGACCTTACTTCTACATTCATCTCCCAAGATGAAAAGCTATCACGTTCACTCCTCCTTTTCTTCATAGAAACCAGACTTCTCACTTGAGGGTTAGCAAGAGAAAAGCATAACAAATTTATTTAACATAGTTTTTTAGTGGCTCAAGAACCTTCAGAAATAGAAACCCAGACAAAACTGTTTTCTGCTGCCTGATAAAAACAGTGGATAGTTGTGAAGAAACAAGATTGGACAAAGAAGGTATTAC